>NC_142377.1:17990625-18652500 GCF_059441005.1 Hippichthys cyanospilos
CTTCAATGTCACCATTGATTGTAAACCTTCACGAGCTAACACTGAAAATTGGCAGGTTTTATAAATGACTTCCAAAGGTGATAGTTTCATTTTTACAACCTCTGTCTGACAGTTGCGATGATTTGTTTGAATTGCCTAGATGGCTGAGTAACTAAAAAGAGCGAAAAGCAACTGAAGGGGAAAAAAAGAGAATAAAATAAAACAACTTTATGGATGTAAATGATTTTAAAAAGACACCAAAATGCCACATTCCCTGCAGTAAAATAAAGTGGTGCTTGGCCCAATTACTTGTGCGCATCAGTTACATTACCCTGAATTGACAACTACCGTTTTCCTTTTTTTTTTTGAAAAATACTTTGAAAAAAATAGATGTTGTTTATGACAGGACAGCTCTGTGGAGGACATGGCTTGTTTTACAGCCAGACATCTTGGGAATCAAGCTTATAGTCCAGTGCAGATGTCACATGGCTAATCTATAACAAAAGCATCTTTTTTTTGCTCAAGTTCTGCAGCACCACCAGTGTGGCTTGTTGTCTGCAGTTTTATAGTACATAAACAATTATTAAATACTTTCTTTGCAGTGCACTAAGTAATGAGATGGTATATAAAAAAAGCCTATATGTCACAATTTATTGTCTGTATGGACTTTAAAGTGGCAATGACTATTCAGAATATGGCAATACAGTATGTATGTTGTGATGTAGTTTTGAATGGAGTATTCCAAAAGTAGTATTTTAGTTCTAGTTTCCAACATTTGCTGTATTTAGGTTTTTTTGTGTATAAAGACACTACTTTTCCACTTACACGTCCCGTCTTCTGGGTCCAAATGATGCTCCTCATTTAACACATGTACACTTATTGTAATTATTGTAGAAGGGAAAAAATACACAGGCCGTTTTAGACACGCCAAAATGAAACAAGTAAAAAGCATTGCAAATCTAATATTTTACTTCCATTCCCTCTACTGCCAAAGTTTTTTTTTTTCCTTGGCATCGGTGTAAGTCTGTTTGCAGGATGATGCCAGTAGACGCAAAAGGCCAGTGGAGGTGTGTAGCTCGCGTGGGGTCAAGAACGAGACCATGAATTAAACATTACTCCAATAAAAAAAAAAAAAAAAAAAAAGAAAACTAATAACTTGGTCTGCCTTGCCACTCAACAAGATGATGGAGATCAGGAGGCAACTGGTTTACACTCGCTGACTGCCGGCAGGTTCATGAAGCCATTGTAACGTGTGCTGTGCCATTTGACATTCTAATCTTTTTCACCCTTTGGGAGTTGAAGCCCTTAAGGCATCCTAACACTTTCTCTGACAGTTAAATTGTGTTGCCGAGTTGAAAAAAGAAAAAGAGTTAGTTGGGGGAAGAAAAAGGCGAAATATGTATGATTCATCTGAGTCCAGCCATGACACTGACATTGTCCCACAGGCATCTCCTTCCTCTTTGCCCTTAAGTGGTTTGAGAATCACACTTGTATTATTTTTTCAAACACATTTCACATGTTGACAGTTGGTGCATAATGTATGACCGCGTGCATCAATTATGTAATGCAATTCAGGCTATGACTATATATAATTTATTTGATTCTCAATCTCATACATTATTCATTCAGAAGCTATTTTTTGCCATTATTACTCTCCCCAAATAGTTTTTATCTTCTGTTGCTTTGTCCTTTGCTGTTCCTCCTCTTCATTGTGAGACGCTTCAGCACCGCGTCGACCGCGACGCTTGTTTGTGGCTCTCGGCGCCTTGGCTAATGTCTTTCGTAAGTGGAAGCTTGCTCTACTGAATTGGAATCAGGCCTCCGACTATGCCACTTGATTATATTCCGTTGCTTCGCTTTCAAAAGCGAGTTGGGATGGGCAACTTTGATGACACCAAATGTTTTATCCATACCCCCCGAGGGCCAGGCTGTGAAAATGCTCCCCTCCCGCCTTCATGGGAGGGTTATGACTATTATCTTCTTATGAAAAGCAAAACTATGTCGGTAATTATTAATAACATGAATTTATTATGGGCAGCGCGGTGGCGTGGTGCGAGGATAATGCAGCTTACCCTCCAAATTCCCAAAACATGCATGTTGGGTTCATTGAATACTTGGGGCAATTATTCAAAATTTAACACTGATTTAGACTTTGGCTTGTTGTTATCATTGAAAACATCACTGAAAAAAATTATTATCAATGTGCCGAATGGCATAGTGTGTGTTTACAAACATGTGGATTGTTATTTTGCAGAGCATTCTTTAAGCTGTTAAATGACACCCCAGTTGGAATGTAAAACTTTGGGATATAAATGTGTTCATTAGCAACTGTAAAAAGTTATTTTTTTGTCGGCTGTAATACATGTTCCTACTTGCTGGCAACTAAAAATGAAGTCACGTGCACAAGGCGGAGGTAACAACCAATCACAATTCAGCTTATAAACGGCACATGATCTAACCCACTAAAAAAATGATGTATAGTCGTCGCTATCAGGTAATATCAGTTACAGTCAAACAGCAAGTGGAATAATGTGTTTTCAAAGATAATCTACATTAAAAATAATGTAGTAATCAACTTAATTATAGAAAACAACTATTTACTGCGAGAAATGGCTAAATAAGTTCAATATCACTACAATACAGAACCAAAAAAATTACACAAATGCAAACATTTTGGAAGACTGACACCCAAGCGCCAGGTGCATTTTCATTTTGGTGTCAGCACAGGTGTAGTCTACCATGGTTGGGTCGTTGTCACGTCATTCTGGAGATACCGACGTACAAATGGTTGCCGCACAACCTGAGACATTTACAATACGGTCACACAAAGTAGAGTGCGCTTGGTGTCGAAACATACACATCATAAATTTTGTGTCAGTGACGGTCTAGTTTTGCAAAGTGAATTTGCTAGCCCGGCAACGTCCCACTGGGTGTTTCCGGAGGAGGCGCTGTGACTAACCCCGCAGCACAACTGCTAGTTTGGTTACAAAAAGTAGACTAGATCTTAAAGGTGGTCTATTTTGTGGCACAGTCGGCGTAAATATCGTTGGGCTGTATTAGACAGAGTTGCAGGCAGACAGATTATGCGTTCCACAATGTGGATACGTGGATGCCATCGTATTACATTCATTACACTAGGTGAGAATCCCACTGCATAATTTGGAGGGTTTGGGGATGGTTCTAGGGCGCATGACCGTGGTTGCACACGTCGCATGCACAGCCATCATCTTCAAGGGGATGAGGCTGTGTGAATGTGTGGCAATGTCATGCATGGCCCGGCAATTCCATTTCTACTTCCGCGTCAAACTGGTTTTGCGATTCACACGCACAGATTTTTAATGCAAAGGAGAGGGATAATGCCGGGATTGGGCGGGACCCGGCTGGATCTGTCCCACAACGGTCCAATTCCACCATGTGCATGCAAAGCCTACAAAAATACCAAGGGAAACAATTCTGCTCATGCAGCCATTTAGACTGGGCTCTCTGTCAGATCTGCACTTTGCTCAAATAGTGTTCCGTATGTTTAAACACAAGAAATTCACTTGGTAAGGAAGCAGCTTGTGTGTAATGTAAAATTGCATTGACAAGCTAATAGAAAATTGACACTGACTTCCCTGAGTCATATTCCTTCAACTGATAATATTCACACACAAAACCTTAAGGAACACATACACACAAGCGATATATAGTAATAACTCTCAAAGGCATCTATTCTTCCGAATATGTGAAAAGTCTGTTATATTAATAATACTGTACAATTGCAACTGCCTTCTCCTACTCATTATTTTCATGGAAGCGTGTATTGAGTACACTGTATTCTATGCACAGCGGCACACTGTCCCTAAGAGGCAATTTTAACGTCTTATTTTTCTCCGTTGCTAATCTGTTTTCGGTTATTATTTCGTTTTAGGGTTTAAAATTGAATTTGGGGGGTTGAATACATTGTAAGTTTCTTAAATCAATGAAAATGTGCATATATTAATGTTGATTACTGATAATTCAGACAAAGTTTTTGTCCCATATTTTCCAGCCAATTGTCTAAACTGTCATTAGTTTTTTATAAAGGTTACTGTAAGTGTGCATTCTTGTTTGTCTTGTGACCGTTGGCAGAATGGTGTTGAGTCAAGCCTGGTATAGACTGAAGTTCACATGCACCTCTCATGAGGACAAGCACTATAAAAAATAGATGGATAAAAAGTGGAACTTGTCACATGAAAACATCAACTCCATACATTTTCTATGGTGCTTGTCCTTACAGACTAACCGTTTGCACTCATTGACACTACTGGCAATTTGAAGTAAGAGAACACAGAGAACAAAACAAACAACAGCAGTAGGAGAAGTCGTGACAGGAAGTCCAAAGCATAGATTTGCACCCCCAATTGTACACTGTAACTGTACCCTTTATACCCTTCATTTTTGCTTTTTTGTCTCTTCTTGCTCGTCCAATCGTCCAAAGATGACTGGTTTTATCTTTCATTGAGTACCCATAATCATAATCCTTCTGTCCCCTCATTTCTTTGAGCTACTGTAGCTTCTTATGTATTTATTATGCTGTACTCATCCACATGAGGAGCAGAATTTGGACCCAGCAGAAGACAGGATATGGAAGTGGGTAAATAGAAGGTCTTTAGGGACAAAATCCAATATAATCACAGCAAACATCAGAACTGAACCTGGGGCTCTAGACTCGGAACCTAGACTCAGAAATTAAACTTGTAAAGGAACTACGAAGACACCTTAACTTGATAATCTAAAGGACCATAGCACTACATAACAATTGCATCGTCAAGAAACAAACCAACACAATGAGTCACAACAATAAACGCAAGAACATATTTGATAATAAATACATAAAAAAGACAAAGATGACAAATACACGACTGTAGCAGCGGCTATCACAATACATGTTAGTTTACTCTGAGTAGTCTCTTTCTATAGGGAATTAAGTAGGATAGCAGTGTTTTTGAACCTTAATCATAAAATGTGGTGATAACTCTGTTCCCGCTGTGGCGTTTCTTCCTCCTTTTCCATGCCACAACTTGCTATAATTTAATTTCATTTTCGTGTGAAATGATGCACACAGCTATGATGAAGAGTGCCCAGATTCAATTTTATTTTGTCGTTGCGTAGAAAGGCATGAAAAATATCTGCGTGTGATACATTCTCAGCTCAATGCTGGAATGCATGCATAAATAATGCTGAAAGAAAACCATGAAATGGTCAACAAGCCTATGGGCAGAGGGTGCAAAGGAGAACTGTGTTGTCAGGCTACCAGCGCTTGGATTGAATATTTGTCTATGTGATGGATTCAAGTCCGTGCACATTTCTTATTTTTTCTTACTTTCTTCAAGTTTTCATGTGAACTCGCACGCATTGAAAAACATAAGAAGGCCCATAATAATAAAAGTACAATAATAATGCAAATAATCCCAAACAAGTAAAACAAATAGTAGCTCGAGACAAGAAACTATAACTCCTGTGGCACTATCCTGTCTCTTATTGCGTTATTTTTTCTCATATGCGTCCCTCACTGTGAACCAGAGTGTTTTTTACAGTTAAGTCATACTGTTGCGCAAATGATGTCATTCATCAAAGTAATGATGTGCTCTCACAATGCGAGCGCCTTCGCTGCGGTATCGCACGTTGGTGTGGCGCCGCTAATGTTCGACGGTGGGTAATAATGTTGTGAGATGCAAAGATCATGAGAGAAACATGGGCGACTTTCAATGCGGGGGGTCCGTAATCGATTAAATAAATGCGAGAAGCAATAAAAAAAAAACACCCCCCCACCCCCTCAAACACACACAAAAAATAAAAAAAGAGTAATGACCGCGCTGTTGACATTGTTGTATGGGTCTCTTGAAGCCTATTGAGGATGTCTGTGGAATTCATGTTGCCATAAATCTCTTGGGCTTCACAGATACATTCATCAGAGAACAAACAGCATAGATCGATCCTCTAAAAGCAAAGAAATCAAAATTGTCAATATTTCATTTGATGCCAGTGTGTTGTTCCATCATCATAACCAGACAACAGCGAGGTGTAAAAGATAAATACCATAGTTAGTGATAGCGAGCTGATCCCGATATTTTTTACTCGCGTCGAAGAGAGAAAAGGGGACGGCAAGTAAAACATTTTTTTACAGTAATGTTTTAAGCCGGCTCTATGGCATTACAATTAATATTGTGTTTGTAGAATATGAATTTAACGGCAAAAGCCACCTGTTTTTGGCCTTGTTCAGACTGCCATCCATGCATTCATTTTCTAGAGTCACTAATCCTCACAACGCTCGCAGGCTTGCTGGTACCTATCCCAGCTGACTTTGAGCAGTAGGTGGGTGTCACCCTCAACCGGTTGTCAGCCAATCGCAGGGCTCACAGAGACGAACAACCAATCACGCACCTAATCACACCTAAGGACAATTTATGTCCAATGTACCTGTCATGTGAGGGGAAGCTGGCGTGCCGGGAGAGAACCCACGCAGGCTCGGGGAGAACATGCAAACTCCACGCAAGAATGCAGGAGCAAGCTAAAGCGATGAGAGTGAAGTGATGACAGACAATGACACTCGGAGTGTTTTGCCGTTTTGTCGTTTTGTTTTGCTGCAGTCGTTGAGGAAAACTCCGCTTCTTACAGATAGGATGTCAGACATTGCAAACATACTTCTGATGCCACCGTCATTTGCGATCTCCAGCAGTTGATCATCTTTTTGCACAGCTATGCTTGATTCACCTGATAAGGCAAGAAAGTAGCGTGAAAACTCCTTAACCCGATGAATCATTATTTCAAGTACTACTACTGATATTGCCTGTTAAAAGCTTTCATTGTCTTCGAAGTTGAGGGCTACAACTGTCTCTTCGTTTCAAAAGATGTCTTACTTATTTAGCTTTACTACGTGGGTGAAATGTTGGCTCTCAAGTGACTGCAACAAATCCACAAGAATCCAGTCAGTTTTCAAAATAAAAGGGTTTTTAAAATAAAATATCTTTCAGACTGAATACATATTTTGGGTTTGGCCTGTGCGGTCCAGTACCAGTTGATCGAGGGACTGGTACCAACCAGTGGTTGGGGACCCCTGCTCTATGTGTGCTCAAAATAAGCGACTACTGTAGTACAACAGCACATTACAGGAGGGATGTCGAAATATTTTATGATTTATTTGACAATTCAAAATCAGAACAGCCATATGTAAACTCAGGTTGCATGGGCAGGTAATGCAATTTTTAATGAGGGTAACTACCATGGATGGGACGAGACACAAATCCCACAAAACAAGATGTCTCACAAGATTCGAGTCCACGATAACAGAACAAGATCAAAGTTTTCTTTTTATTGATCTAGATTTTTGTTTTATTGAGCAGACCGCAAAAAAATTAACACTTCACTTTTGTTACAGGCTCTTTAGTTTGACAAAACGACGCAGATTGTGTTAGTTGCGGTGGTTAGTGTAACTTTTACTTTCTTTTTAGTGTTTATGAACTGTCTTTGTCATATGCCAATAATTTACCATTCATCTCTTCAAAAATATAATTACACAGGTGATTTGAAAGTAATAAGTGCATGCTGTGTTTCTCCTGTAGGGCTGCTTCCATTGCATATTTTGGTATTCAGACAAAAACAAAATAAATGAAAAAAAAAATGTCTGGTGAAAAGCACTTACAAACACAGAATACCAAACACATTTCTACTTAATAATGAATGAGCAAATTTGATTACTTTTTGGTAATCAAATTTTTGGACTATATTGAAAATGTGAGATTTTAGACAGCTCTGTCTCTATAATTTGTTTACATTGAAACAAAGTGACATCGGATCCACAGAAGACACATTTAACTCAGTCTGGTATGTTCAAAAATCATCCGTACCAACAGCAACCGTGTAAGGATATGAGCATCAAAGTGTGCAGTTTGGATTTACGTTTATTAAACTTCCTGTGGAAAGTAACCTAACTAAGGGGTACTCGCCTGCTGCTAGCTAGAAGCTAATTTACGCTAGAGGCTGCGCTAAACACAGTAACAGGAGCTGTACAATAAAATGTCAATTTGTTTGTCAGTGCCCTGATTTGGCAATTGAATGTGATGTCAGAACAAAGTTATGTTATTTGTTAAAATCGAGCGTCGTGGCTCTCAACTCACTCCAGGAGGGAAAAACAGTTATGTAATAGAGTTGTCAACGTCGTTGCGGCATGCTGTTCTAGGAAGGAACTTAAAAATAAAAGTGTTCCAAGGTTCCTGGAAGCAGGTAAGTGCATTAGCACAACATTGGTGCTGCACTGGCTGCGCTGACTGGGAACACCACGCCCCAGTGCATCAAATAGTACAGATGGAAGAAGTTCAACCACGAGCTACTGATTGGAAAATAATTAAATCAATGGAAGCAGACAGCACTCTTCCATTGTCAAAGTAGAGCACTGGTGTTGAGATGAATTTTTATTATGCACCCTGTTAATGCCGTATATATATATATATATATATATATATATATATATATATATATATATATATATATATATATATATATATATAATTTTTTTTTTTTACATATTATATCTTGTTTTGTGCCAGCCTGAAATCCATGATCTTCTGACATACAAAAATTCTCCGCCTAATCTAAAAAAACACATCCAGGTGTCCTTTTTTAGTTGCTGTCAAAAGCTAATTGAGCGTTTGTTATTAGGTTGTTTTGTTTTGCTAAAGCAGGACCTGTTGGCAGTTCAATTCTGATTATCCTGTCAGAGTTTAGCTTGCAGCAAAACTGTCTAGTTATTTTTTTTTTCCTTCTCCGAACAAGCATTATGCAAGCTAATAGGGAAATTATTTTGTATGCGGAGGTTTATTTTCATTGTGCCACATTATCAAAATGGATACTGTATATAATTGACAATAAAACATGTTTTTATTTTTGTACATACTGTTTGTTTATTACTGAGTCAGCACTACTTTACTTTTACTCAACTTTATGTTTCGAAACTGTGCCCAGAAATACGGCATAAGTCCTTATTCGGTTTCTAGTGTGTCTCATATTGAACCAGGGGAGGCGATGATTTATTTTGAAAAAACTATGAGGCAGAAAAAAAATGTTGAAGACTCTGCTCTACTGTTGCTAAAATGTAGAAAGTATGCAATTGGCCGTTTGATGCCGCAAATCTTTCAACTGAATATATTTTATTGCTCCAAAAGTATGTTTGAACATTCTGAAGGCTGTTTGAGAAATATGAGAGCGATTGTCAGAGACCTTCGAGTAGACTGATACAACAATGGAAAACTTATTTACTTTTAAGACCGTGGTTGTGGTTTAAGCTGTGCAGCTGCAATAAAAGTCAGGAATTAAAGAGCGCGAGAGAGCCATGAGGAATACTGGTTCTCGAAAATAAATACTTTCAAACGAGAAGCGAGCCTAAACAGCATCACGAGTGGATTATATGGCTTCCTCTCAGGTAGGACTGTTTTATTTATTCTTTGCTTGAGAGGTGGCGTGACGACTTGTCGTCAGGCTCTTTTGACAGTCGCCCCCAAAACGTCTGCTCCGAGACGTCATCATTTTCTGCATCTGCGCTCACAAGGAGCCAGTCAAGGGTCAGAGCAGGTGGCGCCTGATAAAAGACGTGTACGCTGAGCCAAGATGGGGCTGTGATGCCGCCATCTCTTTGCAGCCAGGTGGTTGCGCTCTGTGCCGCTTGAGGGACTGATGCAACTTAAAATCAGAACAAACTCTGAATGACAGCGTCTGGGTCTGAAACCACCAAGGTGATATGTGATAAAAACACAAGTGTTGGGACGCCTGGTCTTTACAGCTATATATAGGATGTGAAAGTAAAATGGCGAGTTCATTCTTGCTTTTGCGGTGACAACATCAGTGCTTCTGGGAAGAATGTGGAATGTCTGTGAGAAGTTTTTTTCAGGTGAGGTCTATGTTTGCTGATGTTGAGGTTAAATTCTCAAGTCCGAGCATGCCGTTCTGGACCTTGCTCTGTGCACTGAGAACAGAAAGACGAGATCGACTCTTCCCACAAAGTTGGAAGCATTAGAAAGTTGGAAGTCTAAGCCCATTACAATTTTTCAAATAGCACCAACACAATTTAAGTAAGAAGTCTACCTAGCAATTTCCTGACTTTGAAGGCAATATTAAAACCATATCAGAGGAGGAATGACCCTAATGCGTCAAAGGATAGAGGGAAGCCAGGACAAAGGTTTAAACATATAATGAATCTTTCAATTTTAAAAGAGTTTCCAAATATGTTAAGTGGTCAAATTATCCCGAGGCTCAAAAATTATAGCCTGGGAGGCCATATTCTATGTTGCTGAAATTGGACCATTTTAGGGGCCTGGTTAATTCAAGTGAGCCAGAGCCCATGCCAGACTACATAAAAAAAAAAAAAAAAAAAAAAAAAACATGACAAAACTAGGCACATGTCATGGGTTGAGGACAAAGAACCATTTGTGTCCAATTTTATCTGTCGAGATGTAAAAACGTCCTCAGATTTTAAATGATTCAGATCTAAGATGATGACTGAAAGTTTAGGGTCAATATCGTTTCTTGAGGTACTGTTTGCTATGGACAATTGAATGATGAATGTGTCAAAACGTTAAATGCATTTTTCCTTCGCGCCGTGCGGTATATCTCATTTTGAAGGAAATCAGAATATATCAGTCTGCTAATTTCGAATAAGGCTGGTTTGGTGAAAATACATTGTGTAAATGACTGGTGTGAAATTGCTAATTATCAAAAAGAATAACATCTGCTTATCGTGACATCTCCTTATTTTTTGCTGTCAACAAATACTCCATATGCGAACTACACTAGATCTACGACTAAAACTAATAAACTCTATTAAGATGGACACATGAAAATAACCAACCTTTTCTAACTATGAATTGAATTAAAAAAAAAAAAGGCAAAAAGAAACAGAAACAAACTATAATAAAAGATCCCAAACTATTATAAACCCAGTCCCACTACATTTGCACAACTTGTAAATCCCCAAAGTGTTTAATTCGGGATTTCTTGCACCACCACCAGAGCTGCGTGCAGAACTGCAATAGGCACGGATCTGTTGCTTAGCACTACACTCACAGCATCTTTCACACTTGATTTCCCCTTCCCAGATGCTGTCAAATTGCAGGGAGCTCAGAGGGTTGAAATCGAATTTGACCCGATGATGCAGAAATTGCTCCACCATGTCTTGGGTACGGATCCTCCTTAAAAGTTAGCACCACAGTCCGTTCCGCAGAGGTCTGAGCACGGCTCCTCGCCACAAAATGCCCCGAGCCATAAGGCGAGGAGTCGGTTGAAGCTTCCAGCTCGTTCTCGCAGAATAGAATAATATCTCCCAGAAAATCCCTGGAATATTCAAGAATGAATATTTTTCCTGGTGATCTGCAGCCCAACTGCTCTGAACCTCATCTCAGATGTACGCCAGGTTAAAGCAACCACACAATCGCTGAAAGATTCACGAAAATGGTTTGGCATGGGTTGTTCAATTCAGTTGTGTGCATGCTACGGCTACTGTTACAGATAAAAACAATGTTTAATGATTATTATGAGCAGAATTTCTTTCAGGGAATTTCTTAGATTGTTGATAATTCACGAAAGCAATGTGGTAAAACGTCAACATGATTAAAATGTCAGGAAATACCTTCATTTGTTTTGTATGGTGCGTGTGTTCTTTGGGATCTGGGGGCGTGTGATCCTAACATTTGCTCATGTTGTGATATCAGTTGCTATGGCGTTGCTATGTTCATGTATTAGTCGTATTTGTCAATATTATGAATATGTCACCTTTGTCATATAGGGTCCTGTATTTACTGTTGTGACTGGTTTGTTTCTTGATATATCAGATGCCATGCAGTTTCTATGATACTTTTTGTTGCTTCATTCTGACACTGAGGATTAATGTCTGACGGTATTTCAGGATCCGGGTCTTTAGTGACACATTGTCAAGCTCTATAGCCGCCGTGTCATATCTTCCTTGTTTTTAAGTCTAATTTCTGAGTTTACATTCCAAGTGTAGTTTTCTAGATAGCCTGTAGTTTCTGAAGCTCATTGCGGTTATGTTGTAAAGATTTTCCATTTCTTTTCCTTTCTGCGTATGGGTCCAAACTCTGCTCCTTGTGTGATGGCACAAGACCAATTTCAGGACACATTCCAAAAACATACATGGAGTTAAATTTGACATAGCTAAAATATCTTCGGGTGTGCTTGTGAGTGTGACTGTTTGCCTTTATGTGCCCCGCGATTGGCTTACTGCCTTCAGGGTCAGGCACGTCCGTGTTTACGATAACTGAAGGATGATACGTGGTTAAGATAGCGGACTGACGGATGGGTTCTGTGTTGCATGGGCTATCGGTATTTGAGTTTGAGTTGCTCAGTGACCCATAGTCAGAACAACAAGTATTCAAGGTTTCACAAGCTGTCTACCTAGTTTCCTTCCAGGTCAGGTTTTTTTTTTCGGTCTAATGTGCTTGGTCTTGTTTTCTACCTCAAGGACTTCTTTGAATTTGTATGTAAAGAGTTAACCTTCATCTCCGTGTACCTGTCTGCTTCTGGGTCTGACCTCTGATACTGAAGTGACAGAAAGCATGTACTTGTCTCATTTTTAATAAATTCACAAAAGGAATTGTTGGTTTACAAGTCTTGAAGTCAAATGTCAAGAACATTGACACAATAAAATCACTTATTGTGCAGTTTATTATAAAAAGAGCACTTTTTTTTTCTTCAAAATCTCAACATTATTTTTTATTCCACTTACCAATTTGGAATTTTGGTGCAGATCTAGATTGGGGTGGCGTGTGTATCCGGCCCTCAGGCCTTAAGCTTGACACTTGTGCCTGACAGGAATGAGAAGAGCCCAGAATTCAACCACAACCCCAGAACTGTGAGACAGATATGCAAACTACTTAGGTAGCATGCCCCCCCTTCAAAACCGCAGATTTGAATTAGAACATAATGGAAATTTAGATTAAAAGTTCATGCATGTTTTATCGGTCTTGAACTACAGTGTCAAAACCTATTTCATCTTCCACATATGGAGCCAATAAAATAAGTCATCTTGATCATTTGCTTATATCTGTCAAATCTTATCAAGTGAGCTTGCCGCCCGCCGTGTGTAAGTAGAATTTATTAGCTTCTTTGAAGCCAGAGGAAATTCTGGATCTGGAGAATATTTTCAAGCTTAAAACCATTCACTTGCAGGTGACAAATGTCCGTGCTTTCAGAGTCCTTCTCCACTACTTCACAAGTCAAAAGGGGCCACGGAAGTGCACCAAGTTGTGGAGTTCACTCCTATTTCCAGGCATGACGAGAGGCTGACTTTTCCAGTCCGGGTTGAAAGGCGCAGCTCTCACTTTAACAACTGAGTGATTTTCCTCCCCTCATTTGTCTCAAAGTAAGAAGGAGCTAACACAGCTACAAACAGCCAAAATGAGTTTTCTCTGTAGCGTGACGGCGCCCGACTGCTCTTCCCTCCCGTGTTGCAGCCACGACGGAGCCACAAGTGCAGGAAGGAGATGCGAGGACATGCTTGGCTCTGTCGTGCTACACTGACTCATGGTGATCTCTTCAGGGCCCAAGTGGGATCACCAGAAGGGACCGGGGTAAGCTTGTTTGGATGTTTGGACAAATTGTGCCTAAAAATAAGATGATGTATTTGTGTCCTCATTCCCACAAAAACCCCTGACAATCTTCACAGTCCCCTTTGTATTGGAGTCATTAAAAAGAAGACTTTTGTCAATAATTCAGACATTGCTGTATTCGCCGCCTCCTGGTACAAGCTGGTGTCGTTTAAGGCAAAGGGAGTCTCAGATCTGACAGATGCTAGGACACATGGCCACAACTGTGCTGCAGAAACGAAAGAAAAGACAACTTGAAAGCAGCCTGCATCCTTTCTGGGAGCACATCACATGCATTATTACACCTTAGCAAGTCACGCACACTGGATCCACTGAAGCGGGACACCTCAGAGGTTGTACATTGTAAAATCCAACTTTTTTTTTTTGGTGGGGGGGGGGCAGAATCTACCAAAGCCACCCAAAAATGTGGTTGAAGACATAAAAGGACTGCTTTTGCTGTGAGCATGTGAAGAGAGAAAAGCAAGAACAGAAAGTTACAGTCTTGAACAGAAGATGCAAGACTTCTGTGTGAATATTCAGTCTGGAAGTTAGTTTTAATAATTTAATATTAAGAGCAAAGAACGTATTTACACTGTGGCCACAAAGACATAGTAAATTCAGAAATCCGTTTCTAAAGATGTCATACAGTACCTGTCATTTTTTGGAAATTAACAAACTAAAACAAAAAATCATAAATTCTTCAGTCATTTATATAATGAGGAATCACGTGTTGTATAACCCCTTAATGTGTGTGAGATTACGGATGAACTTAGTGTTTCCAAATTTTCGACTGAAAACTGTAAAATAAAGTAATTAAATTAAATTAGTAAAAAAAAGACTGAGAATGATGATAATGAACTGTGACACAATAACACAAACTTTTTTTTCATTTCAGCATCCAACAATCCATCCATCTATTGTCAAAACAATTAGGTGGCTAGCTAGCTATCTAGCGCTACCGACGCTCAAAAAAATACATCTTCCCTTTATGCCTCGGTTTATAGAAGAGCTAGGTGTCATTATTTAAAGTCCAAAGCAAGAACGCGATGCCTCAGACGACCTCCCTCACACATCTGCCAGCAGATAGGAGCCCTGGACAGCTGTACTAGCTAGTGGCATATTATGTCCTTTTTTTTTTTTTGTAATGTTTTAGTACCATAGAAAAGAGGAACCAGGGAGAGACGAGTCAAGTTATAGCTCTTGATTGATTTTTGGACCACCTTTTGCTATTCTTTTGCTGACTGTTTTCTCCTTTCCAATCTGCAATCAAATAAAAACGATGCCCCCAAAAACCTGACTGGTGATGTGAATCTGATTTATGTGCTTAATGTCACCATCAGTGCTCTCTGCTTGGCGTGTGCAATCGTCGCCACTTTTGATGGCAATCACAGCGGTCTTTCAGCACACCTAACCACTATAGTTAAAGCGATCACATATATATATATATATATATATATATATATATATATATATATATATATATATATATATATATATATATATATATATATATATCCCCTAAGACACCTGTAAGTAACACCACTGCATGCCAATAATGAGATGTGCTTTATACAGCCAGTGAATATTAGACTTTGCCGCATGCTCAACTTCTATTGTACTTGTGAAAAATGATTGTCAAGAATAGGAACGCAGCCATATGCAGAGGGAGAGAGCACAAAGCTACAGTAGCAAAGCGGTGCTGCTGGGCAGGTGCCTGTAGATCCATTTGAGCGAATCTATTATGAAAAATGAAATATGCAGATGGAAAAAAACGATTGCTAACAGGAAATGTGTCCCTGTCCTCGCATGCACCGTAATAGAATGCATTATGTTGGCAATATTACATTGGTAGCTCAAGTTTAAGGCTTTCACACGTGCTGTCTTAGATGTCTGCGATAAGTGTTCTCTCAAGAATAGTGTAGGAAATAGTACAAAAGTTCAACTTTTAATTAAGTTTACTTTCCACTGACATGCTCCCAAAGCAACGTCTTGAAAAATAGAGAGCCCTGTCACAAAACATGAGTGCCCTCAAAGTGGCCACTGTTGTACGTTCCAGCTCAACAAAATCATTGTCATCAATTTCTTATTGCTTGAGTCAAGCGGATGCTTCAAGGTGAGTAACATTTTATCATTCTTATTCATCAGAGAAGGATAAAAAGAAGTTATGCACTGCAATAATACAAACTTAAAGTCCCAACTTTCAATGGTGAACTGACATGTAACCGGTTAGTTAACCACAAATGTAACCTAAACCTTCTTTGAGAGGGGTTCAATTTTGAAGGTTGAACTGTAATAATAAAACTTCTTTTTCCCCCTACTAATTAGACTGCATGACTTTTGAGACAAATTCCGACTCCGTTTCCATGAGAATGGACTTAAGCATGCGTCGAGGCAGTGTTTAACAGTGCTTGACAGTGTTTGGACATTAAATGAACAAGGTAGCACAAAAAAAGTCAAGAAGCTTAGAGGACTGATTAGGCGCATTGAGATTTCTTTGCACTTGAGGAAGGACTGTCTCAAGTTAAAGAAAACTTTTGAAAGACTCAACTCACCATCCGAGTCCTACACACCAAGGTTATAACTGTTTTCATTTTCATTTTGAGCAAATCTGATAGAAGTACTGTGTATTCAAAACTCAATACGAGCTAAAATTTTCATTTAGCAGTTTTTGCTAAACAAAGCAAACAGGAGATTTAAATGCACAACATCCGTCAAAATAGTTCAAAGTAATTTGTTCGCTATCTGGAATGATAATAAACAACATGAAGTATAAACCTACTGAAACAAAATGAGTCACAACTAGATATGACTTGACAGCAGCAACACTTGTGCTCAGTCATCCATATAACTACTGGTGAGCAACCGTGGCACCGAAACACTCAGTGGCTCCAGACAAAAGTGCTTTCACAATGTCTAACAATGTTAGTCAGTTTACGCCATTAACACTCTAAGTACATATTTTCCTTTTGCAATTATCATGTTCTTCTCATCATCATCCAATTTATTGTAAAAATGTGTTAAAGCTTCAGCGACAGGAAAATTATTTTATCCAGCTTCTTACTTCTCTCTTTAAGATCACTAGCAATCTTGGGACTCGTGGATAACCAATTCAAGTTTAAATCAAGCACTAAAATCCATAATAAATACGATATTGAAAGCAGTCTCACACAAGATCAAGTCTTTAGGCAGCCATTTTTGTGACCCTGTGCGCCGACCAATACCAGACCAGCATCTTTGTGACGCCATCACGCTGACCAATAGTAGACCAGTATCTTAGGAAGTTGAGACACCGACCAATAGCAGACCAGCATTGTAGTGACGCAATGCAGCGGAGGCAGTTTGACGTCAACAGACAATAAGAGCAATAACCTGAAAACGCCTCAAGAGGGAGGCAAAACAACAAACACAACCAAACCCACAGATCGTGATAGTCGATGTTCATCGTAAAGAGGGGACGAAAAAAAAAAAAAAAAAAAAATATATATATATATATATATATATATATATATATATATATATATATATATATATATAGTTCAATGGGAGTACCATCATTTAAAAAAAAAAAAAAAGATCAAGAACCACTGTATTAGATCATTTACAATATACTAAGTTGTTATCTGAAACAATCACTACGAGCAGACTGTCTTCTTCTAAAACAGCCACATGTATTTTAAGCAGTGTATCTAATAGAACCACAATGAAAAGAAGACAATTGACTCTTGGGAAGAAATTAATACAAATAGACCAGCGTTTGGAAATGAGGTTGTAAAAGTAGGTCAGTGCTTTTGATGGACAAAGGCAACCATCATGTTCCCATTATGTTGTTGAAATTATATCACACTTTTTTGAACCTCAAACCCAGCTGTGCCTTTATAAGGCTATAATACTATGTTGTTTGTTTGTTTTTATATATACTTGAGAGAGATATATCTTTCTATCTAATACATCTGCTCATAAATGAATAAATTTAAAACCCAGGATTTGTCATTAGAAAACGTCGCTCGTCTTCAAGACACGCTTTGGTGTGCATTTGTACACAGGAATGTGTTGCAGTTAAAAAGCAAGACTGCCGCATGATGTTATATTTCGGTATATGTGAAAATTAGATGCGAGCTGGAAGACAAAAATCAATTTGATATCAGCATATAAATGACTTCTCTGTGCTCTCAAGTAATGTACAGTCGGCTGGTCTTTCTAAGGCCGCACTGTACCATTCACATTATTGCGTATCGACGTTGAGGATTAAAAGACGTTTTCACTCATGCGGTCGGTGCCATCGCGGTGCAAATTTTCTCTGAAATACCGTATGCGCATCGCTATCACAGAGTACAAACAGTTCAAGCATATTCACTATTCCAATTTAGGCCGAGATTTCCAGACATCTGAATGTGCTTTGCAACAAAAACATTTGAGCCGAGCTGCAGTCAGTCTGCCCGGCACCTGAATCACTACTGCATTGATGCTCAGAACGATCATTTTCTGTGCTACTCATCTGCGTCGTGGCTCACGTCCAACTAGCCGCTTTGTTTCACGTCCAAGGCAAAAAAAAAAAAAGATGGAAGCACATCAAGAGTAGACAGAAGTGTTCCTTACCTTCAGTATGTGCCAGGATCAGGTCTTGAATCAATTTCAACAACATTTTTGCCCGCGCTGTTGAATGAAAATAACCCAATATATGTTGTTTGGAGGAGGTAGACTTATTCCATGGCAGGAAGGCTAAAAACAAGATTGGGAATCTGGAAATATTACAGTCGGAGCACTGCAGCAGTAAATAAAACCTTGTGAGTTGGACAAATGTGACTACAATCAAGGGGGTACATTTTATTAAGAGCCATTAATGTATGAACAACATCAAAAGAACAATTATCTTAAGAGCATCATTTCGATTGAAATGAAATGATTTCCATAGCGTTAAATTTAAACAGTGGATTTGTACTAAACTTTTTGGTGAGTCGTTAAAGAGGCTTAATAGAAGTTTTACAATTTAATGTATTTTTATTAATATGTATTATTTATTAATATGCACCACATAAATCAAGTACACCCCTCCATATACAGTGGGCCCCCGGTTTACGAACTCCCTGTTTTACGAATTTTTCGTCTTACGAACATGGACCGCAGCGTTTTTTGTCCCCCTCTTATGCACAAAACCTTCGTCTTAAGAACAATCCAACATGCCTGTCAGTGTGTCCGCACTATTTTTTTCGCTTTGCTGCATCAAAAAAGTTCATTATTCTCGCATCTCACGTAAACAATGATATGCTATTGGTCTTATAAAGTTTGTCTGCATTAAGGTTGCGAGTTAGCTGGAGACTATTCAAGCTAACTTTGGGCCAGAGGCTGACTACACCTTGACTATTATTATTATTATTATTATTATTATTATTATTATTATTATTATTATTATTATTATTATTATTATTATTATTATGTTTTATGGTGTTTAATTCTGTACCCTTAGTTCAAAACTATACTGTTAAGACCTAAGCCAAAATCGAGAGCCATGAATGTCAGAACTTTAAGACAGATGAACAAAACATTGACTTTTGAAAGAAAATATAGCAGGCTTGTTTTTTTGTCTCTGCGGCACTTTTAAGACCGGCTTTAAGGATTAAGTGTCATTTTCAAAGCTAATTAAGATCTTCATTTTGGAAAATGTAATGTTTTTAAATACTTTTTTAATGATCTGCAGCAAAAAAAAAAGCATTCACTAATTTACAGGTCGATGAGAGTAATCCTCGGTGCTGTGTGCAATAATTGCCGCAGTGTCCCCTACACGCATACGGTTTACACTTACATACATAAAGTTTAAAGAAAAGAAATATTAGCTTAAAAAAAATAATCCCTGGGGGTTGCTTTATCAGACCATAGCACATTTTCGCTCTTGCATTGTAGTTGAATGTTTGTGGCCATTGCGGAATTTCAAAAGAAATGTTTGCTACAAACATAACACTGCTCAAAACCAAACAAAATCATACCTACAATGTAGCATGATGGTAACTGGGGCTGTCACCATCAAATATTTGAAAAATCAATTATTCCATAGAATAATCGACACCCCAGCCACAAAAACATTAAACTTGATTTTATTTATTTTGGGACTATATTTATAATCTACTAAGGTTGACCTTCATTTGGAGCGACAGAATATAACAAGTCGACAAGCTATAGTCAAAGAGGAAAATAATACAAAATACTGTTAATACAAAACCTTGAAAGTTTTTCGCCAAAAAGCAAGACTCCATGGTAGCATCTCAACTTTATTTGTTTGAAACCACATTGAAGCCCTATTTTTACTGCTTTCTGTGTTTTTCTGATTAATTGGCAGAACATGTTTTGAAATGCTGAATCTTATTCATCTTGGTCACACTTTTTGTAATAGAAAAAAAGCATTTGAAAAGAGGTGTGTAGACTTTCTATATTCACCGCGTGTCACATTTAATTGAGCGATTGCGAGCGCAGCGCTGCGATGCGAAAACACACACGCAGTTGTGTGAAAAATGCAAATAAGGCTTTCATATGACAACGAGTTGATGACCTTTGAAAGCATCCAGCCAAAACGCCGCTAACAAAGTATCATTCAAATTCAGCAATGAAGATCCCTTATGATCGGAATGAAGTGAAAATACTTTTTGTCAGTTTAGCTGCAGCAAGATGACACCGAACCTCTTTAGACACGGCGTCACTTTGGAGGGACAAACCCTGGCAAATTCAGTTGAAAAATGTGTCAGGCAGAGCGGTGAGGAAAATTGCACTGACTTGACTTTGACCCCTGTCTCGCAGCATTGCGGGACTACAATAAAGCAGGCAGAGACATGTTGTTTTGTATTATTTGCTTGCTCCTTTCCGAGCAGAAAAAGCCGTCATTACGTGGACAATGGCTCATCACGATGCAAATAAACAATCCGGGGCATAGAATTGGCTCAACTGTAGGGATGACAGCAGAAACCAACAATGTAGTCCAGACACTCCCTCAGCTTTAGTTTCATCGACCAGTCCCCCAACCCCCAATGCAGTCATTGCGGAGTCCATAATAAAAATGCATCAGATGGATCTCCCTGTCCTCAGCAGTACGTCACTCAAGGAGGAGGTGGGTGGGGGGAGCGCCATGTAGACCTTTATGAGAGCTAATGACCCACAGCTTTTACAGTCTCTCAACCATCAGCATAATTAGATTCAGATGCTGCGAGCATCAACCGGCCATTTGTGTGCCCTTGAAAATAAATAAATAAAAAGGCAAGCTCTATTGACAAATGAACAAAGTACAGATGGGCTGTTTTGCAGATAACTTACCCAGTATTTTCAACGTTTAGTAATTATTCCTTTGTAGATGGATCTCACGGATGATGATTCAGTAAAAACTCATGGATCCCAAGCATACGGTGTCTATTTACAGGTAGGGGTGTCAAAATAGCAGATTCATTGCAATCGATTAGTTATAGCCAGTTAAAATTGTATTTTCTTTCATCGTAATTATCTATTTTTTTCTGTAACTTTTTGCTTTCTGTATCCTGATTGGATCAGTGTTTAATACATCAGGATTCTTGTACTTAAGTTGACGGGGTTTGTAGCAATAATCATATTTATTGTACATTTGCTCGACCATATTGAAGCTGTTTGCAGCGAGAGATTGTACAATTAGTTAAACGTATTCGAAGAAACTTGTGGTGGAAGAAGGTTTGGGTGGGGTTGAATTTTGCGGCTATGCCAAGGGCTTTGGGCCCTAATCAAGATCCCTAACTGGAGGATGACGCCAGACCCCTGCCAAAAGAGACGCATGAAGAGGAGTGGTTGGAGCTGATAAGCGGGCAAAATAAACAACTAAGCAAAAAAGTTCCAATATGACATGTGACAGTGTTGAATAAAAAGCAAGGTGGAACGGAAGACTGCAGAACGACTGGCGAGACTATTCACTGGTTTGAGCCATCCCGTTCTCCTTGCGCAAGTAAAACTGTTTTGGTGTCTTTGCTTCTTCATTGAGTGGCGTTTTTCTACAAATATCTAGTGGACGAACCTGACAGGGTTGTAAATGAAAGGTCTATCACACCCTGAAGTAGACACTGATTGGCTATCATCTGTTGATGATGTAAAAATGGAAGAGAATTGTGTTTGGCATAAGCTGAAAGGCGCTAAGCAGAAGGAAGACGACAAAATGGAAGATCATGTGAGAGTCGGTGGTCTGCTCCTTCATTTGACTTTAAAAACAGCCCAATGTCACCTTTTGACAAGAGTGATATGCATTCATTTACTGAAGCAGCTTGCTTACCTCAGACGTTACACGTTTAGCTCACCGCATAAATGCAAATCACCCAGCTGTGATTGCAGCCACAGCTAACAATAGCAAAAACGATGTGAATGCAGTGAGCCATATCAAAGCTCTTTGCCAATTTAAACTAAAGAACTCCCTGCGTTTGAGCAAGTCTGTGATGGACAGGATGGACAATGTTTTATTTTTATGTTAATTGACTGATGAACTGATGAATAAAAACAGCATCATTCCTCCTGAAGGTCGAAACTCAAGGTTGAAGCCAACACTTGGGACTAGGCTCAAGTACAGCAGAATGTAAATGGTAACAGCTGAATCTGTTAATCTTTTAAAGTACATGAATGAGTCAAGGCACTTTTGTTGTTGTATATCTTTTTTTTTTAATTAAAGATCCCCATTAGCTAGTGCTAAAATATCTAGCTAGTGTTTCTGGGTTCCAACAACAGATATACAGTACATACAAATGAATAACCATAATGTTATATGTTTTTAAACATTATTATAAAAAACATTGCAGAACAGCACAAACTAATGCAAATTAACCCAATCAAAATAACAGGAAAACTGTTTAAACGACACAAAAACAGCACCAAAATCAAAAAAGAACACATCAATGAGTCCACCAAAGTTGCAAATACTCTTTAAAAGTTCATCTATTCTCAATGACGAGGAGCACCTAATGGTAATTTATTCCACGGTGACAAATATCAATAAATAAGATACTTTTTTTTTTAGTGCATTGGTCTTCAGACAAGGAACAACCAGTTGACCATTACTAGCATTTCTTGTACAATGACGGTGAAGAGAATTAATTAATTAATTATTAATCTCTCCACAGCGCCTCGACAGGTTATGACGTTTGGCTTTGACGTTGCTGTGTAAGTTTTGCATGTTTTCTCAGTGTTTGCATGGATGTTTTCCAGCTACTCCGGCCTTCTATGTGAATGTGAAGGGCTGTTAATGCACTGCGTACCCTTCTGGCACAAAATCAGTTGAGATAGCTGTGTTCTGAATGAGGACAAGCAGAATAGTAAACCGATGGCTTAATGGGAAAAAAAAACAAAGCTCATGTTGTAACATGTACTTCCTGTACAATTAGTATTGTTTTTGCCTGCGGGCCAATTACTCACTTTAATTCATTTCGTAAGTGTGACCCCCTTCAATTTGTTTGTTAGCGCGCTAATGATCCTCAAGCCTCATTTCTAAGGAACGACTCTCTTTTCAGCTCTGAATACATATGGTTGCAAATCAATCTTTAAGTATGGCTGACAATGGCTGAGGCTCATTGACTTTACACCTACCCGTTTCTAAAAAAGATTCATATTAATATGCTATTTAGAGCGTAGATAAGGCACAATTGGGACTGTAATGGGTCGCTAAGCTAACTTTTGATTCCCCTCAATGCGCCAAGCGCCATTGGCGAGGGTCTGACCTGCAAGGTCTAAAATGTGTTCAAATGGGGTAAGCCCCACTGCTTTCTGTGACTATCAACAGGACAGAACATGACTGTATATAGAAATTGTTTGAACAAATAATTTTGGTGAATCGATGCATCGTTTCAAAGCAGACTTTGCTTGAAGAGTGAAGAAAATGCAAATGGAAATATGAAACATACAGTACCGGTCAAAAGGTTAGAAATAGCTAATCCAGGGTTGCATCCACTAAGAAACAACTGCAGCTCCTGATAGCATGTTGATTTGCACTTCATTTGCACCAGCAATTTACTCCACTTTAACGACTTATTCACAAAGGATATCGCACTAATGACATACCAATGCAAACACGCCCACAAAGTTTGACAGCTTGAGTGCATTTTGCACCTGTTTCCCCCTGATTACCACACCAGGCAAAGAAAAATGTTTGCTTTGAGCCAGAACCATGACGGTTAGAAAGACACACTTTCGCTAAATGTGCCTGTTTAAAACTGCCTACTAAGCCTAGAAACCTTTTAGCCCCTTTAGGTTTAAATGTGTTTATTTGTTTTGTTTTGTCGTGTTTATTTTATTTCACTTTTGATTGTTGGTTTATTTAAAGCACAGGTGTCAAACTCTGACCCTCGAAGGCCTGTAGCCTGCGTGTTTTCCGGATTTCTCTCACCAACACAACTCATTCTAATGATTAGCTCATCAGTAAGCGTCGCATGCTCTTGAAATTGATTCTAATCATTTGAATCAGGCGTGGTTGAGAGAGAAGGATATAAAAAAAAAAAAAAAATGCAGGATACCGGCCGTCCTGGACTGGCATTTGACACCTATGATTTTTAATAACGTAAGATATTTTACACTCTTCCAAAGCACTAGAGTTGACATGCACATCTAATGGCTACATATTATTTATTAGCCATCATCTTGGAGAGGAAGACAGTTATATAAGCATTCATTCATTTCAAGTTATTTAAATCGAAAATAATGCTGTGATCATTTTGATATTTTCTATGTGGGCATGCGTAGTGATGAGCATGTGATGAACGACTGTTCATCATTTCCTGGCATTAACCGACAGTGCACTTTTTACATTAAGCATTTTAGAATGTCCGGGTGTGTTCCCATTGGATAATGTCAACCTTCCACGGTGGGGTATCAGTTTTACACCAGCTTTTAGGTTTTGTTATTTTCTCCTGCAAGGCTGCCTTTCACTAGTTGAGCCAGTATCAGTGAATTAGATGTCTATCCATGAAGCTCATTTGCATAGGGGACAACCATTTCTATGCCAAATGCATGCATATTAGCAGATATGTGCAAATACCACTGGCACACCGAGATAAATTCTGCTTGGCAACTCAGTTAGTGGCACATTTGCTCCATTTTTACCAGATAGTGCCACGCAAAAGCCCGGAAATCCTTTTGTGAATCAGTGCTTTCTTTGTCATTATATATACATCTTATAGGATAAACCACCAGCATTATCAATAAATATATATGACACTGGTAAACAAACAGAAGTTCATCTGAACATTTTTTGAAAGAGTCTTCAAAGGCGGAGTTTCCCCGGAAACTCAGTCAGTTTCATAATGTGACCGATGCGTTATTATTGATATGACTTTCAATTTACGGCTTTGACGACTTTTAATAACTCAAATGTATTGACCTCTTAAAAGTGTTTGCAGAAAGGCAAACCTTTCACTGGTACACAGATAAACAAACAAAAAGACATAGGAGGACTTATTGGGGCATGACAAATTTCGCAATGTCATCAAAGTTATACTCTGTTGTTTAATTGCAAACAGTCTATCACCTGTGACTCCTGAGAACCGCCATCCCACCAACTGCTATCATTAAATTAATCTTAGACCATTTTCCACTTCCTTTAATTTCTTTTGCATCGAAATACATCTCTTCTGAGTTGCAAAATACGTCCCCAAATGAGCCCAACCAAATAAGATAAGCACAACCCCCAAAATAACAAATTGGATAGCGCGCACAGCAATGAAAGCACCGCAGAGGGAAGATAATGCGAAAAGCCCGTGTTTATGCACAAAAACAGCATATGCATATTATAAGAATGACTCAAACTTGAAGTCCCCTCCTATCCAGCATGCAAGCGTGAAGCCCGACGAGTGCTAATGCAATGAAAAGCAACATCGCGCTAACTGCAGCGGATGGAGATGACTAAGTGTGTGTACACCAGTGTCTATTTCCCAACTCATTAGTGTCCAACTTCTCTCCATCCAGCATTGAGAAAATGTTCTCACTAAAGCTGTCATTGGTGATAGAACTTGGGCTGAAAGTTCTAAACTGGACACACTCGCACATGCACGCACACACACACACACACACACACTGACAGTAACTCGAAGTAATAGAGCTTCACGCTGATGAAACCCAGCGCCAAAAGCAATCTCGCACGTTTGTCCTTAAGAGACAATAGCTGCTATCTTTTCTTTCACAGGATATTGTAAACAGTTGTATCACGGCGCTATTTATATCTCACATTTGAGATCATTCTGCAGAGGATTGTCACAGTCGTACATTTAGACATTATCATATTCATTGTGAAGTAAGTGACACAGCCTCGCCGAATCTCTCACCGCCAGGATGGAGGATGATATGAATAGAACTCAAATTCAAATCATCACATTCTGAAGGCACAAAACAAATGATAAGAATCTAAAAAGCGGCCTGGGGTGCTTTTGTAGCGATTTAAGTTAAGCAAAATACCTCACAGATTAGATGCGCTGCACTTGGAGATTGTGAGGGTCGGGGGGGACCGGCCCGTGCTGTCGAGAAATTTTATAAACAAATAAAACCTCAAAGGAACTGTTGTAAAAGGCCAAACTCTATTTCACCCACACATGCTTGTTATATATATTAAAAAAATCAATCACATTTTTTTTAATGTAGTATGCACACAACAGGCCTATTTATCTCATAGTGTTCATTAATTATTTTTGTAATAATCGTGCTGTCTAATCAGCATTTTAATAAGCCACAAATATGAAGTCTGGAATGGATATTTTTGGAAAAAGGAGAAGTGCTTTCTAACTTTTCTGTATGTATATAAGAAAAGGTCTCACAATATTGATTTGAACCGATGAAAACTCTTTTAGAAAACCTCAACCATTTTAAAATCTTTGACTTTTAAATAGATTAATTCATTTAAATTCATTTGATTTATTGCCGAGCCATAAAGTGGGGTAAAGACATTTAAAATATGAATTATGCTGATTTACACATAAAAATAAAAAAAGCAATGATTTGATCATTTATCTTATACAACATACAGTATTACAGAGATGCTTTGACATGCCATATCATTAGCCTCCTCTTAAAAATGTGTTGTTTTTTTTATGAGACACATATTTCTCGATTGTATTTTTCTATAAATGCACACACTTAAGTTACATATATGGTATATACTTAGATTGTTCTCTAAAGTAATATGTATAC
Source organism: Hippichthys cyanospilos (assembly GCF_059441005.1). Lineage (NCBI taxonomy): Eukaryota > Metazoa > Chordata > Actinopteri > Syngnathiformes > Syngnathidae > Hippichthys > Hippichthys cyanospilos. The sequence goes on from NC_142377.1 coordinate 18,017,370, forward strand.
ATGTGAAAAAAAGAATGCAACGTGATTTTCCCTTATTCAACTAAATTACCTACTTCAGTGATACGTTATGAACACGTCGATCAAGAGACTGTAATTGTAAGATTATTTTATCAATAAAACAATTTCTCAAATTACGCTTTTGTCACTGATGATATTATCTTGCCTGACTTCTGTGCCCCCGGCATCGATTCACTTCCCACGCAATGACGGTGTTTTGTGAATGTTGTTCGCTTGGAAGGTCCAAGTTTGGCAACACCTTCAAATTCAAATAGTCTCAAACACATTAAAAAGTCAAGAAGTTCAAGCTATTATTTCTTGAAAATGAACACCAACATGAACTGTGCATTATTGGCTGCTGTTTTAACAGTACTGAAATGTTGAACAGCGAAACATATTTTCTCCACAATTCAGCAGTGCTCACACAACTATTTTCAGTTTTTGTTCAATTTAATGTTCAATTTAAAGAACCTCACCTGCTCCCATACAGCTAGTACTACTTAATAATGATGCATAACTTTGAAATGAAAGTCATTCTGGCTCTCATTTAGCACGAGCTACATCATAAATCTGACAGATAATACCAAAATGTGCAACTACTAAACTAAGTAATGATTCAGAGTGTGTTTCTAAACTTTTGACTGCTACTGTTTGTATGTCTTGTGACCTGGAAATCAATCCAGGGTAAAATCCACATAGTTAGCTCCCCATCACTGAAAAAAGAATGATTGCTATGGAAAAAAAAAGTAATGTAATGTATATATATATATATATATATATATATATATATATATATATATATATATATATATATATATATATATATATATATATATATATATATATATATATATATATATATATATATATATATATATATATATATATATATATATATACACACACACACACACACACACACAATGCCAGGTTAAGGTCATTCATCAGTAGTAATTCCCAGATGTCTTCATCTTTTTCACCCACAGCAATTATTTTCCCCTACGCCAAATTTCCCAGAAATAACAAATAGAAAGTGACCCAACCAATTAATTCTGTGCCAGAGCCAGAACACGACACAGCATGGTAAACAGTCCAACAATAGCGTCGGATCAATTAGAATCTGGACCACAAAACCCAGACTGATGAGCCTTCCGCTTCACCTTTGACGTCTCACAGAGATTTTGCTGCAACTTGGATTCTGACTCTGCAGGTCTGAAGCCTGACGGTGTTTTTGCACTCACAGCTGCTGCTGCTGTTGTGCAAGTGCAGGTGAACATTATTTTCACACTTACACTCTCTGTAGCCAACAGCGCTAATGATGCAAAGGTTATTGGATTTTCATCTCGCATAACGTGACATGACTGCACCGAGGTAGTAAGAAGGTCAAACTGTTCCTTCACACGTTGTTAGTACAAGATTTCGCCTGCATGTCTCAATGGCCACATTTCTCACTGACTTGGATGAGGTAACCAAAAGATTTGAAAAGGTATGATGCAGTGCAATTTTATACATCTCCAAATTACAACAGCAAAATCGGATTCTTAAAATGAGGATTTATAGCCTGTACCTTTAAGAAGCTTATTAGAGTGGTAGGTGCTGTGGAGACTCAGGGAGAGTTACTGACTGCTAGCTATAATCTAGCACACTCTATATTAAATGTTGTCAAAGAAAATAAAGTCTGTACCCAAAAAAAGACACATGTATGTTCATCCTCCATAGTACGGTTAGCAGGATGGATGGATGGATGGATAATGAATAGACAGACAGACAGACAGACAGACAGACAGACAGACAGACAGACAGATAGATAGATAGATAGATAGATAGATAGATAGATAGATAGATAGATAGATAGATAGATAGATAGATAGATAGATAGATAGATAGATAGATAGATAGATAGATAGATCTAACTATGCAAGCATAATAAAAACAATTTTTTCACCATTTTCACCAAGGGTGGTAAAGCTGTAAAGCTTGTTCCTAACCGTGCGTGAGCACAATGAGACACATATAACACATATTAATTAAATGATGCATATAAAACACCTTGAATGAGCATATAGCTTACTAGTCAGTAACCTTCCAGCTTCCTTCTATTTTTAGGCATTTGTTTAAAGAGTGGGTTCTTTTACGTTATTTTAATTTATACAGTAATTAATTCACTTTTATGGCACTTAGGAATGTTGAAGTGTAAAATGTTCAAGTAAGACATTGTCACTAGGGTTATTACTAATTAATTTATGTCAAGGTCACTCTATGCTTAGAAGAAATTAAGACACCTTATATTATTTCCTGTGGGACATTTTTAAGATTCTCCCGCATCATCTTTTCATTCTAAGATAGGTGGCTAAGCGATTGTCATAAATCCCTTTGATGCGGCTCAGGTACAGAATATTGTAAATAGCTGCAGGTTGACAACTTCGAAGCATCGCTGAAGCAACAAAAGGTACTGGCAGTGTATTTTTAGTTTAATGCATTTGTTGTCACCTTACTAACGAGAATAAACAGATAACTTCTTTTAAAGCGATGATGTCCAAGATTTTTTTTTTTTTGTGAGTATAGAAAAGCCACGCAAATCACAGAGAGAACGTGCAAACTCTGCACTGCGCTGAACTCTGAACCTCAGAACTGAAAGAATAATGCACCACTATTACACCATGCTGCCCAACTTCAGTGCAATAATGATAAAAAATAAACCATAATTACTGTGTACAGATGTGTCATAAAAGCGAGTGGAAATGTGGACGGGTCTCCTGCTGCCATGCACTGATCACAAAAGGACTCAAAGTGTTTTCTTGAGCAGCGTTAATGTGGTCGTCACGGCGACTGCGACCTCTGCGTGCACCTATTAGCATGGCTAATGAGCTTGGTTTGCTGTTTACTGGATTCTGATGTACAGCCATGTTTTATTTCATGGTGTTATTCTCTTCAATGAAACGTGCGTTGCCCAATTTCACATACAGCGATACTTGTTATGCAGGGTGTGTGCGTGCGCGTGGGTGTGCTGACTATCCCCCAATGAGAGCTGATAATGCTGAAATGAACACAAATTTCAATAGAATTCCTTTAGATGGATGGTCCTTTCTTTTTGGCGCATGTTTCATCTCCCTGTTTGCCACTAACAGCAAAGCCGTCATCGCAATGTAATTTCCCTTTTGTGTGAGGGAAGTTTTGCAATTCAAATTTCTGCCCTTGAATTCAATTAAAAAGCCACTACATACAGCGTACATTTGCATCCAGATAATCCAATTCTTCAATGTCAATGGTTGCTTGTCTTGTCCCTTTTATGAACAAATTATACATCTTGACTGGAATGGGAAAGTCCACATGGAAACTGCAGCATGCATAACGTGAAATGTATGCTCTGGGGTTAATGAATACTATGGAGTGAATTAAAGCTAAGTGATGGATGCAAATGTGCGGTGCAAAGTAACGTATTTAGCTGTTGTTTTTTAGCTTACTGGTTGATGTTGCAAACACAATTGTGCTTATTGTTTCTACTTAAAAGCCTCACATCTCTCACCTGGGGCACAAATTGCCCCAACAGAAGCCAATGACTAGCATGTCCAGATGCTAATTAAAAAACATTTCGAGTAGCTTCAAGAATTCAAAGTTTAATGCCACTTTCTGTTGAAATTTATTGTCAAAATAAATACCAAGCAAAGAGAATGACATTTTTCACATTTAAAACAGTCACATAGCTTGAACTTATGGAAGGTCCTCTTAGCTCAATGCTAACAAACAATGCAAAATGCAACAAAAGTTTTCAGAAACAGCACACAGCATGTGACTGCTACAACATTTGTAGTGGTATATCTAAGTGCATTTTATTCAGCAACTTTCAAAGCTAGATCGTTTGACATCATCTGTTTCTGTTTTAGCCCGTCTGCCGAAAATATCCATCACTGATGACAATGTGCATCTGCGTAACACTTAACAAAAACTCCTCTATTCTGCAGAGTCACTACAACACAATTTAGCAATATGTTGATTTATGTTCTAGTTCATTTGTTAAGAAATTGAAAAGAAATAATGCATCGTTCCTGCAAAAAAATGGATTTGCAGGAGCCTGCAGAACCTTGTTAACATCTGATATACCTGCAACTGTCTTCACATACCCCAGGTTGATGTGAAATAAATGTGAACACACACAGTACAACACACAAAGAGATTCCTTATCCTCTGGGAAAGACGATTAATATTATGGTGGTTGATTGAGTTACTAAACGTAGCGGTAAAACATTTATATTTTTTGTGCAATCATATTGTACTGTATGTCTCCTTTAGAGTTATACCGGTGAGTTTCACTGGCCTGAGCTAGTTGAGAGTTTTAATGATTTCCCTCAGCCAATATAAAAAAACATTTCGTTGATATTGATGTTGCAATGAGCTAGCAACCAACACTGGCAGTAATGTGGAACCTCATCCCCTCTTTAAATCAATGCCAAGACCAGACGTCTAAAAGTAGACTCATGCACGTTTGCTCCATTTAAGATGTACAAACACTTTAATTTGTTATTCTGCGCTTTACACACGCTATGTACATCTGACAATATCTGAACCGGCTCATTTAGAACTGCAGCTCGACACCCACAGCTTAATTATCTCTGGCAGTATCATCAGCAATTCTGAGTGTTTTTTTTTTCTTTTTTCTTTTTTTGCTGCATCTTTTTTATGCTTGATTGAAAGAAACATTTCTCTGTAATTTACGTGCCTACTAATCTCATCATTGCAATATCTCGGATGTGTTTTCTCACTCTGGTGGGAAGTTAGTTGTGATCTGACGGAATATATTAAAGCCCTTGCTGTTAGCGCATGACACGGAGTGACAAGTATGGGCCACTAATTGAGTGTACGGGTAACAAGCAAAAGTCAAATTACATCTTTCACTCAATATGATTGCACAAAACTGTTGTGACAAAAATGTTTTACCCCCTATTTGCTCTCTTCATTGACAAGAGTCTCAGGAGATAATCATTAGTTTTGGTTGCATTTTTGAATCAGATTAATATCTCTCACTAATTAAAAATATGCATTTTTTTAGGGCTCGAATGTCAATGTACACACTTCATTCCTTCTAGACGTTATTATAAGTCGTTTTAACTCAGTAACAGTTCCATACATTTTGCAAGACTGTAAATGCATAATTTATTGACATGATATATTAATATTCATTCATTATTCATCGCCAGTGCCGCTGATCCTGTGCAAGGGTCGAAGGCAGCGAGACGGGCCGCCAGTCAATCGCCACTGCGACACGCTGACTCAATACACTCACGGTTACCCCTGCGGTTTTATTAAGTATACATCTGAGGGTGGAGTCAATGGTCTCAGCTGGGATGGGAAGTATTATTTGAAAATATGTTTGCTTTTACAGAAATAGTGTCTCGCAGAGCAAGAAATGTAGAAAGAAATACGACTTTAAGATGAACTATTCTTCTGTATTGATTTCACTTCCAGCAGATAAACTAGAGTGAGCTTCCAAGCAAAGTTGGACAAGAATGTTGTCACTTACTGGTACACAAAAAATGATTGCATAAAGGTTTTCAAAAATATCACATCAAGAATTAAACACAAAAAACGTAAAAATATGTCGGAGGGCTATATTTTTGTAGACAGCACATTTGAGCTGGTGAATCCTGATTTTCCTATCAGCATTATTGCCAATTTAGCAGACCAGTACCTACCAAACAAGTAAAAGTTGTGCAGTACAAGGATTGTCATCAAACTGTGCCTTGTGGACTGAAAATTTTGGTGGCAGAAAGGCCATTGATTAGTTGCTTTATCAATATGATTGGGACCAACACTTGTGCTGAGGAGAAGTCAGGTTAATACACATCTGACTGTCTTAGTCGGCAGTTGAACATTCGTATTATGGCAAGAACCATTCAGCTAACGAGAGAAGAACTAGTGGTCATCATTACTTTAAGAAATTAATTAAGTGTGTCCAAACGTTTGGCATGTACCGTACATATGTGTGACAGTGCAGCGTGCCTTCTTCACAAATTTTGCAAAGGAGGCACCAATTACAAAAGAAATTCGGACTTGGCGCCATAAATTTCAAGAAAAGGGCTGCTTATGCATACCTAAATCGCCAGGACGGCCATCAATGTGTGCAGAGTCACAGGCGGTCCTAATATTGATCAATGGGGTCAACCCGCACTAGCCATTAAAAGTTGTCATTATGTGATGCTGTCAAAACTTAAAAAAAATATAACATTTTAAAATAAGTATCCACGAAATTTACAAAATTACAAATCACAGTTGAATACAATACTAAATATAGTTGTAAGATAATATGTATATACTGTCGACCTGCAAAGATGAGAAAAGATAATAGCAAAAACCATATTCACAAAATGTTATGACATGTTTTCAAAGGAAACCCTTTTTTTTTCTTGTATATTGCTTTTTTAATGGTACTTGTTCTCAGAGGGTTTTGCTGCATATAAAATTTGAAAAGGGCCGCCTCAGCTTAATTTTGAGCTCACCTTACTCTCTTTGAGCCAGGAAAAACACTGGTACATTTTTTTTTTGTTCAATTGGGCTCTAACAATTCTTTACAGGACTCTGATGTGAAAAGTTGAAAAGGTTTTTCCTTCGCTTTTTTCCAATTAATTTTCATCGTGGAAGAGAGCTGGAGTGCTGATGTTGTCCCGCTTTATATTATGAAACCTCAGACATCATGAAAACCGTTTCATCTGACCAGCATCAAACTAGTTGGGTGTTATTTTAACTGCAATTGCTTTATTGATGGATAGTGGCAGTGTTTTGTGATGTATGCAAATGATCAGAATTGTAGTACTCCTCACCCAATTTCAGCCAGGAAAACAACTCAACATGTTTTTCGTTCAGAGTGGCTCAAATGCTTCTTTGTATGACTGTGATGTGAAAATTGAAATATATATATATATATATATATATATATATATATATATATATATATATATATATATATATATATATATATATATATATATATATATATATATATATATATATATATATATATATATATATATATATATATATATATATATATATAGTGTATTTGTTGTTGTTTTTGTTTTGTTTTTTCCCAATGCCACTTGAACCACAGCTGAGGCGATGGTATTAAAAAAAAAAAAAAAAAAAGATGTGAGTAATCATAGTTCTCTTTGGATGGCTTGTTTTCTTATTTGAACTTTTGAGATAGAGTTGTGGTAAAGGCAAGAAGAATAAAAGCTATAAAAGTGGCGTCAAAAGAGAAGGATAAGGAATACATTTACGTTAGATCCCTTTGCGAAATAGTAAATATGAGCTTTCTTCATTTATTCTCTTCTTTATTTCCTTTGGTTTTAAGTGAAAGAGAGCTCATAAATATTGATGAGGAATGTTTATCTCGACTGCTTTGTACTCTGCTAAATCTTCTTTAGTTTTCACCGCCGTGTCACAGTCTACCTGTTCCTTTGTAGCATCAGTGGTGGATTTGTTTTAGCTCGTCTATGCTATAGGCTAATAATGCGTCATATTTTTTTTTTTCCCGCATTTGATTATGCAGACTGGAAACATTCCCAGGCTCATTAGCTGGTTGCGATAATTCCTCCTAAGCATGTTTTGGTATTAATGTGATTCTCATTTCCTTTATCTCACATCAAAGCTGTAGCACTGGCCTGATGATAAAGGTTTCCCTGAAGAAACTTATTCTATTGACTTTTAAACAGATAATAGCGCTCGTTCGCTCACAATCTGCTCTAAAGCACAAAAGAATATAGAGAAATCGCAGCTTCCCTTATACGCCGGGATGAATATGAATGACAGTCGGAATAAGTCGCAAATGGTTTTGCAAAGATGGACACTTGGGATGCGTTGCTCCCTGTTGGCGTTTTGCTTTTCTTAATCACGGAATAAAAAGACTCCATGCTAATCTGTTTGCCAGATCACATCACGCATGAATACGCTTGCACAAAGAAACACGCCCCACCTTCACGTATTCCGTTTTTAATTGAAACTCTTGCAAGGCGTCTGGTGTGCATTCGCTTCAGTCACAGTGAGGAACTGGACAGATCAATGCAATTAGCGAGAAAATACAAAAAAAAAAAAAAAAAAGTGATATTAACAGCAAGGCTGACAGGAAAATTAATGTTTTTCTCTGCTGGAGCTGTCTTGCATCTGACACCTTCGTTAACTAATAATGTCTTCCTGTATTTGTGTATTAAGGTATGTAGTTGCTATCGTGGCTTCATTATACTGTTATATGGCGAATAAAACTAACGGAAGGGAACTTGAAGAGCCAGAAGAGAGTGGGCAATATCTTTAAAAAGTACCGTATTTTCCGCACTATAAGGCGCACCTAAAAGCCTTATTTTTTTTTAAAAAGCTGATGGTGCGCCTTATAATCAGGTGAGCCTTATATATGGATCAATAATGAGATGGACGGGGAATGAAGTGATAAAGTAAGCTTTACCTGTTTCTTTTGTGTGTTTACAGTTGAACAAGGTCGGTCATATTGACATTGAGTTATTATGCTATTGAGAGTTTGGAGTTATCATTTGAGTTATTATTATTATTACTTTGAGTATTACTATATTGTGATTGAAAAAGTTTGAAAATATGTCATTAATTGAGGGTGCGCCTTATAATCCGGTGCGCCTTATAGTGCGGAAAATACGGTAATTTGGAACAAGTAAAATAAGACCTTTTATGCACACATTCACCGCCCCTGTCTGCATAGACTTGTAATATCTTTCTTAAGTTATCACAATACAAAAATAGCAGAATATAAACAAGTGCATATGAGCATATTTAAAAAAGAAATCATTAAATCAAGATCTTGCTTCCGTGAAAGACAATCCATGATGTCAGATATTAACTACAAGTGATGACAAAGGACGACAATTTATCCGAATAACCATCTGTACCATAACGAAAATTTGATGTGAAAATGTGATCAGATTTCAAACATAGAGTCTAAATGTTTGACTGATCCAATTCAACACTTATAACTCTTACATATACAAGTGCTAACCATCCACATTCATGCTCACCTTAGAAGTATGACCTTCTCGTGTAACTAACAAAACTCAACCAAATCTTACAAACTCACATACTGACGCAATGCAGTCCAACGCCACAGCAAACTACAAGAGCTAAAATTCTGATTCAATACACTTTTATGTATTTATGTATTGCCAGAACCTTAAGGCACTTTTCTATCGAGTTGGCATAGGGCCATGCTCCTTATACATTAAATATCTCACGCAGAAGAAATAATTTTTTCAAGAGAAATACTGTTATCGAGTGTGGTCAAGCAACATGAGGGTTTGAAACAACAGCAATAAGAGGAACGAGAGCAGAATCTCCTTAAATTGCTCTAAATCAGTCCAAAAGATATAATGGCGTCTCCTCCGCATGTTTTACAATAAATAAGTTTTCATGCGGGTTTCAAATGCCAGCATTTCAAAAGAACCACAACGCGCACAAGGGGAAGGAAGTGGCAAAACAGCCTGCTTGTTAGACCCTTTAGCCAGCTCATTTAACACCCACAGCTTAATTAGCTCTGTCAGCATCATCTACATATCTCAACATTTCTAGCGCCGCCTGCGAGGATGAGAAACATTTTCTCCGCAGTGTCGTCAGGTAAAGCCCAACTATTGAAGGCTTTGGATCAAGCCGGCCGCCTCTCCACTCAGTCGTCGTTAACTCCGCGGTTGGCTGGGCTTTATCCGGCAAGAATACCCACTCTGGCAGACTTTTTTTTTTCCCCTTTTACTGAAAAGTATTCATACCACAACAGAACGAGTGTGGTGAAAAGTCATACAATGGAAGCACAGTGGACGTTAAATTGGCAAACTCAGTTTAGTAAGCAATGTTTATGCTGAATGCCTGCATTTGATTTTTAAAATGGACAAACGGGCCATGGATGAGGTAAAAACGAATTTAAATGTATATGTAAATTCTGTATTATATTTTTTGAGGGAAACACCACAATATTTATTTTGATTTGATTTTATTTGTTTATTTATTATATATTATTATTGTTGTTCTTGTTGTTTTGTTATAAATAAATAAAAACAGTATTGGAACAAATATTTCTCACAGTTTTATTTAAATACTGTGTAGAATTATTTTAGTCATGAGTCATTCAGAATTGTCCACCCATCAATGTTAAATCATCTACATACAAAATACTAATACATGCAGTTTCTGGGTAAATTTACTTTTCCTGAGGGTAAAAAAAAAAAAGATAAATTACTGAAAATAGTTTTCAATACAATAAATACCTTTGTTTTGATTTTTTTTTCTGTGTGTGTGTGTGTGTGTGTGTGGGGGGGGGGGGTAATTTGTTTCATTGCTGCCGCTTGTAAATGTGGGAACATTCGTTTTAACAAACATACATGACACCATAATTTTTTTGTGTGGTAGGGGAAGAAGAAAACAGTGAAACACATGATACGCTGGACTTGACATCATCAAACAGCTTTCTAAAAGAATAGCTTTTTTCTATTTATCATATTTTTATTAATGTATTTAGCCTTACGTCTACCTCTGATGTATATACCGTACTCCAATTAAAACAATGATTTTTAATGTTTTTTTCTTTCTTATTTACATGAGTGAGTCTGTCCTCTTGGTCAGCAGTAACAGCTAGCTAAACAGATTCTCCTCCTGAGAAAAAGCTAACATTAGCGCAAATATGCAATCCTGTTACTTGCAACTGTTACTGTGATTAGAGTAAATGTATCTATTTAGGAAATCATGCAATAAAAAGTATAGGAATGATTTGTAAGTTGTACTAATGGTGCATATGATATCATAGTTGATTAACTACTACCGATAAATAGAAGAATATCAGAAAAGTGAAGATTTACTTTTCAAGAATTTGGAAACCAAAATGTCATCCAATTATGGAATGACCCTAATACTAAATTCAACAATTATTTATTAAAGACAAAATAGTTGATTTATTGCCATGCCATGTCAGGCTAAAACGTTGTACAGTATGTCCAAACATTTTAAATTCTCAATGTTTATGTATTTTATTATTTTTGTGTATTTCTATACAATTTCAACAGATACAAATAGCTTGAAAACAAATCTATTAATTTTTATACTGTCTGAAAAGTGTTCGAAACCTCTGCCTCCTCTTCATTCCATAGGAGCTGTGTGACATTTACAAAGTCTAGGTGTGTTAAGACAAAATTGAAAAAAACAATTTTCATTTTTGTCTAAGCACACCCTGAGGTTAGATACATTTGAGTAATTTTGTTTTGTTAAAATGGATGGCCATAATGATTTGGTGCAGAAGAAAGCACACCAGCCTTGAGGGGAAGTGCATGCAGATTTGGGTTATAATAGTTTTTGAATTTTGTTATTTCCCTCAAATTATGATGAGTAAACTCAACTATTAATGAGTTTTTAGAGCAGGTGTGTTATTTTTTTTCTTCTTAAAATGCTTGATTGTTGTTTGGCTTTTGTTAGTTTTAAAATTAAAGTTGGCTGTATAAAGCATATATGATTGTTGTTATTGTTTGGAAGATAACTAAAGGTCGTATTCAATACTAACTAATAAAGTAAATTATTGGTCCACCATTCTTTTTTATGGTTTGATTTTGTGCTGGAGGATAACTTTATGTTTTATTTTTTACTTTTATTACTTACTATATGCATTTATCCCATCAAAAAAAAAAAGAAAAAAAGAGAGGTGAGCATCTCCATTTACTTTTTGAAATTTAACAAGATGTGCTAGCTATAAAACATGTTAGCACCAAGGGACATTGTCTACTCATTATCACGTTACTTCCGTACATTTTCGAGGGGAGCGGGAAGCGAGGTGAACTGAAAAAATGATGTTCAATAAAAATTGAGGATCAAAAATCAGGGTAGCAAACAGTCAAGTCAAAACCAAAAAGGCATCAATTACAAACGCAGCAGGCTTGACGGGGATACACGGAAACAAACAGACGAAAGGACTTTATTTGGCGACATCGGGCAACTCGGGCATGGACTTGGACAAAGAGCAAAAAAAAAAACGACGCGTGACATAGGCAATGACCCGACAACTAACTGAATGCAAACTCTGACTTAAACAGACTAGAGACTTAACAACAAAATGCAAAACAGCTGGAGAGAAACAAAAGGCAGAGGAAGCTTGATTGCATCACACACGACGGGCAGGTACAAAGACAGGTGGAAACAAGTCATGCTAACAGACCCGGCGTGAGGGAAACCAAATGGGAACACGACACAAGAACTATAAGGAAACCCACAACTTGAAAATACCAAATTCCCCCAAAACAGAAAAAACAACCTGAATCCACAACAGAAACATGACATCAGCGAGTGTAATCTTGGTGTAATCTCAAATCGATATTGTTGTCCATGAGGTATAAAATTGTCATTTACCAAAATGTTCTCAGTCGCCAATTTGATTTTTGCTTGCACGAGTCACAATTACAAAATAGAAAACCTTTATTGCCTTTACTGCGAAATCGGAGCTTTAAAGAGCTAAGAGAAGGCACACTTGTGCACACCCCATCCTATAGCTTTATGTTAACATTCAAGAACATTTAACGTTTAACACCAACCTTCAACAACTAGTAAAACTATCGTTTTGTAAGGGGAAAAGTAGTTTGAGTTGTTTTTTTTTTTTTTTTTTCAGAAGTGTTATCCCTTTTATTTGGTTGAATAAATTGTTTTTTTTTCTGTTTTAGTTTGCTATTTTGTTCATTTTAGTTAATGACATAAATCATGGTTCATGTTCACCTATCGCCCTGCTTAGTCAACTCAAAATGTCATTAATTGCATCACAAGACTTAAAAAGAGTTGGGAAAGATGATGCAACTGCAGCCGGAAGAAAAACATCAAAGGTAGCCAGGCTTACTATGACATAAATTGTTATCCCAGGCAAATTCAACAAATGCATCAATAATACAACTTGTATTAGCTAATGCTTGCAGGCACGAATATGTCACTTTCCCCGTGCGGTTCAGTCTGTCGACAATGGAATTATTAGGGGCGCTAATATTAAAAGCCTTTGCTTGACGCCGTATCCATGGGAACTCAGCTTGAGAAAATGGCAGTAAGTTTATTGGCGACACATTCTAAATGACAAGTTATTCCCTTTAAAGGTCAGTGCCACTTTGAATCCCGCTAGCATGACGGAGTGGAGCCTTGCTACTTAGTAAACTTGATGAAGGGGATTGGATTGAGCGGAGGCAGTGGGAAGCTAACTCATGGCGCGCCGAGAGCTGCCAATGGGAGCCGCCGTCTATCTGCCGCTAACAGGTGCCCGAGTTCGACACGTGAGCTTCAAGCAGCTTGTGTTCCTTCACCGCCGCAGCAGATGGAGCGTGGCTTTCCCTGAGTGTGCCCGCTCATAAGCTAGCGCCATTATACAGGCGAGAGTGCGTGAGCGGCGGATGGGCGGAACCTTGCTCTAAGCCCATTATGTATGAACGTGTTTATCGACGTGATTTAAACCTGAGCACGGACACCATGAGTCACACAGGGAGAAGTTTTTCAGCTTTAGATCATTACTTTAAGTTATGGTGTGCTGCTGTTGTGGTAATTGCAGTATAATGGCTCATTAATGTAAATGCAGATGTTGATAATTGTATCTGTCTGGCAGGAAACACACAACAACCAAGTTCATTTTATATTACTGGTAATAAAAATGTAAATTTGACGTCATTTTTTCCCCCCCTCTGGCAGTTGACACTCTGTTGCTCCACAAGTTATTAATTACATGTAATTACTCAGATTGCTCCAATTAATCGCGGCGACAAGCTGAAGGGTTGCGGCGAGATGAATGGGACTGAGCGGCGACGCGGTGGCAAGTGTGCCGCCTTTGATTGCGTGTTTGCGATTCATTAGGACAGGCCACTCTCTCTAGGCCCGGTCTAATCAGGGGGAAAGGCACCGTGCGTCTCAGTTAGGAGCCAAAGAGTCCATTTACATGAGCGTCAACACGAGCCGTAAGACAAATACGCTAAAAGTGATCTGCGTGAGTGAAAGGGCATTGCGACGGCGCCGGCCCCTCCGACTCCAACTGTCTGATTTGTATGCATAAAATAAGACACAGCGCCTGCCAGGATCCTCTTCATCACCTTAGCAGCAATTGTTACCTACAGTAATGACTTTAACCTTCGCTGGAGTCTGGTTCTGCATCAAGAACTACTTGTCAACACTAAACTCTGCAGTAAACACCGTCCTCATTACAATTTCCTGAAGTCTCCGGGGTACACACCCTCCGGTTTTACGGCAACATTGACCAACAATGTGCTCGGAGTCTATCGCGGTGGAACCGCCAAAGTCAAACGCTCTCAAGGTTGCGCGGTTCGGAAATCCATCCATCCGTTTTCAATAGCGCTTGTGCTCATTAAGGTGGCGGCGGAGCTGGAGCTGAGCCCAGCTGACAGGGCGGGGTACACCCCGGACTGGTCAGCAGCCAAGCTGCAGGGCACATATGGAGAAGCGCCTTCACACTCCCACTCACCCGTACCATTTGCCCGGAGAAAACCCACGCGAGCACATGCAGACTTTCGCGCAGGAAGGCCAGAGTCCAGATTGGAACCCAAACCTCTTAACCGGGGCCAGAGCCGATATGGATTTTTTTTTTTTTTTTTTGCCAGATGCCCATTTTGGGCAGGAAGAATTCTCAATCGTCCAATTATTTTAAAGAATATAATGCATAAAATAACTTTCGTTTGCTCGCAATGTATTTTACCCATCCTTCCATTTTCTATAGTCACTTATCCTCACGAGGGTCACTGGCTTGCTGGTGCTTATCCCAGCTGTCAACGGGCAGTAGGCCGGGAACACCCTAAATTGGTTGCCAGCTAATTGCAAGGCACACAGGGATGGGCAACCATTCATGGCCCCAATCGCACCCCAAAGGCAAATAAGAGTGTCCAATGCACCTCCCATGCATATATTTTAATATGGGGAGAAGCTGGAGTGCCCAGAGAGATCCCACGCGGGCACGGGAAAACATACAAACTCTACACAGAGAGACGGAAGCGAGCAGGAAGTGAACTCGGGACGCTCAACTGTGAGGGCAGACGTGTTAACCACGCTTTCAAAATTTAAACTTGTCATGTATGAATGATAAAGCTGAGATTTTGCAATAGTTTTTATTTTGGTTTATCTCAGTAACCTCAACGGTAAATGAACAAACGGTTATCGTTTACCTCTGATTTCAAAACTACTAAGCCATCATTTTGTTGTATACAGTATGTGTATAATATGAGACCATTTAAAATTGACTTGGTGTCCTCATCATATCGGCCCAATGAGGGAAGTTGTAGCTACAAAATGGCCCGAGACCAAAATGAGTTCGACACCCCTTTTCTAGGGCGGATGTTTGTCAATTTGCTGATGTAAAGGTGGGGAGGAGAGGCGATTTGTTAAATGCAAAATCTGCTTCATTTAGCATTCTTTTACTATCAAACATGAAGTTGCCTAAGAATGTCCGCTACAGCTAATCGTGCAAAAGAATTTGATTGTGTAACCGATTGCTTTGCCGTATTGATCAAAAATCCTACTCTAGCTATTTCTTTACTGAAACACAAGCCTGAGCCTTCCTGAATCGGAATGCCGTCGTGTCGCACAATCAGCTCCCATGAATGTTATTTAATATCTTCCGCTCCAGGAAAAAAAAATGCCAAGAATTACTGCCATCTTGTTTTGCGGACACATTTATAGGGGATCAATGGCAGTCTGCTCCCATCAAAATGACAAATAAACTACAAGAGGGGAGCCTCTGCCAAAGGAAATAACAGCCTCTCTTCCTGTTTGGATTAGGGTAACGGTAGATTTAGGTTAATGTGACGCCGAATGGCTTTTACAGCAAGAATAACCTTACAAAAATGGGCTTTATTTTTGTGTTTATCAGATGAGAATACAAAAATGTGTCGTATACTGCTGATTAGATCTTTGACTAACGTCGTGTCTAATCATAACACAGATGCAATATTTAGCCAATTTGGCCCGGAGCAGCATGTGGTAAAATTAAATGAAGAAAAGCAAAAAAAAAAAAGATTTGTTGTATGTGTACTGGGTACAAAATGAATCCAATGACAATCCATTATGAGTCGCACACAATATAAAATCTTATAGACTTTATTTTATTCTAAATTGCTAATTTGGTAAACATTTACTCTCAGAGCTTGCATACATTTGCATGGGAGCAGAGTGCAAAGCATTGGAAGGTTTGGCAAGCTGCACAGGTGTTTTGAATAAAACTGCTCATTTGCAGACATAATTCGCAGCGAGATACAGGAGGACTTTATCGAAGCTATATAGCCCCTTAAGTGAATAAGCCACCCTGGATCAGCAGGATTTTCTATGACAAATCGGTTATTCAGCAAATCATCTCATAAACTGCTTTGCCTGGTCCGCCGTGTGACCATTCAATGGAAAATAACATGCGACCAGTGTTGTTGGTTTTTTATGTGTGTGTTTTTTTCCCCCTCTTTTGCTCCAGTTGCATTATCAATCCGCTTAGCAGGATGAGAGATTGGGCTTTCTGTCACGGTGCATTCAGGTGCAGCAGCAGCAGCTCAGTGACGGAAACAAATTCAACAATCATCAGATAGCACAAGTCACTCTTGCCCTGCACGGGTGTGTCAATGCATCCTCTCCAAGATGGTGGCGATTAGCGCGCCGCTACGCATGACGCCTCGCCGCTAACGACGTTTCAGCACGGCCGACGACGACAATGCTTTCATTAACATTCCGTGCACGCTGAGCCACAGGCTCGTCAAGTCCGTTATCATTATGGGAACTTTTCACACATCAACATTCATTCATTCAAGCTGAAGTGAAAAAAGAGGTAATGTTTTATAAATGCCTGTAAAATAGGGTGGACAATTGAAAATAGAATCTGCTGCAGTAAGTTATTCCCATTTATCATTTGTTTTTATAATACTACATGAGTAATGTTCAAATATAGAGATCATTTAACATACTGCATGTAATTCAAATTGTAATTGTAAAAAAATATCAAAACAACAACAAACAAAAAAAACCTAAATGTTTAACAAAGAAATAAGTTGTTACCATACTTCAAATTTACACTTTTAACACTGCCAGCAACGTTTGAATGTAGACTTTAACCCTTTTGAAGTGTTTTGTCCATTTTTGGATCAATTTCTTCCACGTCGTTGTTATATTTTAGCCAAGCTAAATCACACTGCTGGTACTGACAACTAAGTGGTCATGCCATTTGACATGTCACTATTTCTACGTATCTTCTTTCAATGCTTTCCCTTTTTAATGCAAAGATCAAATGACTGAATAAAATACCGCACGAGGGTTAAACCGATCTGATCGGCCGATATTTAGCATTCGGCGCAATGCTGCTGTAATGTCACAATTTGCTGATTCATCAGTGACATCATTGATCAGACGCGGAAAATAAGGAATTATAGCAAACACAATCTTGTTCAAGGACCTAGCAGTGCCCTTTAGACATTAACAAAGTGACCCACACCAATCATGATTAATATTAGCTGGCTAGCAATTACCTTTTAAGGTCAACAAATACTAAATAGTAGTTACTTCACACTTACATAAATGTACATTACGGGCAGGTTATACTCTCAGTTTATACAACCCTCGCGCTTTTAAGGGAGTTCAATACTTTCTTTTCTTTCTCCTTGTGCTGATATTTTCTTTGATGAGAGTTCACTAATCACTAAATCAATATGTGCTTTTAAGCACACAAATAAGATCAACCATTCGGCCACTAGTTGGTGCACCAAGAAAACAAATGGAGCCATTTTGCATAAAGGTGTATTCTGTTTAAGTGTGGCAACATTTTAAGTACTGTGTGGTATACTTGGCCAGCTTTGAAAAAAAAATGCATATTACTTTGTATTTTTCATTCTTGAATTGGACATGATCCCAAGCAGCGAAAAAAAGCACACACATGGTTCCGGTGGAGTTTCGAGGCAGATATTTTCAGTCGAATTATTTTATCATTAAACCAGACCTGGTCAACATTTTTTCCAGCCCGAATTACGTGAGAATACTTTGATCACTACGCAAAAGCTCTGTATTTTACGCTTGGTTAGAGGAGGTGGAGTCGCTAGTAAACTTGCATTTAAAAAACTAAAATCATGAAAGGTATGTTTGGTTGTTGTTGTTGTTGTTTTTTTTAACTCATTACAGAAGAATTTTATCCACAGCCCATCAGATTAAACAATCAGTATGCGGATCCTTGCAGATGGTGCATGCATCAGAACCACAACTCCCATCAGAATTGCTTGCTAGTTGACTAAATATAGACATACTTGATTATGTATTGGAATATCTGATGCGTGGGAGAATTTAAAAAGAAGTCATCCATATGCTCCCTTTAAAGTTTCATGTCTCCAAGTGCGACCATCAAACCGTTCACATTTCCGAGAGGTCATTGAATCGATATGAGCAATAGCGCCACATGGAAGGCATGGCGTGAAATCATGAGGTCAAACTTTCCATAATAAGACTGCCGGCCTTTGAAAGACTTTGCTAGCTTTACTTTTCAACGCGTTAGCAGGGACCTCGACCAGTCCAGCTCTGGGGCCGCCGGAGACCCCGCTGTTGACACGAGGGCACAGCACATCACTAATATAAGCAGGTGCTTCAACGTGGATGTCAGCGTAAGTGATGATAAGGGTCTTAAATTGGATCCTGTAGGAGGAAGCCAACGTATAGAGGCCAAGACAGGAGTGATGTGACAAGACTGCCGAACAGCCCGGCAGCATTTTGGAGCAGTTGGAGGCAGTCAAATGATGATTTGTTGATGCAAGTGAAAGGGGGAATTATTGTGTGGGGAGATGCAATCATTTCAAGTTGTGCATGCTTATGTGGAGTTTTACATCTTCTCTTTGTGCTTGTGTGGGTTCTCTCAGGGCGTTTAGACTGCATTCCAGAGGCCATAAACAAGCAAGGCTCATTGAAGACTAACGCTAAATCCATGATTGGATTCAAATATGAGAATTGTTTATTAATTAAGATGGAGACACTACGTGTTAGGAATGAAAGTGTGCCTTTGCACATGTACAGTCAAATTAATTCTGTGTTATTTATAACCTCACCATCTTTTTTTCCTCTCTAACTTTTCTGTGAGACAAAGAAAGAATTCAGTGGTGGGGGTACAGCCTTTGCATGAGGCAGTTGATAACTGTCGGTTCATTTGCGCGTATGTGACTTCTTCTAAGGAGAAATAGGCAGACGCTAAATGCTATCACGTTTTATTTGAACTGTCTCCCTGCATGCAAGTTTTTTTGTTATTATTAAATTGTATCTCTCATTATTTCTCAAACTGCTTTTCCTTTCTCTGGTCTAATAAAGGGCTGACATTTTTTTTTCTCTTTACACCTTGGTTCTTATTTTCAGTTTGATGGGAATTTGACATGTTGAAAAATGAGAAAAAATATTTCAATGTTCTGTACTGTTATTTCGCAATCATAGTCAGAATTAAGTGTGTTCTAACCTAAACTTCCCCAAGTTGGTGTCATGTTGTTCTTGAGATCAGTGATTCTCAGTCGTGTCCCTAAAGTGAGCCACTAAGCATTTTTGGGTGAGTTGTAGACAGGTAGTTGAAACTTTTGATTTTCCACTTTCCAAAAATAAGAGATTCATGCCAATACGCTAATTTTGTAAAGGCAGTTGTCATCTTGATCCTCAATTTTTTAACTAGGTGTCTTAATCCAGTGGATTGCAAACATTTTTTTTCAACAGTATATCACTGAGAATGATATACACCCTTTTATTTTATTTTCCATTTTTTCCTAACCAACTACGCCAAAACCAGAGTATATCATTTGTGGATGAAAAAAAAAAAAACACGTCTGATATATTAAACCTTGGAACTACTCTTTGAAGTACAGTGTACATCGTATTTCGGTGCATATTTCATTCAGCCAATTTCAGAAAGTAAACTGTATAACATCACCTGTTTTATTTCTGGCTTACAGAATGCAATGTTTTGCAAACTCACTGACACAAGTTAGTAATAATTTGTTTCATGACTCAATTCAATTGGTCTTAGATAAGAAAACTGAAAGAAAAATGAAAAATTAAACCTATTAGAGGGTGTTTCTAAATGTTTTAACTGGTACTGTATCATAAAGATGATAATGGTGCATTTAAATAATTATCTAATGTGACGCTGGGGTTTCAATGTACACTACCCTCATATTTATAAATCAAATACAATGAAATCCACCAAACATGTCCACAGAGCTTATAATATGTCCTGCCTGCCATTTTTCAAATTCACAAAAAAACATGTCGCAACAACCTTGCTTTGGCTACTTTTAGCCAATAAACTGTCAGGGCACGAAAAAGATAATGCATCCGCTGGAATGGCCAGCGTGGTGCAACGCAGTCCGCCCGACTGTGCAAAATCGGATGATCAAACTGATTTTTTTAAAACATTTTTTTTCCGAGACTGAATGCGTAATGTACTTACTTTCGGGTGTGAATATGTGCCCGTATGTGTCATCCCTGAGATTGACTGGTGAGCAGTCCAGGGCGCACCCCGGATCCTGCCCTAATTCAGATGAATGTTTCACCAACCCGCCCTGAAAAAGAGAGTAGCACTGAAAATGGATGAGATGCATCACACCGAGTTTGGCAGCGCTCACGAAGGGGGCGGGCTGACCACTTTCTGAAAACCCCTAACGGACACACCCTCCAAGTGTCACCCGCTGCTGACTCACCCCAGCGCGTGCCCTATCACAAAAAACACAGTGATAGATGATGAATGAGTCAGCTGGCAGGTCTCTTCTCTGCTCTGAGTTATTTCTCTGAAGACACAAAGAAGATGTGTGCCCGCACAGAGGAACAAATGATGTAAGTGGAAGGGACAGCAGTGCAGCAATATGTAGCTCTTAAAAGTAGTTTCTCTTGCCGCAACCACTGCCCAAGAAAACAAGAAATGATTGCAGGACGAGAGAGGGGCTGATCACAGGGTCCATTTTAGTCCGAGAAGAATGGAGAGCCTTCGTTTGATGTGAGAATACGACGGGAATAAAAGACCGAGGAAATCTGCAAGTGACACATTCAAAGAAAAGGAAGCTTGCCTGCTTCCACTTCATCTCCATGTCGTATCTTGAGATTTTTTTTTTTTCTTCTTCCCCGCTTTTATTTTTCTGGAAGTAATGATAATTGTCGAGCACTCGCAGATGTTGGCAGGCGAGATGACAGATGGCTTTTTGAAGCCCACAGAGCTACAGTATATAACAAACAAAAATGAATAATAAATACGACATCATGTCACATTAGATGCGACTTTTGGCTAACTCACCGCCAGCTGAATTTCATCAAAGCAATTTAAGGGAAAATCCAACGTAAGCGAGAATGTTTGTCGTGAAGATGAGCTGCCGCCACCTACACAGTGTAGTTTGCTTTGCAAAGTGATCCTTTAACATTGACCCTGAGTACACAGATGTCCATGGGGGTGGTATTGGAGGGGGCCGATCCTCCAAATGGTAATGGCCGAATCGCTGCATGTATAATGAATCACCACGAGGGAGGCGGACGACATGAACAGTAGCCGCATTTTCATCTTTTTAAGTACTTGTACTATTTTGCTTGCCCATGCTTGGTGCTGTCAAGAGATTACAAACACTGAGAGATTAATTGATAAAGATCTGCAAGTAATCAGAGTAATCGCTTTCTAAGATCACCTAAACGTTTGTGAGAAAACTAGATTTTTTTTTTTTTTAATCTAGATACTTGCGCTATTGTGGCAGATGAAATGATGACGAAAAGCCGAAACAAGGAAAAAGGATGAAAAGAACTTGTGCAGTCATTCAGGGCATGAATTATTTTGACTGAAAATACATTTAGGTGCCCGCTCTAACGCGAGACCCCAATCAGGACAATTGGTATAAAAAAAGAATGATCAGATGGGTGGTTGTTTTGCACAAGAAATGTGACACATGAAAATGGATCTAATCAGCATATAATAACATAAAAGTATCTCCTGTATTTGAGACTGATCCCAAATGCTGGCTTCAAGGTTAGGTTTTCTTTTATGGCAAATGCAAATTTAACGTTAAGACATTGTCCATCATGTGCGTTGGAGAAATCCTCAGATGCGGATGCTTGTGAGGTTAGTTTGCCAAAGACACTTTTGCTGCGGCTTGCTTTATTAGCGTCTTTGTTGCTGTGGTGAGCTGCAGCTGCATTGGGTGCATTGCATTTATGTGCTAGGCTAAACTTGAGCTGCTTCTGTGGAAAGCAAACTGCTTACCAAGAACAAATATCAATCTACCTCTATCAATGGTGCCATCAGGTTTTGTTTTTGTTTTTGTTTTTTTAATTGAAGTTACCATTCATTGGACTGACAATTCTCACATACTCCTCCATCATCACGTCTTCCGTCTGCTTCTGAACTTGCCCTCCCACAACAAGAGCCTATCAGGTTTTGTCAAACACAATGACAGCCAATCAGCGTCCACTTCAGGGTGTGATTGACTTTTGTTTTCCATTCTCCAATGATTCAAGCCTGAGACATCCGATGCATGAGAGGATCTAATCAGAATATAAAGTTAAAATTAAAAAACAGATTAATATGATTAAAAACAATAATGCTTTAACTGGATGTAATTAAATGATTAAAATTAATCTTTTAGTCTGACATCCTTATTTATAATGCTAATTTAACTTGAAATAATTAAGAACGAATAAAAATAAAAATTGTCGATTGATGCTGAATGTTTGATAGCATTAACTTGCTGTCTCCTCATTACAACTTGACTGGAAAAAATACTGTCACTTTTATTCTTTCAATATGTCTAATGATATTAAAAAAGAGCTAATTTAATATAACATACATTTTGTCTGACACCTGTGTACTACATCCACCACTGAATAGAAGTTTCCTATTTTATTTCCGACCATTTTGCATCAATCGTCCTCAGACCTGCAATAATGCATTAGCTGCTTGCACACAGTCCGATTAAACTGAGTCTAATTGAATCATCTTCAATTAAGATCATAATTACCGATGTCTCCTAGGAAGTTATGACTTGATTTAGGTGCCTACTTTGCTCTGCAAGCAAACGGGTCGCGCTGAAACCGGCTTCACAGTCCGCCAGACAATTTTATCCAGAAATCACTAGGGTGAGTTTGTTTTAAAGAAGAGGTTTTCTTTTACTGCGGGGGACTTTTCTCTTCTGATTATCTATTCTGTTTAATGGAAGTGATGTTTTATGGCAGTTCTCTGTTTCTTTTGCTTTGCTTTTCCTTTGTCTTGTGTGGAGAAACGAGTTCTCGCAGGCATGGGAGCGCAACTGATTCATTATTATTTCATGACACGAAAGAATTTATTTATTATCATGAACATGTGTCATGTGTGCCTTTGTGTTTTGGCGAAAGCCTAATTCATATGCGTCACCATCCTCAAAAAAACAATTATTTTATTTCTTGAGGCAGCATTATCTTTCCATTTGACACTCAACATTTTCTTTGTTTTCTAAACGCTCATTAAAAGTGCGCCGCAGGTTGTGTGAGCAGGTACATGGTATTGCATCGAAAAACTTTTGCGCTGGCGAACGCTGGTGAGGCACGCCTTGACTTAATCCCCAAAGCATTGCGCTCCAGGCGAGGCGTCTTATGTTACAAACAACCATGCTAATATCAAGGGAAGATGAGATGGATAGTGCGGCAAATACAACACACTAGATCCATAACAATTATAGCACAAACACTCATAGGGCAACATTAGCGAAATCAATGAGAGATGTGATGCAGGTAAAAAGAAAGTTTCGACCAGATTGACAATTCAGGGTAAAAGAATCCCACATAAGGACAACCAATTACAGCCTGATCTGACGAGATTTGATAGAGATTTTAGTTCATTAACATTTTAAATTGGATTTTCCGTGTTGACGTTCAGCCAAAATTACTACACCACATCCAGACCAACTAAACAGAACAGCTTCTGACACTACATGGAAAACAGATTTTAGCTTTTAACCACAAAACAATTGAAAACGCTCTATTTCATTCAACTCTTTTTTTGTAATTACTATCAACCTTCAGAAGAATATTTCATTCAAAATATTTTTGACAAAGGTTCCCTAACCTTTCAGACAAACATTTCAAGGCACAAACAGTGCAAAAAATTGGACTACTGAAATAATGATGTGTCCCTCTCATTTTACTGCACTCATGAATTGAATAGCGCGAAACGTGGGCCTTTTTATACTGAACACAAAGCTGGTACACTCGTTCAGTACATGACTTATTTTGCGTGATAAAAGCCAACAAGTGTATTGTACACTCTACCAAGCAATAGGAGAGCATTTAATTGGTTGTGTCACATGAGGAGCAGAGCTTGGACTCAGAGCAGGCAGGACACGATAATGGAAATGTAGAACGTCTTCTTTTACCGGTACAAAAATCCGTGAAACCTAAACTCAAAAAGCAGACTCGAAGCAAAAGTATGAAGACAGCCTTAGACAGTTTAACGATCTGTCCACTGAAGACTAAATACTGTCAGCCATCGATCCTATATGACTAAATAAAGCAAACCGAATGCCCATATCATCTGCATGGCGAGATATACATCAAGGAACAAACCAGTCACCACCAGTAAAGATAGTAAATACATAAAAAATGACAAAGGTGACAAATACATGACCAATGTGACAATTGTGACAAAAACATGACGAGAGCAACTACAGACAGATTGTTATCGTAACACTACCTCCTCGCTATACATCGCTGGCATTGATAGATGAAAAGACGTACTTACAGTATTTGCAACCAACAATTTGAACATGGGGAATGAAATTGGATAATTTCTTTCGACCTCCCTGAAGATGGTACATTAGCATGCCTTGGCAACCTGTTTGGGAATCAATGCTCTAGACAGCAAACAAGTTGAGACTGAATCAAAAGTGCATGCATCCCCACTTTCCAATACCAAATACACCTGTGAATCCATTAAGGTTGTCGCAATAAATTAGAAGTCAAATCACAGGCTTACAGGACTACTAAGCACCCATCATTAAAGCATCCAAATCATGTGCATCCACAAGGAAAGCATTTCAAAGTAAACGTAATATGGATTAACAACAACAAATACTGACGATGCCACTAGCTTAATCAGTACAGGTAAAAATCAAAAAGCAATTTCTCTTATATCCATCATGGCATGAAAGCATATAGGATCTTTCATGCGAGGAAAAATTTTCACTTTTGAAGGCCGCCATACTTTGACCAAAGCTCTTTAATGGTTTTTATCACGCATGCAGCTAGTGAATATTCGGCGAGTCGCCGCACCAGGGACCTGGACAGAACCTATTTTAATGAGGTATCCTGCAGGGGCTCCCACAGGGGTGTCCCTGCATAAATATATGCTCCATACAAAGACAAAAAGAAGAAGCCGGATCATCGCCATCACTCAAAATTGCTCTGCAAATGTTACTAGTATCATCAGGAAATTGTTCATAACTGATATAAGGGGAATATCACTACCCCATGTTGTTTATTCCTTGAAGCAGACTTTGGGTCAAGTAAGCTATGATGTAATGTGTGCTGCTTAAAGATAAGTTATTGGAAAAATATACTCTATGCATCCCCACGAGTCTAAAAATGGCATTCTGATTATTACCGAGTGTGATCATTTTGGTCAATATTGAAATCATGATTATATAATCATGATTATAAAAAAAAATCACCCAAGATATGGGAAAAATTTTGCACACAGGGCAACACAGCCAACTTACTTGCAGAGTGCAAACTGATAAAAAAATGAAGCCTTCTTAGAACCAAGTGCATTGTTTACTTTTAAGCAGATTTTAATCACTTAACAGTCGAAATGTCTATTTCGGTCATTTCAAACTGAATTTATTCCAATTTATTTGGATTTTTCAAAATGGGTCTCAATTGACAGCTGGCACGGTATATATTAGGAATCAGGTGAGAAACTCAACACCATTTCACACTGGTAAATAATATATTAGGGTGATTGAAAAGCAGAGGCTTTTATAATGCAAATATGTGGGAAACTGCCATGGAAAGGCTTTCAAGGTGGAATTGAAAGCGCGAAAGTGCCAAAATGACCTCATTTGACGCATGGAGCGGCGCGGAGCTCGCATAAACCAAGCCTTGCTGTTGCACTTCTATCCGCTTTGTTGTCTTTTACAACATACACATGGTGAGCACGATCCCACTCCCTTCTTTACCCGCCCATTACCCACAATGCAAGTTTTCTTAAAGGGCCAGACTCAACCTGTGATGTCATTCACTACCAAGTTCCTGGGAATAATGTTGCTTAAGGCATGATTTGATTTTTTATTCAACTGTAAATGCTGCTTATGACATAGTAAAAGTCGTAAATCTTGAATCCAATGCTCTAAATTTTCCATTGGTCTGATTATGAGTGGCAGTGGTTGTTTGTTTGACTTGTAAACAATTGGGTGCGCGCTCCGTCACGGGACCCTAATCAGGACAATAGAAAAAGCATGAACAGATGGATGGATTTTTTGTAATGAAAGTAAAATAAGTGCAGGTCTAGCGTGAGGTAGAACAACACTCAAACTTCCATTTTGCTTGCTTAAGCTGCACTTAATCAACAGTCAATTCCAAACAGCGGACAGAATTCTTAACAATCAATCAACTCATCGACTATTTTCTCCATCCATACTACAAGGCACCGGCTTGACAAGCAGTCATTTTGATAAATTATTTTCAGTTTTGTAAGCTTGCCAATATCTAACAGAGGTAAGTTGGCGATGTCAAACAGCAACTGCGCTAATGTCTTTGAATGCCCTTCGTTGCTTACAAGCGCTCAGTCAGGTCTCGTTTTCGGCACATCTAAATCATGCCATTAGCTCCGC
Organism: Hippichthys cyanospilos; assembly: GCF_059441005.1. Lineage (NCBI taxonomy): Eukaryota > Metazoa > Chordata > Actinopteri > Syngnathiformes > Syngnathidae > Hippichthys > Hippichthys cyanospilos. Next base: position 18,044,198 of record NC_142377.1, read on the forward strand.
CCCCATCTCGTCGAAAGATGCTGATAGGTCATTTTTTGACAGCCACAATCACTTCTGGAGGAGGCGAGATGGATTTGTAAGATTACCTGCTGGTATTCTTCAGATTTTATCTACCGCGCCAGATTAATGTAAGACACACAGCACACGAATGGTTGCTCAATCGAATGTGGAGTAGAAAAAATAAATAAATGAAAATCAACGATTTTCATATTTCCCACACGCATATCGATTGTTGTCTGATGGACTGTAAGACGGCGAGGGGTACTCAAAGCGCACAAGCTCAATGCTAATGTGATGGTAAAAAGATGAGGTCAGCAAGGCACCGGCGTCACCAAAGTAGAATTGATTCCAGATCAGATCTCACTTACATGAGAAACATGGGTGTAAGGGAATTGATTATGAGTGCTGAGAAATGGACGCTGCCTGTGGCGAGATGAAAGCTGGAGGTAGGATCAGCAACGTCCTTCTCCTTTGGCCTCCTGTCCTTCTCTGTCAAGATCACCATCATTAAGGTTTTAACGCCGTCAGCTGTTCCCACCATTAAATCCACATACTTCTTTCAATTTTCATTGTTATGAAGCTCACATTCACCCAAGTTGCTTCGTAACTAACGCTTTCCGGATTTTTTTTTTTTTTTTTACGCGCGTAACCATCCAACAATTTTAGTGCGCATGCATTAAAATGAACCATGTAATTAAATTGCAGAGGTGCTGTAGAGTCATTACTTCCTTTCTCATTTTCAAGCAAGAGGCGGCTCAAAATATCTGCTTTCATGGACACACATAACAACGTTCAGTTTAATTTAACATATTTCTATGCTATTATTGTGTTTGTATTCGAAAGCAAAGTGTAAAAATGGATCCAATTAAATTGTGCAGGTGTATTTATTATGGTATCTGATGAATATAAAATGCGTATTTGACCCTTCTAACACAGTCAGCAGAATAGATCTTTCATCCTATTTACTAGCTAATTAATTATTTTAATAATCGACACATTTTGATCATTTTGTTGAGAGGATAGTTTCTGAAATTAGTAGTGGAGAAAATTAAAAAAAAAAAAATCTTTAATATACAATTAGTTGCTTGGTCATGAACATCAGAAAATAGGCTAAAATATTGTTTTCCAAAGAGGAAGAAGATGTAGTAAATATTTTATTTTAACAATGATAATCAGTCTGTTTTCATAGATGACCAAATCAACAAGAAAATATTTACTGTTGGGAGCCTGAAATTCTGAGGATTCGAAGTTAAAAATAGGTCTCTTAATGATTAATCTATGAAAAAAAGATCAATTCACGTGATTGTTAATCAATTAATCATTTGCAGTTCTACTATTTACAATGAAGATTCTTAAGCATGTCTATAGTATGTGTTCCATGCCGGTGGTTGTAATTGCACAAGATTCGATAAATGAAACCTTATTAGAATTGGCAGGTCAGAACAGTGACCTCGTGGTTAGCAGGTTGCCTTGGAGCCAAGAGGTCAAAGCTCAGGTCCATCTAATGTAGTTTCTACCCACGTGTGTGTAGGCTTTCTCTGTACGGAAAAAAAATTCTCGGTGTGGAAAAGCATACACCTTTCAGAAAAGACTTGGCTGGTCTCTAACGGGGCTCGGGCTTGAATGTTTACGAGCAGTGGAGTAAATAAACATAGATTAGATAGATCGGTCCCTCCGATTGGGTCAGTGATCGGTTATCATTTATACGCGCTGATCTGTTTCGTAATCTTGATTGTGTAAAGTCTAATAAGATATCAGGTATACAGTCACCCCCCGCCCCCTTTAACTGGAATAAGGAGAAAGCTATTCTCAGATCAAACCATGTCTCATAAAAGTCCTTCTTTAGTGTTATCTGGTGGCATCTAGGCGCCGAGGGAGGAACTTTATGTCAGGCCTTAGCTGTCATCTTTTGACATCTATTGGCAATTACAGGCCATTTTGTGTGGGAGTCAACGACACATGGTCTTTCGCTATTAGCGCCCATTCAAAAGTAGCTGCAAAACGGTCCAGTGTAAACAAACTATTCTATTTTGTATGTTTTCATTGACGAGCCTTGCTATTTAATGAGAAATTCCCATACTGTTTGTGAATTGATGTTACATGACATGAAAGAAGATTAAGGGCAGGACAAAAACAACAAACATCAGAAATCAACGGTCTTTCAGCCAAGGCCACCCCAGGCCCATTTTTGACCATGAAAAAGCTAGCTTTTTATTTCACTGAAACTTCCTCTCGGCAAGCCCCTAAGCTAAATGCCCTCGGCCACAAGGCTGTCGCCGCAGTTGTGTTCCAGGCTGCAGTTTGAGCGAGTGTCAAGCTCCACAATGTCAGCAAAGAGGTCGTTTGGAATGCAGGTGGCACACTGTAAACAAGAGCTAATGTCATAATTTACCGAATTTTATATTTTTTTCCTTTTTTTCATGCAACGCTATCGACGCAGCAACCTCAGATATCAACACTGTTACAGTTGAGCACATCATGACTTCAAACTATTGTCTAAACTAAACTAATGTCTATTCTCCAGGTGCTGTCAGCATTGTGAATTTTAATATGTTGTAAGTTTCGGTCATAGCACAAAACACCACTTATTATTATAATAATTATTGAAATGTGAGGTTAAAGCACTTTCCATAAAAATCAGTATCGGATTTTTTTTTTTAATCCGGTGCCCAAAAATGGACCAAACTATTATTTTAAGGGAACACTTTGCTGGACTATTCAGTTAATTTTCGGTTACGGCAGTTTTTCACTTATCGCGGGGGGTTCCGGTCCCCATTAAGCATGAAAAACGAGGAATCACAGTATGAATATGCTATAATTAATACTAATCCTAATTAGTACTTACAAATGACTAATTACAAATTAGTAATAATAAATGAATACGCTACCAAATATTGGTTATGGGCCTCGATTTGGTGTCGGCACGGGACTTGAAAACTGATATTCGACTTGTGATCTCTAGTTCAGAATTCTTCTTTCCACCATTGAGGGATACACGCAGTGTAATAGGAGGATTATAGTCAGTCACAAAGATTTCAAGAAAAATGCCTCGTAAATATACACGGCTGTTGTTTTGCGGAAAAAGCACGGAGCAAATTCATTCCCACCAACTGTAAATGTCATGACGCAAATTCTGATGAGAATTAATTAATCCAACGATGACAGCTACCCCGGGAAAAGCAGTTCCTTTACAGATTGCTAATCATTGAGAAGGTGACACCAGTGCAGGCCGGAGGCAGCCCTCCTTCACAAGCCTCAATGATATTCTGAATTTACTTATGTCATTGATTATGTCTGCAAGACAAAAGTCCACTGGGCATTCAATCCCGCGTTTTCGCCGAGACACAGAAACACGGGACAAACAAGATTAATAATAGCCTGCACTTCTCGTCCCCGGGGCCAGGCGGCTAACAACTCTTGACAAAACAGGCCTTCGAACGGCAGATGGATTGTTTGCGGAGATGAAGGGATGCTGTATTGGGAGCATAATTAAGAGAGAGAGCGAGAACGCAAGATGCCCGGGTGCCTTCTTTTCCCACAATCCCTTTGAATGAGCCTCGCGAAATTAAATCAGCCGGCGACGGTTGCCATCGAGTGATTCCACCTGGGAACAGTGACCGCCGATGTGAATATACACTAATCAGACTTTGTATCTTCTGAAGAAAAGATTGCCTTTAATAAATGTGAACAATACTCCTGTGGTTCAATACATAAGGCGTTTAGTCCTTGGGAGAGTTAATACAGAGTTGACGAAGGTATTGAACACAGGCAACAACATCTGCGCGCCTTGTGATGTAAGACGTGAGCTGCGTTGGTTGGATGTGAAAGTGGAATGATTTCAGAAATCGTCTTCAACATCAAAGACTTCACACACCAAGTTAATTACGGCCCAGGGCAGCAAAAATCGCATTTATCACTGTCTAAAGATCAGATAAGGTATAATAAATGTTTCTTACTTGACGGTCAAAGTAAAGTTGAGTCAATTAAAACCTAGCTCGACATCATTACGTAAAGTCAACCCCTCGCAAAATATCATTCTAAATTCTGTATGTTGAAAACATCTATTAACGCGAGAAAACATTCTGTCCTACATTCACCTCGCTCAAGGGATTCGCGGATACTGCTCAGAAAAAGCCAGAGTTCTTTCCCGTTCGAAAAGCATTGAATTCTCCCTTCCTGCTCCGTCTGTGCTCGTCAGACATTAGAAATAATCTCACTTATGGTTCACGGCCAAAATCATTTAGAAAAGATGTATCCTCGCATATATACCCCTTTAACATCACACAGGATGTGGAAATGGGCCTTGCGGTATGCACATAATTCCTACCAGGCGCTGGAATATCAGCCCGTTGAAGATTTACTGGCCGGCCATTTGGCTGAACGCATTATTCGGAGGTGTAGCCGATCATATAAACACAACATTTGGACAAGGAAGTCTTAAAGCTGTGGACAGACGGATGTGTTCAGAAAGTAGGACGCTCTCTTCATAAGCACTTTGGATGTAAATGCTCAGTAAATGCCTCTTATTGTAAAATGACAGTCTTTAAACCCTTTTGATGATACGCTAGCTTTTATGGCGACAGCAGATTGCAGCAGTCAGGGACCACCTACAAGAGGTTAAAGCACTACAATCGCACTGAATAAACGCTGATGCAAACAAAGGTGTTCAAATTGTTATACGGTGGGAAACGGGTGACTCATGCCAGATGTTCAAGTGCTTCACTGTCACCGCCCTCCCCGTTCCCCCCAAATATGAAAAACTGCAATGTTCAAAAAAACAGTTTAACCCTTTAGGTTCGATTTTCATAGAATGTGAAACTGCGCCATTGAGCAAATGATGTCAGATCCTCAAAGAGCCCACTTCATAATACAGATGTTCTTACAACATTTTAGTGACTCCTGATTTAATTCATGAAATAAAGAATGACAGATGCCACTTTGATTGGACATGATTCGAGGTGTAATAGTGATTTGGTTTGACAAACGAACCTGAATTAGGGCAGACATTATTGAATATTTTTTAAATTGTTTAGCCTAGCAATTATTACATCAAATAATCGTATAATGCTCCGCTGCCCCTACCTACCTTTAAAGTCACTTGCCAATGATATTTCAACAATATTCCATGAGTACACCTGCGAGTAGAGCTGCTATGAGGTCAATAACTTCCTATTCTTCTTTGTCTTGTTTTTAACAAGCAGACTGGTCATATTTCGTGCTAGACGGCCGCCTACTAGAAAAAACATGAACACTTAAAACCGAGGCACTTTAATTGTTTGTAGTGACGGATTATATTCTTGGGTAATACAACCCTTGTTATGTTTCGGAAATTCACAACATTCAATCCCTTTTGGGAAGCTTTATGTCCGTATTGTCTTTGTTTAAAGCCTGCTAACTGCTAAACCAGGAAAGCACACAAATAACATGTCATTACACGGCCACTAGGTGGTGCACCAGAGCAAGAAATTGAGCCGTATGTCAAGACAGTCTTTCTATACGTATAGGTGCTACATTATTGTCAAAGTACATTTCTAGTTGGAAAAAAAATGAATATTTATTTTTGCCACGCTCAAACAGCAAAAAGAAAATTAGAGCTCAAGATCTCTTCAATCAGTGAATTTTCAGCAATTATTTTCAAACAGGAATAACATTCAGAAACAAATCTTTGATCTTACTTTGCATGTTTTGAAATGTGTCTTTTTGTTCACCACGTCAAGGTTACAATTTTACTCAGTCCTCACTTTCTGAGCTTTACCTTCCAATTGTGGCCATTTTATTTACAAATGCATTTTTACCACTGTCACATACACTTAGTACAATCGTTTAGAAGAAAATTACCCTTCCCACTGGTGTTGGGAATCCAGAAATCCAATACATACTTATATAATAAACAATTTAATTATTTTAGCTCATGATTGCAGTTTATATCTTTACGTTACCGATCACGCCAGACAACAGTCTCAAACGATCTGAAAGAAGAAATAATACCACATCTGCATGATTTTGATTATTATTTAACACAAATGTCGGAGCAGAGAAAGGACAGTGACAGAGCGTTAAAATTAGAGCACAAGCTCTGCTTATGCTTAAGGGGTTCATATAAAGTACTAATTTGATAGACAAAGCACCCGGCAAAGCATCAGAATGTGACAAGTTTGAAAGCAAGAGCGGGTTTCCTTTAAGGATTCTGCCGCTGCAGTATATTAATGCAAATGTTGAGCTCATGGCCATGAAAAAGTGGATCAGGCAGCTGTCACCAATCTAAAGCCAACTCGGAAGCCTTGCGGCAGCGCTAACACCTGACACATTTAATCAAGAGAGAGGGTCAACATTCAGGCCAGAGCCGTCTGCAAGGTAGCTGCTGAGAGTCTTTGCAACTAAATAAGAAATCGGGAGATTCGCTTTTATTCAAGCCTGATTTGGTCTCCTCTTGAAATGAAATTGAACAGCAACAAAACGGTGTTTACAGAATCTTTGAAAGGAATATGTTCACAGATGTACTTGCTACAATAGATGACTTAAATCGTAGACAAGAAGACTAACCAATGCACTATGATAAAAATAATACGTGAAAAATATCATTTTACTTTGCAAAATTGACAAAATAATTATTTTCCTGAAGTGAGAGCCTGGTGGGCAGTAAACCTTGAAGTGTCATACAGTTTGAAATATTGATATGCTATATATCAATATGCTATATAAATCAACAAAGCAATTTGGGTTGCAATTTGATTAAAAAAATTAGTTTAATATTTAACTGAATCATAAATATATTCTTTTAAATGCTTTGTTTTTCTTAGCATTTGTCTAAACAGTCTTTTAATGTATTCAAGAGGTATTTTTCCTCATTCTTCACATAACACTTTCCACACACAAGTCATCTTTTTTCTTAATTTCTGATTGAAAAATTTGACTGACTTATCGGATTGTTTCGTTGACATTACCTTTAGCTCTATCTAGTGGATGCATAATGTAACCCCAGCCACTATGGTAGCTTCTATTCTGTGCTCCTTATAATGCGTTGCATCTTGTATAGGAAAACTGTTTTAAAATAGGACATTCATTGAAGGTGCGCCTTATATTCTGGTGCGCCTTATAGTGCGGATCTTTGGCCAAAGAATGATCTGAATGTTAACAATGCATCACCACCTATAAATCTTTAAAATATTGCTGAGTAACAATGACAAAGAGCAATCCAAAGGATGATTGTTGACTAGGCCAGCCTGGAAATGGTGTAAGAACTGAAGATTACTGGAAATTACAGAGGAAGTGCAATTTTCAAAACTAAGTGAAAAGCTATGGGTCTAACTAAGAACATGGTTGGGTTGCACTGAAAAACAACAAAAGCATGCGAAAAATTGATTTAGCCGCGAGTATTACTCAAAATATGTTTGGGCATGTCTGCGTCACATAAGGTCATTAACAAGCATGTTTTTTAAAATAAGAGCGGAAGTCAGATTACCAAATTCAAACCCACATTAGTCAAGCAATTATTTTCAAGAAGATTAGATCGTTTCTATGATGCCTCTTTATAATCAACAATCAATTCCACAGCAAATTCTTAATCAGCTATTATTCTTTAATATGATTCAACAATTGCTTTTATAAAGTCTGATTTTAAAAAGAGAATAAAAAAAGAGAGAGCATTTTAGCACCATTAAGTTACCCATAGTGGTTCTAATCCAATATTTTGCTGTGGGCTTGTTAAATAAGGTTGACAATATACTAGAAACAGCTCTCACTATATTGCACTACAGCACTACAGTAACATTAACAAGAGTGTACCTAATGAAGTGCACTAAGTGTCTGTGCAAGTTGGTTTCTTTATAATGCCGCCGTCGCCTGCAACCATAAGAACTTCTGAGGGTTTCTAGATTGTTTGAACATGTTTAAAGACGGACATCAAATAGACCAAGTTTCGAATTGGCCTTTTAATTAATTGAGGAATATTTCAGCAGCTTGCATCACTCTGCAAAAGGAGACTACACTAAATTGCTCAGGTGTTATCACTTCTTCCTGCGTATTCGACAGGATGGTGATCGACAGATGAAGAAAGACCACGCACATCTAACCATGTAAAGAACTAATTTTAACAAGCAGTTCTGTGATTTTGAGGGTCACAGGACCACTTGCTATAATGCGTGTGTTTGTGTGTGTAAAAATAGCAAGATATATAAGATTAGGAACAACAATTGTGGAGATTGTTAAACACACACATATATATATATATATGAAATTGCTTTTTATTTTAATTAAGATGATGATTTCAGGTTATGAGGCCAGCAGAGAAGAAATTGCTGGCCCTGGGGGCCCACCACTGTTGTGATCGTGTCTTATTGTATCCATTTGGTTACACTAATTCCAGGGTGGTAGTTTTAGGTTAAGAGTTTTTATTTAATCACAATTCAGCTGACTTGTGTCACCACACTGTATGAAATCTCCGCGAGGCACATATAGTAAGAGAAAGTTGAGGTAGCCAATCAAATCACGAGTTGACGAAAGTAAGGCCTGCTGCCCTATACCAACAGAACCACAGCTGTTCAAAATAAAACATACCTAACCCTCATGCAAATATTAAATAAAAATGCTGGATGCTGACTTCATTCTGCCACAGTGACATTTTGAACTGCACTACTGCACCATTAGCTAGTTGAGGGGGATAAAACTCAGTAGAGTACAGTAAGGATTGGATTTTGATCCGCTTAATTTGAGCTGATACTGATCCCTCAAAAAGTGCCGGTATCTGCCCGGCTCCTATGTGTACGAAGGTGTTACTATAAAATTCTACAGATTGAGGTACAGTGGTGGGTGATTATTTCAACGAGGGAAGCATTTTATTTGCGTGAAATTTCAATGGTGTTACACAGGAAAAAGATGAACTCATCACTCGTATTAATTGATGAATCAAAGATTGCCTTACTTCAGAACAATAATTATTATCAGGAAGAGGCGCTTCTTTCTCTTTAAAGGACATACCTTTAATTACTGTGGCTTTATAAATTCATTGAAGACACTCTATTGGGAGTATAAAGGGTACTGAGCCTCGAGAAATGAGCAACAAATTAAAGTTCCAATTTAGATGGTTTAAACCGAATCAAACTGCCCGATGTCAGCAGGAAGATCCAATAAAAGAAAGCGCCTGCAGGTTTTTGACCTTTGCAACTCTTTGGAAAGACGCAAGCTCTGTGCTCTGAAATCACAAGACTGTATATGCTGTAGGATATAAATGGTAAGAATGGAGGGGGATGTTTGTTTCGTACATCAACAATCTGAAAAATATGAGATAATGCAGAGAGGCAAGAAGGGTATGTAAAGATTTTTTCCGGAACCTTTAAGAAGAATAGCGGGCTAACTGCTGGCCTAAACACACGAGCACACACGCACACAGCACATAGACACGCAAATCAATCCTATTTGAAATCAAAGCAAGGTTTTGCATCATAAAGAGGGGAGACCATATTTTGGTTTGGTGTAAAAACACATCTTTGATCTCTGATCAAATGTTGATACTCCAAAGTAACATCTCTTGGCTTGAAGAACTGTTAGTTGATGAAACTAGCATAGCGTAGGAGCTTTCAAAAGACAGCTACTATCTTTAGCATTTATGGGCTCCGAAACAATATGTTTTCTTGAACAACCAAATTAGTGTTAATGTCCCAGTAGTCATTTCGGTATGAGAGATAAAAGATAAACTGTATTCTTGGCAGCGAGACCATAAAAGGCAAAAAAGTAGTTAGAATAACTCGTGATTTTTCAAAACAATGTTTACAATAGAGCAAGAATGGAAAAATGAAAAAAAAAAACTTATAATATAAACTTATAATATAAAAAATATATCAAAATATTAATGAAACTAAAATAGCAAAACATTCAAGAAAGCATCAACCTACATTGAACAGCTCTGGAATTTCCATTGGAGCAGAGTAATTCAAATTCCAATATTACTGGGGGTAATCGCAATTTGACAATCCGAACAAATGAGAGGCTCCTGTCATAACATCTTTGAGTGTTTAAAGGAATGATTAACATATTTATTTATTTACAGTTGGAAAGTTAGTATTTTGTATAAAATGTATGCATTCAATTTCAAGTACTATAAGTCTCTCGCTTATAAGTCGCCTCCCCTTTTTCAATTTCTGTTTCAATTTGGGGGAATTTTACAAAAACGCAAGTATAAGCCTACCCCTGACTTTACTTACGTAGATCATGACTGTCAAATTAAAATTAAAATGATGAGATTACAGTACTTTTAGAGGCATTTTTACATCCTACATAGCATATCGAACTTACATACTGTTGCAATAATGGGGAAGAAGGGTGGGGCGGAAAAGAGACAAGTGTGAGGCAATATACATGTGTTTGTAGAAGCAAATGCTGAAACTAATGTTGCAACAATAAAATGATTTAAAGTTTTATTGTTGTATTTTTTGACACAGCTGAATATTAATTTGTTGAAAAGCCCTAAAAGTCGTCATCATTATCTGACCCGACAAATAGCTCCTCTGACACGGCAAATAGCTTCAAATAACTCGCGGACTAAACATGCTCGTTTCTCTTCCATGGATCTTCCATGGGTAGTCTTCAGACCTGTCCAAATTGTTTAAAATGAATATCTTTGGAAATAATTTACTCATCATTTTACTTGGGATATTACCCAAGACGGAACAAACCAGAGGAGAGTCATATCAATATTGTAAGTCATACCACATGAAAAAACATTAACAGTGACGATTATTGTTTGATGTCATATTTCATGACCCCGCATATGAATATGGTTAAAAAAGGGTATGTTGGGGTTTTGTTGGACTTTTCAGGCATGTATTTCCAGAACAGTTTGGTTCAACTCAGAATTGCAGAACTTTTGGGACTTTGAAAAATCCACTGTACTCAGTTTGAACCTCAGCAGATGCTTCTGCGCGTGCCGATCTGTCACATACCTAAAAGTAGCTAATAATAAAGCTCGCAAGCATTGAGGAGGCAAAAACTGGAGCGAGAGATTCCTTATAAATATTTTGCTTCCAAGTGTAAGAATTCTGTTTCTCACCTCATTTATTTGATTTACTAGTATGTCGTTATTGCTGGAGGAGCACCTGTGACACATTTTTCCTTGTTTGTTTACTGTTCCCTTGTGTCTCCTTCTTCCATACCTTTTTGTATAGAGTCTATGTCTGCGAGTGTGCGCGTAGGTGTGTGCATGTGCATGTGGTGGCAATGGCGCTGCCCTCACACTCCCACCTCGCACACCGAGCATCAGTCAGTAGTTAATCAAGCCTGCGCGTTCGCCACTCTTTGTCCTATGATTGCTTTGCTCTACCGATAACACTTTGTGGCCTCGCAGTTCACTGAATTAACACTGTGAGCACTCCACACCCGCTTCGCCGTCTCCTCAAACACTTAGCATCCAGCCTGTAATCCCTGCTGCGCTCTGTTTTGTTTACGCTCATCACCCACGCCTACGTTTACATCCACTCGGCGCTGTTGGTCCTATCAACAAGCATCTGTTAGTTTGTGTCATTAAGGACGAGCGAGGGCATGTCGCGCAAATGATGGCAGTGGACTATTTCCTCCATCGGATGACTCCCCGCAAGCTAATTTGGGGTGGTTATATGGCAGCGGGGTGATGTTTAAGACATCATTTGTGACCGGAGAGTCATTAGTGAGTCAATTCAATGGATTACCCTGCTTTTCCGTGACTTTTACTTACTTGCATTGGGTAGGTGCAGCCAGACCGTCAACTGTACTACTCTTTGGTTGACACAGAAAAGCACCTGCAAAATAACAATGAGAAGCAATTGCCATAGAAATAGTTTAGGAGAGTGTGCACCGCATGTCAAACACAAAAGCCTATAACACAGTAAAAAGCACATTGACAGTACGTCCTCAACTTTCATCTAGCCATCCATTTTCTTTTCTCATTATTGTAACCAAAGGCAGACTACACATCACACAGGGGGCCTTCAATCAACAGTTTGGTCTTTGCAGTTTTTGTAAGCTGCAATGACTCACCGATTGACATTGGAGCATTGCTGCAAAATTCCCGCCCCGCAAGAAGTTTTTCTGTCCCTGACTACAGCCCTGTGCCAGTTGGGGGAGTTTTATGATGGGGGCAGGGCTCCATAGGACACAACAACCCTACTGGAAAAAATTAAATAAAAAAATAAAAATAGAATGGACCGGCTGTGTTTTGTTGTGTTTTGCTCATGTTCCGAACAAGAGCAAAACAGCAGCAGCAAAAGAAAAATGAAACAGTAAAGATTTGGACAGCCAACCCTTGGGTAACTGGACAGCCAGCTCTCGGAAATGTGGGAGAGTATTTTGCCGGGCGGGCAACCAGCATCTGATGATGACAGTGGCCCGTTTAAGTCTTGCTGGTCTCCCCAGCCATAAGCAGAGCAACAATACCAGTATCGTTGGTACTAAAACTAGAGCAAAACATATTATATCATTGTATATTAATTGTACTGAAATATTAGGAGCACATAATACCAAATTTCTCGCAATGATTATTGATCTCGACCTTCCTAGGAAGTAAAATGTAGATGAAGTTAGAACTAACATGCCAAATGTTATTACGATACATATGAAAATGAAGGATTTCTTTGACAACAAATTCCAGTGAGTTTTGGGGCAACATATACTGTATAAAACAAATATTTATCCGATTTGTAAGCTGTAGAACACAGATGATAAGAGTCAATCAAAGTACACAGAGCCAACAAATCTGAAATTTGAAATTTTGTTTGAGTCAAATTTTGCTCTAGCGCAAACAATAACTCAGAATATCCAGAAGCTGTTTGGAAAGAGGCCAGGATTAGATGTATCTCAGCTACAAGTTTAAATTATGTCTAATAATAATGAAAATTATTTGAAAATGTGTGGTTGATCTAATTCTTTCAAAAGAATGTTTAAACTCTAAGTAAACACCGAATAACTAAACCTAGTATAAAAAAAGCATATGTAAATTGACAATTTTTGATGGCCTGACAAAACCATGTTTGTAAAACAGCTTTTCTTTTTTAATCTATTAATCATTTTAATCACAAGGACGTTTTCCTTGGAACAGAAAAAAAATCAGTTTTGCATGCATATCTTTTGATCTGTTGCTTATTGAGGTTTCTGTGTTTGAATCTTGGCTGCTGCCGTTTTGAATTTGCTGCTGGTAGTGCTAGTTACAGCATGCTGTTATTGCTCTACTAGTAGCTGATGACACCAGCAAAACCAAGATGTAAACACAACAAAAGCATGCTGCTCTGTGCTGTATCTTCGTTTTTTTTTAGCAAGGAATTTACAACACTCAAAGCAATTTGCTTGAAAGCGGATATGTTCCGAAGACAAAATGTGTAACAATTCCATGCTACTACCAACACTGATGAAAATGACTTCAACTTTTGTGAGTAATCCGTCGTTGGATAAAATGACACAATTGTGACAGGACTACTGTTACAGGAAAAAAAAATAGCTGCAGATGTTGCAGGATTTTGCCGAAAAAAAAACCCGACCTCACATAATTAGAAGAAAGAACCTAACGGTATGCAGTGAGGTCAAGTAGAAAACATCAGAGAGGTCTGCCTGCCTACTTTTGAAGGTCGCTGAAGGTCATCAAAAATGGAGTTGGTATACAGCTAGCATTCAAGGCGCTGACTGAATTGTGAAATCTAGCATTGGGTGAGCAGACGTCTCCTTTAACCAGAACAGTCCCAATTTCGAGCGTTATGTTAGCCCTAACAGATTTTGTCAGCCCCATAATTTTGTTCCGAGTTTACAGATTTGTTTTTCAGTCCACAAAGCCAATTGTTAGGACCACGCACTTGTCAGTCACACATATATCATAGATATTTATACAATAAACCATTCAATAAGAAATTTGAACTCTTTACTTTCACGTTCCTGTTATACCATAACTAGAAGTACTTCCTGCTTCTGTGTCAACAAATTATGGAAAAAAAAGTCATACCAAGGGCTAGATGAGCTTTTTGGTGGTGCCTTCCCAATGTGGGACACAGCAAGGTATGTTATACCAATTGATTGCTAGCATTCAACCATCAATACCTAAAGTACATAGAGAAGAAAAAGAAAGTGATATTCTTGAACTGTCATCCAAAATAGCATTTAGCATTAGCTAAAGTAATAACAGAATAGTGTGTATTCAAAGTGTATTGCAATATATTGTGATACAGAAAAGGTGTATTGTGATATTAATTGTGATCGATTGAGCAATGTTTGTAATAAAAAAAAATCTATAGCATATATATTAACAATGACTGAAAAAGCAGAATTCGTGGAAAAGACAAATTCTATGTATTCTTATTCAGAAGCCACATATCATTGACATCTATGAAAAACAAAAACAAAACAAAAAAAGTATGTATTTATTTCAGCATAACCTTGAATATGTTATTATGTCCCCAGCAGTTGAGAATACGCTTTCAGATGGCAGTTTGAGTGAACTTTTAATTTATTAGTCATATATAGGGACCTTTAGTGCATCCTGTACATTTGTATTGTCCCTATACATGAGCACTGTAGATGTACTACAGTGCTGGTGTAAACAAAGCGTGAATGTAGTTCATAAAATTGTACACACATATTTGCTTGTCCTCTGACAAAGGCACTCACAGACAGATTTCCCTCCGCCATCTGTGCAAATTGTATGCTCCTCAAGTGTACACATGAAAGAAAAAAAAAAATCAATGGTCGTTAAAATTTTAAAAAACACATTAAAATTTTTAATCTAAAATTGACTCCTACAGGTGTAGAAAATGAATGAAAGGTTATGAAATCCAGGACACATCTCAGACATTTTCTCAAAGCCCAACTCAAGTGGTACTGATGATGATCTTATTAGCAATCATACTCAAATTTGGTGTTAATGAAAAAAATGCACTTATTGTCGGTCTCTTCCAGAAACTGCATTTATCTCAGGAAATTGAGTAAATGTGGGGCATACAGTCATGTACTAAACAACAGCAATCCTCTGGAAGCATCTCCCGCTGTGCTAACACATCCATTTGCAGCTTTAATTTGGAATTAATGAAGCTAAGTGCAAGAGTTATCATTAAAGCAAAGCTATAGTATACTGTACAACAACCTGAAACACAGTCAGTGTGCTCGTATTCATTTCAGTATATATATTTTTTTCCAACAGAACTATTACTGTAGTATTAAGTCATTTTCACAGGGTTTAACTAATTTCAGAACATTCAAAAATAACACCCATTCGTTCTTGTGGGCTAGCACATGCATGGTATGGTTCTACTTGAAGGATTATGATGAATAATCATAAATATATAGAGCGCTTATTAATCATTAATTGTTCTTAATCCCTTGTGCAGTATTTCATCCAATTTTTTGATCATTAAATCAAAAGCAATTCACATCAAATGGAAAGCATTAAAAGACTGCTTTGAGTGGCTGAAATTTCACCCAGATGGTGACAAAACGACAAAGTTCAAAACGGCACGCCCACTATCAGGAGTAAAAAATGCTATGGAAGACAATGGCCAAAAAAAAAAAGACTTAAAAGAAAAGAAAAAAAAAAGAGTTGTTATAACGAACAGTATTAGGTCATGATCTAGATACTAGAATCTTGAAACTTTAATGATAATATATATATATATATATATTTATTTATATATATATATATATATATATATATATATATATATATATATATATATATATATATATATATGTGTGTGTGTGTGTGTGTGTGTCTACACGTAAGTATACCATAAAAAGTGTGTCGAAAAAAGTTACAGGATTGTTGTCATAAATAATATATTTCAAATCCAAATTTGCACAAGTTTTCTCTTCGAAGAACTCCCCCTGGAGTCTAACACACTTTCCCAGTCTTCTCTGCCACGCCTGCAGGAAATCCTTGAGGATGATATTTTTTTTCTTTAACTGGATCCTCCTCATGCGCATTGTCACAGCTGTCTATATGTTGTCCACTTCTTCAAAAAGGGTCTCTCTTTAAAAATCCCTTGAGATGGTGAGAGGGAAAAAAAAACCACACCCACACAAAGAAGAAGTCAGGTCAGGTTAGGAGGAAAGTTATCAGCACTCTAATTGCAATGTTCAGGAAGTGATGGATTCTGCTGGGGGCTTTTTGAAAATGTGAATTTTTGTAAAGAAGCAGCTACAATTTTTTCCATTTTTGTGGATATTTGTGCACTAAGTGTTGATGTGCCAGTCTGACGGTGTCAATATGTTAGTTGTAGTTTGAGTTTCTTTTTTTTTTCTGACACACCACTTATACTGTATGTATGTATATGTGTTTATTTAAAAATATATTATGTATGTAAATACACGATGCATTCAAACACAAATACATACATATATACTGTACAGTACAAACACTCACATAGTACATATATACTCATACATACGTACATGTATATAGTGTATATACATTCCTATATAGGTCCACATGTATGTAAAAGTACACACATACAATACTGTATACTGTACAGTACATACACTCACATAGTACATATATATACATTCATACTTACATGTTTATCTACATTGATATATAGGTACATATATGCGGATATACAGTATAGACAATGTGTAGCAAGTATGAGAGAGAGAAAAAAAAATGCCTTGCCAACAAATGTTAGCAGATAATGAATAATGCAGATAGGGATCATGAAGAAGAATAACAGTGAGGAACTGATTAAGACGTGGTGCGGTGCTGATGAGTCTTAGTCTTATTAGAATCTGGAAGCGTAATGATCTTAATTTTAGTTTCAAATGCATATGTATTTATATTAGTGTCACCTGGATGGCACCTGCCAACTTGCCATTACATCTTGTGCAAGTAATTGCCAAGAAATATTAATAGTTTTGTTGGTGAGTTCAACATGCTGTCAGTCAAGGCACAGATATATCGATTCCATAGACGAATGAGTTTCTATAAATGTATTCCTTCTACATAATTGTGTATGGATGGGAATTTCAATTCATTCTTCCATATGTATGAAGATGTGTAGTTAAAGTCAAATGAATGCCATTGTAAAATTTTAATAGTGCAGAGAGAACATCAATTTAGTGACATTTATGGAACATGCTGCATAGTCCTCGTCGGGCCAAAGTACATTGCTGAAAAATATGGCACAATAGTCAAACAAATGTTTGTCATAGGCAGTATTATGAGCATGTTAAATGTTTTGGGAGAATTTTATGTAAGATCCGCTTGTGGGCTGCGTGAGCCGCAGGCCATCTTCCGTACCCCTTGCTGTAGAGGTCCAATATTATACCATAACCCCACATAATAAATAAGTATAAATGTCTCTGTGATTCATGTTGGGCTGGAATTCCAATAAAAAAAAAAATAATGGCCAGCCTATAGTAATATTTAAAAGGCAGAGCTCGTTTGGGTTAGCTGCGTTCAACTTTTGTGTAAGCCAGATGGTCTAAAATGTCTCCACGGACAGGTGAGGATTCTATTTTTTGTCTTGAGAGGGCAAGAGTGAGAAAGCAAATGAGACAGAGAGAAGAGTAAAAATGGGTTAAAAAGGAGGAAGTGAGAGTAAAAAAAAAAAAAAAAAAACTGCCAAGGGTCAAACCTTGCAGTTCATCTTCTGCCGCACGTTATTTAAAGGAAATGGAATGTTTGTGGTGCCGCCTGTGTCTCTGTAGCAATGAGGCATCGACAACATCCACTGCTGATGGGCTTCTTCATCACCCACACACTGTGTGGCGTGTGAGGTAGATGAACATATGGAGAGCGTTGTGATGGTCTCTTAAGTGCTTTTCTCATTACAAGAGATATCATTTCGACGCTTGAATTCAGCTAAGCAAATCTCACATTATATACCTTCCCATTAACTTGTTTGTGGAAAGGTCATTTCCTAACTGTCATTATATCTGCCCTTCAGGTATAGCTCGCAGCCTGTGTTTATTGGTTGCTTACGCGTGAGAGAGAAAAAAGTTGGTCAACTCCACAGTAGAAACTGGTTGCTGAAGATGAAATAATAGAAGTGCGACAGTGTTCGCCAAATGTGCGACGATCAGCCAGAAAAGTACCACAGAACGGAAAATGAACACTTGCAGGTGCAGACACCGGTTTACTTACAAAACCTAGCTGTATGTAATCGTATGAGCACAATTGCACGTGTTGTAATTATGGGTGAACGATAATATGTACGGATTAAGCTTATAATTCACATAACAAAAAATTAAGTACATGTTTGAGCACATCTCTAATTACAGCATGACGTGATTGTTGTGTTTATAATGACATGCAATTTTTTGGTAAATTTAAAACCATTTCCTAATGTCTTACTAAAAGCTCTCTGGCGGTCACATAAACAAAGACGAAAGAACGAGAGCACACTTCAAATCCATTTGTCACACTGATTGAAACCACTCATGTCTCATATGAAGAGTCCAGCGTTGGTTACCATGACAATTAGGGCTGTAGCTATGGCGTTGCGATGATGCATTAGCCTGCTTCACTGTAGTTTGTGACTTTGACTGACCCTACTATGTTTCCAAAAAGTGATTCGAAACAAATCAAGCAATTATTTTGCGGTGCTATAGGAGACTTCGGAAGATGCTTGAGAAACTCGACAGAGCAGGAGTTGTCCGCCCCTCCCTGTCCAAACTGTACCAGACTCCAACCGAATGAAGGCTCTCTGGGCAAAACTAGCTGCCAAGTCATGGGTGGAGAAACTCGGTGTACGGGGACAGATTATGTAAATCGGCTTGTCCGTTATGTAACACAACGGCTTGCTCACAGACACATATTTAAAAATAGGCAGATCTTGAAAGATTTATAGTATCTGGTGCTTGATACATTTCATACTTGATGAGTGGGCACACACCCTCGAGACACAACTCTATGTACACAAGCAATTAAAAAGTTCATCCATCCACACATTATTATTCTATAGCTATTGCGCTCATTTGGGTCATGGGTGAGCTGGAGCGTATCGCGACTGAATTTGGGCAAGAGGCGGGATTCCCCAAGCATCGCTTTTGCAAGCCAAATCCAGCAATCAAAAAGTAACAATTATTGAGCTCATTCAGCACCAATCGCTTCAAAAGCACAGTTAGAGAGTTGGTTCAGTGACGTGGCATAGCTCAGTGATACGGTGGTCGTCTTCCACCGAGAGGAAGTGGGTTTCATGCCCCGATCATTGTGGCGATGTCAAAGAGTCCTTGAGCACCAAATCCCATGATGCTGCGTCGTCAGTAGGAAAACAATTAGTCAGTTATAAAGCGTTTGGAGAACCTATGGTAGAAAAACGCTAAAGTAAAATTCAATTCTTAGCATTGGAGACATGAAGAAGAAGGGGTTTTGAGTGGTTGGATTATAATGTATTTACTGATATAGAACTAACAAATGCACTGTGGGCGACATTGACTCACCACATTGCTCACTGGGGGCTCTTTGTTTTTTTCACTGGGGTTCTATTCACGTGAGAAACAGAGCTTGGACCCAGAAGGAGCCATGACACTGAAGTAAAAGAGTCGAAAAAATATCCAACACAAAAAAATTCACATAACCGCAGCGATCGAAAACTAAGCTCGGAAAACCAGATTCAGAAACTAGACCCTGAAAAGTAGACTCGGACATTAGACTCTAAATCTAGAAGGCAGCTTGGCATGACAGCTTGAGAGCTTGCTGACTGATTGATTATATGAATCTGGATTTCACAAAGAGGACACTCTTCCATATCTACCCATTGACAAAGACACCAAATGAATATACATAGCTCAGCTATGGCAGCAAAAGGCTGCATTCCAGTTGATGAATATTCTGTACACATTCACAGTAGTGAATGAAATCCTCAAGCTTTCTCTTTCATCCAATAGGTTTCAAGAACATAGATTTCCGAGTGTTACTAGGTGTCAAGCAAATCGAGAAGACTGACTCGGGATGTTAAAATACCTCGAGCAAAAATATAAACAGACTTCCTCTATCAAATAGTGCCAAAAACAGAAAACTCAGTGAAAAGAAGACAGGTACATACCTGAAGACTTAAAAACACGATTTTACCATGCTGTCCTTTGTGCCGGCACAATGTGGGCCGCACCCCTCTGTGCTATTGTTGTCACAAAATTTCTCAATTGCCTGAAATCCATCAAAAATCCATCCTGTCAGGAGATGCCAATTGCTTCTGATTTCCCACATTTACACCAACAATAATGCTGCGACGCAATTGAAATCAGGCCCAATTCAAAATTGAATAAGACTAACTTCAATTATCCACACAAAATGCAGGTCTCAGATGTATTCGAAGGGGAGTAAAAAAAATAAATAGGTTGTACACCACTGAACAATCAAGGTGTGATTGAAGAGTAGAAAGTTTTCACAAAACTGGCACTTGCCACTGAGGCAAAGCAAGTTTATTTGTATGGTGCCATTGATACACAAGGCAAATCTATAGTGCTTTAAAGAAGCAAAGAAATAATTACAAAGAACATTATCTGGAAAGAAACAACTCAATATCAAATCTTAACAAAAGCAGAATAAGAGAACATAGTTAAAGTTACAAAATATAAGCAACACAGTGAAAACAAAAAATGGTATTTATAAATGATGTCACGGTGAACGATTTATGAATTGTTCAAGCCAAATTCAAATGTATTGATTTTCACCAGATCTCAGGTGTTTGTTTTTTTTTTGTTTTTGTTTTAATTTGCCACAGGTGTGGGGCATCGACGTAGAATAGAGTTGTATTTTGCTTGGTTCTGGTTATGGAAACACTCAGTAAGCCTACACCCAATGACCTGAGGGGTGTGAAGTCTCACAAGGAACCAAAAGTACAAGAATTCACACCCAAGACCATTCAAAGCTGTGGAGATTGATTACATTTGCAATTTTTCAATATCTCTTATTGGAAACACACAAAGTAGCATTCTGAACATGTTTCAGATGTCGGATTGATTCGTTTTTTTTCAGGCCCGATTCCTCTCTTGGAATGTGGCAAAATTGAACATCAAAACCTTATTGACCGCAAGGGAGACATGCTAACCACTACCTGATGACGCTTCCCAGTATTTAGTCATTTGACATACGTAAATGTAACCGTCATTTGCTTTCTCTGATAAGGGCCTTATCTTGCTGCTTGTGCATGTGTTTTGTTGGCTTGAGTTTTGTCTTCAGTAAAAAGCTATTGAATTGAGATCAAGCCTTTGGCTTTCAGTGATGAATCTTCCATGTCTTAGCCTTCAAAAAAAAAACCTTGTTTGATTTTGCAGTACATTTGCAGTCATTATCCAACCAGCTTTGTCGCATTTTTCAAAATGTGAGCAGAGAGTACAGTATAACCCGATACATCTTGCAAGCTTGTTACTTCTGTCAGCAGCCACATCATCAATAACCACTAGTGAGCCTGTTCCATTAACGGCCATAAAATGCATGTGACACATGATGTGTATGTTTTGGATTGTGAGTTTTTCTTCATTTGCCATTATTTTTGATGTGGGTTCAGTCCAATCAGTTTTACTTACTGCTTGATACTAGCAGTGTTGAACGTCAGGCATACGAATCACTTTTTTTTTTTTTTTGCACCTGAATAAGGATTTGCCGATACAGAGTCACAATTAGATACCTTGGCAATGTATTGAAGAAAAAATAATGTCTTCAAAAATTTCAATGTATTTATTTATTTTAACTGTTTAAATGTCCAACTAAACTTGTTTGAACTGTGCTCAAATGCTCACTTATTTTGTATGTAAAACTGTAAAAGTGTATCTGTAATTAATTTGATAACTTTATTATTTTCCATTTTGCAACTTGACTGAAAACGACATTGCATGTGCTAAGAGGCTGAGGTAACAGTCACTCATTTGGAAGACAATTCACGTCAACTGTTATAAAAGTGTATCAATGCATTGATATCCATATATTATTTATATTTTAAACTTCACAATAAATAATAAAGAAATGTTATAATGTAAGATTTATTTTGAAGTTGTCCTTTTCTCCGCACTGGCGGCGTGTTACTGTCAAACATAGGATGAAGAATAGTTCATGTGGTTGGCTTGACCTGTACATAATGGTGCACATGTAAATAAGTGGGTATTCAAGTTTGGTTTTTTTTAAGTGTCTTTTTCTTGGTCCCGGTACTTGAATTACTTGAGAACTGTTATCACCTTTGGTTCGAGAGCTTGCCATTGTTCCAATACCTACGGACCTGACAATATGCCCATCTTAAGACCACATAAAACACAAGGTGCGAGTTCCACCTGAACCTCGGTGGACTGGTTATAATGGTGTACAAGTTAGAAGCCTC
This sequence comes from Hippichthys cyanospilos, assembly GCF_059441005.1. NCBI lineage: Eukaryota > Metazoa > Chordata > Actinopteri > Syngnathiformes > Syngnathidae > Hippichthys > Hippichthys cyanospilos. The sequence continues at coordinate 18,066,448 of NC_142377.1, forward strand.
CTTCCTATGATTAAAAATTGACACTAACAGAGGCTACTGCTGTGTAAAAGCCTCTTGGCTCCCTCTGTGTACAGCTGTTATTTTGTGAGCCGCGTCTTGAAAGGTCAGAAGCAACCAAAGCCAAAATTTGAAAGAGTTTGAACTCGCTGTGCAGCCTTCCATGGCAATTCCGCCAGTGCAGCACGCAGGCCAAAGGTAGGGCCAATTCCGAGCAAGGCTACACGAGAATTGATGGAGTGACGAATGACTGCAGGAAGGGCCCGAATTGAAAGTGGTCTGCGATTTGAAATTCGCCTCACAGTGTGAAAGAATAGAGGAGCAGATGGCAGCAATGTCTCTTGATGGTGAAAGAACAGAATCTGTTGATCGAGTCAGAAAGGAGGGAAGTACATGAAAACAAGAGTAATGGTATAAAAACTGGCACCATATGGGAGGAGATGCAAAACACTGCGTGGTGACAGACACGTCACAAATGGAATGGGACGATGCCTGCAAACTGTGCTGCACAAAAGGGCTTGTGTGTGAACACTGTTGAGGTAGACAAAGCGAGCTTGCGTTTATTGTATTTGACGCTGAAATGTCAGCAGTGATTAACTTTCCTATGGGGGAGTAGATATGAAAATGTCAGAAAATTCAGCAAAGAGATGGCTGAGGGGAAACATGTACAGTAAAAGGGAAGACCAAAAGCAGAAACGATAAGGAGCCATTCATTTGTGCCATGAGAACGAGAGGATTTAAAGCCATAATGGTGCACTCAGTCACTGCCATTCAAGGGCGGGGGTGGGGGGGTGGATTAAGTGTGAAATCACAGTTGGGGACTGGACTGATCAGGCAAGAGTTCATTGTGATTAAAGGAAGCATGAAAGTATAAGAGCAGAAAAGAAGTCTCGCTTATTACATTTGCTAAACGTGATGAGAACAGATAGAGAAAGGCCACAGAGGCAATTTTGAGGTAACTGCACCAAAGTGGACATGAAATACTCCCAAGGCCTAAATGGCTCAGCTATATTTAGTAAGATGGGCCACGAATGGGCCATTATCAATTAGAGCGGCGCACAGTTACGAGGGCTACAACATTAGCAGGTACATGATAGCGCTTCACGTAAACACATAAGTAATCACACATCGTTGTCCTCATAATTATGTAAACCTTGTAAATTTTATTTGCCTATTGTATAAACATGCAGTCAAAGCGACAAAACTAACAATTGAGATAATGAAGATTCACAGTTTTGTATTCGTGGTGGCTTCATATTCAAAATTACAAGGTCTTAAAACAACAAATCAACGTTGTAAGAGCTAAGACAACAAATCCAAAGTGTAAAAACACGAAGCCAAGTCAACAGGAATAAGTTTCAAATGACCTTGGAAAAAGTGGCATTAGCATGTCAGTGGTACATGGGTTTGTATTATGAAGAAATGGCACTAAATCATTGCCATGGTGACACGAGTGTGGCTATTTTAGTAGTCGGGTTAAGGTGGACCAGCTAGGACCGCTCTCTGGTTAGGTCATATGCCTTAGGTGTAGGGTAACAAGAGACTCAAAAATAAAAATTAGGAAAAAACAAGTTCACTGAAAATAAAATATGCACACCAGGATCTGTTTCAAACAAATTTGTTTGCTGGACAAGCTGGTGAACAGTGGTTGTGTTTTTATTTTAGCTAATGCTAAAGGCAATGTTGAATGAAAGTTTAACAGCGCTGCACGAGTCTATACACTAACCATGATGCAACCCTATTTATGGGGTCCCAGTGCTGTTCCAGTGTAGTAAAGTTTGTATCCTCTACCCCTGAAACCTGAGTTAAAATGTAGCTATTCTGATTTTGGTTTTCAAAAACAAAATAACAAAAAGTTTTCACGTACCCCTGCAATGTGCTTATAATTCAAATGGGGTCTTTCACTCGTAAGCATTAGCATGGTAAAGTCGAAATACTATCGAAAGTACTTTTCAAGAGTTGAGTTACAATATGATTAAGAAGTTAAACAGTCACCTGGTCCCGCAAGACTCGACGGATCATCAAGAAATCCCAACAGAGACTGTACTTTTTGCGGAGACTGAAGAAGTTTGGCATGACAGCAAAGATTCTCAACAATTTCTACAAATGTACAATCCAAAGTGTCCTTTCTACCTCCATCACAGTCTCAGTCTGTGGCGCAGCCGTATCCTCACTGCAGGACATTTACCACACCAGGGTTCTGCGGAGGACACGCAACATCATCAAGGACATGACACACCCACAAAATGATCTGTTTGAACTGCTGCCATCAGGCAGACGCTACAGGAGCCTGAGGGCCAGGACTGCCAGGCCGGCAAACAGCTTCTACACACAAGCCGCCCGGATTCTCAACAAATCCCTCACACACTAATCTCCCTCTTACTGCATGCATAAATAATATTTTGCACTAATATTTTGTGCTACATGCTATTTTGCACTATATTATTAGCACCATTGTTTCTGTTTGTTGTTTGATTGCTATTAAATGCTATTTCATTATTTGCTCGATTATGGAATGTAGTCTGCTGCTCGGGAAGTGAACAGAATAAGAATTTAATTGTGTGGTATAATAATACTATACATATGACAATAAAACTCTTGAATCTTCATTTAGCATAAATTAACCTTTATATTCTCAAAAAACAAGTCATAAAATGAAAGGAATAAAGTCACGCACCACTGTCTGTGAATGCAGAAATATTCCGAGTTGACTTCTTTCTCGTTTCTTGTCAATGTTTTTAATATAGAAGTCAAAAAATGCCGAATTGAAAAGGAGGTGTATAAAGTGATATAGATGACTTGAGAAGGCAGTGTTACACCCTGTAGGGAAGGGGCTTGACGAGTAGCAAATAGGACAGGACTAGACAGGCCAGGACAAGATACGACAGGACAGGACAGGATAGGCGTTTGTGAGCCAGCCAGTGTTACTGTGTGGGGTGAAAGTGGCTTTGCAGTAACAATCAACAGTGGAAAGAATGTGAGTGTAAATGGAGGACAGTCCAGGAAAATATGTATTTACTAGGGCATTGTGTACAGGAATTCGAGAGTGGCTCGCACATCGCAGTATACAGAATATACTCCAACCTGACTTGTCTGCTATTATCACCAATTGATTTGTGAGGAGTAAAATCTCCGACCAAGAAGGTACTGCACCGCTCATATGTCTATGAGGGTCCAGGAAAACAAAATTTAGCTCAAAGTGAAAGAGCATTGTGGGTAGCGTCGCTAGCCTCAGCTAGTCTGTTCATCGTTAGTCTTAGGGCGCATAGACACAGACCCGTTTTAACTGGAGCAGACGCAGTTTTCAGCCCTGTGATTTCACAATTTCCTAATAAGCAACAATCAATAATTAAATCAAAGAGGCATTCAAACTGATAATTTCATTATCCATATTCATAATGAAAATTACTTCCCGCTTAACTGTCGAAGAATCAATGGAAATGACCCCAGATTAAAGCGAGGTGAGATTTCTGGCATTGGCAGGTACGTTGAGGCAACTTCAGTTTTAAAAGCAAGGTTTTGAAATAATGGTGCTTGTATTCATCAATCGATAACCACGCGGGGAAGCAAAAGAAAGCCAGTAATATGGAGGAGCGTTTCATGACCACTAACACAGTAGGACATTAAAAAAATCAATATAAATACTCAATGCGCCAAACAGAAATGGTTAGTTGGAAAGCACATTGCAGAGCGTATGAGGAAACATTTTATTGTTTATTTATATATATATATATATATATATATATATATATATATATATATATATATATATATATATATATATATATATATTTTTTTTTTTTTTTTTATTTTATTTATTATTTGACTAACCAAAAGCTGAATGTCAACCCAAGTTGCAGGGGCAGAGGACACATTTTTTTCTACAATTATCGGTCACCAGCCTGAAGATTGATTTAATTTAGGATAAAAAGTGAAAATGTGTTGCATATTTAAGTTTCAGAAAATTGCCATATCCCAGTTTTTAATTTTGAAATCTAGTAAGACTTTGTCAGAGGGAATTTGACCCCAATTTTTTCTGCCGTAATATGTCCCACCCACTGGTCCACTGGTACGTGAACGGGAATTAAGCAGCAAAATCATTTGAGAGGGCAGTTATTTTGCCACTTGCTGTCAAGTGAAAAGGATACCACAGTTGCTCAGGAATTGACCAATCACGGCTCAGCTATTTTCTGAGGCTGGTCATGTGACATTCAAAAGCAGTCTAAGTTAGCTGAAGGCAGAGAACAACTTAATAAAAGAAGAACTTCCTGGTCAGAGCTTCAGGCTGCATTGTATGGCTTGAACACACTTGCTTGACCCATGGGGAAATGCTATTGCAGAAAATATTCGCTTGTAGAGAGAATACTTAATGTATGAGAAGACTCTAGAGCTTTGGAGCTTTTCTCCGTGAGAACATGTAATTAGGTCATACTTTTCATTTATTTTGTAGTCCATGCCACTCTTCTCATTTAGAGAGTTCTTTGCAGGTTCTGGTCCCCGTGACGCAGTCGTGATAAAAGTGTCTGCTAAATGTAAACAAAGTCAACTTCACCTTTGCGCACGTGAGCTCTTTGTTTTTTTGTGAGCCAATTAATCCTTTTGCCTGCAGGTGATCATGTTCCGAACACGTCCTTGCAGTTATGTACACGCTTTGTCCATTTTTTGCTTCCTGTCTACTCAATTCCACAAGAGCCGGTCAATCAAATATTGCCTCGACCAAGTGTAGACACAGGTTATTTTAAGATCATTCTCGCTTTGGGGGTCCCCTTTTTTTGGGCTCCTCGGTTATTTTCCGGTGGTTACACTCTATTCCTAAAGGAAACGTTGGTATGAGAAGCGTCTGCCAGGCTCGCGGCCTGACGAGTCACTTTGAGGTATACGTGAAAATACAGTCATGGCTGAAGGCGCCAGCAAATTGTCAGTCGCTCGGTCTTTAACCTTAAGAGCTGCAGGAAGGAGTCTTCCCCTTTTTCAAATTAAATGACAGTGCATACATCACTTTTATTGTGGCGCTGATTTATTCAGGTCCCGAGTTAGTGAATCATTTCTCTCACATTTAACATCAAGCAGCATGTGAAGATATGCTCGCAAAACTTAAAGAACAGCACGATTGATAAATGTACGCACGGACGTGGCTGATACAGTTTAGTATTAGGGCCAGTCATTAAATCATAAGAGACAAAACATTCTCATCTATGGGGAAGAAAGTCAAAACCTCAGGATTGTGAAGTCAAAACTTTATGAGGATAATGTCGTCATACACTGAAAAGATGACTTCTCTTTTGCCAAGGCCATCCCACAGATGGGGGCATAAGATCAAGATCAAGATGCCTATTAGACAAAATGTTCTTTGGAGAGGTGTTCCTTGGACTGACCACACTAAAAGGCCACTCTAAAGTGTGCAGTGTCTTATATGGCACGTTTTTCCTTTAATCCTTCAAGAAAAAATTGAAGAAGAAAGGGTATAGTTTTATAACAATTTATAGAAATCATCTCAAACGATTGGAGCTGTCTCAATAAACAAGTCTATTATGGAAAATTTTCACAGATAGGATGCACTAGAAGGTGTACATCAGGGTAAAATTGTAATGTCGTAAAGAAAACATTTATGAGCTCAGGTGAGAAAACTTCCATCCATCCATCCATCCATGTTCTAGGGCCGCTTATCGTCACAAGAGTTGCAGGCTTGCTGGTGTCTATCCCAGCTGGCTTTGGTGAGTAGGCGGGGTTGATAGGATTCTCCCTTATCTCATATCATTTACAGAAACGACTACATTCTCAGAATTCTCATTTCAAGGCCAGAATTTTATTGACTTTGAAATCAGACTTTATTAAAGTGTGAATTTTCACTTTGAAACAAGAATTTTTACTTTAAAATTAGAATTCATAGAATAAATTCAGAATCATGAGAAAGGCGACTCCTGATAACCTTTTATTTTATTGACTGGCCCTAATACTTTGCCATATATTACCATACACAATTATGGTCGTTGTTGTTGTTTTTTTTCTATATTTGTTTTCATATTGTTACCAGTTCTATCTAAACCACGAGCATAAAAAAATTACCTGAGGATCAGTGTTTTTTTTTTTCTTGTTTTAGTGACGCTCTAATACTCATTCATAGCTGATTCACTGCTAAAAACAATAAATATTTGCGGTGTTAAATGTCTCGAAGCAGAAAATGAAAGGGTTACTGTCGGGTCTTATCTTTCTCTGTGGAAGAAATTACTTTTTTTTTTATCATGGAGAGTAGAAACTGATGAACTAAATGCAGTGCAGAAGGTCTTCTAAGCAGAGCAAAAGATTACCTTCCTCGATTATGCAGTCATTTCAGAAAGAGGTAAAGGTTAATGATGAAAGGAGGGCCGCCGTCTGTGGTCTAAGGTCTCATACTGGCAGAAAGAGGATCGCGCACTAATGTTTTACAGGAATAACTCGACACCCGAAACCGTCTCTCTGCTTCCTGGACCTTGGTTCCTCGGGTCTTCTCGCCCAATTAAAAGGGAGCTAATGGACCGGAAGGCCCGCTCAGCTAGTCAGTCCATATTTTGTCTTTTCATTACCGGTCCCGATCCGATTTTCCTTTTACCTTTCGCCTATTGCTCAGACAGCCTGCCCTCTTGAATTTCAAAGCTTCAAACTTAATATTCGACGGCCCTCTCATTGTTGTCAGCCTGTGAGCAACTTGAATGGTTTTGTCTTATGGTTGTCGATAGAAATACTGTATTATTTCTGAGGTGTCCATCGCTCCATAAAGAAGTTTTCAAAATGTGGGGGGTGAAACAATTAAAAGTCCAATCAACTGGGCAGTTTATCAATTTGATTCAATTCATCTTAGTTGGATTACGATTCCGTACAGTTCAGTTGCAAGTCTGATGCGATGTGGGCATTTTACGTACATTTGAAAGAAGTTGTCAGTAATGTAAATGCCATTTTCTTCAAAGCGATAGCGTTCCAATTTTGTTTCAATACAAAAGTATTTCAAATTGGAATGATTTGACTCGTTTCAACTCGATGCACTCGCGTCTTTGAAATCCTAAAATGATTTTGATGTTGTTTGGATACAAAACAAACCGGGATGTTGAGTCAAACTGACAAAAGCTAGGGTTTTTTTTTTATTTTTATTTTTTTCATCAAAGGTTTATCCTCAAACCTTTAGGTTCTCTACAAGATGTCATTAAATTAAATTCTTAATTATAATACAAATATGTGAAAAAGATCATTCCAAAGTAATCTATCAAACTGTGACAATGCGCGATAAAATTCACGGAAGGGCTGTCAGTCTATATTTTTCTTCTTTTGCAACTGTTTTCCTTTTAAAGCTCTTTTGGAATAAGTGCCACAAAATGAATTTAATGTGCACTGAATGGTACACTGAGAGCTTATGTGACATCATCCCGAGCAGGGTTTGGAAATTTTGGTCGACAGTTTTCTAGGGAAACAAATGGAAACCTCTTCAGTTCCCTCTCAGGGCCTGCGCTCTTAATATAGAGATGATATACTTGTTTTTTTGTGAAATATTTTTCTATAGTTACCAATGTGTTTTGTTTTTTTTCTGAGAGCACTGTGCAACCAGAGAAAAAAATCAAATGAAAAAAAAAAAAATCACAAAGCAAAAAGGGCCAGTTTGCAAAACTTTTGCAATTGAGCAAGCAGATCAGGATTTAAAGGTGACAGGTAAAGCTTTTACCGTATTTAGTGGTCACACTGGTAGCAGATCAGAAATGGTAATTAACATGAAGTTTTCCTTTTTTATGGTCAAATCCCTTAGATATTATGTTAAGTACTTTTTTAGAATGTTTTATCATTTAGAATTAATGGTATTACACCAAACATTTGGGACTACTAGGTGAAGAAATCCCTTTGTGGACAGGACAATTATCTGGAGTGTGTGTGTGTTGTTTGCACGTGTGTATGTGTGTATGTGTGTGTAATCAGGAAGTAGCTTGCTTCAGCAAAGGCTCATACTCTGTAACAAATTAGATAAACGTTGATCAATGGGGCGAGCCAATTTATTTCTTCCACTAATACTAAAAAATTACATGTCATATTTCTTTACTTTTGTAATTTACACTCAAACACGTTTTAAATTGAGCTGCTTTCTGGAAAATGTACCATATGCTTTGCTACTCCCTAAATATTGCTCAATTAACTGATATATACAGTGGTCCTCCGCCATATGAAATTAATCCTTTGCTGAGATTGTAAGGTGAAATTGTCATAAGGCGGACAATACAAACCTATGGTAATTAGCTAATTCGTATAAACCCCAGGTAAAAACATCAAAATTGGATACACATATTAAAAATTATCAACAAAATTCTGTAGTAAAGGCTATTTAAATATTATATACATGTATAAAATTAAATAACATCATAAATAAAAAATATACAAAGGAAAGATTAGATTGTATTTACCTTTAAGTAACGTTGATTTGAGCTAGTTACGGTCATGATCCCTAGCGAGGGTAGCCTTAAATAGGCGCACCTAACATATTTTGTGATTATCTCCAGCTTCGTTTCCAGAGGAATCATCTTCTTACTTCTTCCTTTAACATCACTAGCAATCTTGGGACTAATAGCTAACCAATTAATGTTTGAAATAAGCACTTAAATGCACGATGAATACGATAATGTAAGCACTCACACAAGATTAAGTCTTTAAGCATATCGGCATCATAATGACACCGTGACGGCGACCAATAGCAGACCGGCGTCGATAGCAGACCAGCGTTTTAGCGACATATGCAGTAACGCATGTAGCGAGGTAATAGGGTGGTGCGACTCACAGGGTCATACACATAGCACACTGACCGCCATGTTTGAATTTTATAAGTGTTGTTGATGCTGTAAAGCAGAAAAAAAGCCGTAAAGAGGGGGCAAAAAAACTTAGTATTCCACTTCGTAATGTGAAAAAAACCTAAGCCAGGGTTGCCGTAACGCGGGGGTTACTGAGGGAAAAAATGAAGTAAACAGCTAAAACTGTAAAGCATATGGCAGCTATACAATTAAAAGCAAGCACAAACCGTTAACATACGAGCTAGGCAAAGGGATAGTAGCAAAATCACAATGCAATTGCAAAACCAGAATAATTTAAAGAAGCAAAAATGCTAACATGCAATGTAAAAGGCTATAAGCCAGCTAGAAAATGTCTATCACCATACACAATGAAAACCACCACGCATTTTCCACAACCTTGTAAGGGTGTAAATCTTTGCATTCAATGAGGAAGTGGCTGATTGAATTCCTTCCGTTGTTTGTCTGCATCCTGCTTGACCAAGCTCGACTTTCCAGAATAGGCTGCGCGGTGACATCATCACATAGTGCACATCCGACGTAGTTACACGGAAGCCGACGGGAAGCTGATTCGTTTTACGATTTCTGCCCTATAATCGATGTATGTTGCTGTATATCTTTATGTATTTTACTGCCCCCGATTGTCAGGGTTCACACTCCCAAAATACTCAATGATCGTAACAGCACGGAAATGTTGATCTGTGGTCCAAGTAAGCTTGTTTTGGTTCGAGACAATTACTTTTCCACATCAAAACAATACAGCAGCAAACTGTGAAGCGATGCATCATTTAACATATCAGTCACAACAAGCCGCTAATGAGGCTCACTTTTATTTACTTCTCAGCATGTAGCTATCGGCCATGGTAAGGAGACCCATTTTAGTTAAGAGGAGAATAGGATGGCATAAAAATAAAGCGCTAAAGTGGAGACTGGAGTGTAGAATTTCCTGAGCTAGACCACAGCAACAAGGCAAGCCAGTGTAAGCATGTGTATTTATCTTATTTTATAAATATGTTCTCCTTTTTTTACCAGTATATTCCCAAATGTCACACAACAATGTTCGATCTGCTCGACTAATGAGCAACAGTGGTTTCCACTAACTTTTAATATCATAATTATAAGTGGTACCTGCTTTTGATGATGAAAACTATTGTATTCCGTTGAAAACGAAAAATGACCAAACAAAATTAAAATGACCCATCTAAACATATTATTCCGGAAAAAAATGGCAAAATGTGAATGGAATTTCTTTCAGATTGTGCATTTCTTTTGCCAATCCGAACAGACGTCATTGCATAAGGTTCAGTCGGAATCGCCAGGCTGTCCCGGCATGCGCGCATAGTGTTTTGGCGTACATGTCCAAAGATGTCATTCGCCCACTTGAAAATGGCAGCGCCTTACCAGAGCCTGTCTGCATGTGAGAACTCTTTTTAAACTACTTTGTTAGCGAGCTGTACCTTTAATCAAATTGTAACTCCGATCGGTACTATCGAGATTTATAAATCCCATGATTGACAAAATATTTGTAATGTATTTTGGTACTTCCAACCAAATAGATAAGAGTACAGTGGAGCTTATAGGAGAAAAGATACTGCGCGTAAATAGCACAAAGTGTGTCTTTGAATCAACACCCTTGTCGGAACTTTTCCCTAATGACTTTGGACAATTGTTTGTGGTCCAGACTCCCTTTAGGGGAGATCACTGTCTGCCATCAGCCCGCCCTACTCTGACCCGTGGCCCATCCGGTCCGGCAGGCCCAGCAGGAGAGTCTGGACCTCGGTGCAGCATGTCGGCGCTGGCCCTGCAGGGAATGACCGGCGTGCTTGAGGTCCTGTCGCGTGGCTACGGAAAGAGCCGGTCGCAGCTTCTCTCTGTCGAGGCCAGTCTCTCCTCCTGCTTTGACGGATGACCCACTGCTTCGGGCAGCGGCGCCTCCTCTTGCTCCTATTCTTCCTCCTCCTCGCATCCTCGTCCGACCGCAGGTCATATATGGCCTGGTGTGATGGTATTGTTTTTATGCCATTTGGGGCCTGTTGTTCTATGGACTTGATGCACGTTCGCATTCAATGTTCGGTAAGAAGGATTTTCAACGGTGAAAAATCCCAGCACCAAACCATTGGACGTACTGTATCAATCAATTAAATCTTCTGGCCGCTAAATTGCTCAACTGATTAAATTGGTTCATGTTAGTTTTGAAAAAAAATAAACAAAAATTGGAAGGCCATATTTAGGTTAAAAACGGCAACATCAGGTTTGTGTCTGAAGCATTTTCCCCGTAGTAGTACATGTTTCTGTCACCACTTTGTCATTTTTACAATTTGAAGTGATAAAAATAGCTTGGGCTCCAATCCATGAATGCTTTGAAAATGTCTGAAAAGTGGAAAACTAGCATATTATCTCATTCTGGGGTAGAAAGCCAGACCTTGTAATTTTTGTCTATGATACTACAATAACAGGTGAAAATGGTGAGTATGGACTTCGCATGGGCATGTTTTTCTGTCTGTGAGGCCTGACCATTAACGCTGATCTGTCCAAACAGAGCATAAAATCACCAGCTAAAATCAGTATCAGACATCATGAGGTGAGTTTGTGAAAATGAAATTTGGCATATACTGTATAAATAGAATAAGATCCGGTGGCATAATGGCAAACTGGTTAGCACGCAGGTCTCCATGTTCAGAGATCTAGGGTTCAATTCTATCACGCCCTGGCCTTGTGTGGAGTTTGCATGTTCTCCCTGTGCTGGCATGGGTCTCCTCCCACAGCTCTCAAGCTTTCTTTACACATATCCAAATTGCTCTTAAGTGTGACTGTGAGTATGATTGGGTGTTTGTCTATGAGTGCCCTGCGATTGGCTGAGAACCCCAGGTAAAAACATCAAAATTGTACATACTTATTAAAAATTGGTACCAAAATAGCATAGTAAGTGTTACGTATATATAATATACATGTATACAATCAGAAAACACCATAAATAAAAAATATAGAGTGCCGTTTGTTATGCCCATATTCCCTAATAAGGGTTATCTCCAGCATGGTTTCCATATAAATCATCTTCTTACTTCTCTCTTTAACATCACTGGCAATCTTGGGACCCATGGCTAACCCTTTTAACTTTGAATTCAGCAGTAAAATCCACTATAAATACGGTTTTGTAACCACTCACAATCAAACAAAGCTTTACCGTTCCGCCATTTTGAAACTAGTGAGGCCGACCACCGTCTCCGTGAGAAATTGTAGTGACGAGCTGCAGGGACGGCAACTGAAAATAGGTGTAATTACCTAAAAATGTCTGCAGATGGAGACGAAACAACACAAATATAGCCAAACCCCTAGGGTCATGACAGTTGCAAAACGGGAAAATGTCATAAAGAGATGATGAAAAAGGAAGTGCACTCGGGCAACAACAAAGTGGAAAATAAACAATTGACTGACAAAAAAATAAATAAAATAAACGCGTAAATATTCATTTTATTCTTCACAAAGATGCCAGCGGGAAAAAATAACTTTAAAATAACTCTCTGTCTGATTACCAAAATGTTAGGTCCCAACATTAGTTTTGCCAAAACAATCCTTTGGCGGTTGCCAGCACTTGTCAAGATGAGCGAGTTTTATACAAGAGAGAGCCATGAATACGATTATATCTTTTTTTTTTTTTTGAAAAACCAAACACTACAAGGTGGGATGCATCACTATCTGTCTAAGGTAGCAGATTTTCTCTCTTCAGCAGCTTGCGTGAAATATTTTCCCACCTCAATGCTTGGTGTAAAAAGCTGTGCCAGCAAAGGTACAAATAGCACATTCCTTCTTATGTACACATGAGATACGAAAAGGATTTTTCTGTTTTCATTTTACTATACCTGCAATTGAATTATATGACAAAGTGGTGGTCAACACTGAAGTAGGTAAAAAAAAGGTAAAATACGCAATAACCAAATATTTTGTATATGTTTCAGGATTCGTTTTAATTTTGCATTTGTAAATGTCATATGTGTATGTATGTTATGCTAAACGTGGTGCAGTTGTAAGTAAAGCACTGTAATGTTATAATAAATGAGCCAAATTAGGAAAAAAAATTTACGATAAAAATGTTGAGAATATAAAACAATTTAATACTGTTAGTGGAAAGAGTCAGATTATGTGAAAAGGTGATGTACATACAGGATATACATGTTATACGATGAAGACTGTACACAACAATAAAAAGCAAAGAAAATAAATACATTAATAATAAAAAAGGGGCAGTCAGATAAAAAAAATGTATACAATATTGTCTATGCAACACTACTTGTCTGAACACAGTATTCTAAATAATATTGCGGATGTGGAATATGAATGAAGCAGCAATTAGGCAGTTTGTATCTACCTCAGGGGAGAGGCCACACACCTGCAGGCCGAAGCAGGAGGACCTTGCCGGATTATTATATTCAGCGCCCATTCAACTCCGTCCCCAGTTCCTCGTTCCCTCGAGTGTTTGCGTATCTGCCTGAATATTTTCGTTGTTACTTTTCCTATCTTGTTCCTTTTGCGCTAGTGACTAAAGTTGGTACTTTGTGTTCTTTGGCAACGTTCTCTTGCTGGTTTTGCCCACGTTCACGGTTAGTTATATGCACCTTTGTCTTGTCTCTTTATTTGTACTTTGAGTACAGTTTTCCCCTTTGTGTTGTACTTTGATGAGTTTGTGCTGGTACTACAAGTGTTGCATGCACTTTTTGTTCATCCTCAGAGAGCTCCGGGGTTCCCTACCTGTTTGTCCTGGTCACAATCGTAAAAATATTGATATATCAATGTATATTAACATTCAGTTTTCAATATAAGGTGCATCGTTTTTGAAAGGTCTTACTTTCGTAATGTTTTGGTTTTTTAAATCGATCCGCTCTGGAATCATGATACGAAAGCCTATCATGATTTTTGTCATATCATGAATTGTGTTTTACATGTAAAATATTCCAACACTTTAGATGTCACAATACATTACCTTCTGAGTGAGGCGATGTTCCGAAGCAAAAGTGCCGGAGGAGGAGGGAAAACAGCAGAAAAAGAAAACTTTATGATACGAAGATAGCACTGCCTTCAATTCTGCTGTTGTAGTCATATTCCTTCTCCTCACCCGTATAGTGTTTAGGTCATCCGATGTCTTACTGCTACTCATATTCAAGCAGCCATATTAGCAAGCATTAGAATCTCATATTGCATTTTTTCAAATGGGAATTTGGAGAATAAATTTTGTTTTGTTTTATTTCATTTTTTTTTTCTTTATAATGCTGAGTAAATTTCATAATATGAAGAAAACATGTTGTGCAGAAGTGGCCGTATCTCACGGTTACACTGTATTTGATAAATTATAGCAATATATTTCTCTTTGGGTTTTGTCTTTTTTTGTCTTTTTTTTTCCACCAACGCAAATACAAACATTGCCCAATATGTCACAAGTATCGCAATAAACATTTCTAGCATATATGTATGTATAGTAGTCCAGTGGTGAGGCTACAAGTCACGCTATAATATTAATATAAACTGAACTGGTAGAACACAATCTGCTCAGAAAGGCTTGCAGACATGTTGAGAAATAGGCAGCTAACAAAAGATTTACTTCATTGTTTAATTACACACTTGATGGAGTAGGCAAGCATGCCAGAGACCAAACATCCTGTATACATGAAATTAAAAAGTCAATTTTCCATAATATATTCCCTTTAATGTCTGCTTTGAGATGCTAGGGGGTTTCTGCCTTGCTCAAAAGCACCTCAGCCGTGAATGCAGGGGGAAAACTTTAATCAGATCAATCTTTAATCTGCCACTATAATATATTAGAAATGGTTTTGAATTTCAAATCAGACAGCAAAAATGATTATATTCCCTCTCCAGGCCGTGTCTGAGCTGAGGGCGTATGTGCACGCACTGTAACATGTGTGACTTTTGCTATTTTCAATTCCCGCCTGGTAGAAAATGATATCAGATTAGTTTTCTAAGTTGTTGAGCATTGGTGACATGATATGGCTTAGTCCATTTTCTCTCCCATCATTTCCTTTCTGAAGCTCTGCCATTGCAACCTGCTACACAGCTCTCAAGCTATCTTTACACATATCAGACAGGCAATATCCAGCGTTTTCCTCGCGCGTGCTGTGGTCCACCCCATTCCGCAGATTACCCATTTACCAGCCCAGCCTCTGTGCCTCCAACCATGCATTGGAATTATTTCATGTCACGTTCCGGAGATGCAACATTTTGGGGTTGAGGGTGTGATCTGCTGTAATGGACGTGGTAGCTAAACTGAAAAAAAAAAGGCTTCTTCATTCCAGTTTTGGACAAGGCATAAAATGAGTAAAATAAGTCTTCACGCCCATGTTGCAATGCTAGCTTTGTATAAGGAAGCTTCTTTAGGCATTTTTAGCTGTAGAAAGCTAATATTTTGTTTGGGATTAATTTGATAATTAAACATTTTTTACGGCTACAGCCATATTATTATTATTATTGTAATTATCAAACAAATCAACATTAATCAGTGGATTGAAAATTACAAACCATTAAAACAATTTTTAAAATTAAAATTCCATTTTTTTCATGATTTGGTTGCTCATTTGTTCTGAAACATGTTAAATAATTGGTAAAAAGTTTGTGAATAGAAAATGTCATGTTTTTCCTGAAGTGAAAGAAAATGCTGTAAATAGTTTATTTTGATTTGACAATAATAAGACAAAAGAAAGACAAAAGGAATTTAAAATATACTTTCAGTCAAGAGGCTGAAATTCTGAGCATTTAGAACACTTTAGGTCATTAAAAAATGAATATACAGTACTATCCTAATCATAATGAATTTTAATTTATTACCTAATCGATTAATTGAATAATCACAGCATGACCAATTATTTTTTTAGGTACAATAAATACCACTAAGAACTTGTTTTGCCATTTGCTGACGACTGAAAATGACATCACAGGTGCTTAAGGCTCAGGCAACAACCAATCCCAGCTCAGCTTCCAAAAAGCACGTGATTAAAACCCAGGAAAAAAAAAAGGTTGTGTTGTCGTTTTCATTGACCAGCAAGTGGAAAAACTTTTTAAATGTATGTTAAAATTATTCACTTTTTAGAAGTTCAGTAGTCTTTTTAAGATTCAAGACAGGTAGATCGAGTTCAATATTTTAAAAACATCTCTGTGACAAGCGTGGTTTTGAACTCGTTATTGAGTTGTTGAATTTTGTTATTACTGTATGTTTTAATACAAAAGAGGTGTAACTGATTTACTGCAGTTCAATTCATTTCAATAGGGAGATAATATTTGACATATTAAGTGCTTTTAGAAACGAACGCAGTCATGGAACAAATTAAATCGATCTTAAGCCAACAATGAGTATCAAAACAATTACTTGAACATAGTTTTGACTTATACATGTTTGTGCTTGTTGTTAGTTGTTTAGGTTGACGAAAGAAGTTGGTGTATTACATCATCACACCCTAAAAAAAATCATAAATGGACAAAGGAAGACAGGTCATTAGAGTCATTCAACAAAGGCCTTGGGAAGCTCTTAAAATGAGATGCAACTCTATCAGGAAAAGGTCTGGCAGACCCAGCACCGGAACACAATCCCAGGATGACGTTCTGACAGTCGACAGCTGACAGGCGGCTCGCAGGGCAACAGGGTCCGTGTCAGAACGCATCAGTTTCAAACTGACGGACTGGGCAAGAAAGAGCTTGCTAAAGTGGCCGACTAAGAACAAGGAAAGAAATTCAACACAGCAATATAATACGTTTACATGACACTAGAGAAAAAGGAAAAACAACTCTAACTGAACCCAAACTGTGAATAAATGATCCAGAATGATGGCACTACGCTAGCATTTCTACTTGTGCTAATCAAGGCAACATCTCACTTCAAAAGCGCAAATAAATGCAAAGATTTACTTTATAAAATGAACCTACTGCTGTCACTTTATGAAGCCTTTCGAGAATAATTTTTACAAAAACTAGGCTGTGCTGACAAATTCTGGGTCTTCATTCTTCTTCTCGATTCAAATACACGTCTCAGTCCCAGAATACCTGACATGCTACCCTCTAGTGGTCGGAAAAAGTATACACCCAAAATAGATGAGATTTAGAACAACATTAAGAGTTATTAGCTAAACAAAGACACACGTAAATTTCAGACTACTTTTTTTTACATTTCCATAAAAGTTCAAGTTCACTGCCATTGATGGCTAATGATGCCAACAAACAATATTTACTGGGCTAGTAAAGAAATTAGAAAATTGACCCAATTTTTTTTAATCCCACAATTCTAATCATTTCGCACTAACTGGTTATAGTGTCACCTCATAGCCAAACCCAATGTTTGTTTGTTTGTTTTTTTGTATAAAGTGTGCTTTAATTAAAAATGGAATCTACACAACCTGAATTTCTGTAGGGATTAAGTTATTTCGGTAGAGCTACTTTGGCGATAATCGTGAGATATGAATAGAGTACTTGGCTCAGAGACCTTATCCAATAAATAAGGACTTGTGGGGGCAAATTAGTGAATATAATGAATGAGGACCTTTTGTGCAAAGCTTAATTTAAAGTAAGGATAGAGACTTGGTGGAATTCAAAAGCAGGTCAGAGTAGTTAAAAGTTTGTCCCACAGGCCACTGGTATAGAGAAAGAGAGACGCTAATGACCCCGATTACAACCAAGTGTCTTTGTGAACTTTACACTCTTCTCATGTCGACGGTCCAGAAATAGATAGCGCACATTCAAGGTTGGGCTTTTCATATTTCCATATAGCGTTAAGGTGACTCCAAATGGCAAATGTTCCAGATTAAGTGCACTCGAGGAAGTCGTGCATGCAAATGCGAAAAGAGCACAAAGCGATTCAATTGATTATGTTAATGGGTTTGTAAGTCAAAAGTTTCCGAACCTCAATTTGGAAACAAACACTATGTATATATACAGTTATATACTGTATGGATTATTTTCTTTGCTTGTGTGTTTAAGTGTCAAACCCAAACCGTTTTCACGAAAGGCAGTCGTCGCAAGTGCCATTTCACTGCCAGTTAGACCTTAATATCCCCACAACGTAGCCAGAACCATAATTCCCAATGACTAGCCTGAAAATGAGCTGCCAAGAAGTGGCAGATATCACAAGATGATATAACCATTTCTTGACCGACGTTCTGATGCAACAACCGCAAAGTTTCAATCTCATTTGTATTCTTACGACAGGTATGCATTTATAAATTCCAGCGATAAAAACATCAGCGGGTGACACTATCACTTTGCAAACACCAGATCTCTTTGTTGTCAGAAGACTTCATGCGTGAGCAGCAATTTCGTTTCGTCGTACGGTGGTTCTTCTACACCTTGCACTTGTTTGACAGAAATATTAAAATCCTGCACCGTAAAAATCAGCCTTACGAACCTGGAACTAATTAAATTAACAAACCTTTCATTACCTCCGATGTAAAATGCAGTTGCGAAATAATGAACAAGCTGGAAGTCAACGTGCAAGATGCAAACACATTTGTCTCTGAGAGTTCAAGATGGTTAGAAATTGATTGCCAAGAAATAAATGAAAGCCTTTACCATTTCATGCAAGTGGCTTGGCTTATGTTTGGCCTTTTGGGAAATGGTTTAAAGTGCAGCTTTGTGGTGTGTGATTTGTTTTTTCACTCGCAAGGAGGCGTGCAGTGATCTCTGACACAAGAGAGGTAGTAAAGACTAAACAAATAGGAAACGGCTGATAATAGATGGAGGCCATCGTGTGAGATGCATAAAAACAAACGTTTTCCTGCAATACTACTATATCGACCCGCATAATGACAACAATGCTATTCAAACAAAAAGCAAAGTAGTTGAACATATTTAAATTGGCTGATTATAGCGGGTCCAATTATGCAAATGTCATCACGACATGCAAAGTTTCATTAATAGAAAGTAAAATCTGGGTTTTTGTCAATTTGCATTGTACGAGAAACCCAAATTGCCTTGGCTAATTGATGTGTTTTGATAGATGCAAATGAACAGATTATTTTGAAAATAATGAATTATTAATCACAATCAAGTACGCTAACAAGCGTGATTTATTAACTGATTTCTCCATACCACATTTGTCAGTCCTCGTTGCATGCCAAGCTGTATTTTAATGATGCTGTCTGTCCCAATCAGTGTCAAAGCATTCCTGTAGAAGAGGAAAAAAAAAAATCAAGTCACTAATGAACCTTTCATTGTGCCCTGCTCTGTCTTGCAAAGTCTGCATTCCAGTGCCATAATAAATCAGTGATACAGTGGGCAATCTTCATTACGAGGGGGGTGCAAGAAATGTGAGTATATAGTTAAAACTGTAATCTCCAAAGTTGTGGATGAAGCCCATTCTCTATTATGCCAAGTATTTCCAGCTCAGTTAACTACGGCCGCAACGGTTTCACAATCGAGTACGCAGTGCATTGTGTTTGTGTGCTGGGAATGTTTTTCCTCTATGTAATTATAGTTAACAAGCATAAAGTTTTAACTACTTGCAGACCCACAGTGTGTGGTTATCTACAGACGTTTGAAATAAGTCAAACCACAACGTGACATTAGTGAACCGTCTAATTAGACGAGCTATAAACTCGCCCCCTACATACGGAGCAAGGAATAATGCAAGGTAAGGTACAATGTCCCTGGCCAGCTGCAAATATTTTGTTGATCAAGTACCATTTAGAGGGCTCAACGCTTGACATTTTATCACCGCTAGGGAAGACAAGACACAAATATCAGGAGACATCTCTTTGCAAAATTTGCGAGATTGAATATTCCATTTTTTTTAAATGCATTCTCAAATGTAAGAAAATCGAAAGTTTAGCGTGCAAATGAAAACATAAACAAGAAAGTCAATTTTGGTACGGGATCATTTTTCAGCTGCTGATAGGATCCGATGTACGTCAACCTGGAGATGTGTCCAATAAGGAAAAGCTTTACAAGTATTGCTATTGTGTAAAATAATTGTTGATATATTTATGTTTTCGTTTTTCTTTTTTTTAATAAAACCCTTGTTTTGAGTCTCCAGTTAATGACACAGTGGTTTATTTCAATGGAGAAAGATGATTTTAGCGGGGGTTTTTTTTTTAACTAATAAGCATGGTTAAAGAATAAATTAAACTCATACATCAAGGCAAGATAGAAAAAAAAACTAACTGCGGTATTTTTTATCGTTAGCTAGTTATTTTCTGTTTTTGTGTAACTCCAACAATGAAGAGAAAATACATTCAGTTTTGCCAATTTTCCATCCAGCTTTCCACATTTCATGGGAATCAATTGTGTGTGTGTTTTTTGTGTAACAAACAGCTATCAAAACAATACCTCTAGCCTTCACACTTTTGCAATTGGCAGAGGTAAAAAGCAATAAAAGAAGACGGCGATAAGGTTGATAGATGCGAAAAGAAGTTCAGGCTCGTTTGAGCAAAATGAAAAATACAAGTGAGTGGCAGTGACCTACATAGACGAGGTACAGACAGCACATTTAGTCCATCCATTACTGAGCGCCTTTTCTTGTGTGAGAATGGCAGACATGTCAATGTCAGAATGCAGTAAAAGCCTGTCAGTCTTCATGTGAGACGCTGAAAATCAATAAACAAAATCAAATATACCTACACTAAAAAAGATGAAGCAAACACTTAGCTGCATCTTTTACACACTGATCGTCTGTGTGTCCTTCGTTTGACTCGGCTATAGCATAAGGATGATGACGAGATCTTTGCTTTGAATATCATTCTACAAAACTTGTGCGTAGGCTCGATCTTGGTGAGGATCTGGAAATATGTAACGATACAGGAATTAGTTTCTCCATTGACTGTTTCAAGTCGGTATAGATTATGTATATAGCAGCGTCCTTTAATTGGTAGTAGTGTGCGTTCCTTTTGTCTAATGGTCTGTTGTGAGTAAATGGAGAAGTAGAATACTAACTAGCAGATGGAGAAATAAACAATTAAAAATTGCTATATAATTTACTGCTACATAAATGCAGTGCTACAGTTTTCTTGTTTTTTTATGAGCTCTATCTTATTTTTATTATTTCAAATCGGAATAATGTCCTCCCATCTCAGAATCACAAATGGAACAGTTTTGTTATAGTTTATAACTCATCCTACACGGACAAACAACCCAGCCAATTTAACTCATTCCCTGCCAGCCCCGGAAAAATTGATCTTTCACTTTATGCTGCCACACTAATCTAATCATGGTAATCTGACTAATATTGCATTTGTGACCATGCGATCATTAACTGAGTCAGGGTAACTGTGATTTAGTCAACAGTATCTGACAAAATGGCCACCCACTGATGTGGACAAAAATAAATTAAAAAAACGGTGGATTTTGCTGATTCCGAAAATTCAGGATGGTGTGCTTAGATTGGTGGCACCA
The DNA here is from genome assembly GCF_059441005.1 of Hippichthys cyanospilos. Taxonomy (NCBI): domain Eukaryota; kingdom Metazoa; phylum Chordata; class Actinopteri; order Syngnathiformes; family Syngnathidae; genus Hippichthys; species Hippichthys cyanospilos. Next base: position 18,087,615 of record NC_142377.1, read on the forward strand.
TATTGAAAATAGGATCGTTGGGAATATTTTAAACTAGATTTTTCATGTATTTTTTTTGTGATTTTAATAAATGAGTCACATTGGAACTATTACCAAGATTAGATATGGTGCAGTCTGTGTATTTTATGTTATCCTAAGTGACCAAAACTGAGCCTCCAATGTGTTAATCATATGATATACATTTTCTGCACGTTGTCACAATTGAGTCTCAATATCAGAATGAATTAAAAAAAGAGAGAGAATCCTGGAGGTTTTAAGTCGCTTTCCATGAACTAGAAAAAAAAACCTGCGAACCAACAAATTCCCAAATAAAACAAAAACAAAAAGAATACACCTCTCCACAAATTTTATTTATCCTATTGCCAATGATGGAACCATTCTCTATCAGAACGAAAAATCGCAAAACCAACTCCAACTGCTTTCATTAGCAGGTCGACCTTAGTTGACGTATTCTTTTTAGTGTCACTCTATTTTTGTACTCACAGTTCTAAAAAGGTGTACAATTAATGTTTAATTTTAACCACCCGCATGTTTCTGCATTTGAAAAGCATTTTTGATGTTAGCTCCAACGAGTGACATCAAACATGTAGCAACGCAAAGAACAACAAAAGTCACTTATTTACGAGCATAACGGGATAGTGTTTGTGGTTTCTTTTGTTTTGATCGCAATAAATAATTAAGACCACGACACGTTAGAAGTCAGATGGCTGCAAACATGCGAATGATTATGCTACGCGGCTGTCCTCAAGCTAATTAAACCCAACACGAGACACCTTCTTGATCCCATAATAGCTCGCCTGTTTAAGTAAACAAAACATCCACGTTGACATCTTGTATTTCCAATAAATATGCAACTGTTTCTATTTAAAACTATCTGTGGGTGTGATAGCTACTTGGACACATCTTGGGATGATTAAAAATATTCAACACTACTTATCTCGATGGTGACTTTTAACACAAATCAGCATACTCATTTGCTTTCAGGATTAAGGAGGACTTCAAGTTTTCTCATCCTTATTGAAAGGCAAATGCACCCTAAATTGACCGTTACATAAATTGTGAATTGTTTCATTGACTGACAACATTATAACTTTTTAAAACGTGCAACCTGGCAAATCAAAATTCCCAAGGTTGTCCTGTAGTATGCTTTCAAAACTCAAAAGTTCAAGATTTTTTGGTGTTCTTTCCCCTGCTAGTTGTTCTCCACTTTTATGGATTCCAAGCTTAAAGCTCTTTATTAGATTATTCCTTTAAAACATCCACAGTCATAAATCGAAAGCACCTTTCAATATAATGCACTCTGGCATACAACAGCAGCGTACCCGCGTTCAATAATGAACATAAAGTATTGATATTACCTTCCTGACTGACTCAACAAAAAAAAAATAATAATAATAATGTATGGGCTTTGGAAAAGTAAGGATCTCATTACATTACTCAGAGTTTCCCATGCTGAAGTTGTTCAGCATGGATGAATATCACTTTGGAATTTATGGCTTGCTGTATGCTTAAGTCAGTGTGGAAATATAACATTCATTGGACTCAATACTAAGTAGTTAGTTACTGTTTCTGGCTCACATTTTAGGTCTACTGCAGCAATATTTTGTAAAAAAAAAAAATGTGACAAATATTCGTTTTGTAGCATGTGTCCTTATTTTGGGTGATTTACACGTGCATGATACATATAGTAATGAAGCGCCATGCAATCTCCACGCTGGTCGGAGAAATTCGAACCTCTCAAAACTGATGCAGATGTGGAAACCACTAGTGCACAATGCAACCATAACAAGCGACTCACGCGGGTATTCAAATACGTATAGTGAGATAAAGATGTTGTTTTGGGAATGCCATTTCAGTGCCATACTTTAACTACGTAAATTATTTACGTACAACGTCAGGTGAGATAAGGATGTTGTTTTGGCAATGCCATTTAGCAGTCGTACTTTGTTAACATACTTTGTTGTAAATCAAAGTGAACATGTTCATACTTTGTTGCAAATCAAAGCGAACATGAACATGTTCATGATGGATCTAGTCAAACAAAAATGGACAATGACGAACTCAAAAAGACGTACGTTGCTGACGTCACGTCACTGCACAAACTGATGTCACTTTCTTCATCCTTTACCTTTTTGCAGACGACAATGAAAACAACGGTTTCTCCACCGTTTAACAAATGATGCTCACATTCGCATAAATGAACTGTCGTCTTTGATAGCTGGAAAACGAGGAAGCGCTTTGCGCCTGTTGTACAAGATCTCTGATTGGTACAATCTATCTTGCAACATCGTCTCTGATTGGCAGTGAGCGGCGCACGCCCATTGGTTGGCACGTGCTTTACTTTTTGCTCTCAGCTCTAGGCAGTTGATTTATGTAACCATGGCAACGAACGCCGCGTCGTTATCTGCGGATGTTTATGCGCTTGTTCTTTCCGTCTACACGACCTGAAGTCACTTGATGTCACGTTAATTAGCCTACTAATTTTCTTTCCATTCAGGTCTCAAGTGGAGAACATGTTTAAGAACAATTATCAGGTAAACCTGCTCTGTTGAAATGATGTTGTCAACCGAAAGCTTCAGCTGCCTATTTTGCAGGGTGGAGCTGGGGTGGAGGTGTTCAGTGGCCAGGGGAAAGATCCCGTGGCCAAGTGGAAGCTTTGTGGAGGCCCGTCTGCCATACGGAAAGTGAGAAAACGTTTTTGTATTATTTTTTTTTTAGACATGTGCTATTGATTCTATCCAAGGACAATTAAGGTAACTGGCAAACACACCGTAAATGTGTCCTTGAATTCGCTATTGAAGATGCACTAAATCCACTATTGAAGATGCCTTACTGCAGTTATCAAATAGTTGACTGTCAAAGGCCCACAAGATTGAACATGCTATGTACATGGATACAATGCTGTTTGCCAATTAAAACTGTAAAACAAAAAGACTTTCATGAGCTCATCTTACATCTTTTTCCAGGAGTATGATAAAGAAGTCAAAGGATTTGTTTACTGTCTGGAGGGTAACAGCAAGACTGTGAAGATGCAAATGCCAGAGAATGGGAAAATGTCATGTAAGTTGACAATAACAAGATGCGCCTGAAGAGTAGGGGGTAGTATTTGGAGTTGAATCCAAATATTCCGGTGAATCATGTCTCAAATCAAACAAAATGTGGCGTGTGGAACATAATCAAACACGGCATCATCCAAACATAGTCCAAATGCAGTGAAGTTTTTTTTTCCTCCTTTTTTTCTTTTTATCTGTCCTCTTGAGTGATGCCATTAGAGAAGGTTACCGGGAAAAAACGGAGTGTGAGAAATACTCAGAACAGTTCAGGCTGCTCAATACATTATGAACACTACAGACGATTAAATATTAATCACATACACATATTCATTTTGCACACAACACTTTAAATCTTACAATGTGTAAAGAATACAACCAGGTAACAGAATATACTCTACTGTCCTAGTTGCTGTAAGTATTGATTTTATGCATAGTGGGCAGGACAGCACTAGTGGTTACCTCATATGCCTCAGAGTTCTGAGATTGATGCTTACATTCGCATGAGCTGGTCCAATGTTTAGTTTACATAGTCCACCAAGTGCTCTTAAGGGTTTCCCACCGTATTCCCTAAACATACGGCGTGACATCATGCTTTCTTCATTTGATTTCTTTAGTGGGTCTTCTCCAGAGATTCTTGGCCATTCAAGTGAACATTCCTCAAGGCAAAGACTTTTCAATGGAGCTTGTGTAAGTTTGTCACATTGTTTATGATTTAGATGTTTGCAACATTCTTAACAAATCTTCCCAACATAGCCCACATACACCTGGATTCAACTTCAAAAGAATGGAATTTTCGACATTTTTTCTTAAATATTAAAAACAAAACATCGGAAAATATCCACCAGAAAATATGTGAGTAATCATGGCGAAAAGAGTTCATTGCAATGAAGTTCAGGTTATTTCCAATTTTAGTGTTTTTATTTTTCCTCGCACAAATCTACCAGCCAAAAATTGTTTGCGGAAACTGTTTACTGGAGGTAAACATCAAACTTTATAACCAATAATAGCAAATTGGGTTTTCTGTTTGTTCTGGAACAGCAAACTAGCACTACATGAAAATACTTCATGACACGCTTGCTTATTTTGATATTTCTCATGCATCATATTTTTAGACACGGGTGAAATGCTCTTGTTCCCGAATGTGTGTGCGTACGTGCGTGCCCGCCTGCGCTACGTGCGTTTTTATGTGTTCGGCTCTGATTTCACAGCACTGACAACTGCCTCTATAGTCACGGCATCAGATATTGCACCGTCTGGTAACTCGCATCGTGCCCTGTTGTGCCTTTGCCACAGAATAACTGATGTCAGCCACCTGAAACGACGACTGTACTTATCGACCGTGCATAAAGAGTTGTCCGCCACACTCTGGCATGCAAAACTACCTCTGGCAGGAGTGAAACGCAATATTGTGAATAAGTGACTCATCCCAGACATGCTGTCATTATTTCTAGGTGAGCTGTTTGCCTTTTACCGCCTGAAATCCTTTCGCTCTTGTCTCAGTGGACCACGTTGTTTGTTGACCTTGTGTCCTTCACCGGAGAGTTGTTCAAGGCCACCGAATTTTTGTCCCTGGATGGCATCACCCTTTTTGCCAGCTGTAAAGTGCGGAGAATCTTCACCATGAAAACAGAGCCCCTTGTTCTGCCACAAGATGGTAAATAGAGTAAATACTAACAAATGCATTTTCAAGATCAATGTGGAAATGTAGGTTTGATGCCTAATATTGTTACTGTGCCTCTACATTCTCAATTCATATGCGCATTGTACCCTTGAGCTGTTTGACTTCGAGATTGTTCTCATTTCAAAGACAAGGAACTAGTGCAAGGTGAATTTCTTTGTTCTTGGTGCAAAACGTTGCCATTAAACTTTACACGATCGTGATTGGAGGATTCTGATGGCTGATCACTTAGTTTTAAAATAACTCTTAACCAATCACGATTCGATTAAAAGATGTAGTAATATGTCTGTTTAAATTACTTCTTTATTTAAATACTGTTTATGGAGTATCACCAAAAATATTAAAATGTATATATTCATGTTATATATATTGAATACTCAATATATTCATGTTATTTATATTGGACACTCAAATTGCCCTCAGTAGCATTTGTGAGTGTGAATATTTTTTCGTCTATGTGTGTCCTGCAATTAGCCAGTAACCAATTTAAGGTCTTCTTTCCAAAAACTGCTTTGATAGGCTCTAGCAGGCCCATGACCCTAGTGAGGACAAGTGGCAAGGAAAATGTGTGGAACGAATGCGCATCTGTAGTTAACCTTTAACTATGTTGTGTTTGTTTATTTTTTTGCATCTCATGCAATGTCATGCAATCTACCAATAGTACCTTCGCGCTCGACTGGTTCACCACGATTCATCTATTCATGCATTCACTACCTGAGTATCATACGTGCATAACGAGAAATTAAAACACTGTTTAAAAATAAAGATCATTATTAGCAAAATGAATAACTTGTAAACTTGAGACATAATACATTGAAGAATCTTCCAAATTTGAATAAATATAAAATATCAATAGGTATATAAAATGAGCGTTCCAAAAAAAATCATATAAAATCTATCTCTGCTTTCAAATGCTGTACTGTGGGAAATTTTCACAAAAATTGCTGAAACCTTGCTCAGTTGCTATCTGTCTGTACGCCGTATTAAGACAGAAGTGTATCCCATGCATGCACAATGAAAACAAAGGAGGCTTGCACAATTTGAAATCCTATTAGGAGCTTCATCATAAATTTTAAGACATTACTGTGGACTATTATTGTTCGTCATGTACCACCCCCCTTGATTCATTTGGCATCGTATTCTCCTTTGAATGTAGACGTGTTTTTTCGTGGGGCCCCTGTTATGGATCAGATCCCTCGAAACTGCCAGTTTCCACCAAACGTTTGCCATGAGTGTCAGCTCCTGAACATGGCAGTCTTGCAGAAAGCCAATTTGAGGACAACTCATGCGGACGCCGACTGCGGTAAGATTTAATGGTCTGATTCTGAAAGAATTGGTTGAAGAAATATATCTTCTGTACATTTGCAGTTTGGAAGCTGTGATGCCAAAACACATGATTAGCAATTTTAGATGGATTTCAAAATGACTGATCCTTTCAACTCTTAATGGAATCAATCAAATAATATCAAGATGTATTGGAATAAAATAAAAGCTTAGCTTAGACGTGAGCTTTGTGAAAGTTGGTGACTAAAATGACCGTAGCTGTCTCACATCTAATGGCATAAATAGCAGAGAGTAAAGGACAGAGCTCCACTTCAACCTTGAACAAGCATCAGTTATAGTGGAAGGACTCTTAACAGAGCAAGCATGGTTGTTACGGCAACCATAGGACCATAATGCACCTCAAGATTACTTTAGTTAATAACCTGACATTTTAGTCTCAAAGTGGTTCACAGTGTTGCTGATGTGCTTTTATTTCATGTGAATTAAAGTTACTCAATGCAGCAAAGATGGGAAAATATCTGTTTATCATCTTCTCTAATTGTGATCAATGTCATTATTTACTGGAATTCTCCGTGTGCAAGAAGAGTTGGAGAGGTTTTTTTTCATTTTCAACCACCACAATGGGTTAAGGTTATACCCGCATAACTCAAAACCGGACCAATTTTTTTCCACATAATCTGTGTTTGAATAACATTAATTCAAATGTGAAATCAGTAATGTGTCATTTGCAAGTTTTAAAGCGACACTGTGTAAGATTTAGACCGCTTTCATTAAAAATGAATAAATTAAATAATTATACGTTTAAAAGACTTACAAATAAATGTGTTCTTGGGGACCAACTGTTTTACATATAATCGTTGATCTAGTTATTACTAAATTATATTACATGGGAGGTGGCGCTCCTCCGGAGGTCGCCATGTCTGTTATAGCTACGGCCAGCCGGAGGAGGAGTGTGTATTGCCGCATTTACCGTAGCTCCCACAAGCATGCAAAGAATTACACATGCTCCCTTTAAAATGGTGTTTAAAGTAAAACGGACGATATTACACGATGCATCTCCTCGAGTTGCTGGAGATGCCACGACAAATGTAGTTCCAAAGTTGAATAAATATGACACAGATTGCACAGCATGCTGCGATAAATCTTTCTCATTTTTCCATTCAACAAAAAATGCTTTCCCCCTGTTAGTGGACACTTGAGACTGAAAAAATATTTGACAGGCTGTACATAATTGAAAAAAGGTTTACCATTATATTAGATAAACATCAACCAAGTAATGATGTTATCACTAACATGAGATGTGTACTGGCTGGTCGGCCAGTATTTGTAGTTAGTCACCTCTGATAATGGCCGAACTCCTGTTCTCCACCAGTGCAGCTCTCTCATTTTCATACTGACCTAAATACTTTGACATGTTGCTTTTCAAAACACCAACTGATGGTTTGTATGTTTTCTCTGAATATCTTTTGCTTGAATTGCATAATTGCAGCACTTTACTTGTATGGAGGATGTATGGAGGATGCATATAGAGAAGTGCTTCCAGATCGAGTGCACTTTGTCTTCCTCCAGTTAAATGGATGCATCATTTTCACTACTGTGGGACTTGTACTTTTAGTTCCTCCTCAAATATAAGAACATGCACCGGTAATCCAGTCCCGCAGCCTCTTTGGCCTCTTTTATCGGCACGTATTTATTTGTTCTGACAGCCTTTTTCGTTGTTGACTTAAACGGCGGTGCCCGCAAAAGACAACGGCGACCACCAACAAGAATGATCTTATCATGATTAGCATCATTAGCATACCGTTCCCTCATCGCAGTTAAAAGGATTGCTATTAAAGAAGACATCCAGTTAAACGGCGACAGCTTTGCCCCGCTTGCCTCAGTGCCTTGTCAAGAAATGTTAGGCATGAAGTCGCAACAAGCCAAACATCTCAATCCTACGCGAAATACTTTTGATTCAAGGTCGCCGATTGTTTTTCTATTTACACCTCTAGGATTTAGGCATCTGTCACGGAAAGTTTAGTTTGCCCACATTCTTTCATGAGTTCTTGCAGACTGCTGCTTCTCTTCGCTGCATGTGTATTTGCATTGTTGCGCCTTTTTCAAAATCGCTACACAAACATCAAATAAGTTTGTGCCTTTTGTTAGAAGACCGAAGCACGTTGCCAAAATAAATGAATCCCCGTGTAGATGCCGATGCTCTTGTGTTGTCAATATGATGTCCACTTCAACTGTTCTTGATTCCGAGAATCAAACAGGCCAGTCTGAATCCCACTTGATACGAGGCTGGAAAATAGCCACCGGCAGCTTTTTTTTTTTTTTACCCCCTCTATTTTTAAAACTTGTCCATGCCTTTCCCAGCTTTGCCGAATCGATCACACAACTCAAAAGTGTTATCATCATTGATCATCATGTTTGACATTAGATAAAGTGCTTATTATTCGCAGCCCCCCACTTTAAACCTGGACACGCTTGCTAAATGATAGCTGTTGAAGATCAATAGGTGTCAATAAGTAATGTGACTGTCTGTGAAGGACCTGACCAGCATCCTGCCGCCAGATCAACCACTTCTCACAGAAGCAAGCCGCAGGCAGCTCCACACACAGCCTCGGGCTCAAAAGCCGCGGCATCGGCAACACACGCTGGAAGAAAAGGCGGCCCGGCCACAAATGGCATGGAAAAAGGAGAACCCTGTAATGAAAAAATGGTAATTACACAAATTCCATCATAACGCATTCCTGGGAATCATGTCATGTATGACTAATTATTTTTGTCTTTGCCTTATATCCCACAGGCATACTTAAATCTGACACAGCAGCAATTTAATGCACACATTGGAGATGCAGAATCATCACACCTTCTTCAAGCGGGTAATAATTAGTTTTGATATCTGGTTTGGCAGTTATATGATAAGTGTATCACGTTGTATAATGTCACTTTGATGTGCAGCAGTGCAAACGAAACATGGATTTGAGGTATCCTACACAGTGTTGTCTCATTTCTCACGGTTAATGGGGACCGGAAAACGCCCGTGATATGTGAAGTTCGCAAAGTACGACCTAAAGTAGATGAAATGTGTGTAGTAAAACCTTGCCTAACTTTCTTTCGCATGGCTGGTGATTCCCTAACCGTAGTACGGAGGCTGAACAGGCATGTTTCTCTTTTTAAGCACAAGCTTTATTATTTATTTTTTTTCAACACAACACGCATTGCATCTGAGCAAAAACTTCCCGCCCATTCCCCACACAGCAATAGTTGTTTTCTTAAAGGGCCACAGTCACAGTCATTTGTACATTTTTGCACAATTCTATCACGAACAGCCTCAAGCACACTGCTTGAAAAGAGTCGTGAGGAGTCGGTGCAAAATTACCACTATATAATGCCATGACTCCAGTTTTATTGCCGGAGAATGGGTGAAGTGACATTGCCTCGCCTTTGTCTTGTTTACGCGCTTTCCCCATAACCGCAACAGTATGGTATTGAATATACGATGAAGAAATGAGTCTAAAAGTACCACAATTTTGTCATTTTAATAACACACCCCATGTGTTGTAATTGGGCAGCCATGAACTATGTAACCGCTAAAGTCAAAGGTAGACTTGTTTTCGCGTTTTTGTAAAATTCTCCCAAATTCAAGTAAAAAAGGGGGGGTCGACTTGTACTCTGAGAAATACGATAGGTCAAAATCCAAAGTGTGTTTGGAAAGTTCGTTTCAACTCGAGTATAAGGCAGAAAGAATTTTGAAAGTTTGTTAAAGTAATCTGGAGTTAGCCTTTTGGATACTAGTGAAAATGGCATTTACATTTGCATCATATTTGCTATAGAAAATCCGGTCAGTAAAAAAAAACACCTTCAAAGTAGAGTAAAGTTGGGTAACCATTTTTACAGAACATTCTTATTTCTTCCATTTGGTCTCCTCCTCGATCAGAGAATCAAGCTCTCAGATTACCTGACAAGTTTCAGTAAAAACTATCCACCAATTTTTCGGGACAGGCCAAAATTCTGAGACGTCAATATGCCTAAATTAATATGACATTCCAAACTCTGACAGTTTTCCCGCCCGACATTCTTCTGGGCCAATGGCAAGCCTGGCTTTCATTTTTTTTTTAATAACAATTAGTGGGCTGAAATTCGCTGGTATGCTTCTGGCTGTCTCCTCTTTCACCTCGCTTGGCAGCAAGTGTTCGTTAATTTCACACTTGATGGGTTAAGAAGCACTCCAGAGACCCAAACTATTTGTATACAAACATAAAAAAGTCAATTTTCCATAATACTGTATGTCCCCTTTTAAAAACAAGTGTTTGTTATTCTGTGTTGAACTGCATTGCAGCATACTAAGAAGTGCTTCTAATTTTTTCATCTCTCTGATGCAGCTACATGATTAGAAACAGTTCTCAACCTTATATTTCATTGCCATCCTATTCCATTCAAGGAGCGACTTGGTCCTCCTTTGTGGAATTTGCATATTCTCTCCCCTGCATGCGTGAATTCCAAAAACATATGTTAGGTGTGAAAGTGAGTGTGATGGTTGGTTGTTTATATATGCTCTGCGATTGGCTGGTATCCAGTCCAAGGTGTACCTCATCCCTTGCCAAATATAAGCCGGGATGGGCTCCAGCTCACCCATGATCCTAATCAAGACACATGGCACAGGAAGTATGTGGATGTATTGATGGATTTTACATAATATTACTTCAATTTTGTATTATCCAACTATTCTGCTACCTCGTGATGATGTAAATATGTAAAAAAAAAAAAAACGTTTGAAAAGAATCACTTTCAAAATTGTTGCTTTAGACCAGGGGCGGGCAAAGTTTTTGGCTCGGGGGCCACATTGATTTAAAATTTGACAGCCGGGCCGGGACAGTAACAAGATACTTTACAGATGAAAAAAAAAACTGCATTTGTTAGTATTACATATCAAACATAAACATAGCAAACGTATTAATGTAATAACATTTACTTTTGTTTGAGATCAGTGTTGTCGATCACCCTTTTTAGCCAGTGCATCAAAGTCTAGAGGTAATCCTGTTGCGGCAATTCTCAGAACAGATCTGAGGTGTTCATCACTCATTACACTCATAACACTCAAAGCCAGCTCTGGAAAATTGTCAGTATTTTCAAGTAGCTCCAAAAATGAAATAATCTCCTGTTTGAGCTCCCGGACATGTTGACATATTTTTATAAACTTAACCAGCTGACATTAGAACGGTATAGTAACTTCATGCGATCGGCGTTAGTTTCTTTGAGAAAAAGAATAAACTGGTGATGGTGAAGTCCCCTCGCTCGATTAAAGTTAACAGGTTTTGCAACGTGGTCAGCCAGCAACACGGTTTTGCACTGTGCTTCCTAGTGAATTATGCAGGGTAAGAACATTACCTCTTGAACATCCCGACGTTTTTCCTGTCAAATTTATCCATCTGTGGTAATGTTGACGAGCGTACTCCAAGGTAACTTTTGCGTCTGTATGACCATTGATACGCTGTTAAATTTAAGTCCTCTCCCGTTTTTTTTTCCTTTCAGGGCAATAATAATGAAATAATGAATCATCCACAACTTCCACAATCATCCAAACTTTCTTTCTTTCTTTCTTTCTTTCTTTCTTTCTTTCTTTCTTTCTTTCTTTCTTTCTTTCTTTCTTTCTTTCTTTCTTTCTCTCTTTCTTTCTTTCTTTCTTTCTTTCTTTCTTTCTTTCTTTCTTTTATTGGTCATTCATTTCACATAACTTTCAGGGAGGAGTGAATAAACCAGACAATTCTGTATGTTTTAGCATGTAGGTTTCTTTAGGTAGGTTTCCACTAAAAAAAAACAATTGGGTCAAAAGTAACCCTATTCGGGCCAAAGAATGGACCAAAAAATGGACTTGGAGCAATTTGAACTAATGGTAATGGTTAATCCAATATGTTGGTTTGTTTTGTGTAAAATGACCCGTTTTTTGGGTGGCTTTGTGCAAAACAACTCAGGGTTGGTACGATCAAATTAACCAAATAGTAGCCTATCTTTTCGTTTTTGACCCAAATTAGGATTTATTTTTGGACTGGGTCTTTTTTTTTTTTAAATGGACCTTGTCAGGATTCCCAAATAAATTTTGTTAATACCGGACTCATATTGAACCCCGTTATATTGTGCAAGTGTACCCTCTGCTGTGGCCATTGGTTGCCATTTCAACAGAATTTTTACTCGAGTCAAAATGAAGTGAAATCAGTAAACACCTAATAAAGCTTTTGCTGCAAATTAATAATAACAATAAGAGCCTGTGTTGTTGCTGTGCTGTGCTATTTTTTGGTGAATAGTTTATTTCACGCTCTACTGGCATTTATTGTACGTAGGAGCACCCTCCAGCTTGCAGCCGCATCCTCCAAGAAGCAAAATGCTCAACATGCTCGCATCTGAGAGGAGAAAGTTACGAGCACAAAGAGCAGCAACAGAGAGGCTCCAAGCACTGCTGGGTACGCCGCAAAGGCGAGAATGCATGTATAAAAGGACAAAACCACTTGTGCTTTAAAATTGTGCTTTTTTTTCAGCCCCTGAAGAGCCCGCTCATGTTGGCCACAGCAGGAGAAATGAGACCAGAGAGAAATCCAGCTCTTCATCAAGTGGACTGGAGAGCAGACAAGAACCTTTGACCCCCAAAGGAATGACAGAGGTCCTAAAAGCAGGTGAGGCTCACATCTCCTGGGAATGTTGAAGCAGCATGATGGCACTTTCAGGCAGAATAATGACTGCTTTTCCTCTAATTATTCAAAAGATATGTTGAGTGAGCTGTCACTGGTGAAGCAGCGAATCCAGGCTGCTCTCCTTTTTTTTTTCTTTCTAGATTTAAGTTTGCTTCTAAATGTTGCCGGAATTTTAATGAACATAATTCTAGGTTGCATACATCATTGCTTTTGTTCCACCTTTTTAAATTTTGCATCACCCACGCCGAGGCCCTTTGCTGTGGATTTTACAGACGAGCTATTCCTAGTCTTCTGTTATGCATGCAACAAAGACATGTGCGTTGGGAAGGTCACTGCGCGAACAATAGGAGAAACACGCATTCTCACTAGCGTTATTCTCCAAAGTAAAAACGTTTAAAGTTTTGGTTTCAAACAAAGTTACACAACAAAATGTGTTACACTTTAGAAAAAATGTAGTTGTACTTTTTCTTGGTTCAATCAATAACAAACTAGAGGTAGACACACTGAGTAAAGCCATTTGGGAGTAAATTGAGACAAAAGCATCAATATTTTAGTATTCATATGTCTTGTAACATTTTTTTGTTCGTTTGTGTGCCATGAGTGATGTAAATGGCGGGAAAATGCTGACTTGTAATGGATGGCACTTTAGTTCAGGGGTCAAGTCACAGCTGTGGCTTGATAGCAAGCCATATACAGTAGAGGTGCAACGATACATCAAGTCACCTACAACTAACCGATTTTCAAATTAATTTATCATCATTTTTGATTAATGATGAATCATTTGAAGAGTTTTCTTAATAAAACGTTTAGTTAGATTAAAATTCAAGGTTCTCAACAGTGAATAATCGTGAATTTCGGTTCTCCTCCATGATACAGTAGCACGCTGATTATCGTCTCGAATAAAAATCCTTTAAAAATACTTGCTTTTGCTTTGGAAAACAATAATCCAAATGTTTGCCTTACAGAAGAAAACCAGTAACCTAACCATAGTTTATTTATGTTTTTGCATCATCCCCTCAAACTTTGACGGGAGAGTTTGAAATAATGTCCTAGTTTTGGATAAAGACATAGAAATGTAAAACATGTTTTCTTCATCCGATTCATGAATCCTGTCTTCCCACATTCTAATAACATGCATGTTAATCCAAGATTCAAAACTGCCCAAAGATTTGAATGTTAGTTTGCTCAGCTGGCGAATAGACCAGGGCACACCCTGCCTCTCAACCCAAAATCACCTGAGATACAACGTCGTCCGTTCCACCTTGCCCATGACCCGAATGAGGAGAAGCTCTATATAATATCCATAGATGGCGTTAAAAGGTTTTACGCCAGCAAAGAATTGTTCACTTCACATTATTCCTTTTACTTTGGAGATTCGGAAAAGATGTGATGCAGTCCTCACTTAATTTATTTCTTCGGCCATTTAGCTTGGCAGCAGCATCTTTCATTATTCCTATACAGTACGCTATTTCAAAGGGTAGCACAATTTCTAGTCTATAGATGTGCCTCTGGAGCTGCAAGTTCCTCTGGCCGGCCGCGCTCACAGTAGTTAGTTCATTAATGGTAATGTGGCACGTTAAATAAAAGTCAGAGTGACATCTCCCGGGTCCAGGGATTGCCACACAGTGGGCAATTAGAGGAAGCGATTATACTGACGAGAGGTTGAAACGTGCTTGCTCATTCATATCGAGAGGTGCCCCCACGTTTGAGCTCAGGCCCGCTGTGGAGTTTGAGCGCTCGGCGTCTCTCATGTGCACACATGAATGCTTGCAGCTTTTTCTTAAGGTTGGACTTAATTAAATAATACGCTCACATTTTTCTCGGTCGATCTAGCGAAGTCAAAACTCTGTGTTGTAATAGATTGAATCCTCTATTCTCGATCCCAGGAGTTTTTATAACATTACTACAACTGCTTCAAATTTCTTCATGTTCAATTCCAGTACTGTATTTGGATCTCTTCTCCCTTGTTTAATAATCTTTTCTCCTAGACGAAAGCAGTTTAAATTCACCAGGCACGCGCTCCATATCACCCCCACCCACACCGGCGGAGCCTCTACCCAGCTCGCCCCGGCCCGTTTTGTCTCCTGACCCGCAGGTCCGGAGCTGCTGGGAGAGTAATGACGAGGAGCCGGAGCTGCGGCTCTCTCTGCGGGAGGAGGTGTTCACTTTCGCATCCCCGCCCCGCTCACCCAAAAGAGGCCAAGGCCGGGGTGAGCAGAAGATGGAGATGAGAGGCGATCAGGTTCAAAGCCCAAATGGGACACGCAGCGAGGCCCAGCCCGAAGATGATTTCATTGGCAGTGAAAGTGATGAGGTACGCTCACTCTGGGGGGTACAAAGGCACGCTCTTCAGTTAGACACATTGCTCACTATTGCTTTGACATAAATGACCAGCTGCCTTGAGCTGCACACTTTGTAACAAGATGTTTTCATTTTATATGTGTAACAATGTGCAACGGAATGTTCTGAATCAAACAACCCTCTCCCTGATAATCGGTGTAATATTAATGAGTATGTAGGAAAAAAAAAAAACCTTTGAAGGCCAATGTTGGGTGTGCCTACACTGATGTGTGGTGAGCTAGGATTATGCTTGAGGCGTGAATGCTCCGTGCGAAAAGGAGACACGCGGAATCTCACCAGCACGCACTTTGCTGCACTTTAAACACGGTGCAGCTTTCCCCCACAGTCAGCAGATATTCTCCCATACTATAGGTGGCAGAAAATGGAATCTATAGCATACAAACAACACTACTCTCTAACAGAGGTAGAGAATCCCTGTAAATTCAAATTATCGAAATTTTTCCAAGCTTTTTGTAACAGAGTCCCATCTTTCCCCAGCGTGTGTGCTTGCCAGGAGCTGTTTACAATATTTAGGTCACGGTAGTCCTTTTCATCCGAATCATAGAGGTCTTTGTACAGGCGACTTCCATAAGTAATAGTTCGTCCACCATGTTTTCTGCCCGTATAGAAATTCTGGAAGGTACGTGTTGCAGAAAATCTGGCCCCCGTGGACTCCGCATGGAGGGGCGTGGTTGCCAAAATGACGTCATTTTGACGCGTTTAGTCGAACATACCCCAAAAAACAGTTTAGATATATATATTTGTTTAAAATCTCAAAATTAATCCAAAAATACCTTCCTGAAAGTGTTAATTTTAATTTGCCAGAAGCCCAAACGTCAAACATTTTGTCAAAGTGTAAGAAAATCAAAAATCATCAGACAATGCATATAATTGGGAAGTTTTTAGCTTGCTAGTGCGTCCCGGTGCCTTCGAATGACCTGGAGTTACAGATCTCTTAAGTCATTTCACAAATGCTTTATATAAATGCACATAGCAACCAATACAAGTCGAAAATACACAATAATGCAGCACGAAATCAACCACAAGATGTATGTTCAGCTGTTATTATAGAACAATTGTTAGGTTTCGCAGAAGTTAATGCTGTCATACTGTCGAATGGAATTCAAATTTATACAGAACACCCTTGACCCTTGAAGGACAAGCTGTTCGAAAAATAGGTGGTCAGACGACAGGTGGGCGGACGGACAGACAGACAGACAGACAGACAGACAGACAGACAGACAGACAGACAGACAGATAACTGATTTGTATGCATGCTCTAATAAGCAAGCTTGTCGCCATACAATCACAAGCCAGGGAACTTGTGTTTATAAGTGCACACACACACACACACACACACACACACACACACACATATGCCCTACAAGGGATTGACAAGATAACGATCGAGATATAATGTAAATGTTTTGATCCCTCCTCCAGGATATCAATTTCATGCGACGTCCATGAGAGATGAAACACCAGTCAATTTTCTCTTTTTAATGTCACACCTGTTTTGATGACTCATTTAAATGAACCGTGTATGGCAAGAGTAATAATCACCACAAACTTACACATTATGCTTTTTTAAGCGGGATAAAATTTAAATTCAGAAACGAACCCTAAGAAATTTGAAGATTAAATAATGATAGAACGTGGCCCGTCAAAACCTCATTAAAAAAAAAAGAAAAAATACCACAAGTGACAAAAAATAAAACAACCAAAGTTTGTCTGATGATCCCTCAGAAGATGAACCGTGAGATAAATATTGTACGAGCTTCAAAAGTGAAGCTGGTTTCCTCTGAAGACAGGTCAAGCTTTTTATACTTTTAAAGGGTTAAAACTGTAAGATGATGTCATTACCTGCTATTGGAAAGAACTTTAAGTTGGTCTTTTGGCAGTTCCAAAGGTTTCCTCAGGTACTAATCTCAATGGACATTAAAAAAAATAAATAAATAAATGGCAACATTCAAATTGTTACAAATTTCAATTTTTGATGTATCTTCGCCTATTGTACATGTAATTTTAAAGGAAATTAAGTGTGTCTCAGTCTTCATTTTTGGCACAAGCCCGACTCTGAAAACACATCACACACACCCACAACCACATGCATACACACACGAAAAAAAAAAAAATCATGATGTACTATTCCTCTTGGCGCATTGTTTCACACTGCATATTTCACAACATGAAATATACTTTAACTTAAAATGTCAATGGGGTTATTATAATCAGATCATGTATTAAGGTTCCCAAATTTATTGAATAATTTTCTCTATGCTGAGCAGGAAAATTAAACCACGTTGAAATGAAAGCCCCTCTGCCTTCAAAGAAATGCTAATTGCTTTTACTTATTCAAAACTCTATAATACGTCTTATAATTCCAATTTAATGGGAAATGATTTCCTACTTGCTCACAGTCATTACAATGTAGGGTGTTTTAACTTTCCTCCATGTTGCTTGCACACATAACTGCAAATTCATTTTCGCCTTTCAAACTGAACTTTGTAACTTGGTGTCGAGTGAAAATGTTATCACAGTTGCTCAATCACAGCTCACCTGTTTTCTGAGTTTTGTCATGTGACGTTTACAAGCGAGGTCACGATTGGTATCCGGCAGCAAGTGGCGAAAAATGGCTGAAGGATAAAATCAGGCATCTCTGCTTAGGTCATATCCCACAAATGCAATATTTATCAGAATCCTGCACTTAGACTAATGGGGCCACTTAGAACATAATATTGTAAAGTAAAGAAAATGACTGACATGGCTTCCCTTTTAATTTAAAAAAAAAGTTTCTTGAATTTTCATGGCAAATTTTATTCATGAATTTCTGCAGTTAATTGGCTCTGAAATCAAGTTAGGTGGAGCATCCTTGGCTGCACTTACTGGGAGCCACTCTCGTGTGTTTTTGCATTTTCTAATCAAGTTAAGCCAAATATTATATGCCTACAAATCATTAACGTCGCCTAGATCAAGGATATCTTTTGATGGAAACAATACCGAGAAGCATTGAGAACCTTGTTTATTGACATCTCATCATCAGCTTTGCAAAAGGAAAGATACTGTCATTCATGCGCCGGCCACGACATTATGTTTACCTCAACAACTTGATAAAATTCAGAACAAGAGTTCAAGGTAAAGGTTATCAAGTAATACGAAGTGGTGAGAAAGTAATTGGTAATTGTGCTATGAACCCTTTTAAATTAATTGAAAGGGGTAGGCCAACATTTGCTTTACATAAAGATGTTTTATGCAAGCCTCCGTATGGTATTCTGATTAATAATGCCATGTCGGAATAATCGATTAGGATAATTGATTATGAGATGTATTAGTGGCAGCCCTATGAATAATATTATAAGTAATATACAAAGCCATTAAATTGAGATTTAATATTAAAGAGGACTCAATATGAGTCAGTTATTTTCACAATGTTATACCGGTCCTATGAGTGCTACGCGGGCCCCCACTTTAATACACAAAAAGAATTAGCAAGCACTAGTTCACTTGTGTTTAATTATTTCATACAATTTTGAATTTAACTGTAAAGAGGTTTTTGCTTTAAGTTAAGACTAAAAATGATATTGTTCACACTCATTTTTTAAACAAAATGTACAACAAGAGATAGTCGTGAAAACAGTTTGCAACGCATGATTTGATGATTGCAATGCTAAAAGCTTTCCTTGTTATTGAGCTGCCAACATGGTCGAGAAAGCGCACGCGATTTACCCGACACGTTGGCTCGATTTAGATTTTCACTCATTTCTGACAACTTGCTCATTTCTTCGCACGTCTTTCAAGGTGTTGCATCAGGTTCATGCAATTCTTTTGAGCCATTTGTTCTTAAACACAGAGAAATATTAAAAGCACTGAACATTTTGCTTGTGATCTAGACAGGTATACAGCGGTTTTAGATAAACTGACGTAAGCTTTGACGGGAGCGCAATTGTGGAAAAGGAGAAAAAAGCAGAATAATAGTCTATATACGCGCCTTCGTCTTTGTAACAGACTGCAAAGCAATATGCTCACAATAATACTCATGATTAGTTGTTTACTGGCCCACACTTGAAGTAGAATGATGAAGGATCGGAAGAAGGAGAAAGCAAATAACATATGGCGCTGATAAGCTTAAGCCTCAAAGGGCTTATTATAACCTTTCACCTCAGAATAAAGCTCGCTTCGAACGGAGCCGGCCGAGAGAAGAAATGGAGACAAGGCGGACTCTCTGTGCTCGGGGAGCTTTGTGTTTGTTTCGGGAGAAGTAACGACTGCATTTAACGACTTTACGTCTCTAGATTTGCCGCTTGCGATTCTCACTTTTTCACTCAAAACTGGCTCAAACTAGTCTGAAGGGATGCTGCTTATTAGCGTGTTCTTAACATTTCAGCGGAATGCCCCGTCTGTCACCAGTGCAGCACCATTATGCTTAATGCATTAGTCAATGTGAGAAACAGTATATATACTCAAGTAATAAGTTCCTGGCTGATCTCAGCACTTTAGCGGAATAATCACTTGTGCATTCTTCCCTTAACTATGTGCAATATACTGACACATACAGCAACCTGCCACACCATTATGACCAATTGCACAAGCTAATGAGCTCCTATACAAGCTCCGTATCAATAACTGTGCCTTCATAAAATGATAATGCACAATAATAATGCATCTCATTATACAATACAAGTCTTATAATGTTGAGATTGGTTAGTTTATGCAATCTGAAATCTCATAGGCATTTCCACCTGCACTGTATGTTTTGCAAGATTGTAACTACAATATACATACAGTATCAGTTTATCGGTGCCATTGTGCATCACCGGCGTCCCTAAGCTATCTCGTAATGCATTTCTATAGATATGACTCAGACACCCACGTACAGTATTGATTTGTAAACGTCATTCATACAGCACAAACTTAAAAAAAAATGCATGAATTCTTAAGCACAGAAAGGGCTGTGCGATGGTTAACAGAAAAAAGTACGTATTTAGATAATCACAGAAATTTCAGTGCCGATCACTTACTTGACATTGCAAATGAAAGGATGGAAAATACACAGTGGGATTTCAAATGTGTTTAGTCTTAATGAGAAGAAACTCACCTCAGGCGAAAGCTGTAGTCCACAACATCCTGTAATGGATTATGTTTGGCGTCAGTGTTGTTATATGTTGTATTATGGCAGATACATTTGTGTTTGAATAGCCGTGAACATATCTTTCCCTTGGCTCAGCCTATAGCTGTTACAGTCTATTTACTTTTAGACCACTGTAATAAATAAAAATCAACAGCAGTCAATGTGCATTTGGTACGCGAGAAAGAAATGTTCTTACAGTATTTAACTGTAAATATAATAGCGGTATATTTTTCACACTGACAAAATCTAGTGTGTCAGCTAAGGCGCCAACTCACCACTGACCTTGAACATGCTAAACTACATTAATGGTTCAAATCAGCAATGTCAAAATGTTTTTTTTTTTTTTTTGGGGTGGGGGGGGGGGGGTTCTTTCTTTTTTCCTAGTGGAATCGCATCAGTCAATTGACAGAAAGTTATCAATAGAAGTTAGAATAGTTGCATATAGGTTATCCCAAATTTGTGGTGCAATCACTTAGTATATTTGATGCAATTAGTTTGCTATTTGACCAGTATGTTAGCAGGTTAGGATGAATGTTGTCTGTTACTGTTACTGTTACTTGTAAAGAAGAGGAATTGATGCGTCTCAAGCAGTTGCAAGAACGAGACGGTTTCGTGACCCGACCAAAAGGCAAAAGCATAAACGAATCGCGCTTGATGTTCCCCATCATCATCAACCAATTGTTGGAAATGTCTTCCCCAGTATGGCTTTTGTACCTAGGGACCTCTTAATGGAATGAGAAGAGAGGGTGCAGAAAAGCTTTTTCAGAGCAAAGTAGAATTGGACATTGTGCAGTCTTTCTCCGTTCTCATGCATGAGAAACCAAAACTGCCTTTTATCCTTCTTTGTGTATAGTTTTTCACAAATATCCAACAGGTGTACCTGATAATAGATTAATCGACAAATAAAATTATTTTTAGTTGTAGCCCTAAGTATTCCAGTGGTTTTGAAATCAGAACTTTAGAACTGTCGTTCAAAATATTGTTTACGTGGCTGCGGAAGGTTTTTTAAAAAAGCCTTACAAAATCTTCACCCGATTATTTAGTACACATGGCAATTTAACATTGGGTACAGATTTCCGCACGAGAGAGGGAAGTTTGTATTTTTTTGCTTTCACGGGCCACGTGAAAGGATGTGGTGTGCCAGACTTGGCCTCCGGGCCTTGCGTTTGACACCTGTGGTTTAAATGAAGCGCCGGTTTGTTCTTCTTAATTCCTGTTCTTCTTCCAGGAAAAGCGCTACACTACATTCCGACATCCGACAACAAAGGCGGAATCCACTTCTGACGTTTCCCGATGCCTTGATCCAAATTTGGAGCTTCAAATCCAGCCTGAAGATGAAAAACCTGAGCAAGCATCAGAAAAAGATCTTTGTTCATCTGCCAGTGAAATGCACCCGCAGTCTCCACACAGCAATCCAGCGGAAAACGATTGGATGGCTTCCGGACACTGTCATTCCCCCTTTGGTAGCAGA
Organism: Hippichthys cyanospilos; assembly: GCF_059441005.1. NCBI lineage: Eukaryota > Metazoa > Chordata > Actinopteri > Syngnathiformes > Syngnathidae > Hippichthys > Hippichthys cyanospilos. The sequence continues at coordinate 18,109,246 of NC_142377.1, forward strand.
CCTGATGAGAGGTGTGGCTCAGGTGAAGCAGAAGGAGGACACCAGGCTGGGGATCAGAACTACAGCATATCAGTGTCAAGGAGCCGTCTTCAAGAAGTCTCGCCGGATGACCCACTCAAGGTAAGGTCTGCCCGAGGGATCATCGCTCATCTGAACGGTTTAAATGTGGCTGACAAAGACACACATTGACACCATGATGGGAAGGCAGAGAAAACATTATGTTCATTTTTATTCCCGGACTAACTTTGATTTGTAGCCCTGGAAATTGTGTCGCATTGCTGAGCATAAATCGAACTCGCCGTGCAGATAGAATAAACGGCCCTGACAGTAAAGCGAACAATATAAGTATTTCAGAATTTTACATTCCATTCCAAACGGGATGTTTGCAGGGTTAGATGATAGGATGCTATAAACCCTGAAGAACAATGTATCCCTTTTTTTTTTTTTTTCCTTGCCGGTTTAGCATGATCCTGTGAATTTATATTGGCACATTATTTGGGCTTATTCCGAGGAGAGTGGTTATGGAAAGGCGGAGCAGTCCATGGCTTGTAAACCAATAAGGGTAGGATAATGTGTTGATTTTATTTTAGGGATTGTAAAGTCATGAAGAAAGGGATCAAGACTATATGGTGTGATCACAAGCTTCAGGCGGGAATCCGAGAGATCAGCATAGTCAGCGAGAGTGATGGTGAAGCCTGAAGGGAGACGTGTTTCATGGCTGTTTTCTTCCTGAGTTTACATAACAGTGTTGCGACACATCCTCGCATCCCTCGTCATGGCTGTAACGCCTGACTGCTGATTTGTGGCAGCTCCTGACAGGAGGCATGCCGTGGCGCCTTTGACTGAAAGGTTGTCATAGAAATATGACGTGTTTGAAGTTGTTCTCCCCAGGCCTCGGTTCATTATTTATGAGAATTAATTCACCGACTCGCCACTGACACCGGGGCAAAGCCAGACTCATTTCGCACTACTCTCCCAAATGAATAGATGGCCTTATGAAAACAAAGCGTTTGCCGAGGATATTTGAGTATTTCATCCAACAGCGGAAACCTTTTTCAAAGATGCGCCCTGTTCGAAACCTATAGATATGGATATATTATAGCCAAGTAGGCCTTAACCAGCACACATATTTTTGGGATGGAAAAAAAAAGACTTGGGCAGCACAATGGTGGACTGGTTAGCACATCTACCTCACAGTACAGAAGTCATGGATTTACTTCCGACTCTGGCCTTCCCGTGTGGACTACCCCTTCCTTGGGCGCGCTAAATCTTCCTCATGTGTGCTAATGACTATGAATGGTTGTTTATCTTTTTGTACCCTACAATTGGCTGGCTCGCAGTTCAGGGTGTCGCCTGTCTACTATCCAAAGACGGCCGGCCTGGAATAGGATCCAACATGTTCCTTGACCCTTGTAGGAAGGAAGGAAGGAAGGGAGGGAGGGAGTATTGTACCATGAGTGTCTGATTGATTGAAATTTAAACTATATTAACAGCGGTATCTCCAGATGTATCTTATCCAGCAACTCCAGAAAATAGTTTAACATCATCTGTTTGATATTTGGCTCATCTGATAGAAACTTGAGTCACTCATCACAATTATACCCCTATCTCACTTAGATACCAACCTTGCAGAGTCTCTTGACTAAGGTAGCGAATGCATTCATGCCAAATAATCGTCAGGGTTCATTCAAGGTCAGAATTGTTCATAAGATGTTCTTAAGACTCTGACAGTCTTAACTGTTTGTGTTGTAAGGAAAATGTTAACATGCTTTCCTCACGACACGAAGAACTGCTCAGACGATTCCTGGACAATTAACACAGTTTCAGAATGTCAGCATTTTAAGAACCTCTGCAACTTTGTGCGAGACATGACGGGAGCAAAAAGATCGAAAGAGCTGCCACCTTCGTAGACATTCGCCAAAATTTGTCTGTCAACAACATTTTGTAAAGAAGTCACTATACCACAATTCAGCAATATTTCTTACATTTCTTATGATGTTCCATATTATTTGCTCTCAATTTGAAAAGAAAATATTCTGCTCTTCACGGCATTAACAAGCATTAATTTAGATTTGCTGACACCTGCAGAAAACCTGTTCAAAATTCACAGGTACCTTCACGTACCCCCATTTGAGAAATACTGCCATACAACATCAGAGGCTTTACAGAATTAGGTTGACAGAATGCAAAGCCATTTCATTTGAATTGTGTCAGTCTGAATAAGTGATTTGTTTTCTTGTAAAATTATTTCAAAGGATGAAGACAACACAATCCAGCCCGGCGACTCTGGTGATTGGCACTTCAACCCAGCCGGCAGTCTACAATCGCACGGGGGTGACGATGCCGAGCTCCAGATGCTTGCCAGTCTAAAAAGAGAGCAGGAGGAAGATGAATACAAAGCCTCGGGCCTCGGTGCGTCTCAGATCCATCAGTGTAACGTCAGCGTGAGCCTGAGCAGTGAGGACACGTCTACCTGGACTCACATCTCCATGGTTTGTACAAGATTCTATCCAGCTACTTTAATCCCTGTAAGCATTGCGCACATGCGCACTTACCATTGGTAATGACGACTGCGCTGACCCTCTAGCTTCCATCTGGAATAATTTTACTGACCGCGGCTGACCCGCACGCTCGCTCATTTCCATTTCAAGCTCCTCATCTACGGCACGGCGAAGTACTAACGCACCGCTTTCTCTGTTGTGTTTCCTGCATGACAAAAGATTATGGAGATAGAAACGCATTAATTGGCCTCTTACGGTTTTAAAAGATACACTGGAACAATAGCCACCATTTCCCCACACGACTGGATATTATTTAGGTCATTTGAAATGATCCCCTTTGGTCGTTTTAGAATTCAAAGATGGTATAGAGGCTGTTGAAGGTCATTTGGATCTATTATCCATTAGCATAAGCACATTGCACTTAGGAAGGGGGAGTGCAGCACCGTCTAGCCCCAAATGGCTCCTCTGTATGATCCCCAGTGAATCTGCTCGTTATAGATGCTAATTTTATGAGCCTGTTACCATTTCACTACATACTGCAGGTATCTTGATAATGGTGGAGATCCGGGTAGCGCATACTGCACAGCTGTATTAGCACTGGGATTGACCCTGTTTTAGGTCGCCACCATTAAATGTATCAGGGGCTGTTTCCCATGTGAACCAGATATGACTTTGACTTCTATTTTGTTGGATTCAACCGCCCTGGGCCAGCAACGAGCAATCACAGTGTTCTACACAACGGCGGGACGTGCCTTTCCATAAATCAATAAAGACAATATACACATATGTGTCAGGCCTTAAGCAAATATGTCTGCCGGTAGTAATGTCTTCATTTTGAACCCTGGCTGCGCAGCCGCTTCTACAGGCGTACACGCAAGAGCAAATGTTCAAGGTCCAATTTCAGATGCAGACTTGCCTTACATCCAGAAGACTGAGCTCGTGGCCCTTAATAACATAAGGGCAGGAAACAATATGCTCCACCACGATGTGGAAAGAAAGGATTGAAAATGAATGGAAATGTTTTTTTTCTTTTCGTTTTTTTTTTTTTTTTTTTCCCCAAGCTGCAGAAGCAGATGGGAATGTAACATTTTGGTGCACCAGATGAATACAAAAAAATGACAGGACGGACATAGAACTGCCGGTGTGGCTTCAGCTAGGAATGGCACAAAATATCAGTATTTAATTCTTTCATGGTATGGCACAGATGCAAAATATCGAAACTTGACCTACAGAATGTCGGTCCTAAGTACAAAACATTACACACCCAAATAAATATACTGTACGTACATGCGTTTCCGGAACTGCAAAACAATTGAAGGTGCAGGTTTTCATCAAGTAATTGACAGTTAATAAATTATCACAATAAGCTGAAATAATTTGGGACGATTGATAAATGGTTTAGAGACCTAAAATTGTAAATTGAGGATCATCGTTGTGGGAAAACAGAATAAGAAATTAACGATCATCTGCTTGAATGCCTTGACCTGTTAACCGGTTAAAGTTGGTGTTTCCAAACTTTTGACTTGTACTGTACATACATTCTCGAGCATTTCATATTGTGATTAATATTATGGCATAATATGTTTTTATATTATAGCTAGCTTCCAACAGATGCTTTGTGTGTTTTGTTTTGGTTTTTTTTCAGAATTGGACAATTCTTTACTGTGTTTTAATTCTTCAATTTCTAACTGGCTTGTGTTTGTAATGTTCCTTGTACAGTGTATTTATTTATTTATTAGCAATCTGCCCTTTTCCTAAAAAGTCCTTCTGGAGGTAGCTCTTTGAAACAAACCATCTGTCTTGTCAGATTACCCCCATCCGATCTCCCTAAAATAATTGTCTCCATGCTGCCCCTTTACAAGGAACTCATCTTCATCAGTACGCAATAACAGCAAAATTCCACAGGGCAGCGTTTTAGTACAGTACACACAGTTAAATAAGGCACCGGAGCACGCTGATAACTTAAATAGACTCAAGCGTTGCGAGGATTCTGACCTCAGTATGGCTGCTTTTACATCACAGTTGTGCAATGGAAGAGGAGCCTTTATACAGCCACGAGGTTTAAATAGCCTCCTGGGGTAATGATATGCTCCTTTGCCTCGGCCAAGATGAAGAAGGTAATGTGTTATTGTTTCTTGTAGGGGATGAGCATGTCTGATACTGGAATAGAAAGGTTTTTTTTTTTTCTATCCATATCAAAATTTCACACCCTTGTTGAGCGTCTCCATTTGTCTCATCTGCGATACAGGATGTAATCTCGCACACATAGATTGCATCCATTTGCAAAAATGGCACGGATATACCAGTATGAGTATGTTGGAGTGTTTTTTGTTGGTGTCTCAATATTGCCTTCTTGGTTTTTTTTTTCTTTTCAAACAATATAGATATCAAATTCTGTGTTTCTTTCTAATTTGGTATATTAGCATGATTTCATAAGAATTTTGCGGGAAATTTTAAGAACTGTTTTCTTTCTGATCCAGCCGGCTAATCAGGGTCATCACTACCAGAAGGAAATGAACCCACTACAGTGCTCAAATCCAAGGTAAGCAAGCTTTAAATGTGTAATGAAGTACTACTGGCCGTGGGTCTCAAATGGGAGGAGATGAAGGCTCGTGGATTTTTTTCATCATATCTAATTTTATGGTTTTCAATCCTGTGACGGAAACTACTATTCCAATTTAAAAAAAACAATCTAATTTTTTTCTTTTCAAATTCAAAGCAAATTAATTGGAAAACTAAGCAATTTATCTCTAGATTGTTATAGCGACTCTTTAGCAAAATGTTTATTTTGTTATGTTTTACACAGATGTGAATTGTGCAGATCTGTTTTTAGCTCAACAATTGAAAAAAAAACCTCGAAAACAACTGTCCGTGTATTATTTGTGTAATCTTAGCACTGTCTGTTGAGCGTCATATTTTGTTTGTCAAAAGCTATCTTGAAAATGACTATTAAATGACATGTATTAGAAATGTGCCAATCCCCAGTGGTGCAACACCCACACCTGAATCAAGGAAAGTATAGGAGCAATATTTCTGAGAAAACTACAATTCATGCAGATAAATTGATTTTCCTGCCTTGATGGGGTCTGTATTTGTGTTTCATTGCTTCCGCATAAAACAGCGAAATGAAACACATGATAACCGACTGCAGAATTAAGGCTAAATGTCAGCTGTCAGATGCAGACGGGGGCTCATCTCCCTCACAGATGAGTGTAAATAAATGCCTTTTGTGTGTGTTTTCTTCTCCCTTAACTGCTGTTTGTCTTTTTTTTTTTTCCACGGTGCGCATTATTTTCCTTCTATTTTCTTCGGGGCCTGTCAGACCAGATCGCTGACAGCTATAATACCATTTAAATAATGATAGAAATCACATTCTGTTCTTCAGAGTTCTACAAAATCGAAAAGTTGGTGTTATGCACAAGAATTAAGAACGTCGCATTTAAAATCAAATGTTCTAGTCAATAATGACATTTTAATTTATATTGCACTTGCGGAAATTAAGCAACAAAATGTAGCCGTTTTCAATCCATCCCAGGGAGTGGCCGTTTTGTCACTTATTATTATCTGAAAAATGACATCACATTTGGCTCAGGTAACCACCAATCATGCCTCTCCGTTTTCATGATTTTGGTCATGTGGTGTTCACAAACTGAGACATGATTAGTCTTTATTTAGTCTGTATTTGTGTTTCATTGCTTCCGCATAAAACAGCGAAATGAAACACATGATAACCGACTGCAGAATTAAGGCTAAATGTCAGCTGTCAGATGCAGACGGGGGCTCATCTCCCTCACAGATGAGTGTAAATAAATGCCTTTTGTGTGTGTTTTCTTCTCCCTTAACTGCTGTTTGTCTTTTTTTTTTTTCCACGGTGCGCATTATTTTCCTTCTATTTTCTTCGGGGCCTGTCAGACCAGATCGCTGACAGCTATAATACCATTTAAATAATGATAGAAATCACATTCTGTTCTTCAGAGTTCTACAAAATCGAAAAGTTGGTGTTATGCGCAAGAATTAAGAACGTCGCATTTAAAATCAAATGTTCTAGTCAATAATGACATTTTAATTTATATTGCACTTGCGGAAATTAAGCAACAAAATGTAGCCGTTTTCAATCCATCCCAGGGAGTGGCCGTTTTGTCACTTATTATTATCTGAAAAATGACATCACATTTGGCTCAGGTAACCACCAATCATGCCTCTCCGTTTTCATGATTTTGGTCATGTGGTGTTCACAAACTGAGACATGATTAGTCTTTACCTTAGCCAACTGTGATGTCATTTTCAGTCCAGAGCAAGTGACAAGATGAGATGGAGAGAAACTTGTAGAATTTTTAAAATATTTGTTCCAAAACCAATTTTCATCAGAATACTGTGTAAGACTAATTGTACATAATAGTCAAAATGTCTTACTCCTCTGTGACTGGCTTGCATATGGGACTATTTTTTCTTTTTTTTTTTTTATTTTGGGGGGGGCTCGGGAAGCTGAAATAAATGGATTGAATCGTGTTTCGAGATTGGAAGATGATAGTGGATGTAAGTGATCTTACTGTAGTTACAAGCATGGTCACAGAACGAATGAAACTCATATCTCAAGGCACCACCGTAGCGTATTGAAGCAATCAAGGCATAGGAGGAGCTCTTTGTTCTGAGCTTGTGTTTCCATTCCAGTGCCTCCTGAACAGAATAATGATGACCAGTGGATGTAGCAGAGGCCTGCCGGGTTTTAGCTCCCCTTTCCAAAGCTGAGATCATGTTCTGCGTCAGACCGCAAATGACCGTACTGTTTTTCAAATGAAATGCTGCTTGCGTTCCGTCCTTCCTTAATTGTTCAAAGAGGTGATTAATCAACAATCAAATCCACAAACTAATCAATCGATATGCCCATCCCTAATCGTGAAGGCAGGATGGAATAGAATGGCGTTCACTGTAACCTTCATTAAAATTCAAGTGTGTTTGAGCCGTCCCCCCTGAAAGAATAATTAACGTCATTAGAGTGAAGTACCTCTCGGAGGAGAGGAGACTAAATATTGATTTTCGACAAAGTCCGTCCAGCAATGCGCTCGGCGCTCCCATTAATCCCGCGCGTTAGGGGTTAACAATGGGAGCAGATTAGTAGCGCGAGAATGGATGGAGAGCCCGCTTAGCGCTTTTGTCCCCCGTCCTATCTGGCCACATCTCGTGGCACACGAGCGTGTAGCTTGTTACAAGAGAATACAAAGGGATTGCATCATGGACAAATTCAAGCTCCTTCACAGGAATACTTTTGATTTATTGATGAAAAGCGGCGCAATGATGTATAGGCTTACAGCTTTAGATAGTTTCCTTAGTGTGTTTCCTTGCTTATTTGTCCCTGGGTTGTTTGGGGTTCTCTTGAATATTAGCTATTGACAAGTACCTCAAACCCCTTCCGGTCTCGAGCTTGTTGTTTCTTTTTTTACTTTGAAGCAGGCCTTGATTTACATATTGATGAAAAGCTTCCGCGGTTGGTTTTCATTCCTCTTCTTTTAGGTGTTGAATGCTGACACTGTGCTTCTGTTGAGATCCGTCATGCGGGGTTTTTGGAGCGTCCTGGAAGGCATCCTCTCTGAGGAGAGCAGTTTTTCAGTTAAAGCCCTCCTGTTGCTGTGTTAAGTATTGCCAGATTCTTTTTTTTTTTTTTTCTAAATACATTCCTAAAAAGCCTCTTCCCATTCTCTTCTGGCGTCTGATTTTTTAAAAGCAATTGCCGAGGTGATAAAGAGTGGCCTTGATGTCGTTTCGGTTGGAGAGATTTGGAAGAGCTTAATGTCAATAATCACTGCCAAGTCCCATTGGACAATTTAAAGTCCAATTTTTAGTTTTGCCAGTGGAATGGGCCGATGACTGCTGAGTTAGACGCGGACATATTCGAAGCGTAATTACACACACACACAGAGATGTATCCTCATTGGACATTCATTAGGTACACACATGAAATCTATTACACGGTTTGCCAAACCAACAGCTCAAGATACACATTCATTCATTTTTAAAAACCAGAGCTGTTTTTTTCTTATCAATATAATTCTGACTTTTTTCCTAGATCTCTCACTTCAAAAGCATAAATAAATGTCTCACTGTAATGATAATTCTGACTTTTTTGTCTTAGAATTCTGACTTCATTCTGATAATGCTCAAGATAAAGTGTGAACTACATTTTGCAAGATCTAAGAGTAAAGTACTAATTGAATCGTGACATTTCTGAAGAAAGTGAGATTCTAAGAATGAGGTGAAGGCTGTGATTATTCGAAGAATTCTCAGTCTCACTTTAAAGACATAATTCTCACTATTATCAGAATTCTTACTTTAAAGTCACAATTTTGACTATTCTATGGATTCTGAGATAAAATGATGAATGAAGTGAGATTTATGAGAATAGTGAGAATTCTGAGAATAAAGGCACTATTCTGAGAATGATGTGAGAATTCTCTGTTTGTTCTCATTATTATTATTTTAAAGTCAGAATTCTGACTTCATTACCAGAGACTATCTTTAATAAAGCTGTAAATAAATAAAAGAGAATTCTGTGAATAGTGAGAATTGTGTCTTCTTAAAATAAGTGAGAATCCTGACATCATTTTTACACATTTAATACATAGCAGTTCTCTAGGTAATACAATTATATTTTCCATCACAAAGTGAATGTACACCGAGGCCAATATCATGTTTGGCCTCAACGCATGCATACAATAATTCCCATGTAGAAATCCAAAAGTTGCGTTCTAAGGATCAAGTCAACATTTAATAGGTAATAATATATTTTGACACCAATATGTTTATTGTTGTAGGTATAATTCTCTTAGATGTGTAACATTTCATCAAGAAATATGTATATTGAATATTCTCAGACCATTGAATTGATTCCAACTTCCATCCATCCATGAGAATGCAATTACGCGAATGAATGTCAATATTTTCAATCAGTCTTCTTCAAGGTATTTGTCACAAAATCAAGCACACAAATACACATAGTAGTTAAGTACGTACATATTAATCCACAGCATGGGTTTCAAACTCCCAGTCATGGTCACAGTGCTGCATGTTTTCAATGCCGCGTTCTTAAACGCACCTGATTCAAATGGTTTTCAAGATCCCTGCAGAGCTTGCTGGAGAGCTAATAATTTGAACCAGGCGTGTTTAAGACTGAAGCATCGTAAACAATCAGGATCGTGACCCTCAAGGACTGTAGTTTGAAACCCGTGCTCTACAGCCACCGATCTCGCATTGGCTCTCCATAGATAAGTATTCAGAGACCGCCAAGTTGAGATGTGGCGTGTACGGTGTCAATAAGTTGTCGCGCTTGTTTTTTCCTTCCTATTTTAAGTTCATGGAAACGAGCAGTAAATCAAAATGAGTGGCACCACCCTTCTTGCTGTTGTTGCTGATGAGATGGATGTTTGAGTTGCCTGCAGTCAGATGAATATTAAAACATACAGAGGTTATCGTTTCCTCATTAAAGATGCTATGATGTGCTTTTATGAGATGCTTTGTCCAGAGGCGAAAGATGTAAATGGGTGATTATGCAACTGATGTGAATTATGTTTCAAAAGATTAATCTCTGCCGCGCTGCCAAGTCACATTTCCTCTGGAGACGCGTTGTGTCGAAACACTGCGCAGTGACTTATGTATAATTGAAACCTGGGAGAGCACGCTCGCGTGGAGAAAGAACTCGCGGAAGACGGGCAAGGTTGAGAGGCGCTATCTGGGTCAGAATGTTGTCAGCTTAAAGTGGCAGTGCGAGTCGGGACGGAATAAATGATAGTTGGGCTAACGCGGCGAGGCTGAGGGGCCCAAGGACGGCGGACCGCCGCTCGGGCCTGGGACAGTGCACCACGACGAGGCCTTCGCTGTTAACATGTCATATAGGCAATTTGGAAGAGCTGCGTGCCGCACTGGGATGACGAGTGTAATGGCACGTGTTGTCATGGCTGTATTCCTTTGTGGTCTTTTGCCAGGGAGTGGATGGATGTGCTCAGCCCCCACATTCTGCCTCCGAGCAGCGAGAGAAGGTCAGACAGCGCAAGTAACCATCGTGAGGATCTAATCAGAGGTACAGTAAACCTTAAGGTTGCTCCTTCTGCCCCCGTCACTCCTCAATGTCTGTCGAGGTCAGGGAGACGGTGCGTCATACGTCCCCCATCAGGTTAGCGCGCGCACACGGTGAACTAAGGAAAACACTCCAGACGCTAAACAGTGCCACAAAGCATGATGGGAATGCACACACAACTGTAATTAGGAGTCAAAACCCCAGGAGAGTGAAGCTCCGTCCTGTGTAGGTCAAAACAGACGGGGCTCATTACAGGTCTTTACCCGCCCCCCCCAGACACATCGACAAGGTTAATTGATGAAACCTTTCCAGTTTACAACATCGTTTTTTTAAACCCCTTACACAATGTGTCTCATAATTAGTTTTCATTATCGTCGCCCAAGTTCTGATAAGATAAAATGTTCCACCTGGAGCCTTCCATAACCTTTTTAGCATTTAACTGCCTGTCAATTTAACAGCCAAATTGGTGTGCTTTAAAGTAGTGGGGATTACAGGGGGGGTCTCTTTACGGCTTCATAAGGTGCTCGTCACTCGCCGCGTCTCAACTCTTTGATTGATGAGGGGCGAGAAAATGGCAGAAAACTTTTAAATCCACCTGAGTCTGAAGGTCACCCCACATGACTCTCCCTTTATTCCACCTGGGAGAGTCTACTCGCCTTATCGCCTAAACGTGCCTGGAAAATGTAGCATACATTTATACACCCGACACAGAGGCTTTGAGTACAACTGCGCTTGTGTGTTCTCTCGCTTTATTGTGCTTCATTTGCTCTGGGCTATACAGTAGTGTTTTTGAACACACGTTTTTTTCATGGGTTTTTACAAGTACCTGGACATGTGTCCCAAATCTAACGTCGCTTTTTTTTTGTTGGTTTGTTTTCATCTTTTAACCACCGAATCCCGAATGAATTCAAATGGGTTATGACATTTACTTTTGCCCCAAAAACATACGTATTCCAAAAAATGAAAAATATACTTTGATAATAAAGGTATACGGCGTGCGCTACATCTACGCCAAAGCAATTGACCAAGTGTCGGATTCACTTAAAACTATATTGGATGCAATACAAACCAAATGTATTGTACGCTAATGCGCCCATGTCAAGGTATGAAATGGTTCTTCTTTTCCATTTAGAATAACTTACGTTAACCTCCTGGAGCCCTTGCTGTACACTGGTCAGCAGAAGAACCCACGGTGGGTTTTTTTTGTTTTTTTTTTTACTTTAATTGGAATCCATCCGTGTTATCAATCCATGCTGTGTCTTCTGTACCAGCTACCTTGTGCTAAGGTAATCTTAACTACTTCTCAAACCATAAACCTCAAAATGTAACAGTGCGTTTCGAATCTGGAGCACCTTATATATGTATGGTAATCCAAATAGCATTCAACGCAATATGTCCAATTTCTCAATATCATCCTCATCCAATTTGCTCGTATGTATCTAGCTTAGTCATACCAGAACCGGAATTACTTCTGTCTTAAGAATCATTGGAAATAATAGGCCTACTAACCTAATGCTGTAGTCAATTTGCCGGTTCGATCCAAAGAAAACTGAGCTTTTCTGGTGGCATATTTTCAATGTTTATAATATGGGTTCAGCGCAAGGTAAAGGACACTGCAAGATTCCAATAGCTGCCGGCTTGGTTACCTGATATTATCACCCTGCCAGATGTTATCGGGGTCCTTCGGCAGCTTGCGTGACTGCTGATGACGTCACGATTTAACCATATTTCTCAAATATATTTCTTTATCTCTATGTCACCGCCGGGCTGTTGTATTCATATGTTATAAGCAACTAAAAGCAGACAGAATGTGTCTTACTAAAATGTGTAATACTACATGCATCTATCGTGTTCTTTTATTGAACTCAAATAAATAACCTTAAAAAAATAACCCTAACTAATAAAAATGTGGGATGACTACAGCCTTGTCAATGCCTTTTAACTCAACGGCTTCAACGGAGGTAAGCAGGTATATATAATCATTGTATAGACGCTCATGACAGTATATGAATTATTTTACAATCAAATGAATGTTATTCAACCACACATTTGTGGAGAAAATTGTTCTGGTTTTTAATTATGCATTTAAAAGACAACCTCCGCAAAATGAGGGTTGAAACTTAGGAAAAAAACTGGACTTGTGCTTGAAAAAATACGGCAAGCTCCATTTTCCACCGATGTTACCAACTCTACTCGATAAAAGCTCATTTTCCACCGAGAAATCTACGTGCACTACACTACTCACTTTTTCAAGTACCCTACTGCTTTGTGATTTCAAAAACGGGTACACCGGTTCCAAAACGTGACTACTTTGGAGGCCATTGATTGTTCTGAGATTGATTGTTCACTATTAACGATGAACAATGAAGAGAGGAAAAAGAATGTAAAAGCTTTCGCTTCCACAACCTTTCTTTGAAGGTCTTGAAGTGAATTTCTTCTTATGGTTGATGCAATATTCCACCACAGCCAAAGAGCAAGCACCAGGTAGTGCGCAGTGCACGCTCTCTTATGGTTGCGTTAGCACAACGTCACCGGCGAGGTACGGAGGGGACTTGGGTGGTGGCCTTGGAGATTGGAGAAAATGTTCTAGTAGATTATGAGAGTAGAGTAGATACCGTCAGTGGAAACATGGCTTTATTACAATAAACTTTAATGCCTCACGAAGATAAAGAACCTCATAACCTGGAGCACCTAATGTATAAAATTGTTTTGAAGTTAGGCCTGTCGATTGATATTGCATCTCATAAGAGGATCTGTAAGTTTGCAAACTTCCTTCTTGCTAGAAGGGCTTTTATGACTGTTTGCTTAACAGTTGAATGTAACGCTCACTAGGTGGGTAAACCTTCCAATACATGCGCAAACATTTCCTGCGTCTCTAAGTGGGCTTTACACAAATGTGTCCTCTCCACACATAGTATGTATAAAATGTCACTTTTTTTTTCCTTTCAAGCGTTCCTCTAATGGTACCACACAACAATATGCAGTTATTAATGATGGAATTATTGTATACTATATGTGTATATATGTTATCTAAAAACACATTGCTTGCACACTTATTGGCACACACACATCATAGTCATGCACACTCATACAAAAAGATAGAAACGATTCCTTACCTGTGAAATTTGTAACCGCCTTCTTTGTAATCTTTGTAATAAAACAAAGGAGAGTCCGAGAAAACCAGAAGACTCAGACTCGTTTGAGACTTGTTTTGACTCAGACTCTGCCTTTTTTTTCCAGTCTCTCACTCAAATTCCGTAATGTATATTTGGCATTCAGCCAATTCGCATCTCAATTCATGTCACCACGGATTGGTGCGCAGCTCTAGTTTTTACAGAAACTCACTTTAATGAACTCACACGTCAAAAAAAAAAAGCCACACGGAGGTGATTTTCCAATTTATTGAGTGCTAAAAGAACAGTTGATGACGTTCACCACGAATAAATCATTCTTGCTAATTCTTTTCATGTTGGAATGATTTGCTACAACTTTACAGATGCCACATCTGTCCCACCGCATTTTAGTATCAGTTGTACACCACTTCATCTGTATTTCCCAACTGGAATAAGATGGAGGTGTCTATTTGAGGTGCTGTTTTATTCATTCCATCGGGCGACGCACACTTATGCTATTTGGCTACATGAGAGAGACTAAATAATACAGTAGAACATCTCAGCATGATGCCGTGCAGTCCTACACGGCAGCAAACCGCAAACTCAATAATAAATGCACTGTTAAATTTTGGCATCTGTGTTTGGGATCTTTTTACTGTGCGGGCTAATTTTGCGGACAGTGGGCATCTTGGCTGTGTTGTTAGGCGTGCTGTTTTTATTCATTACTTTCAGAATTGCATCTAAAAAACTTGTCGAGTGATGTTCTTGCTTCACCGCAGGAGGGGACGAGTCTGAAAATGAAGAGGAGATGGAAGACGAGTACTTAAATCTGCTCTATGATCCTTGCCTCAACTGCTATTTTGATCCAGAGACGGGGAAGTACTATGAACTAGCTTGACTCAAAGCTAGCGAGATTCTAAGTCAATAAATCAGAGGACATTGAGAGTGGATGAATGGCAGCAGAGGTTTGTTATTGATCAGCAATGAATACCCTGCTGGCAAGGAGCTTTTCATGTTGCCGAATTTTGTTTTTGTGCCGCTAACTAACGACGTCACCGGTGGTCTTGTTAGCATGTAAAGGGAGTGAAAGGCAAGCTTTTTTGCGGCAGCAGCTGCTCATTTTATTAGCACATCTGCTGCTAAAATCCCTTTTTGGAAAAACTTGGCTAGAGGATCAATGATAAGCTAGCTGAAAGAACATCCTGCAGTGTCATTTTGTTTAAATATTCAAATTTGATTCTTATTTTATTGTGCTCCTGTTATTCTTCACTTGCGCAAAATAGTCAAAGAGCTGCGTGTGTATATTGGCTGGATTCATTTCCACTGGTGAAATGTAACTCATGTGGCTTGGCTGAGTATAGAAAACGCATGAGCAAAAAATGATTAACAAATGTTGAATAATAAATGTTAAATTATATAAGCTGAGCTGCATTAATTGCAAGTAATGAATATGCTGATTTTTCAGTTGTAATAAAGCTGTCAACAATGAATTTTCATGGCAGCTTTTTTCATTATTACTGAAATGAGGCAGAAATGTGGATCTCATATCTGCCTCACTGTATGAGGTTTTTTTGTTTGTTTTTTTTCAAATCATTGCTGTCCTTTGTGGCATTTGCTCCCCCCCCATACATTTAAAAAACATGCATGTTGGCTTCAGTCAAGACTCCAAATTGTCAATGTAACGAGAGTGTGAATATTTAACTGGGTATGAGCCGCCTCTGCCTAAAGTCAGCTTAGACAAGTACTAGGGGGAAACTTACACAAGCATGCGGAGTACTTGCCAACTCCATCCATGCAGGTTAGGACTTGGAAGCTGTGAGGGAGATGTACCACACCTGATGTTCGGTGCAGTGATTCCCAACCATTGTGATGTGGCACTATGCTGTGAGAGGTCATCAGGTGCCCCACAGGAAATTATCCTGTGTCATTTGGCTGAAAAATGATTTATCTTTGCCACTGACATGGAATATAATAACAGGCAGAATGATGAGATGCTATTCCAATAGATAATGGTTTTTTTTTCTTTGTTGATTTATGATATAATTTTATGATGGCATGTTTAATGTTGCATTACTGGAATAAAAACAACAACTTGTGGCGAATGTACCTTTTTTGTTGTCAAACCACATCATCAAAACAAAACGCAAACCATGTATTTAAACCAAATAAAGACCAAAAAACTATTGACTGATGCAAACTGTTGACTGATGCTCCATCTTACCTTTTTAACATACTATTACAGATACAGTACATACATACACTCACTGATGTGCACATAGGACCCATAACAGTATATTATACATATCCACTTTTAATGTTATTTATCTTGACATTGTAAGGATACATTCAGAACATTTAGTCACAAACGTACAGCGCATCATTTTTGTCCAGAATTTTGCACGGAATGTTATTACACCATTTTTTTCATAACTTTCCATTTGTTTTATGAAAATTAAGTTACCATTTCAATTCACAATCAAATGTATTCCACATATTGTCTCCTTTTATTGAGGTTGACAATGGCATTAAAATTACATCTAATTATCATTCTATTTTCTGAATGAACTCATCACAATGAACAATTTGTGCAGTGAATAAACGCTCAAGCAAAAAATGGTTTAGTGCGATGGATATAAAATGTACACTTGTTCAACAGACTGAATGAGCATTGACGCATCCACAAGGTCCACTTTGGTTCCCTTTTTAAATGTGAGGTTAAAAAAATAAAACTTAGATATTGCAATAAAGTACAATTCGCTGCAATTTATCTTTTGTGTTTCATCCCATTAAAAGTTACTTTTTGTTGAGGTCACTCAGAAGGCAGAAAGTCGCCCCACTGTTTTCTGGGTTAAAATGAATTTTTGTTTCATTTATAATTACAGATAGATGTGAGGTTCCTTATCTGGGGGTGGGGGGTGGGGGGGGGGGTGCTTTCGTGTGGCTGGAAAATGGGTTGTATTCTGCGACGTGTTTACCAGCTCCAAGTGTGTCTCATCACGGGCAGTTTGTTTGAGCGGTAAGCGACATAATGAGAACAGTGGAGGCCAAGCAAAATAGTCATTTGTTTGCGTACAAGATGTGATGGGATGAACTTCAAGCCGCCGCCGTTTAAAAAAAAGAAAACAGAGGTAGGTAGGTATGGCGAAGCGAGCAGAAAGGCCAACGCTAACCGGAAGTGACCACGCGTTATCAAATAAACAGACAGTGACTTCCGAGCGGAAGCACGACATATTGTCATGAAATATTTCAAGTTTACCGTCTGAAACTTTGTTCCAGCTTGACAAGGATGCAGCACGCCAGGTTATTGTTATCCTATTATGGAATAAGATTGCTGTCACAAAGACGCGTGTTTAACCATCCTTATCTGTAGTTTTAACCATTTGTATCCATAATAGTTAAAGCTAAATTGTGTGGGTATGATTTTTTTTTTCTTGTGAGTGCAATCTAAATTGTGTGGGTATGATTTTTTTTCTATGAACCAAAAAATGAATATTTTCCATGTTACTACAAAGCAAAACTGTGTGGATTTGAATGTTTTTCTTATGTTTGTCTTCTGTGAGTGCACATTCTTTTCAATACAAATCACTTTTACGACTACGAAGCTTCACGACATTTGATTTCACGCCTTTGCAGGAACCTCTCGTGCAGATTTTTCTGTGGATTGCCGAAACAATGCAAAATGGGATGACGTCATGTCAAGCTAGCAGGGAGAGTAGTCGATCCTGCAAACGCCAATAGCATGGAATGCGGGACTTTAATAACTCCTCTTTCTTCAATGTTAAGGATGACGTGCTAGTTTATAGTGATGGTCAAATCAAGTTATGTGAGCCATTTGAGGCCATTTGAGACATTTGCTACATAAATGGCTTCATTTTTTGATGTTCGGTAACAGCTAGGGACCTCTACTGGCAGAAACAAGCACTTCAGTTGATTTTAAAGGACCTTTCCCTTGAAAAATCTTTGGTTTCCACACGAGAGGTTCGTGCACAAGTTTCAAGTGACATTTGTATTGAAGACTTTGCACTCATAGCGTTTAGATTTGTAGTCACAGGAATAAAATAATTTAGATTTGTACTGACAAGCTATAAGCATTATGCATACAAAGGGTTAAAGATGCATACATCTTTTAGTGGTTTTACTTCATACTAGTCTATATCTTTTTTTTCCTGTTCAAAGGCATCATTACACAGGTACGCGAATGCATCGCATTTGCATCGTCACTTGAAAGTGCTATGAACTGCTTTTGTCATAAAGATCATTTCTTGAAAGATGGGAAGTGTTTGTTTGAAAACACGTGGTTAAAGCAACAAAAGGCAAGTTTGGACTTGTGCAATTCTGCTATGCCCAATAGTGTCTGGTGAGTACGACTCAAATTACACTCAGAAGCAGAAATGTATCGCCTTAACTAAAATTAGCTTTTTGTGGCTTTCATTATAACAGATGTGGTGACCCCTAAAATGAGAGGAGGAAATAATGAATTTGAAGCCGGTGAAAAAATTTAAGTACGAGAGCAGCGCAAATATATTGGGGCCTTGAGATTTGAGTGTAATTCATTGTGTTGTTTCGCGCTGCAGGAACAGAATGCTCCTGAATCCCTGTGTTTACTATCCACAGATTTAGAATCAATATCGCTAAACCTTTGTGGGTTCATGGGTATCAGCTGACATTGGGCGAAAGCGGGACAGCTCAGGAAGCAATTCAAAACATTTTTTTTTTTTTATTAGGATTCAGGTCTTCGCATCACCACATCTGTCAGACTTTGATATGACACGGGCTACCGTAGCTCACTTGAGGCTGTCAGATGTCTTCCTTGGAGAGCTAAACAGCTGCAAAAATGGCTTCAAGGATCCCCTGCCTGGAGACCTCCTTTAAGAATTCTGGGATTTGGGCTGAAAGGCTGTGAAAGCCTGTTTGAGGTGCAAACTGCCCGGGGAAGAAAAAAAGTGCAGCACTGCCATTTGCCTTTTTATGTTTCACACGTGTGTGTGAATCACTAACGTCGTTGTCATAATTTTTATCTGAGCCACAAGCCTTGAAGCGAGCGGTCGGCTTTACAGGCTCTTAAACTATCCCTTGGTTAAAAACTTATTGGTTTCATTTGTCTAGGTTGGAATGAGCCTTCATCCCGTAATCATAGCTGTGGTGGTCATTGTCTCCCTGTCAGCATTAGCAGCTTTCGCCTTTGTTGTCCGCATGTTGTGCTTCCCACCCAAGTAAGTGTGTTGAACTCCAATTGGGTGCTTTTAATTGCCTTCACCATTGAATGTTATGCCCATTTTTTCCACTAGGAGCAACCAGCAACTCTTGGTGCTTAGATATCGGAATAAGGAGAGCGTAGCGATGATGGAGGACGCCGGCAACGTGGAAACACTGACGCTGCATTACAGTTCCGATGTGGTATGTTGTTATTGTAGCCCGAGGTGGCTAAAAAGTATCAATCAATTGTTCAATGTATTGACTGGAAGGGTTACGTTTTAGACCACCAAGGATATAATACGAAACACTATTTAAAAACTCTTGGTGACTTTTTGTAGAATTTAGGGATGGAACTCATGGAACAAAAATAAAGACTATGGATTTAAAATATTTATACTCGGGCTTGACTTCTTTTCAGATCATAATTCATTGTGTTTATGTGTATCGGGATTGTTTTCAAACCAGGGCCCCACAAATTGGGCCAAGTGATTTTATTTTATTTTTTTTCCCCTAACTTTAAGACAAAGCGATTAAGACAAAGGTTTGGAAACAACTTAAAATGTCAAGAAATTCAAGATACAGCTTGTAATAAAAAAAAAAAAATGTATTGTATATATGATATGATATACTAATATAGTATAATAAGAGATTAACTCTTGAAAGTGTACAGCTGTGAACTGAAAGTCATTCTGGGTTTACAGTGTCAGCGACATCATAAAGCTGACTAAATAAAATAAAATGGTGCCTTAGTAAGAAACAATCCTTTTGATTAACATTTTTGTTTATCAAATTATTCCAATCATGCTTCCTACAAATATTGATGATGTAAACAATGCAATTCTAGGTATCTGTGAAATCGTGGGAAAAAAAAAGAATTAAAGAGGGTTTCCAAACTTTTGACTAGTATTTGTTGTATCCATGCCTTTGTTAAAGTGTAAACTATTTCTGCAATGACAAATTTTACAGGAGCGAATAAGTTATTTAAAAATACATTCTATGTGATACATACACAATAGAAAGCAATTTTTTTGGCTTATTTTTAAAAAGCAATTGTAAACTAGGTGACTGATAACATAAATTAAGGTAAAAAAAAAAAAAAAGCTATTAGATTTTTGTTTTTAAGCCTACGTAAATTGCAAATCTCGCCTAGGGTGCTACATCGAGTAGAGTTGGCTATGTCCACACATCCGACACTGTAAATATTCCTCACTCGACACTATTGGGCACACTCATTTTCAGGGTTCCCTCAGGGGCTGGTGCAAGGCATCAGGATGCGACAGGCTGACTGGGCTTGTTCTGTCGCCTGGCCCAGCTGTTCCGCTCCTCTGTCCTGCTTTTCCTTTACTTTTAATGTTATATCCTCGGCTCCAATCAACCATTGCTTTTAATGCACCACAAACATGCACGCTTTTTGGTGCTGTGTGGGAGCAGGCTGCAGGTCACCAGTGCCTGCTAGCTTTCCTGCTTTATCCCTGTCAGCCTTTTCACATTTTAATGCACTGCAACAAACTGAGAGCCACACAGACACACACTTTTGTGGGACTGGTGGACCACGCTGGGTCCATCAGCCTTGATGGAGACCTGTTGGGGTGAGCAACCTGGCCTATGCTTCCTTATTGAGTTTGTCTGTCTTCACTAGGCCCATACGGCTACAGGATTACACACCCAAAACGTCAATTTGCTTGTATATAGTACATAGGCTTGCCTATGGGATTTAGTAGATTAAACTTGCTGCAACTTCCCAATTGTTATACACTCACTAGTAGAGCTTTTTGAGGCTGGTTTAATTGATAATTTAACAAACCAACACCCCCAACAAAAGCTCAATAAAAGAGAATGATCATATAAAACAGGATACCATTTGTACTTTGGATACACAACAATGACAGATTACAGATTGACCTATACATTCCAAAACAACGTTTTCTTTTAATATAATGAAATTACAGTGGGCCCCCGTGTTACCAGCAAAATACCATGAAGAGGGGACAACAAAGCTGTGTTCCACATCGCAACATGAAAAAAAAAAAACATAAGCCAGGGAAGCTGTAACACGGGGGTCCACTGTACTGGTATTTTCTGTTTCTAATTTCCCATTTGTGATTGGAAACTGCTGACCAAGTAACAGACATTGGTGGATAGCGTATGATTTACTTGGCTGTTTTAATTTTAGCCCTAAATGGTGTGCAGACATTTCACATACCCAACTATTTGTATACAAACCATTAAAAAGATCCATCTCTTGTCTAGCCACTGGCGCCTGGCCGCCGCCGTCCTTGCACCAGTGAACAAAAACCAAGTGCGGTATTAAATGGGCTTAACTAATTGGCTTTGACTTTCCAATTACAAGAGTTTGAATCGAAAAACATCACTTCTGAAATCATCCCGCTTAGCCCCACCCCTAAGACACTGATTGGTCTTTTTTTTTTTTAACCACAGCTACCATCGTATCATTTTGAAGCTTAACGAGGTGGACTGGTCCATTTGACGTAATGCAAGATAATGCGGCCTTCGTTCCCACATCAAATGTAATGGGCTTTTGTTCTTCTTCTTCTTCTTGACAGGATATGCTGGAGTAAATCAATGGCTTGCTTACATTGCAGCCCAATGACTCCTGGAAGAAACCATACAATGACTGCTAGAGCACTGACAGGTTAACCAAATCCCCTTCAACAAGTGTAAAACCTCAAGTCTCCAAGGCATTTTTCATATTTTCATCTGTGAATTGCAAAGATTTTGACAAAATAACCAGGGTTTCTTTTTTTTTTTTCTGTGTTTTGGGGTAGACGATAACAACACTGACATCTATGTTACAAATTGTTCCTGACAGAGCTGCCTTGAAACACGCACAGGCCAAAAAAATAGATGTGAAGAAGCGACTTCTATCTGATGCGATATCCACTCTCTGGTCAATTCACCATACATAGTGGCAGTTAAATGCACACAAAGTACAATAAACCTCAAGGAACAAATAAAAAAATAGAAAAGATATTATTTCACTCGCAACGCAGTAAAGGTCACTAATTGGCACTTGTGTGTTTTCATTTCTAGTGCTGGCCTGAAAATGGTTCCTTTGCCATTGAACGTATAACATTACCCTGTTATGAAATAAGTAGCGTCACGTGGCAATTTGACATTTTGGCCGTCTCAAACGCTGTAATTGACTTCTAAAAATAGTTTGCCTTTGTCTGCGAGCAGGCCGGCTTTCCTTTTCAAGCCTTATTTTCCTTTTAATGTGCCAACATTAGCTGACTTGAAGGAAACTTGCTGCCCTTTGGCTGAGCCACGTCTGATGTGGACAAGGAAAAACTGAGGAAATTTGAAAGGTAGAAGCTCGAAAATGCCTAATCAGTTAGCATGTGTTGCAAGGCAAAATAGCATTTTAACATGTAATTTAGGACCCTTTAGGCAGCAAACTACATTTTAATCACTAGAGAATGCAGCTCCTGGAGAAATTGTGTGAAAGCTGAGAGGCTAAATGAAAAATTGCGGAATGATTTGGAATATTAAAAGGCATAGAATGATAAACTATGATTTGGAATGAGGGGAAAATGTTGAATTTGTTTGAACCAGTCAGAAAAAGAAATTAGTGGAGAAAAATAAACCCCCCAAATTTTACTTTTGGCTTTCGTTTTGAAATTTCAAAAAGTTGCTGTCGGTATTAGGTGAAAACAGTTGGAATGGTTTAAATTGATTTAAAAAAAAAATAAAGGACAAAAAAGACTAAAACCTTTAATATTCAACATTTTGCTGTTGGGAATAATCAGCGATTGTGTCCGCAAAACAAAAAATTGGAAACATGTTATCAACAAATAACATTCACGTTTGTATTGATTTAATATTTGCTTATGTACATATGCATAACATCCACGTTTGTATTGATTTAAAATTTGTTTATGTACATATGCATCCACACACATAGTAACTAGTAACTTCATAGTTACTCCATTTTTACATGTATATTCCATTAAAAATTGCTATTTTTTCCTTTAAGGAATTGTTCATCTCTTATGCTCATATCGTCACTCCTTCATTCATAAATGACAGAATTTTATTTTTCCAGTTGCCGTGACATGCCTATTTTATGGAGTGGCACCTAGGGGGTCTGAGCAGATTCCAGCAGTGGCACTGGCCCCATCAGCCTCTCTGTGGATCCGCCTGTGGGGATGAGCTGAAAAGTTTGAAGTTGGAGTGCTTTGAATTGGTTAAAAAATGTAGAAAAGAGGCAAAAAGAACAACTGATTTTTGGGGATTTTATTTGAAAAAAAAAAGTGTTAGGAACTGGGTATGGAGGTACCATTGTGGACACCTATACTCTGGAATCTGGTGAAGTGAATTGAATGAGCTGAATGTTTTCATTTTCAGATTGGAAGGATTTTTATTGAAATTACAATATCGCATTAGCTATTGTAAAGGGAATGGTGTAGAGTAACGTGTGACGCCTGAGGCGGTCACACAATAAATATCTTGTCTGACAAAAACCCAACATACATTTGAACGATGCTTCCATGAATTCATACAACACACGACAATGCAAATGTGGTCTCCCATTTACCCATCACTCAAATTCCTGTAGCTTATACAGGTGACTGAATAAAAAAAACACATGATCGTTAATCACATGCACAATTACAGCCGCACGGTACATTTTAAAACATAAGACATTGCTTCTCGGACATTTGAAGTAAAACATCTAATTGTGTAGAACGGCAGAGCAAAGACGCCCCGTGCTGGCTTTATGCAGTATTACACCACCTTGTTCATGAACTCCCGTCAACCTCTCCATTTTGTTTAAGGCACGTATTATACGTACTCTTCTGAATTATGCCATCTTGTGTCTTCGTATTAATGGGCATTTTCTCAGCGGCCTTCAGTGTGTCTGTTCCAAATATGTATGGGACCAATAAAAATGTAAGTCGGCACAAATACTGCAGCGTGTTATCCTTTTTCCCTTTTCTTCTAATAGAGACTGCAAAATTCTGGCATTGTTATTGTAGCAGTGCCTAAATGGGAAAATGTTATGGTACTTTGTCACTGTTACGTTTTTTGTTTTTATTAAAAAAAACATTTAAAACAAATACCTTGTTATTATCCAATGATAAATTGAATACAGCTGGCAAATTCTTGGATTTTGTAGAAAATTACAATTTAGATGATACCCCAGCTCCATCGGAATTGAGATTTTTGTATTGTCAAAAGCGTATTTGTTGCGGGGAAACGTCACTTAGTGAACACACAGCTCGTGACAGTGATAGTTAACTGCTTAGATAAAAATTTTTTGTCCATGATATTTCTTACCCTGTCTTCTTAAACCATCTCAGAGGAATGCATCCTTTAAGAGTGTGTTTTTTTTTTAACACTTAGGAAGGTCGATACCAAATGTCTGCAAATTGTGGATTGTCGTTTTATGTCAAGGAAACAATCTTTTGAAACTAAATCTGACAATTTCCCGTCAAGGTAAGAACTAATAATTTTATACAAGGACATATGAGCAGCACACTGAAGGGGAAAAACAACCTTTGAAATACATTATGAACAAGAATGTTCTTTTAAAAAACACTGCACAAGATATGACAGTTCATAAAGAAACTATTTTCCTGAGCTGCTTTGTGCTGTTGTGTAGCACACTGGTGTGTGTGGTGGCTCCGAAATGTCTCAACTCTTGTGTGACTACATATTTTTCCTCTTTGTGTTGATCCGCTATCATTTAAAAAAATATATTCTCCACTGTACGATAACTCTTCTTTGAAACTCTATCCTAATTTTAATATCCTACTTTGAAACTAACCTAAATGAGAACCCTAACACTAGTTAAGCAGAAACCTGGTACCACCAAAAACGGGCATATGAACAGGGGTGCATAGATCTTTTTTTTTTTCCCCTATCCACGGAAAAAGTGAATTAGGCTACAACCCTCCTTTGAAATTCTAACCAAAGTCAAATCCCTGACTTTGAAAGCCTAACCCTAGTTCAAAACTATTCTATGAAAATCCTAAAACCCTAATAAATATGTTAAAACTCGACTACTGTACTTAAAAATCTGAAATTATTAAAAATTCCGACATGGGGGCATTTTCCCCCAATTCATTTTTTCTTTTCCTTAACCCTTGAGCAATATTTTGATCATTTCAGCTGTATTTTGGCCAAGAGATGGCACATTCCTGGTAGTGCGATAACTAAGTGGTCATACCATTTTGAACGTTGACACATCACCACCAAGGTGAAATTTCAGCTCCTTTGTGTCTTCTTTCAATGCTTTCCCTTTGTTGTGAAATGCCTTTGATGTAAAGATCAAAGGATTGGACAATACTGCACAAGGATTATTGAATTTCACTTTTGTAGACTACAGCGATTGGACTTTGCATGAATATTTGAGTAACCGCACACATTTTATGACAGGGTTTGGACTTTTCTATGAGTATCCAAACAAGACTCGAGCTATTGTTTGCTTTAAGATCTAGCGGTGACCTATGAATGGTTGCTGTCCCATATTGTGAGGAGGAGAAACTTGATCATGGAGTTGACTGTGGGTGTGTGCACATACAATGTCACATCCTGCTTACTCTCCCAGCACAAGGACAAGCACTGTTGCATATCCAAAGGTCCTTCCCATGCATATGCGCGGCAAGGCAGCCCGAACGGATGACATGACACCAAGCAGCTGTGTTGCTGACAGCAAATAATATATCAAGAACGGAACAGACCCATTTGTCGGAGACATGAAGCATCGAGGTGAGGTTTGAGCTCCGTGATGTACGCATTTCACGGCCCGCGCGCTGTGTCGACTTGAGTCAGCTTGCTCTTTGTGGTTGACAGTTGCCCCCTACGCCGCTGTAATTGTTGTTCTTGTGGTCACATGGGCCATCTCGCACGACTACGTGCGAATACATCAGAGAGCAAGAGACCTTTTAGGTGAGCTTCACATTTGCGCTCGCATTAGAGTCAATATCACCGTAGGGTGCCTTCGGGACTCCCGCGTAGCGCCTCACACAATGTTGATTTTAAATACGTGCAGCAAGCATAAAATGGATGCAATCAGCAAAATAGAGGAACTTGCTGACAGGGTGGACATTTTTGGCTAATGTTGGCATTAAATGAACACATAGCGCACCTTCACTTGGCCAACATCATGAAGCTGACTGTGTTCTCTTAAATATATTTCAGTTCCTGAGAGAAGTTGGCGGTTGTCTATGGGGAGTGGACATGTTAGGTTTGACAACATATACTTATGGTGAAAATGCAAGTGTTTATTTTGCAAGTAGCTTTTTCATCTTTTCCTGAAAATGGACAATAGCTGAATGTCATGTCTGAAAACATCAGGGGGTTTCATCAAGGGCGCAGTGTGGGGCGCGACAAAATCATCTGCGGCCGATGAAAAACAAATATACAGTGAAAGAAACGCAAGATGTAAACATTGTTATTGAAATGTCTTATCACTGTGAGGCCGTGTGTGCAAAGGTTCGGCTACTTTTGATAAGACCCCAGAGTTCAGTTTTTCTGGTCCATTTTCATTCTGATGAGGACACCAAAGGCACTTTGGAGTGATACTGGCTCACATCACATCATCGTTCCTTATCAGTTTCATATTTTTTGTCCTTTTTCTTTTGTAGAGATGAACAGCGTGGCACAATCCCAACCGAGTGAGCAGAATGAAGCTATTTTTGACAGACTTTTTATGCTTATAAAAGTGCGCATGGACATAATGCCATTTTCTCTGGAAAAAAAAATATTCATAAAATTGTTCAATTTGTTCTCCTGAAACTGGCTATATTCTTGTAAAATAGTGGCTTTATTCCTGTAGCATTACATCTTGGTTGAAAAAAAAGGTGAATAATAAAATGATGAAACTACAACTCTATTATATTCTAATTCATTTAAATTTTCTCACTTCTAACAAATTATAATATGTAATTTTAGTAGATCATAGGTATCCCTGTAAAACTTTGACACTATTCTCATCATATTAACTTTTTCCTCACATTTAAACAATTCTCGCAATGAAATTAAGGTTAATCACAACAATTTTTTTCCGATAACTAGTTTTCTCAAAATTTTCACGGATTAGTAACAGTAAATTGCAGCTATTTGAGTCACTTCCATTTAAAGAAAGACAATTTTTTTCTCAGATCTTGAAAATTCCGACTTCAAATCTTTTCTTGTCACATTTAAACTTTAAATATGACTTTCCCCATAATCTATTTCATTTAAAATGTGATTTTTCTTCTTAGAACTAAATCATTACAGTATATCAATTTTGTTTTATAAAATTACACTCAAACTTTGTCATCTTGTTAACAAACAAAACAAAACCAGCCTAACTTGTGCGTCAAATGTTACTTTTCCCACGTGAAATTTAACCTTTTTTTTTTTAAATAAGATTTTGATTATGTCACAATAACCCAATAAATAATCTTGCAGCAATGCCTTCACCCGAGTGCAACCTGTCCAGAAGGTGTCCTCCCGATCACTTTGCAATACACGTGCGCAGTGGATCAGCTAACGTTGTTGGGCCCAAGATCTGCTTCGATGGTAAAATGTAAGTCATCCGTACGCAAGAACCTTCTCACAAAATACACGGCTCTCGTGTGAATCAACTTTTCTTTATGCACCGTATGTCTGCAGCATCATGAGCCACATACTGAACAACGTGGGGCCTGGCCTCAACATCGTTGTTGTAAACAGTGAGTAGAAATCTAAATGCAGTAGTTGGCCATTTTTTAAATCGCTTTTAAACTCATATTATGTACATCATATAGCAAGTGTGGTAATTCACGCTCGATACGATCAAAGATTGGGAATCCAGTGATTTGGAATTGTAATCACATCTACATCCAGCCAAAAATGTTGAAGAGTGAGGTGAAATCATAATATCCGTTTTTCCGATCACAACCACAAAATCATTTGTGATTTGTTAACTTTGTGAACCACCTTCATCTCTTCCCTGCCAGATGTAGATATGTTATTGATGTCCAAATTGGATCTCTGCAGTAACAGTGTAAACAACCTTATCAGATACAGCAGCAATCTCCATTGGGGGAAGGTGAACGCACTTCAGAGAGTATTGTGAGACTTCAACGGGAAATCTAATTTATTGTGCTTTTTATTTCGTGATCTGAAAAATACATGTTTTTTCAAATCAAGAGCAAATTAAATGGAACATGGAGGTGACACCCTTTCTTGCAAAACATTTTGTTTTGTTAAAGTTTCCTTAAGGCATTGTAAGTATTGAATTACATTTTTCACCCATAAGTGTTCAAGCAACGCCTTCAGGTGGAGAAAGAGCTCTGGCACAGTAAGTTATTTTCTGGCATAGTCATAGCAACAACCACAGTACGTTATTTAGGCATATGAAAAATCAGTATATATTGTTTTGACTTAATAACTCAGACCTCCCAGTTTAAAGGAGAATTCAAGCGCACTTTTCCTAATCGGAGGAAAAGTTTGACATTCCGCCATGCGTGCGGCAAGACTCAACATCGGCGAGTCATTTGACGGAGAGGGCTCAGAAGAGCCCTTGGTTTAAAAACAGACCCAAAAATATCAACTACAAATACATCAGCTGCACATGTAATAAATAGCGAGCAAGGAATGAGCCATCTAAAATTCATCTAAAATGCTTCTCTCTGGTCTACTTGGCTGAAAAATATATTTCTCAGGGCGCAGGGGCGTCATTGAAAAATGAGTGAGCGCCACTGAGAAACATGTGTCACTTGAAATGTAGATGGTATTCGACAAGATTAAAAAATCAAATCTGAAATAAGCAGTCATTCGGAATTTGGCACACGCAGATCCAACCTTGGTTGTTTCATCTTTTATCTCAAAGGCTTTTCACATCAAAATCTTACATGCCAAATTCCTCTCTTTATGTTCAGTATTTATTTATGATTGGAGCCAGTGGAACAACCAATAAGAGTCCAGTGTCCTCCGTTGAACTTTTGCAGCCTACCATGACCTGGATACATGAACGTCTACAAAGATTTTCCGATTTTTTAACACAACTGACGCTAGAGGATTAAAAGAACCAAAGTCAAAGGTTAAAATTGATATGCACAGGCTCCTCACAAAGGTTCCACTGGGCTCAATTTTCAAGCAAATCTTCATATATTTTTATCGGTCAGAGCAAGAGCCCGACTGATGTTGAATGTTGAAGTGGGTAGATGTTTTTTTTATTTGTACTTTATACTGATTTGACTTCCGATACATTTCCCCGCAGTGATTTCCGCAACTCCTTTAGACTTTTTTTTCTTCTTCATCGGCGAGCAGATTTCGATGCGTCGAAGTGATGGCTGACAAATGCGGGATGGAAAACGAGGAAGCGAAACGCGCTCGTTTTAATTGGGCCAACGGTTATCTGCACCCGAGGAAGATGATATGATGATGAATGCAAGCTGCTGAAGATGATAAACACGCACGCATGTTTGTTTCATCTCAGGTGAGAGCGGCGCCGTGGACAGATGTGGCTATCTGAATATGAAAGATGGAGGTAGGGAAGCGTTATATAAATCTTTTTAACAGAGACGATTTATTTACATTTTTTTAATTTAATCTGACTTTCTCGGCTGCCAAAGTCCCAGAGGACATCTTGGCGTACCTGAAAGAGATTAAACCGGGAGAGATTGTCATTGTGGCCTCCTTTGACGACGTGACAACAAAGTAGGGCCGATTCCCACACGCTCATCCGCTAAAACGATTTCCCGCTCCGCAAAAATCACCTTTCATTTTTTTTCGCCCTCACTTCTCGACGGCAGGATGACAAAAGAAATGAGGGAGATTTTTGTCGGGATGGGCAGCTCTTTGATCGAGTCGGTGAGTTACCGTGACAACTGGGTGTTTGCGGGAAGAGGAGGTTCGGCGAGCAGAAGCTCCTTTGAGAAGGTCAGTGGCCCTGCCCTCCTTCGTTCTATTTATGCGCGTGGAAAAACGGAGCTCTGACAACTAAACGTCTTCTCGGTTGTTCACCTGTCAGCGAGCTGCTAATGACGACACGAGCAACGTTTATGACGGATGGCCCCTGGCGGTGGAGGTGGGCGGCTGTTTTCCCAGAAGCTCTTAAAGGACCTTGCTCATAAATAGGACCGTAGGAATAAAGTTTATGACTGAAACGAGAGTCTGGAAATCACGTGTTTCGCACTGTCTGTTTGCTGGACAGCAAAAGGGTTTTTGTTCTTTTGGAGCTGTTTTAACATGCTTTAACAAATCTGGTTCATTATCACTGTAAAGCAGTGTTTCTCAAATAGTTTGGTGGGCCTTTCTGGGGGGGGCGATTGACAAAGATAGACATCTTTTTTTTTCAGGCACTTTGATGCACTTGGGTTTTTTTCTGCTTAGACCACGGGTGTCAAACTCAAGGCCCAGGGGCCAGATCCGGCCTGCCGCATCATTGATTTCAAAACTACATAAATGTGTGACAAACACAGAAACTATAACTACACTGTGGCCCTTGATGTTTTTTGTTGTTGCTATCTTTGCACCACATGACATTTGTATCATAAATACCTAATGGGAAACTGCAGGTCGCCCTGGAACAAGGAATGAGGAAAAATAATGGTCATTGATCTTTCTACTCAGAAGTTTAATAATCCATAACTGTGCTTACCCTCAATCATAAACGGTTGCTATACATAATCTTCTTTTCGTCGCACCCTAGCACAAGGAGGGTCTGTAAAAATTTGCATGGTCACCACTTCTCTCATAGGAATAAGGTTCTTTACAAAAAACGAAACAAAGATGATATACTCTTACCTTGAGTTCTACCTAATCATTTCGTGTCACCAACAAATAAAAATGGCAAATACAACATTCTCAGCTGAAGGTTCAACTTTGCCTAAACCTATACATGTTTTTCACCCCGTGACTTTTTTGCATACTGAGATGAACAAACGTCTTGAGATCAAATAGAAGTTGTCATTTTAACAATGGATATAAATGAACTCCTCTGAACTGCAAATTGAATTCCCAGTTGCAAACAATGGTGAAAAAAAAGGTGTCAGAGTGCAAATTAGTTAACACTAAAGGTGCACTCCATTGTGCAAAGACTTCTGCTATACATTTAAACTATGAATGCTGAATATACTCCCGAGACACATAACAAAAAAAAAAATAAATTTAAATGAGAAGCAGTCTTGTTTATATGGCACACTTTACGAATCCTTTCTTAGGAAATCTCAATAATATTAATTTACTTTTGTGGTGCTAGAAAATGTGGCACAATGTCGACACAGCCTATTACCTTAAATACATTTATGAATGTGATATATTCACTGGTTCGACATTATTAACACCTGCCCATCTTCTTTTGATTGACATTGAGAGTGTGATATGAGTCTGTGTGTGTTTCTGTGGTGTGTGTGAGTATATATATATATATATATATATGCGTCTACTTAATACCTGTAGCGACATGTCGTTTTTCATCATGTACAATTCATCAGATTGTCAAATCAATTTGAGGAGTAACTAACTGTGCTGTCAGTTTACACTTGTGAGGTTCCTCAGTGAGGCAGACAGGTGTCGGCCATTAATGCGGTGCTGCAATCATTTGTTATTATTCTTATAATAGTCATCATATCATAGCGAGGCAGGTAACACGTTTCTCTACTGCTGTGAAGAAACCAGGGGGCTTGTGTCATTAAAAAAAAAAAAAAATTCTGGGACTGGCGTCACCAAAACTGTATTTCAAATCCAAACAAAAAATATTTTGGCTATAATGGACTAATTGAATGTTAGTTAGTTATTAAATGTTATATTAAATGTTAATTTCACATGTCTTGTATGCCACAGTTATACTGGATGATTAGGATCCTGTTATTCTATAGCTGGCCAGCAGAGGACAGTGTAAACACTTCTTTAGACTGCAGTTTTGGTACTGTGCATGCATACTTCACGTTTGTGAAATTAGTTTTTCTCGCGGTCCCGTTGTAAATGCTTGCTCATACGTCTTATCGGGTCACCGTTTGTGCATCCTTAGTTTAAAGGTCCATCAATGATTGGCAAAATCTGGATTATCTATTGTTTAACCATATATTGCCTATTTTTGCACAGCTTCCTAATATTATAACAATTGCTGATTGACTTGTTGGTTGGTAGTCTGTTTTACATTCCTTGCACGAAGCAGCGCAGTTAATATAAGTGTCTTAATGAAATTTTAAGTAAAGCGTTACAAGACTCATAAATGTTTTTTATTCGCACTCAAAAAGGTCAAGTATTTGAAATGAATAGAAATGCCATTAACCTGTTTCAGAACCAGTCCTTTTTTTCATGGAGGATAAAGAATATGTGCCTGTTCAGTTACAGTTTAAATGGTGTGTTTAATGCAACACACACACAATGCATAGACAAGGGAGATTTATTCAATTTCCTGCATTCTGTGGGTACAAATCTTTTGTATTTTCCTACATCTTGTTCAATAACCCATGATGCATTGCATCCGTACATTTGTAGCTCAAAACAGCTTTACAAAAAAGGATATACAATATATACTTATATATACATATATACTTATATTTATATATAATATACAAGTGTTTTTTTATGCATTTTGGACGTGTTTGGATGGGTAAAACAAGCATAAACAACATATCTCAATGCTGTACATCAAAGTGGTCCAACGATGGCTGTTTGACTTTGAATGAAGCCCTTCACACACAGTTTGCATATTTTCAACAAGTTGTAGAAATACAGTGATTGCTTTCTGTTTGTTTTTTTGACTGCACAATATGGTTAAACTGTTTGAAGCAGAAAAATGACTAAATACACACAATAATCATGACTACATACAACTTAACTTGATGACTGTGACTCAAGGAAAGATTCCCTTAACCCTCCCTAAGGTGTCCTCTTCCCCTTTTCTTTCTGAGAATCACATTCATCCATCTTTTTTTCAGTCATATACTAAAGGATGAATGTGCACTCAAGCATTTCTACTTCATGAGTATGGCTTTGGGACCGCGGTCCAAGTGATTTTTTTCCCTTTTATCCCTTTTCTTTAAAACTCATTTGTTTTGTAGTTGGCACTTTTGTCCAACCAGGATATGTATTTTTTAATCAGTACACATGTCAGGGGACTTTGAGATGAATAATACATGGACAAAAGTTTGGAGACACACATCCCAAGGAGTATTCATATGGTTCTGTAATTGCCCATCTTTCATAATTGAAATTGAGCAATAATCACAACCTAAAAGAGATCGTGTCGGAGCTTCCCAATCCTACATTACTCAAACAAACGTGAGAAAATATTTCGCAGAAAAATGGACAGTTTCTTAAATAGCACAATTATGTCATTTTTTAAACAAATACTCATGATTTAATCTAATGAAAAACAACTGCTTCTAGTTTTGAAGTGAGCTGAGTCCACTAACACTGCAGATCATATCAAAACTTGACTGTAAACAATTTTGCTGGCATCTATGTAAAAGGCTAAAGATGAATAGATATTTATTCATCCATTCATCCATTTTCTAGTGCCGCTTATCCTCACAAGGTTAAGCGGCTCTAAGCCAGCCAATTGCAGGGCATACAGAGACGAGCAAACATTCACGCACCCAATCACACCTAAAGACGATTTAGTATGTCCACCACACCTGCCGTGAATGTTTTTTGCAGTAGGAGGAAGCCGGGGTGCCTGGAGAGAACCTATGCGGTCTCGGGGACAACATGCAAACTCCACACAGGAGGCCGTAGCGAGGTGAATTTGATTTTGGGTCCCTGAACCGTAAGGTGGTTGTGCTAACTACTGTACATCCGAGCCGTACCTGTAAAGTTTTGCAGGATTTCTGTGTAAAAAAAAAAAAAAAGTTTAATAACTCATTCAGTGCTCTTTGTTACCACATAAATAAATAAATAAATAAAAAAATACATACATACATAGCTGAATGAATAATAATAGCTGATTTAAATTGAATGTCTGGATCATTAAAAGACGTGAAAATACGTCCTTGGCATTTAATGTGTTGACGCTGCTAAGAGGGGCAATCTGTATTTCTTCCATTTTCCCTACTTGTAGATGTAGTGTCCCAATACATTTGTCCATTTATCAGTTTACTCACAAAGACACAAAAAAAACGAAAAGTTCCAAGAAATGTCAAACAATACGTCCACTGTGCTGTGTTTTTGCACTTTGTCGACATTACTTTTGGTGTTACTCACTTCACATTATATAGCTCAAAAAATTACAGAAATACATCATTTTCAATACAACTGAGTAGTAGTAATAATAATAATCATAGTTATCATCATCATCATGTGTGTATACTAATTTATCATCATTCATGTAAACATATTGAATTAACCAGGTCATGCAAACAGTAGACCGACTTCCACTAGAGGTTGCACAGCACAGAGCAGGCGAAACGCCCACACTGAGATCCCAGATAAGAAAGATCCAACAAGCAGTTTCCACGTCATACGATGAAAATTTGTGGTGCTTTTTTTGGAGGGAAGGCTCACCGATGATGTAACGGTTCAAGCGACACAGTGAATAATTGGCCAGAGTGTGTTTTTGTATACAAAACGGATGAATTGATGTTTTGGGGCTTTGCCATCTCAGACCTACTTCTTATTAATGAGGGGATCTCAGTGTAAGCCTCCATTAACAGAACAGCCATACAAAATAGTTGAAAAAAAAAAATCTCGATCATTAGTTTTCATGTTTTCCCTCTGCCCACCGCACCGGACATGCAGACACTTTCAGGTCAGAACCGCTTGTCACCAACCCAGATAGACCCCTAGAAACGAGATCCTAACAATCTTTTTAACTTTGACTATTGAATCCAAACAATTTTTTTGTCTCTTCCTGCGAGAATATCTGATAGGTGTTCAACTAAGCAGAGCCATATTTCACATTCACAAGTACATTTATGATGAAACTGAGATGAGATCATCATTATTTCACTACACTGTACTCAGGGGTGAAGAAAGATTTTTTTTTTCTTTTTCTGTGGCATGGCCAAGGTGACACAACACCTAAGTGAGGAGTGGCTGTGCATGCATTATTCTTTATCATACACAGGATATAATAAAGTATAATAATATATTCTATAATAATTATTCTAAATTAATACTTCATTTATTCGACTACCCGAAAGTATATTAGGCAGTGGGTAACAACAGATCATAAGATTAAGTAATATACATATAATTAAATAGCAAATAAATTATTAAATATTTTAATTTTTAAAAAAATCACCAAAAAATTTTCAATTCTGAGAGGCTAAAATTGAGATGTGCTGGTACGCCTATTCCAATTTTGGTGATGGATGCACGAATGGACCTATACATTTCCCAGGGTTCTCCATTTTTCAGCCTTTCTGTGATTCTTCCTCTTCTGACTCTGATTCTGACTCTTTTTTTCCCACTGACGGCATTCTCTGAAAATCCAAGCTCAGTTGTCACTTCCCTGTCGCGGTCTGTTTTGGGATATGCCATATGTGTGGCCATACATGGCGACAAACCTGATTGATGTCCAAGCATGCATTTACTCATTAGCACCTTCCTGTGAAGACATGAATTTTGGAATGGGAATGAAAGAAGGCAAGGCATGCAAAAGGCCGTGAATTCAACTAGTTAGATGTGACAACTAGCGTGAGGACTGTCTCAGGACAATGGTTCAAACACTACTCTGCATTCCTGGCCAGACTGGGTGGGCAGTAGGGGTCTCAAGGTCATTTACGAAGAAAAAAAAAGTACAAGTAAACAAAAAATATTGAGGTTGTGCTCAGATGCGACTGGCTGGCCTGCAACAGTAAGTGCAGCTCCTGAGGCTGTCTCGGTCGGCACTGCCCTCTGCGCTTCCACGGCGGTCATCGCTGTAGTGGGACACTGGACATGACAGATGCCAGATATGCACGCACGTATTTATTGCAGCAGTTACCAGATAACGGCAGTAGATGTCAGTATCGAACATCAAATCAGTTCCTGTTGCCTCTGCCTTATTGATCAACAAATCAAATGATGACGGGAGACCACAAGCTGTGACTTCAAACTTGAACTCTAATATTTGCTCCATTAAGTGGTATTAATGTATTTCTAGCAGTATACTATATGTTCACATGTGTACCTATCAAAACACATTAACACGTAGTTCTCAAGCGTTTCTTTAAGCCAATTTACCCCCTGAGCAGTGCAAAGCATGTTTGGATTGAAAAAACAAACAAACAAACAACAGACTGTAAAAAGAATTCTGTTTCATCTCTGTCTGATTTTGAACTACAGTTGTACTTCATTTGTAGAGGTATCTCTAAGCGTATTATTCAGGAAAGCAAAACGATAGACTGCATAACATCTATTTTCTGTCTCTAAGAATGACAATGCGCATCCTTATGAAACTTAAAGGGACAATGTGTAAGATTTAGACCGTTTTTCATTAAAAATGAATAAATTAAATGATTATACATTTCAAAAACTTGCAAATAAATGTATTCATAACGACCAACAGAATGTTTTAAATATAATGGTAGGTCTAGTTATCAGTAAACTATTTTACATGGTGGGTGGCACTCCTCCTGCTGTCCATATTGAAAAACACATTGTCCCTTTAACAAAATAAAGCCATACAAGGAGCAGTGTTGTGAGTAAAGCATTACAAAAGTAATGTAATTAGTGTATTGCATTTCTTTTTGCTGTGACGCAGTTGCGTAATATATTACGCACAAAAAAATCCTAATATTGTTCTTGTTACAAATCAGAGTAACGCAATGCATTACTATGTATGTTTAGCATGAAGGTGCTGTTCGTTTGTACTGTTCTCAAAAATGTACTGTAAATATGTATTTTTATCTATTCATTTATATTTAAATGTGTTCACTTGTATTATTTCCTGAGGGAAACAAGCATTTTAACATAGAAAAAATTGGAAGCCCACTTGCCTGTTGTGTTTGACTGAGGAACTGCTGTTTTACTTATTAATCCAGTGAGGACGATTAAGTAGGGTAAACAGAATCAAGTAGATAATTATAAAATAGATTACCATGTTAATGACCCTTGATCCGTCACATCCCATCAGCTTTGAATTATTGAGTTGTATGGGGTTTAGAGAGACAATATTGCGAGTTGACAGCTTGTAGCTTTGCGTTCATTAATTTTGTGTTTTACGCAGTAAGCAATGGCTTTTCTGTCACATTAAATGGAGCGCTCTGTAATTACAAAGAGGGAGTCTGGCCTTCCTTTTTAATGCCACTTGAAGATCAGCCCATCTTCTAATTCTCACAATAGTAAACCATGTGTCCAGGCACAAATATGAAGTGTTTTGTAAACTCACAACTTTCATTCTCGCCATTCCCCAACTCATCTTCTTCCTCTTGAGGTAGCAGGAGTCCATGGCAGGGGCTGGTGGGAGTAATCTGACTGGGTCCCTCCACACTGGTACCCAGCTGTAACCTACGCATGTGGCGCACAACGGCCGTGGCGTTGAACGCTTGCTGTATTGCACAGAGAAAGAAGGTAAGTTAAGGAAATACATCCAAACAGCTCTCTGGTCTAGGGCTGGGAAAAAAGTCGACCAAATCAGGTTGTTGACTTTAAAAATAGGTCAAGTAGAAATATCTGCCTCAAAACTCCACAGGAACCAAGTTTATGCTGTCGTTTTCTACACATACCTCTTTTTGCAGACGTACACAATGAATATTCATGTCCACTCACTTTGACTCATGTTCCACCTAAGTAGATTTTTTTCTTTTTTTCAAATTGGGTCCATTACATGATCAGTCAAGGGAATAATTGATAGGATCATAATTTTTAAAAGATATTTGACAGTGATAGTCTTACTCTGGTCAATTTTTCCTTCTTTCAAATCACTAACCTTCCACTTGCTTTTGGCAAAGTTCTTCTTGATCTGAGCACTGACAGATTCATGGATGTTCTTGTCCAGAGCCGTGTCTCCACAGATCCTGAGAAAGTGACATACACCACATATCAAGCAGACTAATTAAGTGTTTTGTTTTGTCTTTCTTTTATTGTGTGAAGTCCGAGGCCTTCACACATACATTACTCTCTGTACTGTACTGGTGTTTTTCTACGCCATTAACTTTATTATTACGGTACAGTTTATATTTTTGGCTTGCTGCCAGGGTGACAATTTCAGGTATTAACAAAATTCAGCTCCCTATCTACTGTTCCAATGAGCGGATGATAATGTGCAGTATGAGAAGTGGTTCTCACCATGGGTGCTGGAGAGCCTGTTCACATGTGTATCTTTTCGAAGAATCTTTTTCCATCATGTGGCAGATAAAATCTTTGGCTACAAAAGAAAATTACATTCATGATAATGATAAGAAGTGGGCATCGTACCCTATTGTGCTGATGTGTCAATGGTCGGTGCCCCCTCCCCCCTCTATCAATGTCGGTCCGCCATTTTGTCAAGCTGAAAGTTGTAATTGTGGGTCCATCCACCGTCATCCAATCATCAGTCTGTCATTCACTCCTGACATCAATACCCACCCCTTAAAAAATAAACATCCATCCCCCTACTAAAAAAATATTTAAGTAAACTTCTGAAAAAATATAATTAAATAATACCCTTTACAGCTTGACTTGAAAGAAAATGCAGAAGCTAAACCTACTAGTGACTAGTACTAAAGACTAGTAACTAGTCTTTACTTCAATTATCCAAATTTAGTGGAAGGGCTTAAAAGTCAAAACAAACTAGAACTCTCACCACTAAACTGCAATGGGCAATCATGTCCAAGCACGCATACCGATGAAATGCCCGCTTAATAAATATAATATTGATGTATTTTCAGCTTACATATGCTGCAGATACCTGAATCAGAGATGTCGTCCCAGTATGGAGAGTCAAATTCATACTCCGCTTTGAGGATTTGCTCAAACAACTTGGCGTCATTCTCGTCATAAAATGGTGGGTAACCGCAAAGTCTAAAAGTGTGTTTGAAGAAAAGAATATACCACCACATTAGGTATAATAAAAGAGCTGCATTGGTTGTACAATTCTTTCTACCCAAAGAAATGCTCACATTCGCGGCCTCAGTGCTTTGCCTTTTTTTTTCATGAAAAAAAAAGCTCTACCGCGGGGAACATTCACTGCATGCCAAACAGTTGCGTTAACTGAAAATGCAAATGTCACAGGTACTCCTTGAGCATTTAACTACTGCAGTACACACATTTACTTAAATCTTAAATTATTAATGCTTATACAGTAGCTGTGCTGTTATCCCTTCCCGTTTCCAACGACGATAGGACATCGAATTAGAGTGTAGTTTGCAGCTGCCCAAACATGATAACAAGCAGAGTTTACAACTGAAATTCCAATTGATTACAAAAGAAATGTAGATAACAGATTTGAATATAGGGCAATATGGAAAACCCTTATCAATACACCTCAGCAATTGTTGTACTCATGTTCCTCTATCGCTGTATGCAAGCATTAAATGAACATTTATGAGCACATTTTTACCTTTGTAAAGGCAGATTTAAATGGAACAAACTGATCAAATTCAAACTCACAAGATATAGGAAATGACACCGATGGACCAGCAATCGACTGCTTTGCTGTACGGCTTCTGGGCGAGCACCTCAGGAGCTGTGCAACACACGTACAGTAAACACAGCAATGATGAGGTTAGATTTCAAAGTCATCTTGACCTTGGCAAGCTGCCGGGTCGTGTTAAACAGAGTCGAGTGTACTTATAGATCGCTTGCACTTGACTCAGTAGTGGATGAGAGAGCCTCTCACAAGGCAATGTGTACAAGAGGATGTCAGCTGAGCCAGCGAGTGCTGAGCATACAAAAATGAGGAGTGGCTCACCCGGGAAATAAATGCCTCACCCACATATCCGGGAGTCCCGCAGGCCGTGGACATAACACTGCCTGCTCCCTCAATTTTCGATAGGCCAAAGTCACTGATCATGATCTTAGAGTCTTCGTCCATGCTGTAATACAACAAATTCTCCGGCTGCAAATAAAGGCGTTGTTAGAGCAAATACACAGAATGCATAGAATCCATTCATTTTATTTTCCTGCCTACCTTCAGGTCTCTGTGCACAATCCCCATATCATGAAGATATTTGACCGCATCCAAAATCTGGTAGATGAGCTGGCTGGCATCTCTCTCTGTGTAGAAGCCCTTCTCCACAATTCTGTCAAACAGCTCGCCACCCGACACACTACATGATGAAAGTAAAACTGATTATAATAAGAAGTGAGTGGCGGGCTTTGGCTGTATTGATGCTGAAGGCAAAAATGACAAGCTGACAAGTTGAACGCATTCCATTTCAATGTAGCATGTAATTGGTTAAGAATAAACAAACAACTGCAGAACCACATTGCCAACATCATAGAAACATCTGCACTTTCAAGTAATGTTAGCAATATTGTACAGGGATGTTTCAGTTTCATCTAATAAAATTTTAATTAAGGCTCTTCACTAGGTTATGGACATTCATGTGTTTTTTGTGTAGTCAACCAGGATGTGGACATATTCATTTGTAGTCAAAGAGCTAATTGTGTACATATTTAACAAAACGTACTTTTTCCAATACCTTATGTGTTCTATAGTCAGTGATGATGAGTTCTTCATTTTTGAATAATAATGAAATGAGAATGAACGTGAGCTCGGTGTTAAGGACTATTATACTTTTGTACCAAATCTAACCAAAAGAGTAAACAGGTGAAAATGTGCCAAAATAAATCAATTAAATAATTAAATTACATTTAAAAAAAGGGAGGGGGGGGTGGAAAATGACAGGTCGCACAGTAAGACAAAAAACAACGCTAAAAAACAATTGGTATATATTTTCCATGCAAAAATAATGGCACAGTTTCTCAAGGTGCTGTTCTCAAGCCCCTTTTCCTAAAAATGGTGTTAAATGTCTCATGAACAGAGCCATGAGGAACTCCATTTATAATTGTTGTTAAAGAATAATGGCATCATTACATTTTTTAAACGTGTTACATTTTTCTGTGAAACCGAGACAATCGGTGGATCACTTAGATTTCGCACAAATTTCCATTCTTGATTTTTAACGACAAAACGTTTATCTCGCTTATAC
This sequence comes from Hippichthys cyanospilos, assembly GCF_059441005.1. Taxonomy (NCBI): domain Eukaryota; kingdom Metazoa; phylum Chordata; class Actinopteri; order Syngnathiformes; family Syngnathidae; genus Hippichthys; species Hippichthys cyanospilos. The sequence goes on from NC_142377.1 coordinate 18,150,125, forward strand.
TGAAAGTCAAGTAAATGAGGCACTTTAGTACCAGTTTGAAAGAAGAACTCACAGCTGCATGACGAGGTATAGATGAGATGTGCTTTCAAAGATGTCCTCCAGTGAGACGATGTTGGGATGCTGGATTCTGAAAATAACGATAAAGCATATTTATTTTATTGTGTAGCATATTCTTCATGTGATTTCTGTAAAGCAGTCACCAGATGGCAATATTGTTGCATTTTAGGAAAGCCTAAAATAATGCACGGACACGAGCACCGGCTTGATGAATGTGCTACTCGGAGCAGATTTTTAAATGACGGGAGGTGTAAAATATGCAGCGCGAAGCATTCAGAGGGGCATCGCTTGTCATCATGTGAGAATGTCACTTTAACACTGTGGCAGATGATGGAGGATATTGCTGGGTGAGGAACTGCGCTTTTTTTCCAGTTCCCCCGAGTAATGCTCTTTTATTGGCTTGTAGTGACTTCACATTTCAGGCTATACCAACCACCCTCACTTCTACCCCACCCCTTATGTCTCCTTCTCAATACATTGCTGCAGGGAACTCCACACCATCTCCGCCTCTGTGTGCTGTTGCCCTAGCAACAGGGACACTAAAAATAGGTCTATCTTCTTTACTCCTGACATTTCCGGTGCACAATCCTACTATTTCTACTGACACTGTGCCTTTAGTGGCCCATTCACTTGACCTCCCATATATTATCTGCCTGGGGTTAAACTCTTCCTTTGGACAACACAAGAGACACCGGGGGGATGGTCGACTCACCTGTGCAGTACTGCGATCTCATTCTCTATGTTGTTCTCTTTGCCTTCCAGTGCTTTCTTGGGGATGCACTTGATAGCCACCAGTCTCTGTGTTCTCTTCTCCTCAGCCAAAAGCACCTCAGAGAAAGCTCCCCTGGGCAAAAACGGGCATATGAAAGATCAGTTTTTGTTCACAAACACTTGACATTTACCACAAATGTTCATTGCTTTTAGAACTTTTCATGGTTCAGCGCATGAAGGTCTACATGTAATGTCATAGTTATAGTGACAGGTGTGGTATAATAAACTTTTTAAGATGTTTTCAGTAGGAGTGTGCCCCCCCCCCCCCCCCCCCCCCCCCCCACACACACACACACACACGATTCTTTGGTCCATATTTATATGTACCGCCAATCTTGGTGGACATAACAAAGCTAATAGCTCGTCAACAACATAAAACAAATCTATTTTTACTTGACTTGAAAAGTCACGATGAAGAGAAAAAAAAGCACATCAAGTCACTTATCTGTAATTGATTTGTCAGTATGTCATAAACGGCAGCGCAATTCACATCTTACCAGAGACAAGTCATATCAAGTGACATGCTGGTGCACTTCAGCAAGATACCGTGAGCCGAATTGGATTAACTTTGAGTCGACTAATTTGATGAGTGAACAAATAACCAGTGCTCTTTGCTGATAAGCATCTTGATATCCTTTTTTTTTGTATGTGGCCTATGTGATAGTGATTGGATGAATAATTCAAAGTGGTTACATTACTGAGACAGGGGGCTAAGAAAAGTTCAAAAGATGAAGCCGCAACACTCACGCAGAGACATTTACAGGAACAGCAGCTGTTTTTCACTTTAGTTTTAATGAAAAAAGATGCTATCTTTAACCTGTTTAATAATAGATACTGCAAATGTAGCACGACTGTTTTCCAAAGAGAGACTAGACTGCATTATGGATTATAGTGAGGAGGAGAATGGCATGTATATACAGAGGGGAGTAGGGGGGCACAGGAGGAGGCCATGAACATTGTTCACAACCGCAGGGGTGCTGTCAGACGAGAAAGGGGACCGAGCGGCCATCGGAGGTATGCTCAGGTAACAGCAAAAAACAACAACAAAAGAACATTTTTCTTTCGTCCTCCCAAATAAGATTTTGGGATCTTCTCGAAAGCTCCTGCATAGAAAACCTAATATTTGTCGGTGACTTTTGCAAATGGGAGCCTGGAGAGCATGTGCGGTCATACATTGCTACTGTTGCTGTGAGACACAGGTAATTAAGCATCCGCTCACTCATTCTTCCTTGGAGACGTCACTCTCTGCGGGTTTGCTGCTGAGCACTGCATACTGTTATTTGGCATGGCTGAGATTTAGCTAAGAGCCTACTGTAATGCTTTTCAATGCATGGCTAAAGAGAGGCATAAATAATGTTGATTAGCTCGCTGTGTGCAATATACTCAATCAATATCATCCTGACTGGCATTATTGTGCATTGATCATAGCACCTTTTTTCTCTACCGAACGGGTCTCATAAATGCTTACGGAGACTGTATATAAAGCATATGAAATACATTCTGCATCCATCTTGTCAAGGTTTTGTGTTGCATAAGCACACCGAGCACACTAGCAATGTGTTTTGCTGACATTGAAAAAAAAACATTTTTACATTTTAATATTAATGAAAAAGTTTTCCATGACAGCAGATGATTTTCCATATTCAGGCAAATGATTCCACTAGCATAATTTTCTGATAGACAGTAAAAACAATGGCATTATACCAGCTAACAGATCTGGACTAGAGTAGCTGCCTCGACTAGTGGTTCTCAACCTTTTTTTCAGCGATGTACCCCCTGTGAAATATTTTTTCAGCCAATTACCCCTTAACCAGTCCAAAGCATTTTTGACATTTAAAAACAAAAAAAAAACAAAAACAACATCCCATCTGTGTGATCTTGTCAAAAATGACACAAATTGACAAGGTCAATATCCAGACAAGGTCAAGCGACAATATCCAGACTTTACTAATTGACATGCAGACAACCTGTGTCTTTATTTTAAGTGGCTGACTATCCCGTTTAACCAGCCACATGTTTATACTGAGTGACTCTTTCAGTTACATTATACTAATTCTGTAGCGCATATACATGGATGGCTCAAAGGGTCCCAAGCCAAAGTCCGACTCGAGAAATGCAGCAACACTTACGATTATGCATTATGTCTTTTGACTGTAACTTGCCTGTGTGACGAAGAACACGCGACACGAGAGTCTTCCTGTCTCATCCGCTTGAATGAGGACACTCAGTCCTGACACCCGACTGAGCCTCAAACTGTGAGGATTAGCCACAATTGAATATAATATTTCAACATAAATCAATTAACCTCTCGCTCTGAATTCCTGTAAAAGCTTCTCCGTAATCGTCTCTCCGAGCTCATAAGGAGCTTTTCATCGACACGTTCATGGCAGGTCCGGCGACACTGACGATTTGACTACAAATACAATCTGTATTATATAACCCAGAATATTGTTGCTGTAAATTAAACAGCGATAACGTTTTTGTGGAACTGAAGCGGTAATGCAAAATCATTTGTCATTAAATAACAAAGTAGAATGTCACTCAGCAGACACAAAATTTTCTGAATGGAAGGACGATGTCATTTTAATTATGGATTGCGAGAAAGATAAGAAGGCCCATTCGTTAAAAGTTTTGATGGATGACCTCTGACAGAGAGGGACAGTCTGACCTTCTCTGTAGAGTGTTCAGTTCCTACTTTGATGGCTGAAAGGGTTTTCCAACTTACTTTAACCACATAGGTAACATGAATGAATTAATTGAAAAACAAAATATGCTAAAATATAATTATGATAGGGATGGCTCTGTGGGAGAGTGGTTAACACGTCTGCCGTTCAGGGACCCGAGTTCAAATCCACCTCGCTTCAGCCTTCCTGTGTGGAGTTCCCGCCTTCCCCAAGCCCGTTTGGATTTTCTCTGGGCAGTCCAGCTTACTCCCCTACTTCAAAAACATGCATGACAGGTGTATTGGACATATTAAATTGTCCTTAGGTGTGATTGGGTGCATGAATGGTGAATCGTCTCTGTGTGCCTTGCGATTGGCTGGCAACCAGCTGAAATAGGCACCAGCAAGCCTGCGACCCTTGTGAGGATAAGCGGATCTAGAAGATGGATGGATGGATGGATGGATGGATGGATGGATGGATGGATGGATGGATGGATGGATGGATGGATGGATGGATGGATGGATGGATAACTATGCTTGCAAGCTCAGTAAAATGCAAGTCTTTGATAATATATGATACAACCCTGTCAGCAAAAGTGACAATTCAAGAGTTTGAAATTACACTATTCTGCTGACTATTGTGCTGATTCCGCTGGTTAAATAGCACAAACTAACAGATGAGCAAAAAAAAAAACCAAACATAGACCAACATGGTCTCTCCTAGCATAAACCAACATGTTTTGTTGTGATAACGATTCAAAACAAACACAGTGATACGAGATTTAGCTGTTCTTCTGCACACAAATGGAGTACATCTTCAACACGACTGAAGTCAGGTCAAAATAAAAATGATATGAGTTAAAACTATTCTTTACTCACATTTCTTTAATGAAGGTGATTTAAGCATTTTTTTTTTAATGTTTTTACTTACCAGTCTTTGATTAATTTCAGAAAGTAACAACTTATTTCTTTTCAATGTCTGTAATGATTTGTTCAAAAGGTGTCAATGTATGTTCCATCTATTCATCCATCCATCCATTCATCTTTCTGGTGCCTATCCCAGCTGACCTTGGACAGTAGGTGGTGGACACCCTGAACTGGTTGTCAGCCAATTGCAAGGCACACAGAGACGAACAAGCATTCACACACTCAATGACACCTAAGGACAATTTAGCAATTCCAATACACCTGCCATGCATATTTTTGAAGTGTGGGAGGAAGTGTCCAGAGGGAACTCACATGGACTGAAGCCAGCTGGAATTGAACTCCTTAACTGTGAGGCAGACGTGCTCACCACTGTTGCACCGAGCCACTCTCAATCTATGTTATTTTGGTTAATTTAATAAGCTAGTTTTGTTGTTTTCACTTTGAATGTTTTCAGTTCTGTTTGTTAAAAAAAAAAGAAAAAAACTTTGCCTTGTTTTACCATGCCATAAGACCATCATGGTCCTTTGCTCCAAAGTGTTTGTCAGCATTGACTGAGAATCCTATTACGAGTCAATATCAAAACTGAAACACTTCACAATTTGCAGCCTTTACTGTGACAAGGACACTTCAACTTACGTCCCCAGCACTTCTTTGAAGTCATAATGCTCTTTAATGTCAGACGTCTTCTTCTTCCACCCATTGCCGTCCTCTCCTAGAGGCATCCTGTCGCACTGGTGGGATTCGCCACACTACAGCTGCGAGGAGACGAGACAAGCAGCATGCACAATTCATTTGTTAGCCCTCGCCAAAACAAAGCACATTCTGAAAAGCTGAATTCTTGTCTCAAACAATGCCAAATGCCACGTCGGGATATGTTTTTTTTTTTTTACTTGAATAAAGCTGTGGTATACAATGTTCGTAATTTTATTGAGATTTCAGCGAGTATACTGCCAGCACATTGTGTAAAAATAGATCCACTATTTCACTTAGCCTGATGTGATTAATGCTTAGTGCAGCACTGAATGACAATGAAATACCATCCATCTGTTTTCTATTGTGTTTGTCCTCATTATAGTAAGATAGAGCCTATACACACAAAAAAAGAGATGTGTCATAAATAACCCAAATTGGGTCAAAAAAGGACCAACTTTTGGAGTTAAATTAACCCCCCACCCACACACACACACACACACACACAAAAACAACAACAACAACAACAACAACAACAACGGGCAAAATAAATAAACAACCCCATTTTGGAGGGATTGTACTGCTACAGAATAACATATTTTGTGATTGTTTTTTTTTTTTAATTATTAATTTTAGGCAATATTTATGTTTAAAAAAAAATCCATACTCCCAAACTCCACTCCAACACTAAACAAACCCCAAAATTGGGTTGCTTGAATACAAAATCAACAGAAAGTTGTTGTCAAACTAACCCAGGTAGCGAGTCGGCCCAATTTTGACCAAAAGTGGGTTATTATTGACCCACTAGTTTTAAGTGTGCAAAAAAGCAAGGCTTTTGTTGACCCAATTGTTTTTAAAGTGTTCGCTAAAAAAAATAAAATACCTAAAGTAAATTCAGAAAATTGTGACAAATTAACCTAAGCAGTGGATCAGTCCCTTTTGGACACAATTTTTTTTATGTTTGACCCAAATTGGGTTGTTCCTTACACAACTGTTTCCAGAGTGTATCCCAGCTGACGTTGGCTAAAAACTTGGAGTACACCAGACATTCACTTTAAGTCGTCACTTAACCTAATATTCTTTGGGACTGTTGGAGTACATCAAGAACGTGGAACATACAAATTCTTTACACATTTTCACCAAGATACCTACCTACTTGTTTTTATTCTTATGTTTGTTAGGTATTTCCTGATTTTTTTTATTTTTTTTTTTGGGGGGGGGGTGTATTTTTTTTTCACTGAAAATTTAGACTATATGTTATGACCAATGCTCAAATAGCTAATCACTTAGATTCTTAAAGCGACTTCCAAGGGATTCAAGAATGCTCAACAAATTTTCTAGCCTTCTGGAACTCACTGTAACTCCTATTTAAAAAATGTACAACCTCATCTATTGCTGACAGGCAGCCTGAATATAATGACAAAAAAGAGGACGAACGTAACAGCTTGAAAGTAGGGCGAATAGAGCCAGTCATTAAAAGGAAGCATAGAAATTAGAGGCAAAAAAAAGAATAACAACACATGCATAGTCAATAGATGAGATGATGACCACAATTGGCGCTTTTAGAGATCACCCAAGTCAGTGCATATTTTAAAATTAACTGGCATTTTTGAAGATCTGTTTTTAGAATGAATTTTAAATTGAGAGACATTTTCCGCCCAGATTCAAAATATGCTTGTGAGCGTACAGAACGCACTGTGGGTGTAATGCACCACTCAAGGATGTGACACGCAAAGCAAGACCGCATCATTAGGTTTATTCACACGGGTGTCATGCACGGAGACTTTCTATTTTGCAGTCATGAAAAACGTGAAAATCAATGCGTGGACAATTCAAACGTACCTAAATGGCGGTCTGTGCCCGGGGTTGTGCGCTCCTTGCCTCCGGGAGAGATGAGCTGCTGCTGGCTGGCTTGTGCACAGCGCTGCCGATCCGCTTGTGCTCCTCCTGACGTCAAAGCCACGCACGTCTGTGGTCGTAGTGCAGCATGAAATCAGTGGATTGGGGGGAAGGGGGGGGGGGGGGGGGTGCAATGCGGTGTCTATTAAAATTTTGCTTTATGATTGCCAATGCAGAATCGAGGGCTTTGGTTTGTACTTAAACTAGATGATAATATAATACAAAAATCATTAAGTCAGCCAATAATATTATTTTAAGTTACAAAAAGTTTATTTCTAGACGTTTTGGATCATTTTTGTCATGGGATTTTTGCTTGGATTGAACACAATTGCAATACTGTTCCGTATCGGTAGATGGCGAGACTGCGCATATGTGGCACTTTTCTTTCCCACCGTACAAACGACACGAGTACAACTTCCGGGCTAGATTTTCAAACACTGGTGAGCTAGCCGCGTTATCTTAGCTCAGGGAATTACGGCTGTCTTCTCTGTGTTTACGGTAAGTTCGTTTTGTTTTAACCGAGTCATCGTTTACTTTCAATGTGCTTAATTTAACAGTGCGACGGGGGGTATGTCGATTTGTTCTCGTTAGCCAGCGGAAGTAAAAATGCTAACAAGGTCCTTGCTTTGTTTCATACATCCAAGTGATGCTATTGCTAAGCGACCAAGTTTAGGATCCTCGTGTCTCTTGCTAAATAAAAACATGTGTGTTTACTTGTTTAGAAAGCGGGCGTACAATTTTGTGTTTTAGCTTGCCCCTATCAAGCAGTGCATCAATGTCGAGCGCGAAGAGGAGACGCGCAACTTCTCCCTCCAGCAGTGTGAGTGGAGGTGGGGATCTCGACGACGTTTCCACTCCTGGTAGTGGTCGTAAAAGGAAATGGGCTTCCAGTGTTGCACCTGTAGAAACGGTATATACAGTTTATATATATATATATATATATATATATATAGTTTTGGGATGAGCTATTTGAATAACCTCTCGAAACTAAGAACGATAACGCCTGTCATCTAGATTGCTGTATGCCACGAGTTGTTCAACGCTGTCAGGGACTACAAGGATGAGCAAGGGAGAAACCTCAGTGATTTTTTTCTACGAGTACCAAAGAGAAGGTATTCAACAATTAATACTTGGAAAATTGGCTTTCACGTGTAACACTTGTGCAATGATACATTATCAGAAGCAACTCGAAGTCCACAATAAAAGTGGCAGGCCCCGAGCACCAGAACCTAAATACCACAATACAGAGCACTTTTGAAGATCATGCTAATGATGTCCTCATCTCCAGAAACCTGCCTGATTACTATGAGGTGGTATCCCAGCCAATAGACATGACAAAAATTCAGCACAAGCTGAAGGCAGAAGATTATCAAGAGGTGGAGCAGCTCACTGCAGACTTCCAGCTCATGTTCAACAACGCTAAATCCTTTTACAAGGTCCAACATATTTAACACTTTTTATTCTTAGTAGCTAAATGATTTAATTTCAGTGATTGTTGTGTTGATTTCCCTAAAATTCTACTTTGTGGTTCTTTTTTTTCATCAATCCAGAGGGACAGCGAGGAGTATCAAGCTGCCAACAAGCTGTGGGTTACTTATTTGCAGACGAGGAATGACTTTTTGCAGAGTGGAGATGGAGAAGATGATGAGGATGATGGGGACGACATGATGGATAATCCAGGGGGTTCAACAGAAGATGAGGTCAGTCTGGCAACAATCTGTTATCTTTTCAGCTTGATGTCGTGTGCAGGCTTTTCAAAGCAACCATACATTTCTCATTAGACTATGGATGTCATATAAAACATAGCCTCAGACCAGCCTGTGGCAGACATTTATGTTTTATTGTCACTCAGGCATCTTCCAGCAGCTTAAAAGAAGTGTTAGAACAACTCCTTGCGGCAGTGGTTTTGTACACTGATCCCTCGGGTCACGTGGTCAGTAAACTCTTTGAGAAATTGCCTTCCAAAGTGGTAAGTTCTGTTTGACTTTTAAAAAACGATGTCTCTTATGTAGTAAATATTACTGCAGTCTCTCATGGCTTTTTCTGTTTCCTTGATAGCATTACCCAGACTACTATGCTGTTATAAAGGAGCCCATTGATCTGAGGACGATCGCTCAAAGAATACAGGTAGGAGCTATAGAAAAGAAAAACATTAACTTGTTTGATTTTAGTTAGGTTTTATACATCTTGTGAAAATATTAGATCATTTGAGCAAAAATCTGCTATGTTACTTTATCATGAAATAATGGCTTTTTATTTGTCCTGTAGGTTAAAAATATTGTCTACCTTCAAAATGATGCCTGGTTCTCTCTGCTATTCAATTTTTATTTTTTCATTCATTATTTAAACTTTTTTTGTTTTTCTTGTCTTTGGTCAGATGGGTTACTACAAAAGTGTCAATGCCATGGGGAAAGACATTGACCTCATGGCCAAAAATGCCAAAACATACAATGAACCCGGATCTCAGGTTTTTAAGGTATGCCTTTTTTTTTTAATGTACCGTATATGATGTATTTACTCCTGGGACAGCATTACAGTTGTAACAGCTTGTTGTGCCACATCGTAGGATGCCAACACCATAAAGAAAGTGTTTATCCAGAAGAAAACTGAACTGGAACATTCTGAACCCACTAAATCAAGTCTTCGCATTAGGTAATTTATGATTTCCACGTGAACTTCACTACTACTGTAGACTGTAACTGCATATTGTTGTTTTTTTTTCTCTTCTCCGTTATTCAGAAATCGCAGATCTGGTCAGGGAGATCGACTTTCTGGTGTCAGCGTAGCTCTTCAGTATGGCTCAGAGAGTGAAGATGACCCTGTGCTCTCTGGTAGGCTTTGCTGGGTGGAACTGACTTAAAAAAAAAAAAAAAAAAAAAACCTTGGATTCACCCATTCCAATATTGTGCAGGCTCTGTGTGTTACGACGAAGGTGAATCAGAAGCTGAGAGTCAGAGTTCAAGCATGGAGATGAGCAATCCCATCTTCCAGCTGTATGAAGCCGTGCGAGGCGCGAGAAATAGCCAGGGCCAACTTTTTTCCGAACCTTTCCAGAATCTGCCCTCTCGCAGGGAATATCCCGACTACTACCAGCAGATAAAACAGACCATTTGTCTGTCGCAAATCAGGTTGAGATTACAAACATTTTTGGTTGTGGTGGTTGTGGTTATTTGTCAATTTTTTTTTATTTTTCTGTGGCAAATTTTTCTTAACTGTAGGACAAAGATGAAGAATGGTGAATATGAAAATGTGGAACAAATGGATGCTGACCTCACTTTGATGTTTGAGAATGCAAAGAGATACAACATGCCCAACTCAAGTATATATAAACGGGCTCTCAGGCTTCAGCAGATTTTGCAGGTAACAATCTATTTCATCATCATTTGTGCCCCGTGCCATTTAGTCGAAGATCCTAATCATTCAATGTTGCATTTTTCCAGGCAAAAAAGAAAGAACTTGTGAGAAGAGATGATGAGGATGGTGACAGTCTTCTGTCATCTGATGCAGGCAGCACTAAGAGAAAAAGGTAACAAGTCATTTTTTCCCTACCTCTACCATTTAACCTTTGATGTGTGTTGCTAATCTTGCATTTGATTATTTTTCCATTTCGCCAAGCCACAAGAAAAATATCAAAAAGAACAGAATGAAAGCCCTTTATGCTGCAGTGACGGATGCCAGGGAAGTCGGCACCAATCGCCGCCTTTGCGACCTGTTTATGGTCAAGCCATCCAAGAAGGACTACCCCGACTACTATAAGGTAATCCTAGAACCCATGGACCTGAAGACCATTGAGCACAACGTTCGCACTGAGCGCTACGCCACAGAAGAGAAGCTAATGGATGACATGAGGTTAATGTTCCGTAATGCCCGCCATTATAACGAGGAAGGCTCTCAGGTAGAGTGTGTGAAGGATGTGGGACTAAAATATCCATATGAATGTCACTATTGCTATCATTAAATTGTTTTGCTTATCTATTTATTGTCAATGTAGGTGTACAATGATGCTGACATCCTGGAGAAGATACTTAAAGATAAGCGCAAGGAGTTGGGACAACCACCTGAAGAAGAGGATGTTGGCTCTCCGAAACTAAAATTGAGTAGGTTTTTTTTTAAAAAAGGGAAGTCAAGTCAAAAATCATCTTTACTATAGTATTTACGATGAGTCCCCAGTTGTCCAAACATGGCATTCTGTTTAATATTGTGTTTGTGGAATAATAACTTAGAAATGCAATCCGTACCCTTTTATACATTGGATTTGCTATTGACTGAAAATCATGTCCCAGGGGCAGGGGTCACATAATGACCAATCCCTCACAGGTTTTCTGAGTTTAGTCATGCAGTGTTCATAAGCTGAGCTGTGATTAGCTGTCTTTTGAGCAACTGTGATTTCACTTTCAGTCATCAGCATGGCAAGATGGCATATCGCCCTGAGATGCATAAAAACATGTAGAATTTGAAGTTGAAGTCACATTTCACAATCACTATCAATCCGACTACCATGACTTGTATAAAAGATGTTTTTGTAAAGGAAGTGTTTGATTCCACTTTAATTTATCTATTTTTCATTCAAAAGCGATGCAATAATTTTTGTATTAGTATGACAAGATGATTTTCAACAATGATCGTTTATTTTCATTAGTTTGGAGCTTGTTAGTTTAAGATAAGGTATGAACTTCTCGTTGTCTGTCTGAGAGGTTTAATTTAATGTCAAATGTTTTCTAAACAGATTTATTAAATTTACATTCTGATCACATTCTAAAAATGCCATGACTATTGTTCCCCTTATGCATGGTAATACTTAGCTCAAAGTCAGTTTTGCCTGATAACAGTTAAAAAAAAACTGAATAGACTATGATGTATGAATATAAGCCAAGATCAAACGTGAAAGTGGCAGAAATTTAGGTGTAATTATGTTCATACACTTGTTGTACATTTGTCAAGTCTAATGAAATCAGGTTTAAAACTATGGCCTTTATGTGGGATCAATTCCCAGAATAACATGCCAGTGGCATTGACCTGATTTCGGCAAACTTGAAAATGAGGATAGATTTTTTTTTCAAGCACATTACAGATGGTCAGGAAAGATACTGTGAAGCAATACCTTAATTGATCATCAAGTAGGAACACAGCATCTCCATGAATGGCTTTTTGATTTATGCTTGTTGCAAAAATGTAATGTCTGTTCGTATTCCCAGTTTGTGTATGTCAATATTAATGCAGTATGTGATAAGTTTCACTAAGAAAAGCAAATTTCGTAATTCCTTTCTTGGTTTGATATATATTACTAATACGTTATCGTAGGCAAAACTGTTGACTGACTGTAGAGATTGGTCTCCTTATTTTTTCAGGAAAGAGTGGCATCTCTCCAAAGAAGACCAAATACCTCACGCCTCTGCAGCAGAAGTTAAACGAGCTCTACGACGCAGTGCGGAACTTCACAGACCGCCGCGGCCGCCGCCTGAGCACCATCTTCCTGCGCCTGCCGTCTCGCGCTGAGCTGCCCGATTACTACGCCACCATCAAACGACCCATTGACATGGAGCGCCTCCGCAGCCACATGGCAGCGGGACGCTACCAGGATGTCGAGGCCCTTGCTGAGGACTTCACCGTCATGTTCAATAATGCTTGCATGTATAATGAGCCTGAATCTCTAATTTACCGGGATGCTCTCGTGCTGCACCGGGTGCTCCTGGAGACGCGCAAGCACCAGGAGGGAGGAGAGGATTCTGGTCCTCCCGCTGTGGGAAATTTGGTGCGTGAGATGATCAGGAACCTGTTAGTGTCAGTTCTTGGCCACCAGGACGAAGAGGGCCGATGTTATAGTGACTCGCTTGCCGAAATTGCCGCCATGGATCCTGATGACCCAGAGAAGTCCCCACTAAATTTTGACATCATCAGGGTAAATGTGGAGCGTGGTCGCTACAGAAGACTGGACGTCTTTCAGGAGCATGTGTTTGAAGTTCTGCAGAAGGCCAGGAGGCTGCACAGGTACTAAGAGAATTTTCGAGAACGGTTGTCTAGCCAAGCTAAGGATTTGTTGAGATAAAACACAAGTGTTAGATCACGTCTACTGTGGCCCAGAAAATGTAAAAGTTTGTTGGAAACTGCCTTATTTAACAATCTAGACATGTCTTTCATTAAACATAGTGTATGTATCATATCTTAACTTACGTTTGACCTACCTACTGCCTTGTTTGCTTCTGCAGGACCGACTCCGAGGTATTTGATGATGCAGTGGAGCTGCAGCAGTTTTTCATCAAGATCCGAGATGAGCTGTGCAAGAATGGAGAGATTTTACAGACCACTGCGCTCAACTACACTTTGAAACACTTGCACAATGACGTGGAGCAGGAAAAGAGGGAGAAAATACCCAAAGAGATTGAAGAGGATAAAGACAAGGAGGATGAGCCAAGTAAAAGTATGTGCGCTATTCAAAACATCAGCAGTAATAATCCAACAATTGATGCTTGAAATTATAATCTCTTCATTTGATTTTTTTTCCCCTCTAATAAAGGTTCAAAGGAGAAGAATCTGCCAAATGAAGTTTGGCGTCCCGAATTGCATACAGATCTCGTGTACCAGCAAAAATGCACCTTCGAGAATACCACTTACCAGTTGGGGGAGTTTGTCTATGTGCAACCATCAGAGGCCAACTTGAAGCCTCATATCGTCTTGATTGAGCGTCTTTGGGAGGACGACAAAGGTTACAAGTCACTTAGTACATAAAGATAAGCTCAGCAGACCTCATTATCCCTCTTTTTTTTTTCTTCGCAATTTTTCATATTTATGGTGGAAACTATTCTCAAAATATTTATTTTGGTCTTCATATCACTGGAAAAACTTGCCGGTACTTTGGAAGGAGCTTGTAGACTCTTTACATCCTCTAACTGTGCAAATGGGGGACTGTGAAAGCAGTTCAGGTAGGCTATAAGATCTTAACAGAGCATCTGCAGGTATTAGCAATTCTATTTAATGGCGTGACAGGAAAACCACCTTTTTCCTTTTCAAATTAAGAGCAAAGTAATTGTAACATGAAATAAGGTATTGCTATTGCTATTTTGTTTGTGAGTTTTATATGAATGCACATTGATCGTAGTGGCACAATTTTCCGGCAGATGAGCCAAAAACAAAACAAATGGTGTTACTAAACTGGAATCAGAGTTGACACAGATAACACAGCACTCAGTTTGAAAAATAAAACACTTCACAGGAGGTAGATCCTTGAAAAATGTGAAGAACGACTGCTCTAGCTAATCTCTTTGTTTGTGTTTTTGAAGGTGAGAAGTGGCTCTATGGCTGCTGGTTTTACAGGCCGAGAGAAACCTTCCATATGGCGACTCGCAAGTTCTTGGAAAATGAGGCCTTCAAGAGTGACTACTACAACAGAGTGTCCTTCAGTAAAGTCTTGGGCAAATGTGTTGTCATGTTTGTGAAGGTAAGCCTGAAAGTTGTGAAAATGTTTGTCTGTTGATTTGTTCTGAAGCTGCTCATTACGGTTGTCTGACAAACGTAGGATTATTTCAAACTCCAACCAGAAGGCTTCAAAGCTGAGGACGTGTTCGTTTGCGAATCCCGATACAATGCCAGGTGCAAGTTGTTCAAGAAGATCAAGATATGGGCTGTCCCTCCAAGCCCTGTCAGATTTGTACCTCGAGATGTGCCCCTGCCCGTCGTTCGTGTTGCCTCCATGTTTGCTAAGCCTGACTTGGAGAAACTTGAGAAAATCTCATTTGTTGACAGCAGCAGTTTCATAGACAAGGTGAGCTTTTAACTTTTATGGTTCTGTTATATAGGTTATCCCTGATGAATGAAGCAGGGATTTTGGTATCCATTTTTTTTGATTAGCATACAAGTATTGATGTTATTACTGCTTTTCTTCCACCCTGAGGGGATCCGTGGGTTTATTGCAGGAGTAAATACAGGGACACAATATTGTATCAATACAGTGATTTCAGCTTCCCACATTTGCTCACATCTATCTACGAATAGTGAATTTAGATAAAAGTCGGCTCTATATAAATATGTCAAAGAAAACGTTAATTGGACCTAATGAAATGGCGGTGTGTATTTGGCAAGCTGTGGTATTTAACCTGAAGGCATGACAGAGTCAAGCTATGAAGTCATTAGTGTCTATGTTAAACATTTCTAGGAGAGGGAGGATGTCCCCATGGAGGTGAGCGGTGCAGAGCCAGGCTGCCAGTACTATGAACAGTTGCGTTACAATGACATGTGGTTTAAAGTGGGGGATTGCGTTTACATCCAATCGCATGGCCTCTCCAAGCCTCGGGTCGCCAGGTAAAGCCGTGTTTCGGTATTTTTATTGATCTGTTTGTGTGTGATGGTTGACCATTGCTTCCTTGACTGGAATGTAGGCTGGAGAAACTTTGGGTGCAAAATGGAACCACTTTCTTCTTTGGGCCCATTTTCATTCACCCAGAGGAGACTGCACACGAGCCCACGAAGATGTTCTACAAGAGAGAAGTGTTTCTCAGCCACCTGGAGGAGACCTTGCCCATGACGTGCGTCATAGGTACTGCTCTCTTCCTTCAAAGCCACTCTTTTTTTTTTTTTCTTTCTTTCTTTCTTTCTTTCTCAAACATCGTTTTTATTCTTAGGCAAATGCATGGTGTCGTCGTTCAAGGACTACCTGTCATGCAGACCTACCGAGGTTGCAGAAGAGGATAATCTCCTTTGTGAGAGTCGCTACATAGACTCTGAAAAACAGGTGAAAAAGTTCAAGGGGCTGAAGCGTTTCTCGTACTCTTCGAAAGTGGTGGAAGATGAGGTCTATTATTTCAGGTGGGCCCGTTTGTACGAAGCACTTGTGATTGAAAACGCAATCGATACAAGACTTTTTTTTTTTTTCGCCCACAGGAAATTAATAGTTCCACAGAAGGAAGCATCTCCCTTTTTAAATAAGAAGATAGACGAACTTGAGGTGAAACTAGCAGACATCGAGGATGGAGATGATGACATGGATGACATGGAGGATGACGATGAGGGCATGGAAACGCCTTCTATACCCCAGATGCAAACCTCTCTCACCAGCGATATGGATGGCATGCCTTACACACCTTCTCAGGTGTGCACATTGTCCCTCCCAATATTAAGATGGACACACTAAACTGCTTTAACCCTTTCAGTCCACACCAAGGATTAAAGGCTTGTCCAAGAAGGAAGGCGCCAAGAGAAAGATCAACATGAGCGGATACATCTTGTTCAGCAGTGAGATGCGAGCAGTCATCAAGGCTCGGCACCCAGACTTCTCTTTCGGTGAACTGAGTCGTCTGGTTGGCACCGAGTGGAGAAACCTGGAAGCCGTCAAGAAAGCAGACTATGAAGGTGAACCTGCAGAAGATGGCGTTAGCAGCTAGGCTTGTCCTAGTCTTCTTTTAGAGATTTCTCTGACATAAGCACATGACACCATTGTGGTCAGAATGTAAACTTTTGTGTTTTGTGTTAGAACGGGCAGCCAAAATCGTGGAGCAACAAGAACGGGAAAGGCCAGCCCTGAAGCAAGCGTCCCCAAGATCAGGTACCCCCGTAGGGTCACTGATGGGGGTCGTGCCTTCGCCTAGCACATTGGGCATGATAAACCAGACCATGACACCTATGTCAGGTAACCCCTCTCAGACACAGCACGAGTGTTTGACTAGATGGCAGCAAGGAAATGGGCAGGACTATTTCAAATACTCTTTAACAGTTGACAATGCAACTTTGCTAAAGCCACAGGTTTTTGTGCCTTGTTCTTTATGCTTGTCACTTTTATTGTCGCTAACTTTTTTTAAACTGCATGACCATGACATTGCATGACTAACCATTTTAACCATAGGTCTTCCGTTCTTGTTTTGCTTGATAACGCTCATTTACTGCATTCCCTTTCACACACATAGCCTGTTGGTTTTTAAATTGGCTTATTTTAAGTTGTATTCTCTTTTAAAATGTTAATGTCAAAAACGTATTTTTGTCAAAAACCTGCTGGACACTTTCAGATGTATAGTTTTTCATACTTGACCCCAAAGTCCCTTCATTTCTCACACGGTCACTGGTTAGGAGGACGTCCTGTTTGACCAACGTTTCAGGGAGCCGATAAGCCTGTGTTAAGCTATTTATCGTTTCCTCAGCATTAAAGGGTGATGGGGGTTTGATTTTATTTTAGCATCATAATATTACAGATACATTTAAGATTTTTTGTTTAATAATTGGTAATTAATTGTAAATGACCATTTTAAATATGGCTGCAAGAGTTTAACCATGCAAGTTTGCAATAAATAAGCATTCATGGGGCCTTTGTGTGAAAGGGGCCAAGTGTGCGCAACAGTAGTGCATGTCACATGGACAGCTGCATGTCACTTATGCATGAATGTGTTGTCATCCTCTCCTCGCCCTCTTCCCCCAAGGCATGATGGGAGCTTACGGGCCACCTTACATGCCCTTGCAGGGCCCCCATGAGGGTTTGTTGAGTGTGGCCCCAATGTCACCTTATCAAGCAGGGGGCCCCCATCTTCCACCTCATCATCTACACCAAAGTGGTATGCCCGGGTATCCGGGCATGCTTCATCATGGTAAGGGTTTTACTGTGGCAGCCACAAATGATCACTCGCCACCAGTCGTGGTCTTTGTTTGCTCCACGTGATGCGGTGGGGCTGCAAGTAGCTTTTCTCTCTGTATTCACATACTGGATCTACAGACACACTACTGATGCATGTCATAACACTGGTATCCAACTACTAATGTTCAGCTGAAGTTATAGCAACATTTTATTTTTATTTTTTTAAATGTAAAAGTTACTAGTGTTGTAGTTGTTGACACAGAATAATGATTTCTCTTTAATAGGCATGATGGGCACTGCTGTGAATGGCATGTCAGGAAGTCCGGCTCCAGGAGGCCTCATGCAGCAGGTGAGCTGCAACTGCCCATTTTACACCAAGACATGGCATTTGAAGAAAACCTGTAAAATGGTAGAAAACTGGCGGTGCACCACTAAACCAAGTGCAAAAAAAGTATATATTCGTAAGGGGGCAGTGAATTTTTCTTTAAAGGGATAGTGTGTAAGATTTAGGCAGTTTTTCATTACGGACAGCAGGAGGTGCTGCATTTACCATTGTCCGTAGCTACAACAAACATGGCCGCCTCCGGAGAAGTCCTACTCCATGTAATATAATTTAATGATAACTAGACCTATGATTATGTTTAAAAAATACTGGTGGTCATTAAGAACACATTCATTTGCAAGTTTTTGAAATTTACAATCATTTAATTTATTTTTTTTTAATGAAAAACGGTCAAAATCTTACATACTGTCCCTTTAAAAAAAATGTGTACACAGCAGTCATTTTTTTTTTCTTTAAAAAACAAAACAAAAAAAAATCTGCAAGGACCCTTTGTATAAACATGGCATTCTGATTACATCATGTATGTGAAATATAAATAGTTTTTTTTCATGTTAGTGGCAGCCATTTCGCCACTTGTTCTTGACTGAAAATGACAGTTGCTCGGGACTTTGGTAACAACCAATCATTGCTCGCCTATTCTCTGAGTTTGGTCATGTGACGTTCACAAGTTGCCTGGTGATTGGTTGTTACCTGAGCAATTGTGATGTCATTACAGTCAGGTGGCAAAATGGCCACCCCCTGACATGGATACAAATTTGTGTGAATTGTGCTACTTAATTCATATTCCACAAACATTAATTAGAAAATGGGTTTGGACTATAGAACATATTGTTAAGAACAATTTTGGTTTGACTTCCCTTTTAAATATTATTTAAAGTTGTACGGATACTTTAATGGTTTACCATTTGCTCCATGTACACACTCAGAGACTCTAGTTAAGAAGCAACTTGGTTTCAATTATATTTAGATTTTATTTTCAACACCAATTTTTTTTTCTATTTCAGCCAGGAATGTTCAGCCCAGGACAGCATGCTCCCCCACCATACCCAGGTCAGGGCCAGGCCCCGCCCATGTTTGTAGCCCCCCCTCCGAAGACTCAGCGAGTGCTGCACTCAGAAGCCTATCTGAAGTATATCGAGGGTTTGAATTCAGAGTCCAGCACGGTCAGCAAGTGGGACCAGACGCTGAAAGGTCCGAACAAAGCCTGGTTTCTATGATGGCTTATTCCCATTTATTTTGAAGTTTTTTTCAATCTGATATGGCTGTGTCGAATCATATCCTTATTGTGTTATTTGTATCATGCAGTGAAAATCCTGACTTAATCACTTGAATACAAAACATCTCTCCACAGCTCAGAGGCGAGATGTTCACATGACCAAAGAGCAAGAGAGCCGGCTGCCAGCTCACTGGCTAAAAAGCAAAGGAGCCCACTCCACTATGGCGGACGCACTGTGGCGCCTGCGCGACCTGATGTTGAGGGACTCCCTCAACATTTGTCAGGCCTACAATATGTGACGTGTAGGCCTGGTACCGCTTTTAACCACACCTCCCACGGCCCTTACACTCAAACTTGGTATTGAACTGTAGACCCTAGAAGCAATATTTTATAGCAATCCTTAACCGATTTTATATTTATTAGTAACTATAATGAGCTAAATAGTTGTTTGTGCATTTTCATTTTTTTACTGCGGATTGATTTTGCTGCCTACAAAACATGTGTTTTGGCTTATTGGTACTGTTAAAATAAACTTATGAATACTATTTAAAGAGGAGAACTTACAGGTGTTATTGTAGTAAATTGAAAACAAATGTATCACATTTCCTCAAATAGATGCCTTACCCTATATGAATAAATCAACACGACACCTCAAATAGACACCTTTACCACCCATAGAAAAAGTTAATAGATGGTTCCACCATTGTTGCTGTCATTACCCTTCCTTTGATATCTTCCACATCATGGAAAATGCAAACGCGCAATGAGTCATGGTTAATGTCATTTCCACAGAAATCATGGCATCTGTAAACTGACTGATGTATGAAGAAGTGCTTGTGCACGATTTGTGAAATATTTCTCAGCAATTGTGTGAAATGATTCAGCATTAAATTGAAAATCATTTGGATTGGAAAAAAAAAAAAAAACAAGTTCCTTGTGTTGTTATTGTATAGCAGATCCAGCACATGTGAATCTGACTGGAATTTAAAACAAAAATGCAACTGCATGCACTGAACTGAACATAACCTGGCATTGGAAAAATAAAAGCCTTGTATAAAGGTTGTCCAAGCCACAAGCAGAATTGTATAAAGCAAACGTGTGGACCTTTCCATAAAGGCAATTGCTGAAATAATTGAACTAAAGATAATTTAGGATTTAAATTTAGAAAAGATAATTCATTGTACTACTTATAGGAGACTAATACATGTAATAGAAACTGAAAATCAGTCAATCGCGTGGCAATTCCTTCTCTTTCAAACACATTTCGTGATAGTTAACAGCTCGAGTTAAACAAATCCTTCATAAATAAAATATTAGATAAAGCCTTTGTCAACGCAATGCTGCAAAGCTAAAAACGTGTTCCATTGAACAACATTCGTGTTCCAGCAAGTAGATGTTTGGGGGTCGGGGTGAAATTGTACGAGTAACAAAATTGGAAAGTTTAAGAAGTAACCTTATCATTTTACGGTACAATTCAGATTTTCAAAATACGCGGAATACAGTAGGACCGACCAATAAATCTAATTAATTTTCATTTTAAAAATATTTGAAAATTGTCTAAATTTTGCAGTGGCAGAATGCTGGATGGAAGTTCAGAGGACATGTTGATATTTAAAGGGATAGGATAAAAAAAAAAAAAACAAGTCCACATTCAGGTCTAGATACAGAAAAATATAAAGATTTTTTTGTGGTGAAGATTATTTTTCCACACAAAGTTTATCAAAACATTGTCAATATCGTGAGTTGTTGAATGTTGCCCATCCATGTATAAAGCAGGATAAACGAAAATGGATACCGCATCAGCTTTGGTTAAGAGCCTTCTACCCAGCATCGAAACATGCCTTTGAAACCACAAATCCAAAACAGTTTTTCCTTTTTTCAGTTCCAGAAAAAAAAAATATACAGGCGATTAATTGAGTTTTATTTTTGAAAAAAATCCCGTTACGTCACTTCCTAAAGCCTGACTTGATAATCGGGCCATTCTCTTTAGTGTTTGCCCTGTATTCCCCATGTCTACTTCTTCAGGGACCACGTTTTGATTAAAAAATACGTAAATGAGCCCTTGAAAATGGTTATTTAGTCACTTAGACGACACCAAACAAGTTTGCCGATTGAGCATCTGCAAACCTAATAGGAGAACACCAAGGTGAGGCGCTGTATTGTGCAGACTTTTCCGAGGCTAACGTAGCTACTAGCACTTTCGTCGGGTGCTCGGGTTGTACTGAGGGAGAGAAATGAGAATAGTCGCACATACCGATGTCCGGAAAAAAAATGTCAGTTGTCTTAGCTTTTAAGGTGCTTATTCATCTCTGCTTTGACGCAATTTACTTGCTTTACAATGTGATGAATTCGGCATTAATCAAAGGGTCTGGAGTGGTTACCTGTATTAGCAAGGACGCTAGGCATCTCGGACGTGGTCTGTTTGGACAGCAGTACTCGCCCGGCGGCCTTATTTTAACATCGACTTTAATAATATGTATTTGTTGTCAAGTTGAATGAGCACGCACGTGCGTAGTGACGAATGTATGCATTAATCCAAACCGCATTTGAAGGCTTTCTTGCTAGCCCGCCGTCAAGCCCTCCTACTTAATTAATTACTTAATAAATAAAAAAAAAAAGACAGAATCTGATTTTCGATTCGAACATACACGAACGGATTGTTGTGTTCAACAAATGAAGTATTTCGGGAAATATAAATCCTCCTGTGTGCACATTTTTGCCGGGAGAAACAATTTGGTCTTTGTTGGAAGGGAAAACCTTCATTGTGTGTGTGTGTGTGTGTGTGTGTGTGTGTGTGAGGATGACGTGACTTGTAGTTACAATAGTGCAATAAATTTCGAATCTCAACCTTAATAACTAGACATCTTTTCGTAGGGGTTTATTTTGACTGCACTCTCACTTTTTTAGGTCCTATCAGCTATGCCCCTTCCATCGTTTTACAGCATCCCGAAAATTGTATTTTCCAGGGCCCATGTCATCCAGACACCATGAAATTTCATCACCTAGATTTTTTTGCAGCATCTTTCAGCTTTTAATCCTACAATGCCGTTTTAAATTTTAAAGCATGAACATGACTTCCAAATGTATTTAATTGGGTTAACTGAATTTATTAAAATATCAGGTTTTGCCACATACATATATCTGTTTGCCTCAGGTTGTTGGCCATGTATGCAATATACAAGTACAGTGTTCACAACAAGTTAGGGAGCTAGTGAGCCACTCAGTGGATGTCACACATATGACATTTGTTTCATCAGATTTTGGGGATGGGAAGGCAATTGTACTGGGGTGATAGATACAAAATGGTCTCGTTGTGTAATGCCTGCATTCATGCAGATAACAATATCCCTAACCTATTGCGAATATTTCCAGATTGCACTGCATGCGTCTTAAATGTTGCCAGTAAAGTTAGAGTCCCTTTCCATCTGTTGTCATACTTCTACATCTTGTAGCCATGGTGAGAAAAGGTGCCACGTCAGATTAGAAGACGGTGCATACTTTGGGTCATAATTTTGTTACATGTTAAATTATTGCTTTTTCAACTACTCTAGGGAATCATGAATCAAAGTCTTCCGTGACACCTGTTCTTGTGTGAGAAGTTTCTACCATGATCTTATTTCTCATTTGTACAACAGTGCCTCTTTATCCTTTTTTCTATCAACAGTTTCCATACCATTGCTACACTGAAACTTATCCTCTCAAAGCACCCCTGATAAATCCAGAGCATCAAGGATGTCCCAGCTCCAATACCAGTGTCCAGCCAATCCCATAACCGCTGCCCCCGCTCCACTGAAACTTGGGCAACCTCAAGCAGGTTTCAGCATCCCTTGTGCCGCAAGCACGTTGGCGTCGGAGAGTGCCAGCCAGCCCGTCAGGAGCTCCGCTCTTCCTGCGGGTTCAGCTACACCCTACACTACCATCACAGGTTTTTTTTTTTCTTTTTCTTTTTTTTTTTGGTGCATTGTTTGCTTAGAAAGCCTTCTCCTGTTTGAATTGATGTAGGCAATGCAATAAAATAGATTGATTGACTTTAGAAATTTTAACCATATGAAGTAATATATTTCTTTTCAAATATTCAGTGTAATGAAAGTATCAAGTTTCATAGGGTTATTAACATTCCTGGTAATAATACAAGTGTGCACTGTTATTGTTAAGGTTAAAAAAAAAAAAAACTCAATCTTTCATATTAATGTATGTAACAAGTTGTTTATTTGAGCTTGTGCAGTTGATGCCTTGTGTTTTGTGGTATCCAGAGTTTCATGTTATTCCTTCCTCAAACTGCTCAAAATTTCTACTTCAATTTTCCTTCAATTTTGAAATGGAATGTGTCAGGGACATTTGACTACAAAGGTTCTTCTCTCATTGCGTTAGTATTTGATCTTTTAGCCATTTATGTAGATTTTCCAGTTATGTTTTCTTTTATTCCAGTATCTAACATGGCAAACCCTAAAGAGAAGACCCCCATGTGTTTGGTGAATGAGTTAGCCCGTTTCAACAAGCTCCAGCCTGAGTATAAGCTACTGAGTGAGCAAGGACCGGCTCACTCCAAAGTATGTTGGGAGAATCTTACACAAACAAGATTCATTTCTTTGTTGTTTAATAAATGATTACTTATAATGTTCATTGTCTTTTCAGATTTTCTCAGTGCGGCTCACACTGGGAGATCAGCACTGGGATGCTGAGGGGACCAGCATCAAGAAGGCCCAGCATTCCGCTGCTACAACTGCCCTGGCTGAGACTGTACTTCCAAAGCCCACCATCAGGACACCACGCTACACAAGCAGGAACTCAGGTGGGTGCCTCCCACCACCCTCATGACAAGAAAATTCATTTTTGTGGTAACGTGTGCTCGTATCAGGATTGTTTGCCTTTGTGTGTGCTTCCGATCTAGCAGATGGTATGATTCAAATCATGGAATTGAACGCATTGTGCGCAAGACTTTGTAAAAAGCCCATTTACAAACTCATTGACCAATACCCGATGAGACCACCACACATGAGTTATGGCGTCCGTGTTGCGGGGCCCTACCAGCGCTCTATGCAACAGTAAGTTTGTCTCATCCTGAGTCTTCTTTTTCTATTTAATTAAATTGTTTAATTTTTATTCATTGATTTATTTTTCAATGCATTGTTAAATGTGTGTCCAGTTACTACTACCCATTTGCACCCATGGGACCAATGATCTACTTTATGGAACTATCCATTGGAGGCCAGCAGTTTGTGGGCAAAGGACGGACGCGGCAACTGGCCAAGCAGGACGCGGCTGGGAAGGCGCTTAAAGTGCTGCAGAAGGAACCTATATTGCAACAAATGCCACAGGTGAGAGGTGTGCGCTCAGCATTGCTTTTGACTATTTTAATCAATACATTCATTGCATCACTTGTTTTTTCTTCCCCAGGTGAACGAAGAGCCCGAAGAAGAGAATCTCAACAAGTCAGAAATCAGCCAAGTGTTTGAGATTGCACTGAAGCGCAACCTACCTGTGAATTTTGAGGTATCACCCTTTTTAGTTGGAGGCACCTAAGCAAACTTTTGGCAGCTGTGAGCATCACTGTGTTATCCAGGTGTTAAAAGAGGAAGGCCCGCCGCACATCAAGAGCTTCGTCGTACGCGTTTCAGTGGGAGAGTTCACTGGTGAAGGCGAGGGGAAGAGTAAAAAGATCGCCAAGAAGTTGGCGGCCACTGCTGTGCTTGGGGACTTGAAGAGGCTACCTCACCTACCCAGAGTAGAGAAGACTCTGCCACGCATCAAGAAGAAAACAAAATCTATCATTAAGGTATCCATAATGATAGAATAAAATAAAAAGGTCGTTTGGAAAGGTTTATTTAATTTGTGGAAAAAATGCATTGTTTGACAGCTTTAAGCATGGCATAAATGTGACAAGTATGTTTGATCTGTAAAATGAGCAACTAAATGATCAATTCATCGTTAAATTTCTCTTTTTTCATAATTAATTTCAGATGGCCAAAAATGCAATGTTTTTTGTACAGTACCAGTCTCGTTTTATACAAAGCAAAAGAAATAAGAAACGCCTGAATGCAAAAAGCAGCAGCACGCACGGCTCCAGGCAAAATTTCCTCACATTCAAATGCACAACCCAAGTGTAACAGAATAAAGTAACTAGAGCATACTGATTCCTGATGAGATGTCAACGCTTGAAATAAAACAGCCAAGTGACAAGCAGTCCTGGGTTGGAGGTCTATTCGTTATGCAATATTCATAAGTTTTATGGAGATTTTTTTTTTTTTTTTAATGAACCTCAAAGGTTGAACTGAGGCAACTAGATTTTCTTGCTTGTTGATCTTAATCCAAAGGTCTGACATTGCATTTCTTCATTTTGAATTATGTGTCAAAGAAAATACATGTGGGTGGCTCTGTGGAAGAGCGCCGCACAGTTTAGATTCCCAAGTTCAATTCCAGTTTGCTCCGGCACACCTGTGTGGATTTTGCACATTCTACCCGAGCCCTTGTGGGTTCTCTCCGGGCACTCCTGTTTTCTCCCACACTCCAAGAACATGGATGGCAAGTGTATCGGACATTCTAAATTGTCCTTGGGTGTGATTGAGTGCGTGAATGGTTGTTTGTCCCTGTGTGCCCTGTAACTGGTTAGCAACCAGTCCAGGGTGTCCCCTGCCCACTGCACGAAGACTGCTGTGATAGGCACGCGCAAGCCACCAACCCTAGTGAAGAGAAGCAGCTACAGAAAATGGATGGATAGCCATGCTTGCAAGCTAATTCAGTCAATGGAAAATACATGCACCAAGCTATTTTTAAAAATGCTATGAGTTTACCAGTCTAGAACCTCGGATGTGCAAAAATTAGTTTGTTTGTGATCAGACCTCAAAAAGCTTCTTTGCCATTTCAAGAAGCTTTAATCTAGCGTTCCCGTTTGAATTGTCTACAGACAAAATGAGACAGCAATGTTGAATGACTGGCTTCTTCTCCCAAGTAGTGGAGTTATTTAATGCTTGCATTGCTTCACGACATAGAATATTCTTAATGATGAAAAATGTTGAAATGAATGATTGAAATGAATCATTGTCAAAAGTTCCACATTTGCTGCCCACAGCTGCAGACCAGCCCGGAATACGGCCAAGGAATGAATCCCATCAGCCGTCTGGCTCAGATCCAGCAGGCCAAGAAGGAGAAGGAGCCCGAGTACATCATGCTGACGGAGAGAGGGCTGCCACGGCGTCGGGAATTTGTCATGCAAGTGGGTCCGCAGCAACCTCAGCGGTCGTCAGTTCTCCCCCATAAGGGTTTTCACACTGCATTTGGTGTTCCTGGTGTTTACTGTGGGGTGGGGCATCGGTACGATGGTGTCCCGGCGCAAACATGTCTATATTTGGAAGTGGTTGCATAGCGACATTGTAGAAAGTAGCCTGGAGGTTCTTTTTCTGCTGGGTGTGAAATGGACCCCATTACATTTCTCTTCTCACAGTGGGACACTGGCTTTTTTTTATTACTTCCTCCAGTTACGCTTTGTGGTTTCTGTACGAGTCGGTCAAGATCTTTTGCCATTAGCTTTCTGAAATCACTCTGCTTTTCGCATGAACGATGAAAGGGTTGGTTGATAGCGCACTGTGCTTCACTAAGTGCGGTGAGAAAAGCCGTTAATAAACAAGGTTTTAGCCGCTTTTAATATATGCTACCTGTATGCTTTTGTTACAGGTGAGAGTGTGCGGCCAGTCTGCGGAGGGCATGGGGCCGAGCAAGAAAGTGGCCAAAAAGAACGCGGCAGAGAAGATGTTGGAGATGCTGGGATATAAAGTGCCTCAGCCACAGCCCCCCAAACCGGCACTTAAAACTGAAGAGAGGGTATTTGTTTGACCTTTTTAGGTAATGCAAAAGCACAACCCTGTCTGTATGTTTAATCTTAAATGTCCCTTGTTTGCGGAATTTTTAGACCCCTGTGAAAAAGCCAGGTGATGGACGCAAGGTGACATTCTTTGAACCTGGCTCTGTGGAGGAGGTGCCACTGGGTGGGTGCTTGTGGTTGGAATACACAAATTGTGGCCCCTTTCGTGTTTTAGTCACATCCTACAATATTTAACAGGTTCCAAGGAGGAGGAGTTCCGCCTGCCTTACTTGAGCCACCAGCAGCTTCCTGCGGGCATCCTGCCCATGGTGCCCGAGGTGGCTCAAGCGGTAGGGGCCTGCCAAGGACCCCAGGCCAAGGAGTACGCCCGAGTAATGCCAAACACAGGCAAGGCCACCGTCACTGCCGTAATTGCCAATGAGCTGCTGTACGTCGGCACGTCCCACACTGCTGAGGCCATCCTAAAAAACAAAAATATACAGATACCCCACGGGCCCCTCACTAGGCCCTCAGAACAGCTCGCTTACCTTGCGTCAGTGCAGGGATTGCAGGTAGTCATCAATTTTCATGCCATCGGACAACTCATTAGCATTGTATGCTTTACAAAAAGTTCTTATTTGCTTGCAGGTGGAATACAAAGATTTCCCTAAAAATAATAAGAACGAGTTTGTATCGCTGATTAACTGCTCCTCCCAGCCACCCCTCATCAGCCATGGAATGGGAAAAGATGTCGACGCCTGTCATGATATGGTAGGCCAATCACTATGTTTTCACTTGACCACGTTATTGTGTCCTCCAAGGATTTGTCCAGGCTACAAGTTCAAGTCAAGCCACTTTGTGATGATGGTTGACATTGAATTCCTCATTTCAAAAGCAATTAGAAGCATTTGAAGCAATTAGATAAATTCCTTTCAAACCTTAACCATATTAAAAAAAAATGTACTGAATTTGAACAATCAAAACATTTTTATTTTCTTTGTGGCCCGATAGCCTTGATATAATATCAAATAATGTTCTTGCAGGCCACACCAAAAGGTCCTGTAATCTTTCATTTGACAACATTTTAAAGTCAAATTGTGGTAACCTTTTCCATAAAAGACTACAACTAGCAACAATAAATCAACTAATCCTGGGGTCATGATGGATGAGAATCCGGGAGAGGAATTTTAAGCTTGCAGAGATTTTCCAAGTTTAGGCTCAATCAATGTTTTTGCCCAATTAAATCTGTTGAGAGGTCAAACCGCTACCTGGCACTTCCTTGTATTGTCCTAAACATCTCTAAAGTAAATTAAGTGCAGTGTTATCCTCTAATAATATCTCAATTAGCATTTTTGACCCATAACGACAATTAACCATAGCCTGTTACCAATATTCTAAAGTCATATAGGGATCGACATGCTTACATTTTCTTTGAACTCTTGATTCTTAGAAGTGAATTACTCTTCTTCACCTCTCTAGGCTGCGCTTAATATACTAAAATTGCTGTCTGAGTACGAGCAGCTGTTAAACGAGCGAACAGGAAATGGAAAAGCCCCTGGGTAAGCCTTTTATCTTTATAGCATGAAGTCAAATTTTAAACACGTCTGTTTAAACCGGACCCGTCGTTCTCATTACTGGGCTTATTTTTTGACAGTTGTGGCAAACACGAGTTTGAGGGCGAGCTGCACCCCAAACCGGCTAACTCAAGCACACTGGCCCCGCCCCTGGATGGCAGCGTTTAGACCATCAGGTTGGCTTGACTGTAAAAGCACTAGAGGAAAAACTTGAAGACACTGTGTTCCAAGTTGCTGCAGGATGTTTTTTTTTTTTTTGTTTTTTGGCGGCTGTCAGTCATATTCACCGTTGCACCGTGTTCACAGTTAAACAAGATCGAACTGAACATATTGGTTTTGCGCTCCTTGATGTTGTTTAATTGTATGCTCTTTTGTTGCTCACTAGTGGGAATAGCTGCATCCTAGCCAGTGATATGGGGGTCTTGCTTCACTTTGAGATTGAAACTGTGAATTATGTCCTGTTAACGCTTGTTTTTAAGTATTACTGTTTTATTACTGCCATTAGTTTATTCTTGGGAAAAAAAAGTCCCATTTGTTATTTCATTGTCTAGGGTGCAGCTGTTGATCTTTCTGTAGTGCTTTTGCTCAAAAACCACAAGTGACGTGTTACCGACAAGCAGGGCCAGGAAGAAAGAGTGTGTTACTTTCAGTGTAGCGTTTGATGTAACGTGATGTTATCTCCACTGTGCGTGGCGGACAGTCTTAACTCCTTTTCCCTTCTTTTGTGTCGGAAATAAACCTGCGTGCTTATATGTACAAAACAAACCGCTGTGTTTTCTTTCCTATTTAATTTTTATTTGTGTCATTTATCTGCTGGATTTTTTTTTTTCTTGGTCATATTACATCAGACATTACAGGCACGGGGTACCTACAAAATGTATTGGTTTTCACTTTATGTGATTTAGACAATTTAGGTCACTTTTTATGTTGTATACAACATACAACAGAAGTTACAGAGTTCCTTCATTTAATGAAGTTTTTATTTTGATTGAACATAACTGCAGAGCTGATAACCACTTGTCTGAGTCGTCATTTCGTCTTCTGCATTTGCTCTGACCTTCGGTATGTGAGTGAATCCTGGTGGTACCCTAGTTCTGTTTTCCTCACATTACAGAAATACTTTTTGTATGAAATGTATTATGTTAACATGCAAAGTGAAAACTCATGCAATTGAGTTGACACCGTTTAACATTTTTTTCTTCTTGGCATCAATGAAGGGGTACATGCACTTGTCGGAACCCATGAAACGATATGAAACCACATTGGATTCCCATGGCAGTAACCTAGAAAAAAAAACAAAAAAACATGAGCAGATTTCCATTGGTGTGACTAAGAGAAGATGTGGTACTGACGCTCTGCAGATTCCAGGCAAGTAGGTGAGACGTGGAATGCACACTAGAGGTTGGTCTATGAGGATGGCATTCATGGCCTGCTCCACGCAGTACTGGGGCTCCAGAGGGGGCAGGACCAGCTCCATTTCCTCTCTTTTGGCAGTCAGCAGAATGTTAGTAGGAAATGACAGGAAATACGCATAAGTAACAAAATGCGTCTTTTGTTCAGTGCACCACAAAGTACCATAATAGTCCTTATGTATACAGGTAAACAATTTAACATTGGTCAAATGCAGTGGTTTGATGAGATAAAAATTAAATTTGTTTAGTGATCAGATAGGGGGCTATGTGGTGGCCAGTCACACTGACCTCACCTACACCTAGGTCGAAGTTTAGAAATGTGTAAATTTCTCCCATTTACATATGAATCAGCAGCATAAAACCCGATCAGAACAGCCCTAATGTTGACGCACCTTATCTTGCAGCCTTCAAACATGCCCGTGTCCACGATGTAAGGACACACCAGAGTGGTCTTCACACCCTCCACTTCCTCAGCCAGCAACTCGTGAGCCAGAGACTCATGGAAACCCACCGCAGCAAACTTACTGGCACAGTAGTCCTGTCTCAGGTGGATTAAACACATCCATTTATGATGGATTTGAATGGGTAAACATCTCAGATTGTTTTATTTGAGATAAATGTCAAAACTGCAGGTCAGCCTCCAAATTTTTTCACCTCCACGCAGCCTGTGCTGAAGAGTCCCAGAACGCTGGCAATAGTCACGATGTGGCCGTGGTCCTGGGCCTTCATCTGAGGCAGGAAGGCCTTCACTGTCTGGCACACATACACACAATCACTGAGAGTGATGTAGTGGTACGTAATGTTGGAGCATTATTTAACTGAGTGTTGCACAACGTGAACAGCACTTTTGTTGCATGAGCAGCTTCGTAATAAGAGGATTGTAAGCAATGCTGTAAAAGGGATCATGTTAGTGTGCTTTGTTTTTTAACAGCAACCTTCTGTGTACCAGTAGCTGAGAAAGAAATTGCATTTTTCAATTCAAGGTTTAGTTGTTGTTAGTCTTTGGTGAATCATCTCAGTGTTCTCTGCTCAAATTTCATCAATTGGGCCTCACAAATAAACCCTGCCAGAGAAAATATTTATGGACAATTGCGTAATGAGTTTAAAATTTTTTAATGGCTTAACAGCACTAGTTGAAAATGTAATGAAGAAAAAAAAATCACCTGTGATTTTGTCGTTTTATTTTTTCGGTAATATATACTCTTTTTAGTCTGATCTCTGTCTCGATCACCAAAATACATGGTCTCGTCTCTGTCCCGATACTCTACAGTATAATCACAATAATAAATGCCTTGTTCCCGGTTGCTGTGATTTTGCCGACAGCATTACTTCCAAGTGTAACAACAGTGTTCTGTGGGCATTCTTTCATAATTGACTATCGGTGGACCAGTCTGAGAACAACTACATATGTTGGTTTACTTAGTGAGTTGGAAAAAAATCAAGTCCGCAAATAATAATTCTCTTAAATTCTTGCATAAATATTTCTTGTTTTAATATTACTAAAGGGATATCAGGGTAAATGAATCTGAAAACTATTGGAAAAAAAGTTCCTAATTTAGAAATTCACCTTTTTCTCCTTCTTTACGATGAGCATACTCTGCACATTTCATGTTTGACTGCTCCCAACAAGGTAGAATTTGCGACAACTAAAACCAAGTCACTATAGTGGAGTTTCAAGGCTGTTATTTTTAGTTTACCTAATTTTATTGTTGACTACCTGATTTGGTCGACTTTATTCCCAGCCCTACTTCCATGTCACCATAGGGACTCCTTACAATTGCTCAATAAGATGAAGCAAAAGTTACTGTGACTAAAAAAAAAATGCTGTGTATCAATGTAGCTTTGCTGTTGTTTCTTGTCGTTTCTTGGGTCATATTGACCCAACTGTTTGCATTGCGTCATTCTTTTTATGGCACTTTTTACTTTTTTTTTTTTTTTTGTATTTAATCATACAGATTACCCTAACCCACGAAACAAAAAATTGTGGTTGTTTTAAAGAGACAAATTGTAATATCCCTTTTTTGACTTAGTTTGCAGTGAACTTTAAACATTGTTATGAATAGCTCTCCATTCAACAAATGCTCCGTATTTTTTATCCTGGACTAAAACAAAAACGTTAGCCTCACCCAAAAGAGTGCTAGACAGTTGACATTAATTGTCTTCTCGATGAGCTCGTCCGGACAGTCCAGCATTCGTTGACCGGCCACTACTCCGGCGTTGTTCACCAGCATGGTGACATCCCGCCCCAGATCCTTCCGCACCACATCAGCGTAGCGGTACACGTCCTCCCTTTTGGTGACATCCACAGTGTAAGCGTGCGCCTTGCCCCCCAAGTCGCGCACCAGCTTGGCCGTGCGCTCATTGGCGGCGCCGTCCACATCCCACAGCACCACCTCGGCGCCTTGCTTGGTGAACTCTTGGGCGAAAAGGCGACCCAGGCCTCCTCCCGAGCCGGTGATCAGCACCACCTCGCCGTCGATTGGCTTGATGCGCGGTCGCAGCACCGCTCGCACGGTGTTGCGTAGGATGAAGTAAATGATGTCCAGCAGCATCATCTGCAGGTCCATGAAGAATATCATGGTCACTCGTTTTGACTTGCTGACCTTCACAAATGGCGAGTGAGTTCATGCAGACGTCCGAGCTGCTGTTTGAGCCGTCTATGGCTCTCAGCCACCATCCTGCTGCTTATAAGCACCCTCTCCAGATTAGGAAAAATACGTTGAGCTCCTCGTTGAGCTCCTCATTGAGCTCCTCATTACTTGGCCAATGCCAAGAAAAGTAACTTAAAGTACATAGAATGCTACCCTTTGTAAGGAGGTCATAGCTTTCTACATTTGCACGTGAAACAGTAACAGTTCATACACAGTGAATCTCCGTCTGCTTGTAGCTTGCGAGTCAGAAAATCACCTTTTCGCATTTTTGCCCACTTGCTTGATAAGAGTGGCTTTCGAAGAGAATGTGTTGCTTTTTGCTCTAAATTCTTGTGACCCAGCAGATTGGTGCGCGAATGCTTGTTTGTGTGTGTGTGTGCCCTGCAATTGACTGGCAACCAGTTCAGGGTGTCCCCCGCCCACTGCCCCAAAGACAGCTGGGATAGGCACCAGCAGGCCCGTGACCCTTGTGAGGATAAGCAGCTCTAGAAAATGGTTGGAGGAAATTCAAATTTGGTGTGTAAAAACTAACACATTTTATTGGCGGCTCGAGAGCATAAGAAGCAGATTATACTCATAAACTGTAAATCTCTGTGGTATTAGGAGGATTGTGTTTTTGCTCTCTCAACACTGGCACCCTTGTTTTACCTGAAACGTTTGGCATGTGAGCTATGTACGTATGTAATTGTACCAATAATGCTTTATTTAGTCGTCTTAAAGTTCTCCATATTTAGGTGGTTTCTTTTTTTTTTTAATTATTTTTTTTTATATATATGGAGTGTGTCCCCCCAAGTCGTACTCTGACCAAATTTTGGTTTGACATTTACCTAGCAGAATAAATGAAATAACATTAGACACTAGACTTAAGATAAGTTGTGGGATAAAGTAAAGTGAATGCACAATCGACAGTTAGTACAGTAAATACAGTTTTGAGATACAGCCAGTATGTTTGTATATTTTGTATAGTTGTGTAATTAAAAAATGTTCCTTGTAACATATGCTTGCACTGTTGCATATGTTACTTATTACATTCAACTTTCAAGCCTGATTTTTAAAAAATTGTTGTATAACGAAACAATTATATTTGTTTGAACTACTTGTATAAATACAAACGTCAAATGATAATTCAAAAGTAATAGGAGTGTGTGCTCGGCGCCCATATATAATTAATATAATTAATACACCCTTTTCACACATTCGAAGCACACACACGACGAGCAGATCAGCCAAGAGGTCACGATAATGCTCATCAGTCTTAAAGCAAACACACAGCAGCTTTAAGCTGTGGTGTTGCCATAGAAACAGTGACCTGGTGAACAACACATCTCTGCAGTGGCAGCTTGTTGATGCTAATCACATATGTAAATGATACATATAATGCTTTGAAAGGTTTTAAGGGTCTCTGGGCTACTTTACCATTACAAGTGGTTAGCACAGTAACCAAACAACAGTGTTTGACCTAACTGCAGGCTGTGCTCATTGGTAAAGTGCAATTTTGTTGTTTGGTGATGAGGTTATATATATATATATATATATATATATATATATATATATATATATATATATATATATATATATATATATATACTGTATAATAATTTTTTTTCATTGTTTTATCTTCCACCACTAGATGGCTACATTGTTAAGCACACTGTCCGTCGAAGCACCGCCTACCTCCCCATTCAAGGGAAAGAATCTCCGGTGGCAAGACTGTGGGAAACCCCCAATGGACAGGCGTGTGGAGACATTTGAAGATGAAAGCGTGCCTGTCCGCACCCCACGGCCCTCAGCTTCCTGGACATAGACCACATCAGTCACTCCTACATAAAAGTTTGCAAGTATAAACCTTGTATATGGTTTATGTGAATGATTGGTATTCTAATTCAGATATAGTGTTGCAAAAGTCATCAGCATTTGACAGTTGCAGTAACTTTTGCAACACTTTAAATAATACCAAAAGAATAATGGAAGTCAGCCATTCTTAATCAAAAATGTAAAGTGATCTGCTTTATTTCGTTTGGAGTCATCCGAGGGGGAAACATCATTTCTCTTAAGAAATAGAAACAACTCGGGACATAGAGACACCGTTTTTTTTTTCCTTACAAGACCATAACATTGATGGCTCCGTGTGAATCACAAGCAGCCGCAACGCCAAAAAGTTAACAACATGCACTGAACAATAGAACATTTATACAGAAACGACAGCATAGAAAGTCAACAGGTAGAAATGTTTTTGTTTGTTTGTGTGTTTTATACAAAACAGACCAAGCTGGGGACCTACAAACAACATTGTATAAGAGCTTTCCTATATCTTCAATTTCTCTGATGTACGTTACAAAGACCAATGGCTTAGGCAAGGTTGGGGTCAATTTCACTGAGAGCTTCAAATATAGAAAAATATAAAGATTTTTTTTTTGTAAATGTTTCTAGTTGTTCATTGGCCTCATACTCCTATACCACTTTTCTTTTGTCATCTTTTTCTCCATAAATATGCCCTGAATGGACCCCAACCCTGTGATACAGCAATAGAGGGGCTTGAGAATGCTTCTTTTTTTCTGGGACAGGATCCTCATCACAATACAGAAAACCCCACATACCCCAGCTAATCAAAATTATTCAGAATGTCAGAAATTGAAAAAAAAGGGGCCTTGTTTTGACATTTTGAAAATCAGTGCTCTTCATTTTTCCTCTAAAATGTCAATAAAGTAATACAGGGGGTCCTCAGTTTACAGGAGTGTCAAGATGCGACTTTTTAAAGCTACAAATAGTGTGCTGGGCTATCAGTGAACATACTTTTATATGAGCTCATTTTATATTTAGTAGAAATGGCAAATACCGGGTCCTGGTATCAGGCTGATCCCGAGTTTGTAACATGTCCGGTACTGGTAGAGGCTTATGATACCAGCCAACGTTTCTGAAGGCAAAAACAAATCTCACCTTGAGGAAGTCCTCCTCGCCAGCAGTTTTGGTGTGATACTGCATTCTCAATGCAAATTTTGTCATGTTAAATAGAGTTATCTTTATTAAAATTACTAAAAGTATTGCTCCTCAGTATCAATGAGTACTCTGAGTTAATACTCATGCTTGTACCGGTCGAAAAAATTATTGAAAGGCTGTCGTATTTAAGGCCTTTAAGAGTTTTTCACAAAAATAATACCTTAATTTTGATTTTACTACCATCTCCGTTGTAAAATGAGGACCACCGATGTGTGTGGTTATGGAATAACTAAATACAGATAATAGATGTTTTTAAAATTCCTATCACAGTATTACAGTCAAGGTATCCTTTTTTTCCCAACCATCAATACTGGTGTCATGAATGACCAGGACAAAAACTTAAAAGGAATCAACAGAAACTTAGTAAATACAAAACAATAAAATCAGTATATTAAAAAAATAAATACAATGAATAAATTAAAATGCAGACAACATATTTTGGAGATACTTGAAGTGTCTTCCAACTAATAAATATTATCAAGTAAAACTATGCCCAAACTCCAAAATCTTGTTTTTGTATCACATATTCTATCTGCCTTATCTGTATTGTGACACACACTTGTTATTTTAAATAACAAAAACTCTACTAAATACATTACCCATCATAGTTGTGTGTTGTATTTCCATGCGCAATCATGTCGAACAAACCTTGGCGACAGTGTTTCCTGTCTAGTCATGAAATATTGATTGTCATCATAGTTGAAATATTTCAGCCAAAATTTCCCCTGATAGCCCAAATGTCCGGACACGTGACGCATGGTGACAGCTTGTACGATGTTTTTAACCTTTAGTTGCAGAATCTTTTTTTTTTTTTTCATTTCTCCCCCATTTTATTGATTGATATTGAAGATAATGTCACTCATAACTGGCAATGAGCAGATTATTACTGACCTAATTATGTGGGACATACATACGTCAATAAGATTTATGTGGCAGAGTTCATGTTCGGCATACGTTGGCCTTCAATTTACCTAATCGTGTCCCTCAAGAAAAATCCAATTAAAAGTCCATTCGGTACGACTGAGTTGAATGTTGTGAGGACGATATGAAAAGAAGTCTATTGTAAATTTTTCATGTGGTCCACGGGGGCTACCTTGTACTCATGGGCTCCATAATAATGACCATAATTTAAAGTGGTGGGGGAAAAAAACGAAATGAATAATATGTGAAAATGTATAAATATATAGCAAACAACTCTTCACTTTTCTTGCCCTTTCCAGCTAAAAAGAAGTAATTAAAGGCCAAAATGTGTCCAGTATATGAGTAATTTATTTCTCTAGGCATATTTTATTTAGCAACTCCAGAGGGTTTATTGTATAACTTCATCTGTTATGTTCCTGGCTTGTCTGCCATGCCACTAATGATGATGCACATCTGTATTAAACTTGTATTAAAGCAAAACTGTTTAGGAGTATGTTGCTTCACGTTCCAAATCATTTGCTCTTAATTTGAAAAGAAAACTACTGTTCGTATCAGGACTTTAAAAAGCATGAATTAGATTTGCTAACTCCTCAAGTGCCTTGACGTACCCCCATTTGAGAACCACTGTAATATTAAATTTAAAATGGCATCGGTATAGTGCAGAATGTTGTAATTTACCGCCAGTTTAATGATTTCCATTCCATGGTCAAATGATCAATTGGAATACTGTTTATCTTTAGTGTATCGTATCTCTCTATCAAAAAAAAAGGTGCATTTCTGTGACATCTTTTGATGATTGGGGAGGCTTCTCGATAGTTCACACAGAGTGGAAGCTTCCCCTGATGTGCATACATTCATTTGGGAAATTCTTTTCTGTTAAGCGTCGCACTCTCCTTTGCTTTATCTCAACAGTCACACCCTCATTGCAATTCCTTTCACACTCTGCCTTCTCCGACTACAATGTAGAACACAATATGAAATCAGGAATTGTGACTCCAAAACACAAAGATGAATGGCAGCCACTCATGAACGTTGTGGCGACCTATCACATAAACTGGACGCAGGTATGATTGACTTACTTCCATTTTCCCTGCAGGTCTAACTGGAATCTATTAGATCCAAATTCATCATTGTTATGCTTTTCTTTTAAAGTTTTGGTTCAGTCCACATACCGTCATTTGTTAAAGGGTTTTAAAAGGCAAGTATTTCGCATCCCAACCGAGATGAAAGGTTCCCCCGCGTGAATTAGACATTAAAGTGCATGTACTGTATATTCATCTAATATTAGCGACGTACTGTATATCCCTTAAATGTTTGTTTGTTATGCAGTAACAAAAAATGATCAAACATTCGCCGCGTGCTACAAATAGGAAATAAATGTGTCAATGGGCGGGGTCGTGACGTCTTCCTGCCGCCGCATCCGTGAGTCATGGGTATTGGTGATGAAAGGTGGCTGCGCCGATGTGACCGCCATGCATAACTGCTATTCCCCTGTGTGTGTGTGTGTGTGTGTGCTCTAGTATATGTTACATGCAGTCAGACCTTGCCATCCAATTAAGAGAACTGAGCAACGGTACCTGTCACCATGGCAACCAAGCATTTAGGAACTAGTTAAGCACTGTGTGTTTTCTGTGTTACCGCTTATGCGCAGTTTCTTTATATACAGTATGTCTTTGTTATGTAAAGATTCGAACGCCAAAGCCGCAACAATCCCCAATCATTTTTTATCTTCATTTCTATAAAACCAAACCAGTTTCTTTTGGTGGCATTTCTGTTGGATGAAATAAGGTCAATGCATGTTGAAACTTTGTTACTAAAATCTTCAATTAAGAATGAGCTGGGGTGTTTCAAATTTTTATGATATAAAAAGACTTGATTGTTACATTAATACTTGAACAGAATTTTTGTACTTGTATGTTTGGTTGAATGTGTGTATTCACCGGCTACACATTTTGAAGAACGGTAAATGACGCTGACATAATATTACGTTATATTGACTTGTGCATGCACAAGTAACAAAGTGTTTGTGTTTTTAAATATTAATTGGCCTACATTATATGAAAATATTTGAAAGTTAAGTAAGTAAATAATTGTTTTCATAATTTTTCAAATTATTTTTATGTCCGCAATGCATGATTTCCATTTGGAGTTTTGTGCCATTATGCCAGGAGGTATTGACTTTTGCGCTACCTCAATTTCAAACTTTTGCACAGACTTTAGCAAACATCATGAACGTTTACATGCTCGATTTACTTTTGTGCTCCAGGTAAAATATGGCAGGCCAATTTGGCCCCGGATCCTCGGATTCGTCTGTGAGGTAGGATATTCTCTGAACTTTGTAATTTTTTGAAAAAAAACATTCAAACATTGCAGGATATTTGACAACACTCTTTACTGAGGTGTCAAATTTACACTATTTATTTGAATATTTATTTATTTTCTCATGACTTGAAGTGATTTAATAATTTTACCACCAAAATTTGACTGTACCATCAAAACATACAGCCCTTATTCTGAATTTTAATAAATTGTGTAGGTGTGCCTAATAAAGTAGCCTGTGCGTGCACATTATATGTGGTTCCTCCAGATTAAAAAAAAAAAAAAACTCTTGGACCGCTACTTTCATCCATTTTGAATGAGACAGAGATGCCCAAGTAGTAATACCCACTGGCAAGATGTAAGTGTGAGTCCTCCATGTGATGTCATGTGACAAAATACTGCGGACGACGGCCCGTACCCTGCAATATCGGAGGCCTCTGTTCCATGGCGCTGAACTTTGACGTGAGATTACTTGTCACGTATGATTATGACAAAGCAGACTATCAAAACCCCAATATCTAAGGTATTTTATCTTTATAAAAAATAAATCGGATTGGACAATCTTTGACGCGCGTGTGTATACGAATTACAATCGGCTCATCCATCAGCAGTCGTCCTCACATGCACACACGCAATTGCGGACATGCTCGCCCCCAACAATTGCAAATGACTAAGGCCAGGTATGGGAATGCAGGGTGTGATGAAGCTTATAGGCTTTTAGGTCCTCTCCTGTATCTCCATGATTAAGGAATTAGTTTTGCTCGGACCGGTCTTACTCAAGGATGTAGCGATAGCCGTCGAGCCCATCAGCCACACAGAACCCAGTTTGATTTTCTCAAAACGACTCTTAGGCTCACCGAACAGACCCGCTAGCTACATTAGGTTGCTTCTTTCTCTTGATTGGAATGAATCGAAAGAGGGGCAGTGAAATTTCCCAAGTGTCACTCCCCGAGTAAGCGACCCTTGTGTTCTCCCTGAGCCCATGGCCCAAATGCAATTGCTCAGGTAATTTGTAAAACGTTGAAACCGTGTCGCTCTCCTTTGTCTGTGTGGCTTGAAACGTCTCTGACACGTGCGCTCCTGATCCGCTTCACGGTCTATACTTACGCACTCAGACATCAGTGGCTTTTGTCCAAAGTATTTTGACGCCCCCTTTCCCCCCTTTGTCTGCGTCCTAACTCTGGACCAATGTGATTCTCGTGAGGGACCCCGCAAATTCCTTCCCGGGGGAATAGGCAGTTTTGTCCTAGTATTTTCTGAGCTGCTTCCAAATGGTTAGCGGCTCTCTGGTAGTTGATGTTGATGCTGCGTTTGGGGCTGGAGCCGCTCAGCAGGCAATCTGTTGGGCTGGCGTCAGAGATGTCACGCAGGTGTTCGTCGTCATCCGTGTCGGCGTCTATGTATTTACTGATGGAAGAGTCGTGGAAGGTGAAAACGGTCGGGGCCAGGGTGGCACTCTCCGGGGACTTTGGCGGCGTCCTGCTGCTGGCCGTGGTATAGACGGAAAGCTCGGGGCTAAGCAGGGAGCGGTCGGATAACACGGAGCTGTCTGAGAGCGGCGACTGTCCGGGCTCCTGCTCATTGCGACAGCCTCCCTTGGAGAAGAGGCTTTTTGCGGCATTGCCAGAGAATAAGAATCTCCTTGCGTTTTCTGAGCATGACGGTTTGGGAACGGTGGTGGGAGTCAACATAGGTGCACCTGTAGTTTTCTGGCCTGTTTTTGCCAGAGAGTGCTGGGGAAGAGCCATAGCTGGGTTGGGTGAGAAGCGGTTGCTTTCGCCGTGGCAAAGGTCCATAGCTGTATTATGAGGGAAGCGTGGATTCTCCTGGAAGTCTGTAGCACAACTGATGTAGCTGTCAATGCTGGACAAACTTTTCATATCGCCTACACCATCGGAGGTTCCCAGCGTCGGTGGGCCATGATCCTGTATGGCTCCTAGCTCTATCTCGTCCCTTTGCTTTCCAAGCCTGGAACCTTTAACGTTGAGGTTTGGTTGGGACTGGGTCTTGGCCATTTGGGTGTACATCTCCTCCAGCTTCTGAACGTTTAACTTTTGGGGACTGCTGTCTCGGCCATTGCTTGGAGATCCTAAGTCCTGGGCGTTGAAGGAACGGTTGGAGCTCGTTTCGGAAACGGCTCTCTTGGGAGTCCATTTCCAGCGGCTCGGTGAGAGGTGGTTATCGTGAGGCCTGTCATTCTTTTCCACGACCACATCCATCAGTTCCGCACTACGGGCAAAAGCCTCCTTCAAGTTCATGGAAACAATGCTACCATTTCTCTTTGCCCTCTCCAGGGCCTCTCTTCGCTTAAGTGCTTTTTCCTGTCTTTTTTGCTCCTTGTAGAATTCTGAGAAGTTGTTTACAATAATGGGAATGGGGAGCGCTATCACCAGTACTCCTGCTATGCAGCATAAACCCCCAACTATCTTACCAAGCAGAGTTTTAGGGTAGATGTCTCCATAGCCCACTGTGGTCATGGTGATAGTGGCCCACCAGAAAGAAGCTGGAATGCTTTTAAACTTTGTGTCCTCCTCGTCCTTTTCGGCAAAGAACACCAAACTTGAGAAGATCATGATGCCCATGGCAAGAAAAAGGATGAGTAGGCCAAGCTCATTGTAGCTTCTCCTAAGAGTGAAGCCGAGAGACTGAAGTCCTGTAGAGTGACGGGCAAGCTTGAGAATGCGCAGGATTCGCATGATCCGGAATATTTGAACCACACGCCGCACATTCTGAAATTGCAACACGCTCTTGTTTGATTCCGTCAGGAAGATGGTGACGTAATACGGTAGGATGGCCAGTAGGTCGATGACGTTGAGAGGACCCTTGAAGAACTTCCACTTGTTGGGAGAAGAGAGGAAACGGAGCAGGTACTCCATGGTGAACCAAGCAATGCACACCGCTTCCACGTGGGCCAGCTGCGGGTTGTCGGTGGACTGGCCGAACTCATCTGTGGCCTGCAGCTCTGGCAGAGTGTTGAGAGACAATGCGATGGTGGACAGCACGATGAAGAGGATGGAAATGATAGCCAGGATCTGAAAAGCAAATTGAAATAGTTTGATCAACGGACTTTGCTGCAGCCTTACTTACTGTTAGGATGTTTTAGCAGAAAATTTCGCGACATATTTACTACTAATTAGTGTTCTCACTGGCTGTGTTTTAAGGGACTGTCTGGCTCACTGCTCCTGCCCTTTTCTAGAATGTTCTGTGCCGTGTCATTGTGGGGCCATGCCTTCCTAAGTGTGTAGCGCTGCCCTCCCATTCCACATGGCGCGGAGAAAATACGACTCCTTTATCATAACTATCTTGGTCTGTTCCTTCTCTTTTGTCCGTCCCATTTTACTATGCTCTATCTGACCACAGTTCCAGGGAATATTACAATCTTTTAATACAAAATGCAATAAAGGGAGTGTATCAAATTCCCTTGTAATAAAGCCTACAGATGCACAATACTGCACTAGTAAGCTGCTCAGATGGAAATAAAAGAGTTAAGAGACTTGATTACGACAGAATTAGTACCAATCATGTAAAGACTTAATTAATGGTTGTTTGCTTGTGACTCAGTCTTTTTGAACATTATGTGCCGTATTTAGCATTCAAATCCTAAAAGTACATTTGCCTTGAAAGACAGTTTTCAAATGAATTTCATTGCTATAATATAGAAAATTAGCATAACATAGGTTACAATAACTCACTTTTTTCATTCATTTGTTCTGAAATGAAAAGATGATCAAAACCTTTCCTCATGACCATTTTCTCAAAATACCACGCTTGCATATTTCTATTTTATTACTGATGCACCAAATTTATTCTTCAGAGGAAAAAAAAACTAGTTTCTGTATGAATGGATGTTAATGCTAAAAAAATCACATTAAATCTGAATTTCTTCCACCCTGTCCTCTTAGTTTCAGTCAAATTGCAGCTGTAATTCACTGGATCAAAACAAATTTCCAGCGCACAAGGAAGCGCTCCCTTCTAAATTGTCTGGGGGGAAATGAAGGCTGTGATTGTGAAGAGGGTGATTGACAGCTCGAGCTTTGACGACAGCCTAATAATTTGTCCACTCCCACGAGCGAAAGTGGACGCAGCCAAAGGGCTAAAGAGGCAACCTTATCTACGACCAATCAGAGCAGAAGGAAACTGTTGCCATAGCATCATGGCAGACAGGAATAATGATCCTATCTGTTTATTTGCTCCTCTGTGCTCCTCTCTTTCTCCTGCTTCTCCTCTTCCCTTGGAGGAAAATCAGTTTGTGTCCAAAGCATCGAGGGGCAATTGAGGCCCATAATTCTTTTCAAAACTTTTTCTATCATTAATAAATGATCTCTACCTTGTAAACCTCACATGAGTTTAATGTTTTTGAGAGGCAAAAA
This sequence comes from Hippichthys cyanospilos, assembly GCF_059441005.1. Classification (NCBI taxonomy): domain Eukaryota; kingdom Metazoa; phylum Chordata; class Actinopteri; order Syngnathiformes; family Syngnathidae; genus Hippichthys; species Hippichthys cyanospilos. The sequence continues at coordinate 18,193,284 of NC_142377.1, forward strand.
ATCTGGGATTATGTCATTGTACAAGCGTGCACTCCGTTTTATAATAGTGATTTGGTTGTGGGGAACCAATTTAGAATGGCATTTGGCGCACACGTGCAACCATTTGAAGTGTCTCTGATTAATCCCAAACAAATGCGGCTCTAGACACTATTATCTCAGGGTTCAAGGAATTAGCAGGAGGTTCATTTGGGAGTGTGATGGTTCCCCAATTGGCGACACGGCTGCACACAGCCACTTTCTTATTAAACGATGGTCGGAATGGATATTCATTCTAAACTGGAGATTAAAACGTTTTGACAAACTATGGAGATGATAGCAGGAACATTGTAATATTTCAAATGAAATATTGCTAATTCATTGAGATCAGGATGGCAACAGATGGCAGCAGAGGTGGAACTCCATGGTGGCCTGGGGTAACCATAGCCTCCCCCATATATTGGGTAATTTTTCTTTAGCTGTGGTTTTTCTGTAATTTCGACATCCATGCATACTTACATAAGTTGATGATAAGTTATCTATATTAACTGCGTATTTCCTCAACCAATGTTTTGGTGTACATGTTCAAAACAACAATCGTATCATTTTATGTTAAAATACTCAACATGTTTACTTCATCCCAGTATCACTTATTTGAACTACAAACATGCTCTAGATGAAATCCGAAAACAAACCTTGCATTTGAACAGAGGGTGTGTAGACCTCTTATATCTACTGTGTAACACATTCAAAACTGTACTTGGACCATTTCTGCGTACACAATCTAGCAAAGTAGAAGCAGTGCTTCTGATCGAATAAATTAAAAACATTTCCTGGCCCCCTCATTTTGCAAACGCGTCGTGCTTGTTTTTGGTTGTAAATTAACCTCCCACAGTATTGACCTCATAGCCAAAGGTGCTAAATTGCTAATCACATTCACCAAGGTTCCGCATGCAGCACTTTTGTAATGAGCCAGAGAAAAAATAGAATCACCCTCCTAACAAATACCTAATTTAAATCTGTGGGGTACTGTCACTATGGTAGGACAGGATTTAAAAAATGGCTGTGGTAATAGGCTTGAGATGCTATAAAAAGGTCACTAATGAAGACACACCGGCGCCGCTGTGTAAGATTATGGTTATGAAGTCAAGTTCCAGTCGGAAACCCTGCACATTTCCCACTGGCCTGTGTCCCTGTGGCGACTGCACACTGCCTGCCTGTCGTTATCTGCCGCCCTCCTTCCTTCCTTCCTGGCAGCCTAATTGTCAGCGGCCGCTAATTTCATCAAAGCGTTGCGCTATATTTCAGCCGACTAAAAAGGCAAACGTGCACGTTGAGGAAACAGCGGCTAAACAGAGCAGCAGACATGATTGCAACGACATCGACCAAATTACAGACTATTTATAGCATCCTGGACAGAGTGATGTTAGGGGAAAAAATGCTATTAATGGCTGTGTATTAGTATTTCATGTACATAAATGATATTTGACACTCAAATGTATTTTTGGTGGCTTTGAAAAAATCTGAAGAAGATATTTATATCCAGAGGAGACAGAGAGCAGACTGACAGGAAATCCCACTAGAGACCTGATACATCACACTAGAGGGTCTCATCTCGTGTGGCGCAGAAGACACAATATTACCTTTTTCAAGCAAAAAAAAAAAAAGACAAGGTGACACCAAGCCCTCATTTGGCTGCTGCATGATATATCCGCCAAAGGGGATAACTATATTACTGTAAGACCTTGTAAACTGAATTTACAGGAGGGATATCTTGTCAAAAATACACTTAACACGTTTCAATATAATTGCTGTAAATATGTGCAAGACCACTGTTTTATTTAGTAGATGTGATATAGTGTAATATTCTTTTGACCATTTGAGAGTGCCTTGTTGTGAGGGGGTGGAAAAGATGCAGTGGCAAATAGTGGTGTCCCTCAATGTTTATATACTGTATATACATATACTGTAGTGTACTATACCACGCAGTGAAATTCTTACTCTGTTCGCTTCCCAAGCAGACTACATTCCATGATCGAGCAAATAAGAGTCCTAAATTCAATTCCGACTTACTCCAGCCCTCTTTTGTGGAGTTTGCATTTTCTCCCCGAGCCTGCATGTATTTGTTCTCTCCATTAGTTTGCAGGTGTATTGGACACTTTAAATTGCCCTTCAGTGTGATTAGGTGTGAGAACGGTTGTACTTCCCTAAGCACCCTGCAATTTGCTGGCGACCAGTTCAGGGTGTCCCCGGTCTACTGCCCGTAGGCAAACAGAATAGCCCCCAGCAAGCCAGCGACACTAGTGAGTATAAAGGGCTGAAGTTTGCATAGATATCCCCGTGACCAGTCTCCTCCTATCGTAGGTATATTGGACACTCCAAATTGCTCTTAAGTATGATTTTGGGTGTGAATGGTTGTTTGTCTGTGTGTGGCCTGCGATTTGCTGACAACTAGTCCTGGGTGTCCCCGGCATACTGCCCGTAGACAGACGGGATAGCCACCAGCAAGCCAGCGACGCTAGTGGGGCTAAGGGGCCAAAGAAAATGGATTGATGGCTAAATGAATGTTGAAGTGGCTCTTTGATCCTTGGATGTTTCTATAGGGTGCCATCGAGGGGGAATTTGGACACCCCCAGCATAGAACATGCAGCGTGCGGTTTTAACTGTCTTTCCATTCATTTTCTATAATGGTTGTCCTCATTAGGCTTGCAGGTAATTGGGGCCTGTCCCAGCAGACTTTGGGAAAGAGGCGGGATACACACAGGACTAGTTGCCAGTCAATCACATTGCACATATTGAAAAACAAACATTTTTTTTTTTATTCATGCGTATGGTCTTAATTAAACCAAAACTGTGCATGATGTGGTAACCACTAAAACACCCTGCTGTACCTTTTTGATTCAGCCTTTGATTCAGGATCAATGGTATTTTTCCACGGATAATATAAAACAGTAATCCCAATGTGTTGTCAGTGTGATTTCCTTCTTCTAACAGAGCTAACATTTGCATTCAGCCTGCAAACCAACCTCGCCTTTGAGATTCTTTGCTCTCTTCTCTGAGAATGTTCCACTAATATTTGCTGACTTCCTCTGGTTTGCTATTTGCTGGCGGCTTTAATGGCTTTATAGCAGGCTTTTTGTTCGAGGTTTTTGCCTTGGGAGAAGTGAAAATAGGTGTCTTCTCTGTGCCAATTCCATTGTTTTAGAGGGACCCGCTGATAGTTGCTTTGAAAGGTTCCTTCTCATTTGCCGTAGAAAATTACAAAATACGTTTCAATAAAGCATTTATGTAGGTAATTATCTTCAGTTTAGATGACGGCATAAGTGAGTTAGTAAGCTACAAAAGCAGTGCAGTGCAGCTCTTGCTTTCTGGTTCCCTTATTTAGCATTATTAAGGGATACTATCATGGGATACAGTTCTTAGTGTGATGCAGTTCATGGACAGACGGTAAAGATGGGGAATCTGATTACTGAATGACTCACGGATTAAAGCGAGATCCTGGGTCTCAATTTTATATCCGCAATATAATTGAAGCCACTTGTGTTACATCTTTTTATTGCCTTTCTTCTGCCTTATTTCATTATCACCTCAAGATGTGTTCAACGGTATACGTATGCAATAAGAAATTACATAGCAAACCTGTTTAAAGGACATTCTTGAAATACCATAGTACATAATTAGATATTTACAATGATTACCCCAGAAAACTACTGCAGATTTTTAAGTATGTTTTCTTCACAAATTATATAAATGATTCAATATACATTTCACTATTACACCATTGTAATTCATTTCTGGCAATGCTGTGTCCTCTCCAAAAACTCCAAAGTCTTTCAATGCCAGCCGGGCCATGTTTGAAGTGGAATTGCTCCCTGCAGTTATAGGTTAGCACAGTAAACAAACAAATGTTGCAACTAACATGCTGTGAGCATTGACTCTCAGCGCCCCTTTGATCAGCTGAGTAGAATAATATTTGGTCTACTGTCTTTCTGCTGCCACGCAAAGTGGTGGTGAGGGACCACTGTGCAAGATAATTATTCCAAAGTATTGGTCAAGGGGTGACTGGTCTGCCTCAAGAGCTGATCATGTCAAAATGCATATGCCACTATTTATGTGTTGAAAAAAATTGCTAGGTTTCTTCTAAAGTATGATCAAAACCCACTTACGTAACAGTTGAATTATGCAATGGGTCGCTTGGTCATGCCTGCATCCTACTCTGCAGGCATGGCCAATGGACCCGAGTTTAATCCAAGTGTTGGATTTGTTTAGCTGCAGGAACGTAGGTTGAATGTTTTTATTCAGGAGTCAAATGACACGTCCACAGAAAAGCACTGAAAATCATGTTTGACTTTTGTATTCATCTTAAGTAGAACAGTAGGCGTATTCAGAAACATTCTTAAAAGAGTTGTTTAGCTTTCATGCATCCACCAAGCGAGATTCACACAGGAAAACTTGGCCATATTTCTTGTGTTTCCTGAAAAAGAATGAGATGTGTTTGCACTGCTTTGCATCCATTAACATTTTTGTAAATAGTTTTTAATGTCATGTTCAATTTTAAAACAAATATTCGAAATATACTGTAGATTTAAATGGATCTGGTCCTTCGACAAAACTTTGTCTCCTAAAATCCATTGAAAGAAGACACGAGGGAGCTGAAATTTCACCCAAATGGTGACAACAGCCAAGTTGGACCCGGCACAATTACCTAGTTATCTCACTGCACTGTTAGTGTGAGAATGATGTGGAAGAAAATGACCCAAAAATGTTTAAAATACCACATAAGGGAGAAACAGATCACACCATAATTGTGGAAAGAAAGGTTGTATAAGACGGATTGTGACTATTATAGAACTATTACATGTGTGTAAGGACTATTTGTCAAGCGCAAGATAGAAAAACATCACAATAAGTATCGCGTTGTAACTAAACTACATTCCAAAACTGTTCAACCTTCCTTTATCCGTATGGCCGTTCGTAATACTGCACAAAAATATGTTTAAAATCAACTGGGGTGTGCCGCAGTTCTGACTATACACTGCGTCCAAAATGAAACACTTTCTTCTTTCCCTTTTTCTGCGTGAGCCACTGACACAATTTCGGCTGCGTCTCTCGAGTAAGTCTCTGCACTCAGACTTTTCCTTATTAGTACGCATCGGGAGGAACGCCGTGCACCATGTGGAATCTCCTGTTCCCGCGAATCCCACGGGAAGCCACTGATCTAGCTCGGAAAACACGCTGGCGCGACGAGCCAAATAACGTGAACCTAAACCGCTAGGGGGCGGATCCATTTTCCCCCATCCCTCGCCAACTCTCTCTCCCTTCGTCTCCTTTCGCAGCCGAGGCCAAAGAGATGCCACGTAAACCCTCCGGCAGCCCAGGCTGGGTTATATATCGCCATGACAACCCTCTCGAAGCTCGACAGGAGGCGGCTACGCGGACCTGCCTGCAAGTCTGACACCGTCTTGCCGACTCCCTTGATTCTCATCTCCCCTTAATTTGCACCTTATCTGACTCCAGCCCGTCTCTCAGTCTTTACTCTTCCTTCCGTCCCAATTCCACACGACCGTGAGGCTTTATTGTCGTAAATGTCACAGTTCACACCGTGCAAACTCCATAAATGTCCCCATCTGTTATTTGGAGCGCCGGCAGGCATCCTCAGCTGCAGATGTTTTCCCCGCACGCCGCGCCAGTCGTTCATAGCGCCGGCACCGGTGATAAACAGCAATAAAGTCGTAATGTGAGCATTGAATAACAGAATAATTCACACCCTGATTCAGAATATAGAAGGGCTCTGCCTCCGAGCCTGTGAACGAGACAGCGTTTCCATGGAGACGAGAGGAGGAGACATTTGAGCAACAGAAGCCTCTTAATCTTGGTCTCGCACATCTCTTACTAGATAAATATGTACAGGAGTGTCAAACATGGAGGTTTCAAGTGGTGACCTCTGAGACACATCTCATAAGGTCTGATGCTGCATTGCTTTCTTTTAAAGAGGGGTAACTCTTCCTGCCCAAGTCTTAATGTAGCGTCAAAATATAAATATACAGATAGATAGTCCCTCAGAAGAGCATAACTAAATGAAGTCCAGATTAGATCCATTATGGATGCTAATATTTGTCAATTGTGGCCCTGTGAAATCTTTTGAGACCCTCATAATTAACGGCTAAGAACATACGATTGATGAGTGAAAACAGGTTTACAATTTTATGTTGTTTAAAAAAACAAACTTTTTTTTCCCAGCTTTGCAGCAGGTCTTCATTTTTCAATTGTGTGATCTCGTTCAAACAAGTGTGCCAGAAGTAGAAACCAACTGACTAGAATCCAGCTTTCATGACTCATTCGACTGTTATTTGTTTAGTGATTTGTATTGCTCATTACTGCCACCCATATGACTGGAGTGAAATAACAACTGTTTATTTTTTAGAGATGAATGGAAAAAGACAAAATTATGGATGATCAACCTACAGATTGGCAATAAGTATGAGTATAGTAAGTATAAGTATTTTGCTGTTGTTTTTTCTAAACTATGTTTTGTTGTGAATCTTCGTGGATATATTCTGCCCTCGTTTGAAAGTTATTCATCAGTTTGCTGTTTTTCCTCATCTGGCCCCGAGTGCATTTTGCGGTCATGGAAAAACCTTGCAGCCGTCCTCCAAAAGGCTATTTTTGGGGGGCAACTTCTGGCGAACTCACACAGTACTGGCTTTCTCAAAAATGCATTACAGTCCCGTTAAAGTAAATGTAAAGAGGAAATCTATGCCTGGATCATCCATCTCTGAATGAATACCACCTCATCTCCGCTGCTTCTCAATTATTCATGAATTTCAGATGAAGAGAATCCAGACTCAGCATCTAAATTTAAAACCTGGCTGCTCCACGGTGGCCATATAAATAGAAGCTGTGTATAGGGGGTCTGGCAAACCGCAGGAGCATGCTCTCGCTGGGACTTTTACACGTCTCAACGTATACTGAATTTAGAACGACTGGGAAAGGGGTGGAGACAACTTTTTTAGTATTGTGAAAATGCGGAAATAGGGAAGACCTGAATCTGTTTGCACGTGAGGATTCCCATTTAATAATACCGAAGCACTTACACAGATAAAAGTTTTTGGTTGAAACATTACCAGCATGGATAATCACTGATCAATGTTCATGCAATTGTAGTGTGAATAGTTTTGCCAGTCTGAACCAGGTGTACCCAAAGATTTATATTTCCAACTGCCAACTGGCAGCAGTCTATCTTTTTATTTATTTATATTGGAGGGTGAGCTAAAACTATGAGCCGTAGATACGGCTCAGCACCACAAGTAAGTAGAACGCTTGCTAAACGGCATAAGCAATATTAGCTTAATTCTTCAATGAACAGTGGCTCCAAAATAGCACCAAGTAACTACAACAAGAACACCACGCAAGATATCTTTACCAGGATGAATCAACATAGCACAGCCAAAATTTTACTGTGTTTTGTTGCTTTAATCTTTGAGAATATAGGGGAGCAACGAAATAGCTCAGATCAATCAAATCAGGAGCAAGAACGAGTACATAGGATGACATCACCATGGAATTGATTATCGCAACGAACGCAACCAATACCATTCCATAAAAATATCTTTTTAGTGTTATTAATAACGGCGCTTTTTGTGACGCTAATAATATACTTTATACCACCTGTACATATGCGCATCTGCAGTTACTCTTTAGCCCCGCTTTTGACGCCTGTTTTTTGTTTGTTCTTTGTCAAACCACAAAGTAGGTGAACTGCGGTCACCACAGCAATTAGACGTACTATTTATTGTCGTTTCAAATGATTCAAATTAATTTGAGACAAAATGAGGATACATTATTGCTTGAAATACAGGAAAAGCAGCACATTGCGGACACATGCAAAAAAAACACATCCGTTGACACACACGTACATTCGGAAATACACTTTCGCATACACAGACAGACAGACAACGATGACGCCTGAATAGGCAGCAGGAAGTATCGGCGTCACGCGGATGACAGTTGCCATGGCGACGCTGAACTTTAACAGAATCAGAGAAATAAAAGAGAGAAATGACAAGAGAACAAAGCCATTAAAAAGCAGAGAATGCAAGATATGCATGGCGCATCTTTTATTCACTCCCGAATGAGAATATTCCAGGGGTCTACCACATTCTCCCTGAACATACTCTGTCCAGCTGAGTGCATATTTGTTGAGCTCTGAGGTCAATGGCTGGTCATTCTCCAGGGTTGTTAAGGGCATGGAGGCAGACACCCTGACTCGTATAAATCATATATTGCAACCCCACGGCGGTGAACGCGGGACTTCTTTTGTAAACATTATCGATGTTACGCTCTTAGAACTGAGCACGCAAAAGCTGTCATTCTGCAGGGGTTAGTCAAGCTCATTATGTCAAGCTTATTCTGCCTTCTTATTTTAACAATTAATCATTCATAACAAAGAGAAGCAGGCTGTTGGCATTTTAAATAGCAATTTTAATTTACCCAACAAAGCCAGTCCCTCTTTGCACTTGAAGGCATCAGACATCATGTCACGTAGACTAATGATAATAATCACATCCTCACTGAATCATGCATACAATGGGAGCTAAAAAAAAAAAAAAAGACCAATTAATATTGTCTGGTACTAGAAAGGCTAAGCTACAGGCATACTATATATTTTACTTAAAAAAATCACAGATGATAAACAGATTTCTGAAGCGGGTCATGTAACATCTACTGAGCTACAAAAAATGTTGTGTTCTCAATAATTGCAATCACACAGAAAAAAATATGTTCTGTCACTGATTGAGTTTATAGTTTAAAGAGTTTATACCATATTTTTCGGATTATAAACCGCAACTTTTTTCTCATGATTTGAGCCCCGTGGTTTATAGTCCAGTGCGCCTTATATGCAGTTTTTTTTACTGGTCTCCAGGGGGCAATTCACAAATGTGTGTCTCTTTTCAAGATGTTCATTAATGGAACAACTTTAAAAATAGAACTGAAAAGATGTGAATCACTGGTGATGCTCAAAAAGAGTTTTAAAAATATATCATTAAAAATATTTTAAAAATTGTCTAAATTGAACAAGATCTTGTATAAATGTGATGTATAAATTTGATATGCATTATACAGTATATATATCGTAGTTGTATTTATATGTTTATGATTTTATATATGAATTATGCGCAATGTGTTTACATATTCACTGAAAAAAAATCAATCAATAAAAAGAAGGGAGACCGAAGAGGATGTTATGGAAGTATTGATTTTGAGTTTGAACTGCTATTTAACTCTGATGTTTTCTGTCGGTGTTATATTGATAATATCAATCCATCCATATCCATCCATCCATTTTCTAGAAATATGATGGTACTAAACATGCAGGAATGTTCAGTATGTTGAAGATAAAGCATGTTGCTGTAGCCAGGCAAAAAAAATGCAAATAACTAAACAAAACAAAAAAACATCTATATACCATATTTCTGCAGCCTATCCCTGACAAGTATTTATTTATTTTTTTTGCTCAATTTTTGCTGTTGTGGCTTATATACCGGTCCTGCTCATAGTCTATAAAATACAGTTTGTTTGTTGTTGTTGTTTTTTTTTTTTTTTTACCAAGAAGAATGGTTGGGTGAAATTACTTTGATATTTTACTTCATTACAATAAATGTTCCACCCTGACACTGAACAAGAATAATATTCAGAATCAGGGTATGCAGTTTTTTTGTTTTTGTTTTTATCATTCATTCACATACCTGTACAGGACACTTTAGGGTCCTGTCATTTTCTTTCTTTCTGTGATTCAGTTTTGGGCCAGGCATTTTTCATTTATGGTTTGTCCAAACATTTTCATTTCAGTGCATCGCTACGTGCTTCCCTCATGGGTGTGTCATCTGGAGATGTGACATTAGCTTCCGCATTTATGCAGAGAATACGCAGCCGAACATTGCTGCTTTTCTCTGACGCCAGCATTGCTGCTCCACACGCGAGCCTTAATGTGTATATAATGGCACAATAATTTTGGACTCGATGCTTGCTGGCTTTCTAGACCCATTTTCAGCCTAATTGTTCCGTTTCATGCTTTTGATACATCTGCGCTGTATGCGGCACAGTGCAGCGTCCGGGTCATGTGCCCGTCAAGGTGAGAGGCTTACCGGCTCACCAGTCAAGAGCTCTCTCCGCTCTCACAATCAGGCTTGGGCTTGATGAATGTTTCTCCTACGCCTTTAGTGGATTCTATTTCTGCCTCTGGCCTTGAGACTCTCCTCAAAGTCATTTATTCACCTTTCCATCCCAAAATGCCGAGCGGAGAGAAATGGGGCCTTGTCGCCTTTGCGGAGCAGCCCCCCCGGGGTGCCGGAGTTGTGATTTATAAAAGCTTTTATTCGGCGCACACACCCATGTCAGTGTGAGCTTCACTATATGTGTAGGGGCCTGTTTTTCAAAGTGATGGCGACATGGCCTTTCTGCAGACCTCTGGCCTGCAGGCGCCTAAGGGTCACTCTCCAATTGTGTGTGTGTACACGTGTGAGTTATTATTGAGGGTATGTAGTTTTCACTGGTGTTGAATAAGGTGGAGAAGCAAAAAGGAACTCACAATTGGATATCATCATCATCACTCAAAATACCAATACAGCAATTGTGTGCTGTTGATAAAGTGAATAAATAAAATAATTCATGAACATTGCTACGGTAACCAGGGCCATTTGTTTCATCCTGAACAGTTACACCATGTTTTTTTTGTGATTAAAAATGAAAACAATGAGCAACTGGATGAAGCAGTTTCTGGAGAAATTGCATATGAATGCGGAGAGTTGAAGGAAAACCTATGGGAGCAAGTGGAATGATGTGGGAATCATGGATCATAATGGAATGAGTTTAAATGACCTTATAGGATGAGATTGAAAAATATGGAATAATGTAATGGAAATCAGGTCCCTTAACTACAGACGTGCTAGCCACTCGTGTGTGTGTGTGTGTGTGTGTGTGTATATATATATATATATATATATATATATATATATATATATATATATATATGTATATATATATATATATGTATATGTATATGTATGTGTGTGTGTGTGTAAAATACTTGTACTGTGAAGATGAGCAGAATAGTTTAAATTGTGGGTAGGTTTAGTTTAGGTTAGGTTTGTAAAATTACAATTAAAATCATCTGTTGGAATGGTATGAATCAGTCAGATAGTGTAAGGAATTTAATCTGGAATGATGTGTTAGAATAATTGGATATAGCGTATCCCATATTTGTTATGCAATCACTTAGTATGTTTGTTATGCAATCAGTTAGTATGTTTATCATGCGATCAGTACATAGGTTGATTAGGATGAATGTTTTGTCCGTGACCCGACCGGTCATGCTTGATGTTCCTGAGGATGAAGGTACCAGAATGGACACTAAATTGCATGATCATAAACCAATTGTTTTTGTTGTTAACAAATGTCTCCCCCAATCCTTCAGGGCAGCAATGACTTTTGTACAAACCCTAATGAAAAAAAGAGAGACAGACAGAATTTGTGAGCAGACTGGAAGGAGGTTTCAGAGGGTGAAGGTTCCTGTCTTTTCTTCTCGCGAGGAACTTTGTTGTCTTCTCTCTGCTTTGTTGCTAATTGAATGTTTTAGGTTGCCTGAACCCATTAGAATGTATCTTAGGAATGGGGAATTTTGGGTCTAAAATGTGAAAATATTGGAAAAATGTGACTTTTTGGAATGAGAACAAATAAGATGTGAATTACTGAAATATAAAATGAAAGCTGACGATCTCACGGTGGAATGGCTTTAAGCTAATTCTGTAGCCTCACCTCCAACACAGCACCGCTTTTGCGTTTGGTCACTATCAATTTTGTCCAATTCCAAATTCCAATCCGGCATCTGAGGGTGCGTTGATATATGACTTGACGTACTTTATGTGGACGTGCCGTTCCCAGGCCAAGATGACAAATAGCAACTTGAAAGTGCATCTGGCCGCCGCGTCCCCCTGGATCCCTTCCAAATGAGTTCACCGACTCAAGTGCTTATTTGCTACTTCACTGACCATTGTATTTAATGTTGCTTTTGTTTCTGCACATACAGCTGGGCTAGTAAATTAAACGTATTTGCATTATAATAACAGGAGGATTTTGTAAGGCACAATTTATAACTACATGCTCAGAAGCGGTCTTAAAGCTTACATACTCGTCTTTATATTATGTAGCGCCCTAAACAGAATTAGTGTTTCTGTAAAATGAAAACTAAAGCGATCAAGAGGGTCAGCAAATGATCCTGTTGTGTGTTCGGGTTTTTTTTTCCTCAGGCAGGAGACTTTACAGTATTTGTGATGCACTGAAAATTTAAAAAAAAGGAGAATCTATGTTTTTACAGAAACAAATATTACGAGGATAAATACGTTGTCTGTGAAAATTAATGCACATTGCGACTTTAATTTCATTAATGTAAAATCTTAATATCTTTACTTTCCATGTAATAATCATGTAACTACAATTCTTTTTTTTCTTCCACTACTACAATCAGGATTTTTTCGTGGAAAAAAAAAAAAATAGTTTCATAAGTCAAGCTGTTTTTTGATTTTGTTTTGTGACATTTTCACGCCAAGGTATGATTGGTTGTTACTTGAGCCCTGGGCAACTGTGATGTCATTTCCAGTGGACAGCAAGTGGCAAAGTGGACGCCCCCCACAATGGTTAAAAACAGGTTGATTTTACCCCTGAATTATAATGCCGCAAACACAATATTAGTCAGAACATAAGCGGGGCCGCACAGAACATATTGCAAAGAAAATCTTCCCCTTTTAGAATCCTTATTCCGACTTCCTTCTTTATTCTCCTTGACAGCATTCACATTATTCATACACAATGTGAGAGAAAGCCCAAGACTTGTTAAGCTCCAAAATGGCAATCCCACAATGCATTTAAATATTAAGAGGGGGAGTCGCACAAATGATTTATAACAACGTTAAAGTCGTACACGCGAATCACAGAAGTTGCCACGGAAGATTCAGGTACGCGTGTTCGGCTGGCTGCTGCTTGGCCAGAATTTTAAAGCTTCTTCATGTTTTGAAGGAGAACCGGCCCACACCTGACTTTTCCTTTTACATGTTCACAGTCTGCAAGTGTGCGTCTGTCTCGTCATGATGCATCTTCACATCATCCCCACCTCGCATTCTACACCGACATCTTCCTGACTCGACTCCCTGCCGCGCTTTAAATTGAATCAGCGGAGGCGATGTCCAGCTGAAAATATACGATTGGTGGCCACCTCCAGTCCACTGAGCAACCCCGCTGTCTGTTCTTTGGTAAGAAGATGCTACTGCTTTGCATTTCAAGGACATTTTCTGGAGGTGTTTACATTTGTGCGGTACAGAAATCGAATTTCTATACTCAAAGCAACATGGGTATGCAAACTACGGACTTTGGTCTTGCAGCCGACCCACAAAAATGTTCTTGTCGTTTTCGTCCTAATTGTGTTAACTAAATGTATATAAAGAGCTATATTTTAGTTTTCAGGTGCAGGTCTCTGCGCAGGGTGCAGTCGGAATGTACGTGATGGGTGGAGTTTTGTCTCTTTTGGTAATTTTTCGGAAATAGTTTTTTTTTGGCTTTTAGTTCTATCAATATGTGGTTTTTGTTATTTGAAAAAAAACCACCAAGGTTAGAATTTTGAGCAGTATTTTCTAATATTTGGGGGGAATTTGTTTTAATACTTTAAAAGTGTGACATTTTTTCTTTGAAAATTTGTAATTTGAGAGTGGTATCACCTAAAGAGAAATCAAAGCTTAATCATTATCATTTTTTAACCCTCTGATGCACAACATATTCACACCCCTGTTAATGCACAACATGGGTCAAAAATGACCCCCATTTAGTTCTCATGTTTTTTCCTGCCGCCGGAGTTTTTCTTTGCTGCATCTTTTGAAATTGATGTATTTCATGATTTATTAATCCAAGTAGTCTTTAAAAATCTTGTTTTTCATTGCCACAAATCATTATTTATATTTTTTCTGCCATATCTTATGAACAAAAGTTATTTTTGTGACACTACATCAAGTTTACCATCATGGGTCAAAAATGACCCATTTATCCAAGTGCAATTTAAAAACAAACGAAGGGATATTGTGTAATATTTTTCTTCAAATAGTTATTTTAGATGCTATCCAGGGCAAACAATCCATACATTTGTTATAAGAAACGTGTAATTTTGCCAAACATCTGACAGATAACCAACAATGAACATGAATTTGATCAGAGGAAAATAAAACAGCACTGATTACATCATAAGAGCACAAACTGTAAATTCAGTTCTTACAATTCCTCACAAGTATCACAAATGACCACTGTACGTTTGTGCTCCTTGCACACGGGCTTCTTGCACCGGGAACAGCAGCTGTTGGCTTTTCGGTCTTTGGCAGATGGGCAGATCGCACACCTCTTCCTCTTTGCTGTGCCCTTGTCCTCTTTTTGTCCAGTGCTGCTTTGTTTTTCTATTCGGCATCTTCCCATTGCTTCTATCATATGCTTTTGGGGTGTGGGTGTGCACTCCAAGCGGCTCTTCATATGTGGCATGACCAGCTCTTTGCCCAGCAAAACTTGATGAACAGTCGGCGTGCATTAGTGACACCAGCCATGTAACCAGGGTGTTCTGTGGTGTAGCATGTGTAAGCATTGAGAGTGGCAATATATTGTACCACAGAACCATAGGCCATCTTCATGTTCTCCGCTTGCATTTGTAGGTGTCAACCATCTCTCCATGCGAACAGCTCTCCCAAGGCCACATGCCAGTTCTTCTCCCCCTTTCGTTCTATTGTAGTAGTGAATCACTCTCGGGTTTCTTCTTTGGAGTGTCATCCACTGCTTCGTCATTGTGCATTGTACAACAGCCTTTTCTTTCTTCTGCACATAGCTCACCATGGTCATGTTACCATTGAACCCGAATTCTGAGCTATGCATCAGCCGTGATTTGGATGGTTTCATGATTGGTGGTATGTCTGGCTTGTTCTGGCGAAGAGTCCCTACAATAGTCAGGTTCTTCTCATGGAGCTTCTCAGCCAGAGTGACACTGGTGAAATAGAACAGCTCTTGCAAGGCCACATCCCAGTTCTTCTTCCCCCCTGAAAGCAGGGTCAAACCAAAAAAGGCCATGAATTTCTCTTTCTTTATATTCCTCCACACTTTCCTAAGTGTCAGAGGTCCATATGATGTTTCATTGATCTTTTGGTGAAACAGCTCTGGATCCAGGTGTAGGTTTGTCCTGGGTAACTTCTGAGAACGCTATAGCTTTTTATTCTGCTGGAAGTGGGGGGATTCTCATTTCAGTAAGACCCCTTTTGACTGGGTCTATTGGACTTGGTCTGCGTTTCCTCTTCTGAGGACTCATCATCGGATGAGTCACCTATGTCTATGTCTTCTTCGTCTTGGAGAGCTGGACTTGAAGACACACTCACATCTTCAACTTGGGCCAGTGGCACATAGTCCGGGTCATCATCCTCAGATACTTCAGACTCTGAATCATTCCCAATCGCCTCCTCATCTTTTTCTTCAAACAGCATCTTTAGAGCAATCTCAGCTGTAAATTGCTGAGTTGCTTTACTAAACAGATGTGTTGAGTAGAGATGCACATTGACGAGATTTGCAAGTGTTAGATGACCAGGTGTTCGCACCAAATACATCCCTAATTACAAACATGCCAAATTTCAAAAGGTTCATACCAAAAACCACAGTGAAGGCAGGTGGGTCATTTCTGACCCATGTGAATGAAGTTGATGAGCGAATACAAAAGTTGTGTTTGTTCATAGAGTAAGAAAGGAAACATAAAAATGATGATTAGTGCTGAACAAAAACATGATATTTACGGAATATATGTGATAGTAAACGATAAAATAAATTTATTTCAAAAGTATAGCTAAGCAACAGTCGGGCTTACATGAGATAGCATAGAAAATAGATGTGGGTCATTTTTGACCCATGTTGTGCATTGGAAGGGTAGCAGTAAAAAAAGTGTTTTTATTCCAAAAGTATGAAGATAAATAATTGAGTAAGATTATTTATTAACCAAAAACAAGTTAATTGAGGAATACCTGGAATGCTGAAAGATAACATTAAGTTATTACAAAGATACAGCTCATAAAAACTTGGTCGGGTCACTTTTGACCCATGTTGTGCATCAAAGGGTTAATGCTTATTTGAGAACTGTTTGCAGGGGTTTGTGAAATGCCACTCAAAAAAAAATCCTGTAAATGTAAAAGCATACAATATAAAATTTTTAAAAAAGCATAAAGAAAAACCTTTATGATTAAAAAACCTTTTGTAATAAACACACGACAAGGAAAAAATTAAACAAAAGACAAAACATTAAACCATACAAGGTAATAATAAAAAAAAAACACGACGAACAAAAAATCATTTGGAATAAATTAAAAAAAAATTGTAGATGAATAATCATAAAACATAAATAAATAATGAAAAAAAAATCAACCGCTACATCTCCCCTGTGTAATTTACTTATTGCGTGTATTTTTGGGAGTGCAACCATGATAAATGAAAGAAACTGTTTTCTACCTTTTTTTTTTCTAATTTCTTATTTATTTATGTACAATTAAAAATCAAATTTGGCTCCAGAACATAACCGTTGGGCAACCCATGCAGCCAAACAAATGTGCAGTGGTGAAAGGTAGCATGGCTGCAAAGCCTGGCAGGCTGACAAAAGCCTGAGCCGTCTACTCCAAAATGCATGACATGACTCTCACCAAAACTCACAAGCACCACTCCGCCGCTGCAGACGCCCATTAACAGTGCATGAGAATGTGAACATGTCAGGAGGTGAAACGCTGTCAGACATTTCCCCCGATCCTCCGGTCTACCTCCGAGACCGTAAACATAGTAGATGTCATGTCGGACTTTTTTTCCCGGGCGGGGCACGTGTTTAGGGATCAAACTGTGGCATCAGTAGAGTTAGTCACAGATTACTCAACTATGTACAGTCTGCAGTTATAAAACCTTTTTTTTAATTTCTCACAGGTCTGCTCACGATGTTTTATGATGCATTTTAGTTGGAGATCAGCTGTTTTCTACCTTTATTTACGGCTTTGTCACAACGTGTCAATTTCTAAGTAGCCCTGCTTAACAGTAAGCAATTACTCATCGATGTTCCAAGCAGGCACGTCTACTGCATATACGGTTTTAAAAGGGGGACCTAAACGCATCTCACGAGGCAGACGTCTGGCATTTGCACACACAGCCACAAACTGGACAGTATTTACTACATAAATGAAGTCATACTAATAATCTTTAATGGCTCACGTTATGGGGGTCAGGCCTTCTATGAGGCCTATGCATTATCTCAGTACTAATATTATGTAATGGATTGTTGCCGTTGATGGCATACAACGTCACACACATTCTCACTGAACTCTTCATCAGGTACACCTGCACAGTCGAATAGGATCCATTGCAGAGGCCGTAGTAACCAGTGCAGGGCAAGTTACCGTATTTTCCGCGCTATAAGGCGCACCCCCAATTGATGACATATTATAAAACTTGTTCCATATATAAGGCGCACAGGAATATAAGGCGCACACTTAATTAATGACATATTCTAAAACTTTTTCAATCACAATAGAGTAATACTCAAAGTAATAACAATAATAACTCAAATAATAACTCTAACCTCTCAATAGTATAATAACTCAATGTCAATATGACCATCCTTGTTTAACTGTAAAAAACACACAAATGAAACCGGTAAAGCTTACTTTAAGACTTCATTCCCCATCTACGAATCCCAATCTCAATATTGATCCATATATAAGGCGCGCCTGATTATAAGGCGCACCATCAGCTTTTTAAAAAAAAATTAAGGCTTTTAGGTGCACCGTATAGTGCGGAAAATACGGTACTTAAAAACTCGAATGCATTATTTATTACTTATCACTGCCTTTTCAAAGAATTGGTTACATTACAATCCAAATACAATAATATTATAATGAATTACACTACTATTGCATTTGAATATCCGATGGCATTTGGATATATGACATTCTTAGCGGACGATTGGCTGAAAGTCTACGCAAACCTGAAGATATATAAAACATGGATGGATGAACATCACTGAAGATCTATTCAGTTTTAACCAGAATTGCATTTTGTCAAATGATACGTAAAGGTTCCAGACAATCGCAAAAACAATCCAATCAGATTATTTCCACAAACGTTTTGGCTGTCACATGTGTTTGGCTTACAGAAAGCAAGATAAGGACAGACGTCTTTTTTTCTGCATTATCAGATTTGATACACAAATCCTCAGTCTGTTCACAACATCGTTGGACAGACTGGCAAATATTTTTTGCCCAAAGAAAAAGAAATTGCACTAGAGTTTAACCATTTGTGGTCTTTTTTGAGATTAAAAGCTACTAAATGGCAGTTATTGTGTGCACTATGTAAAAAGATGTGTCTTGTGTGACAATGAAACCCGTCAAAGGTCAAAGCCACAGCTCAATAGCTGGGCCGCTTCCTGTCCATCAGTACCTAACCTGAGCTGAACTATACTCTTGAGCTTTTTTTTTTCCTTGAAGGATCACATGGCAAGCAGCTCAGCTGATTTGTGGTTAGCACATCTGCCTCATAGTAGACCCGTGCTGGGTTCCAATCTTGCCCCAGACTCAACTGGGATAGGCTCCAACTCAATGCTTTAGAAAGATGAGACGCTGAACAAAAAACTTTGATGCACACATTTTTTTAAGTACATTTGCAACCCATTGTTGAAATAAAAACGTACTTCCCATTCCTACAACTGTGACGTGTACCGCACACGTCCTCACCTCTAACTTAGATTTGAAAACATTTGGCAAGGAGGCTTGAATTATTTACAAGGTGCACCCTGAAATGTAGGACGACATCTTTGTTTGGAGATCAACAATGTTCTCATCTTCCGTCAATGAAATATGTATGATTCTAAATCAGGCTTCACTTTATGTTCTGCGTGTAAATAAATCAAATTTGCCTCAAGTACTATGTACTTTATGCATCTTGCATTCTATAAATCAAAGCGTTGGAATTTTAAATCAAGCATGAAAAGGTAAAGAAAGGTTCATTTTGAAGGGACAATGTATTAGATCCAAAAATAAAATCTTTAACAATTACACAGGATTTTAAACACAGGATTACAAATTGATTTTTTCATATCGTTACTTTAAAATCCTTGTTCAGTATTTTGACCATTTTTGGGTCGTTTTCTTACACATCATTCTCACAGTATTTTAGCAAAGGGACGGGACACTCCTGATAAGTGGTCTTGCCATTAAACTAGGGGTGAAATTTCAGCTCCCTAGTTTCTTCTTTCATTGCTTTTCCCTTGATGTAAAGATCAAAGAATTGCACGTTAAAATTGCCTTGTAAATTATAAATGTCATTGCCATTTTAGTGTTAAAAAACATCATTTGCACCGTAAAATGCTTAAACAACGTTCACAATGTTTAAGTGAAGACATCTCAGCTTCCCCCACAAACATTTATCAGACAGACACTTTTGCCTCTTGTTTTTGTCTGTTTGGAATGACCTCCCCAATTGATGATCCAGACCTTAAATCAGGGCACCATTTTGTGTTGGTACGGCCACTTATACATCATCATCCATCTGAGTGGCTGCACCCTCCCAGCTGTCAGGCGCCCTGATGGATCCCGCTCGGCTCGACCCGTGTCTCAGATTGTACGGCAGACTGATTTATGAGCGGGAATATAGCGGCGCCACATTTCTGTGTCATCTTAAGTGTGACTTGAGCGCGGCGTAATTGGAATTTGTCGCTTCCCATCTGATGCACAATGCGAGCTGACAGCAGCGTTCGCCATGGTACCTCTCCAATGGCTTCAGAGGAAATTATTGGTGCGCTCATATCTTGCGAGATTTCAACGGCGTCATGCAGACCATAGATATTTTATATTAAACATGAGGCTAAGAGAAATCAGATGGGCTAGGCACCAGCAAGCCTGGATGGATGGATGGATGGATGGATGGATGGATGGATGGAGAAATGACTGTGCTACTTTCCTATTCAAAGATGGTTTGGATGGCTTCTTTTGGCACGATAGGCCGGTAATTGTTTCATCCAACACTGTAGCTGCAGCTATCATTCCCAGAAATTTGCAAATTTATGAAGAGTTAACCACAGATCATGTATGCCCATGGTTACTGTGATGATGAAAATGGTGTGTAACCAGCTTTAGTTTTATTGATGACACCGTATACTCAAGTTAGAGAAAAACACCCAAACAAATTATGTTACAAGCAGGTGGTTAAAAAAAGATCTTTCTTGGTGCCAACGTGTGACTGTTCTCATCACGCTGTGACACATAATTCTATTTGACGCTGGCACAAATGTGATTTGAGCAGGAGACAGATGACAGGGTTGCCTCCCAAAGAATGTAAATGGAGAGAGGAAAGCTTCAGATTGGCCCTCCTGGAGAATAATTAATGTGACATTTCCCTGACATTTAGTCCCAGGTATACAAGAGAAAGCCGAGCTAAGAACTGAGAAGAGGGAACAAAGCTTTCCCCCTTCTTAAAAAAAATAAATTCCTCTTACGGTAGTTGCGCTTCTTGCTTCGTCGAGATATTAGACAGCGGTGTTCCCGTTTGTTGCTAGGCGATCTTTTGTTTATCATTTGTATCCACCAGCAATCCACACTTTTATGACCTGTTACCATTGCTGACCCTTGCTGATGAGCCATCACTGCGACTTGGTTGATTCCAAACAAGCCCACATGCAGGATTTAATATATCAATCCCAATTAGTGGTCTATTTTTAGTTCAGTTGCCATAGACACACAAGAGGACACTTTATTAGGTAAACTTGCACAAGCTAATGACAAGCAAAAAAGACATCTCTAAAATTGTAGATAGGAATCCATGAGAAAGTGTTCCCCCAAAACCTACAGTATATGTAGTAATTGTAGTAATAGCCTATGAATACCAAAAGATAGTGACAAAGCACTACTTTTGTCTCTATGAAACACAACTTTATCGGATTCAGAATTTGAAAACTTCAAAAACAAATTGCCAACTATCTGAACAAATGTGACTTCAAACTCTTCAAAATTGCCTCAGATTAATCGCGGTGGCATTTTCGCATTTTCCAACAACTGTTTTTGATGAAGCTCATGACATAATTATGCACATAAAACATATTTAATTCCAATTACTATACAGGTTTCTTTGAGCGTTTTCTTTCCCTGTAAAATACAACTCTTAAGCAAAACGGACTCCTCATTACAGGCATTATTTTTCTTACACTCTTCTCAGCAAAACAATTCTCAAACTTCACACTTATAGGTTTAGATCTGCCCATCAGCACTACATTTGAGCAGAGTGTTTTGCTGTACACTAAAGATGTACAAGTAAGATAAAGAACAGAGTTTTAACGCTTCATAAGGTTTAAAACGGGGGTCATCAACTCCGGTCCTCAAGGGCACCTATCCAGCATTTTTTCAGTGTAACGCTCCTCCGCTGCGCCTGATTCATATAATGAGCTCACCAGGAAGTTCTGCAGGAGCACAATAATGATCATGATCATTTGACTGAAAAAATGCTGGCTAGGTGCCCTCGAGGACCGTAGTTGGTGACCCCTGGTTCAAAATAATCATCATCATCAGACAATATGACGCAGCTCATTTCTACACCACGGGAACAAACATGTTGTTTACCCATTACCACTCAGTCAATCAAGCCTGAGCTTTATTACCTAGGAAAAAGCCGAATTCTCCATTGTAAATTGTGCAAGCATTCGCAGTGTTGTTTGAGATGGAGTGTTAGCTAAATAGAAATTGATTCAGCATCGTCGTTTTTTGGTTTTTTTTGTACCTCAACTGATGCGAATCTTAATGCTTCTACTTATCACTGGGTGGCTTATTGATCTGAGCTGTGGATTCAGTGAGAACAATATGCATGCGCGCACGGGTCATTGTCCTCCGTTGATATCAGGAGGCCATAATCGAGCGAGCCATCGCGGAGCTTCGACTACCAGGCGCTCATCCTTTTTTTTTTTTTTTTTGTAGACGACGGTATTTCTTGGCTTTAACACAATAAACATTGATTTTTACATCACTTTCATTCACATGAAGCAGCGGGCCATTTGCTGATGGATTTAAAGCATTCATTTTGTCACTTTTTCGAAAAATGCTGGCGATTCCCAAAGCCGGTTGTTGTGTCTTCTCCAATGAGCTAGCCTTTAAAAGCAAAGCAAGTCAGCATTTTTTAGCAATTAATACTGTATGTCAAATTTAGTCAGGGAGCAGTGCTTAGTTCACTGGTTTATTATTCTATGGACAAATTGGTGGATGTGGATTTTACTCAAAAATTACTAATCTTCAGAGCTGACTCATAACTTCAATTAATTGTCCATGAGCATTTTTTTTTAAGATTCCTCAGGTTCTAAAAGGGATATCTGTCCTTTCCATTTCTTATTTTGTCTTAATATGCTTGTTATTTTTCCCTCGAATGACGACGTGTCAGAAAAGAAACTTAAATGTGCGCGAGTACTTTTTGCCACCTCTGCTGCAGTTGGACTTGCGAGAGGGGCTGACTCACAGTCTCTCATCTAGTTCATTCCAATGGCGTTTGCCTGAGTTTCATCCACACCAAGCTCTTGCATGTAGTTTCCTTTGTGGACTGGTCCAAAAAGATTACCTTTTTCATCTGGAATGCAAAATGTCTTGTTATAAAGAGGAATCAGTATGAATGTGTTTGTCATAAATTGTAAAATTGAACAGAAATAATGTAGTTGCAAATGTGTGCACGCCCCAATGTGATTTTTGGTTGGTTTCGGAATTGATAAGTTATGTTGAAACTAATGTTTTAAGGACGGACCTTATGTCTTTCTCTTTTCCTGTATCTGAAAAGGTTTTGACAACCTTGGCCGAATTAATTTGCGTATTGTTAAGAGTAGGCGCTAGGAAGCTACGTTGCAGCTTATCTGAGCCACCATGAATAAGAGTAAAATTCAACCTAAAAGTACAAGGAGCACTGAGTGAATCTTTCTTTTTTCTGCTTTCATGGTGCAATTCCACAGTTTTAGGCATTACTGACAGGTTAAAATGTCTAACAATTGTCATTGTCCACTGTTTTAGCAATTGCTAGTTACATTGCCTGATTGTTGTGAATTTAAAAAAGAACAGAAGACATTGAAGGTGAATTTGAGCAGAACATCTATTTACTATAGCTGTTTAGAGCACCCATTATACCTACCAAGCATTTTTTTGGAATGTAGGAGGGAACCGGTATACCTGAATAAAACCCGCGCAGGCATGGGGAGTGCATGCAAACTCCCCACAGCGAATGCTGGAGCAAACCCACAACTTGTGTATTATGAGGAAGACATGCAAACCACGCCTCTAATAGTTACAACAATTTGGCTCGGTTGAGTGGAATTCTTTTTTGAGAAACCAGGACGTGTCAAAGGCACCTTGTGGCGTTATTGACTCATACGTATATTCGGTTATTGCTGAGTCTAACGTGTCATTTAGCGCACACCGCTAATAAGGTAATCACGTGCAGTCGAGTGAGACGCTTGACGCGTAGTAATCCTCGGAGGCATTGACCAAATTGTGGGCTTTACATAGTTACAGCTCAAGCAGTTGTGGTACGTTATAATTACCTGGCTATGCGGTATTCATAATATCAGTCTTTACTCAAGCAAAAACACTGATCAAACAGCGTCCTTTTGAAGCATACAACAAAAGTCAGCTATTTCTAACTTGTGTACACCTGCACAGTCTATTTTGATTCACAGGATAAAAAAAAAAACACAGATTTGATTGATACCATTAGAAAATAATGAAATAAATATGTTTATTACCGTGGTTGTATTACAAAGTGGTTTGCAAAAGGGCTATTCATCATAGTGGGAGCAGTTTCGAAAATGTTCCCCATGTAACAAAAAATGAAAAACACCTCAACATCATGGTATACATTCCTACGTAGTTGCACATGACACAATAATGATAAATATAGTGGCAAATAGTCACGATAATCACCAAGAGGGAAAATTTGATTTAAAAAAAATAAGAATTTGGATGTGACAGTAAAACATACTCCTTCTCTTTCTAGAGCAGGGGTCACCAACATGGTGCCCCCAAGGACCACATGAGTAGCCTGCAGTGCAGTTCTAAAAATAGCTCACCTGTGATGGGATATTGTGATTTGCTTGCAATGATGTAAAAGTGATGCTTTAGAAATGTAAACAATTCCTGAGATTTGCATCATGAGATTTCCTGATGAGGAGGTTGAATGCATTCGCTCTATATGTTAACTCCCTTCATTGTTCCATCCAGACTCAATTTACTCTTGCTGAGGAATTGTTGCCATGGTTACAGTCCTAACATTAAGCTCGAATTCAGCAGCGGCCTCTCGTTGGACACACTCTTGTATTTTGACACAAATGCAAATACTGCATTGTAGAAGATTCGAAATCTGATGCTATAATTATATTTCAAAGCTGACCTTCTGCAAAGTCATGTGACCTACTTCTCTTAAATTTACATAGTATTCTAAGTCAAATTTACATTTGTCATACCAGTTTGAATAATGCTTCCTTATCAGATACAGTAAAAAGACGTGACAAGCGTGTTTTTTTCATCTAGATCTGGTTGATGATAACACAGACATCTTGCCACTTACAAATAGTGATGAAAACGAGGAACACTAAGCTACATTAGTCACAAAATAGTGATCGAGAGTGACAGAAGACAGCCAGTCACGCTTTTCACGAGAGACACGGAGAAGCTTGTAAAATGATGTTATCGCAGTTTTGCCTTAAAAACATAGTACAGTTCTACAATACTGCATAAATGTACTTAAATAGTGTATAAAATAGATATTTGAATACTTGTATGCGCACTGGGTGGGCAACTGTGGTGATTGCCGTGTTATCCTGTGTGAAATGTCATCGTTTCAAAAAATAAACTGCTCTCCACTCTTGTCCCAGATCAACTTCAGCTCTCCCCATCAAATTTCCCCATTGGAATGATCAGTCTGGATTGATGAATATTCAGAGCCACTTTTAAGCAACACCTGACCGCGCTATTTGAAACGTCATCATGTGCAAGCGCTATCATACCCAATTCACATTCACGGTCTCTCATGAGTGGAATGCCTCTATCAGATCAAAGCCAAAAGGTAAGCAGAGCTGCATGGTGTTCCGTTGGGTAGACAGATTAGCATTATTCTGTAGTATTCCTGATTAGCAGCACATACTAAATTGCTCAGTCAAGATATCAACATAATGGAGGTGGCTTTTTTGTTTTGGAGATTTGTTCATGTCTCACATGGTAAACGTTTTCTTCTATGAGTTAAAATAGTTTTTAATGTCTTTGCGGGCACATGTTGAGGCACCTGAACTGTTCAATCCTTTAGCTTCACACCTGGTCAAAAATCCAGAATTTCCATGGACATAACAGTACTGTAAATGACTAAAAGTCTGTGGTGTTCATTAAAAAGAGCAAACCTGTGTTTACTTTAAGATGTTGATTAATTCTCCCGAAAGAAATGTACAGTAAAACTCAAAGAGAAGAAAAAAAGAGAAAAGAGAGCAATGCCAAGCTTCTAGTGGTTGTCAATGAATCAAAATAAAGAGTAAACCTGCCATTGTTACATAAAAATATAATAACTGACCACAGAAAAATGGAGCACATTTAAATGAGTCCCCTTGAATCACTCAAAAAGAATAATTATGAAAAAAATATTCTGAGCCTTATTCATTATCTACAGACCTACAATTGTATTTTTTTCCTCTCTCTCTCGCTGTGTTTTGCTTTTTGGTCAATCGTTTCCCATTTTTGTTTTTTCGTATTTTCATTGTGGTCCGACTCACCTGAGCCAGTTATTTTCAGTCAAATGGTACAAAGGCTGCCCCCTGATATGAATAAAAACAGGTGAATTGTTGCAGCTTGAGCCATATTCCACAAACACAAAATTCTTCAGAATGCCGATTTTAGACTAGCAGGTAACATTGCCCTGGAAAAGATCTTTTGAGTTGACCTTTTGTTCCTCTATCACATCACAAGACATCAAAGTACCGGTATTTAATCGCACACATGCATGCGTGATCATTACCTTTGCGGCTACAGACGAGCTGGGCTTCTCCAGGAGGTCCCACAATTTCTTGCGTTTCTCCGCGCAGCACGTGTTGTCGAATTCTTCCCCCTCCCTGTCCTTTAGATTATCCGCTTCCCTCTTGAGCTCCTCGTTCATCTGCTCCTTCTTCTGGTGGTACCTCGCCTGGCAGCAGGACTCCAGGTAGATCTCGTCGATGCCCCAGTAGTCCAGTTCCTGGCTGAAGGACAGGGCGCACATCTCCTCCATCATGTGCAACTTTCCGGTGCGGTAAAAGTTGAGGATGGAGGTGAAGGCGCCGGGGTGGCGGTCGAAAAAGTACTCGTTCTCGTCCAGGTTGTAGTCGTCGCACACCTCCATCAGGGACTCGTGGCTGCTGCAGTCTTGCAGCTTGCCCAGACGCGTCCGCGGGAGCCTGTCCAGCGTTCGCCACAGGACCTCGTGCGGGAGGCCCCCCACGTTGAGGCGGACCCTCCGGAAGCATGTCTTGCTGCGGACGATGTCCACCGGCTCGGGCGGCAGCGACGACGTGGACTGCGAGCCCACCTTGTTGAACTCCGCCAAGGACTTCTCCATGATAACCTGACAACTGGGAAGCGGGTGAGCGCCCACCACTATGGAGTCCGCTTGATCCGGATTTCTGTCATTATTGTCTCTAAAAGAGAACAAATAAGTCAAGGTAATTGGTGTGTGCGCCGGTTGTCACGATAGTCAAAACACAGTGATGTGCCTTTGGTGTCTGATTTAATTCATGTATTTGTAGTTGACTCTCTGGGTACATTTTATCCTGCACCTTAAAATACCATTATTATTTCTGGAAAATTGCACCATTAAACACACTGCTCATCCCTATAAAATTTTACAAAATAAAAGCATGCAACATTTCGCAAAGTATTCAGTATAACAATGTTGCAACAAGTTGCTTCATGTTCCAATTAATTTGTTCTTATTTTGAAAAGAGAAAAGAACAGTTGCCCTCAGGGCATTAAAAAAATATTCATATTTGTAGAAACCCAGTCAAAATTTCTTGCATGCCCTGAAGTGCCTTCACATACCCCAAGATGTTAAAAAACACAACTTTGTGATAGAAGATCAATCTAGGATCAGTTTTAACCCTTATGAGGTATTTCATCCAATCGTTTGATTCCTTACATCAAAGGCATTTCACATCAAAGGAAAAGCATTGAAAGAAGACACTAGGGAGCTGAAATTTCACCCAAATGTTGACAACATGTCAAAGTTCAACATGGCACGATCACTTAATTATCACACTACCAGGATTGTGCCATCCCTTGGCTAAAATACTCCAAGAATGATGTGGATCAAAATGACCCAAAAATTGTCAAAATACCGCACAGAATTTACAGAACTAATGCAGCCATAGTGAAACTACTATGGTGCTAAAACATAATCATGCAGAAACACCATCGTCTCTTAGAGATGCGGCTGCCGATCAAAACCAAAAGGTAAGCAGAGTTGCAATGAGTTATATTAAACCTGCTGCACACAAAATGACTACTGCATATCTACCAACACATTGCAACAAGAAAATATACACACAGAACATATTATGTACGCTTTAGTTGATTAGTTGTAATTGAACAACAAAAACATGTTGAGATTTTCAAGGAAGTATCAATTTGCTGCAACAAAGGGAATCAAGGAAAGAGTGTGGATATTTTGAGAATCTTTGTCACCGTTTCAGCCACAGTCTCTTCACTAAATATAGATGAGCATTTTTGTAAAATGCATATGTGAAACTTGTCTGCTGAGTCTCACTCATACTTAGTACAAAAAATGTAATTTATTTTGTGGAAGCCCAGGGGCATTTTTGACTGGCTTTTACATGTTATGACACCATTCAAGGCGCCATGCATGGTGTGCATTTATGATAGCATGGGTTAGTGTACATTGGGGAGACGTTAAGTTTAGTCATGGTCGTTGGCGGAATTTACAGAGTGTCTTTGCCTCATGGATTTTTTTTTTTTTTTACTCTACAGAGTGAACAATAAAACAGTCACCTAAATATAAATCGTTTCCAAATGCAGCATATGATGGTTTAAACTGCAAGAATATGGAAAGCTTTTAATTTATTTATAAAATTGAAAGATAACGGCATTATCATGGCATGCCTTTATAACCAGAATAAAAAGATCACAAATTAGTGTCACATTGAGTGTTATGATCGTTGCAAGGGCAGAATTTACTAATCCGACTCCCGTTATATCGCACAGGTGTCCACACAAAATGTCACCTCGGTTAAATAAAAGTTCTTGCCCAATCGTACATCAATTTGACCCTCCATCAAAACTGTACCCAGGAGAGAAATAATAGAATCCGCGGCAATAAATCTGCTAAATGTGCTGCATACATGGCAGCCCTGGAGGGAAAACAGCTTCGTCTTTCTTGATGGTATCTTCTGTAATTGTTTGTGAGCCATTGAATCTTTGTCACGCGGCGTGGGTGGGGACGCGCGACGGAGCTGTCCAGTGCTGAACCTCCCTTGTCCATTTCCATTACCCATGCATTTACATGCTGTTGTTTTTGTTTATTTCCTTCGAGAGCTGACGCTTCGGAGACCGGACTCGCCTTGCATTTCAATGCTGTTTTTTTTATTGCTTTTAATTCATTTTTTTTCGAGCCTTTGGAAAGTGCTTCCGGCCTTGCAAATGCGATCGTTTGTCACTGTCACATAAACTTTCACACACTTGCGCGTCATTCTCACACGCATGACAGTTTGCGATGCTACAGCAAATGCGCACACTCCGAGGACGATAATGATTTCGTTTTCTTGTAAAGCAGCCTTGTTGGCTTCCATAGAAGCCAAAACGGCGTTTAATTAGCATGATGATGTTTCATGGTGTCAAACGTGTAGATCCAGGTAGTCTACGATACGCTTGCGCTCCATTTGGCGCATTGCCGAGCCCAGCAATGTATCTCATGTTATCGCGATATAAGCTTTGGTAATAATGCACATAATCGTGGCAGTACCGTAGTGACTGACTTGTTGTTGCTGTTGCTGGCCTCCAGCAGATACGGAGATGGAGCCCAAAAATAAAAGGAGCCGCCGTCACTGATCTACTGGAACCAGGCTGCGTTGCCGTCCAATCCCACCTTCCTCAGCCTCCGACATGTCACACGCGTCTAGCGAGCTCCGCACGCGTCGCTGCGCCGCATTTCTCGCCCCGCAGCATGCGACCCGGCTACGAGATCAACAAGTATCGAGGAGGTGGTCATTCGGAATCGGACCAGTGCTCCCAGTGCGCCGCAACGGCAGCGGCAGGAGGAGGAGGAAGGGGAGGGGGAGGAGGAGGAGATGGAGGAGGTCTTCTCGCACGGGTCTCTTTCCACAGCACATCGGAGTTAACTCTTTCTGAACCTCACACTGACACCTGAACGCACCGCGGGTTCGTGTTCGTGTGTGGTTGGTGGCGATGGTGGCACAAAGTAACGTTCAGACAATGCGTTTGAGAAGATCAACATGAACGTATCCTTCCAAACGTTATTTTGATTGATTGATTGATTGATTGATTGATTGATTATTATATTTCTTCAAGTGTTTGACAATAATCAGACATTTGAAAACACCCTCGATTTCAGTGGTATTTCATCATTTAAAAAATCAAATTGTAGATTAAGAAGTCATTGAAATAATGAAGGAATATTTGGGGAACAAAAAAACTGTTCATCGAAACAAATTGGAATGATTTTCAGTTCAGAGCTCTGTTCAGTTTCAAAAGTAAATATGTTGAATTTCTTGACTTTGATGCATTTGAGACAATTTCACTGGTGTTTCCAAAGTTTTGTCAATTGTAGATGTCAATCATCATTTGACAAAAAGTTTTTAAAATTATGAGAAAAATATATCATAGTCATAAAAATGCAAACTATCAAATATCATTTGTGGGGCGTTTTGTCCAATCTTTCGATCTTTACGTCAAATGCGTTTCACCTCAAAGGAGCAGCACTGAAAGAAGTCACTAGGGAGCTGAAATTCCACCCAGGTAGCAACAACATGTCAAAGTACAAAACGGTTAGATCGCTTAATTATCACACTATCAGCCATTGGCTAAAATACTGCGAGAACGACGTGGAAGAAAATTACCCAAAAATAAACAAAATATCGCACAAGGGCCAATGTATGCAGATGGCTAATTTGCCAGTCAAAGTTGGTTCCACCATCTTTTGCTCTAACCAACAAATCAGAGGATAGAAAAACGCTGACATCATGCTGGGCTTGTGACAATGTGGAAGGAGAACCACTGGTACATTCGTACTCTGTCGTATTATGTAAAAGAATCACCAAATCAAATACAATACTATGAGGAAAATTATTTCAACTTTATTTTAGCATTGTGATACTTCTGTTTTCATAATAGAGATTGCGTATTTAACCAAAAATGCAGCTTGTATTTCACTTTTTAACAATGTATTTGAAGTCATATAGCAACATAATTAATATCTACAAAAAAGTTAAAAAATAAATAAATATACACACATAAATTACACTGACTAAATTAATTTATGAAACCCTCTTTAGTCTGTAGCGGACTAGCAGCTCTCCCTCTGGCTGGAGCACCCCAAAACCGTAGCGGCTTACGTCGACGGGTGGCATTTGAGCTTCGGGGTCACACAATTCCAGATCCAGGTGGGTCAGCATCAAGAGCACAAATCTGTAACGCACATGATGTTAAACACCAAGCATACACTCTTTCATGTTCAATATGCTCCATGAAAATATATCATGTGACTAGAATTAATGACCGATACATAAAAGCTCCTGTTATCATCATTGCCCCCCCTGCCCCCATTCCCTTAATTACAAAATAGAAGGAATTACTGAAGAATTGCACTGAAGTGATTCTCAGCAAAAGATTGTGAGCCGTTAAATCGGATGAAACCGCATGACAAGCTTTGATGCCGGCTATACTGTACATCATCCCCCGGCCTAATACGCTCCGCGTACAGTACATGACAGAGATAGGCAACTTAAAACACTCACTTTTTAATGGTTGTCACTGCAAAGTCTTTTCCCACGCACATATTGCGTCCTGCACCCCAGGGCATGGTGAAGTACTTCAACCTTTTGCCGTCCTTGTAGAAATTAATCCTGGCTGTCAGGTGTTCATTTAAGAAACGGTCGTACTTGAAATTCTGTCACAAAAAAAACAAGTTCATTTTAAGTAGTTGTAATAGTAGTAGTAACTTTAACTTTAGTATGTGTCGTGTACACAGTATGTCACTTTAATTATGTTTCTTAGAAATGTTATTTTTACTCCAATTGTGTTATTATGGATACATATATTGCAGACAAACAGTTTATATATAGGTTTCATATTATTTCATAATAAAATGCGGTTTTGGGCTTTATCATATGGTGAGCTGCAGGAGCTATTTACACCCACTTGAGTAACCAAATATAGTTGCTTGCTCTCTAAATGTGTTGATGTTAACTCATTCAATCCCAACGACATATTTTAAATGTCCAAGCCTTCAATCCCATGTACTTATTCAAGTTTTCCTTTGGAATCTTTTAAGCGTTTGCTCCTTTAGGAAAGGTGATAAAGTAGTGAATTACTTCAGTTGATGAGTACTGAATAATAGTTTTTTTTTTCCCTCAGGAGATTAAATAGAATGATTAGCTACCCATTTTTATCCATTTCTAAGGGCAGCCATTTTGCGCTTGGTAACAACCAATCACGACTCAACTTGTGAACCTCAACTGACCAACAATGAAATCATGAATGTTGTGCTTTCAGTCAACAGCAAGTGGCAAAATGGCCGCCCCTTAAATGGTTAAAATTAGGTGAATTTTGCCGCACAGTTTACGATCCACAAACACAATATCAATCAGAAGGCCGTGTTTGGACTAGAAGAGGCGCATTGACAACAATGTAGAAAATAAAAAGAAGAAAATATTATTCCCATTGAAAGCACGCAATGTCATCTTAGCACATATTACCTGCGGTTCTGGGTGTATCTGCGGGTCCATTTGTGGGCTCAGAAAGGGAAAGAGACAGACTTTGTCCCCCTTTCTGAGGTGGTACTCTTGCCCATTGGCCATTTGCAGGACCTTGTCTCGCACCACGTCCCTGTTGATCATCGCAGCGGCAGTAAGTCGCAGGGTCTCTTTCAGAACGCTGTCTGTAGGGCGGATAGAGTGAGCTGACTTGAAAAGTAAACGCTTGCAAAGATAAAAATGGCCGTCTAGCTGAATGTATCACTTTCCATTCGGGTGTAGGTGGACTGACGTCTCCACGTACCTAAGACGGGTGTATCGTGTGAGTTCTTCACTCGGGCCATGTTTGGGGAGTGCTGAGAGGAGCTGTCCTCCAGAGGAAGGCCTTTCATCTCTGACCGGACCGCCTTCATGGCCTCGGGGTGAGTTAGCAGGAAGCCGAGGAGCCAAAAGGCTGCTGGTCCAGCATTACACTAGATGAAAAGAAGAAGAAAAAAAAAACATCTTAGGTATTCATATCTTGGGAATTGTGGATTCAAGGGGCTTGAAGGCGACCTTGCTCCAAGGCGTACTTTTTATGGACAATTCATTATTAGGTCAGTCCTTCTCAAAGAGATGATGCCTGGGGGGCGTGGATTACCTCGGGGAAAAGGCTTTGTTTTTGACATGTGCAATAGAATTGCAATCGAATTTCATGCATTTGGTTATTTTTTTCTGTTTTAAACTAAGTTGTAACCCATATTAATGCGGAAAAAAATTTACAGTTGTTGAAAGTTGATTTATATTGCTTTTTTCTTTTGTTGATATCAAAAGGGATACAGGTTTAGGTATAGATAATAATCTTACTTATAGTCAGTGTGCCGAGTGTGAGGGGGGGTGTTTTCTCTTTCCTGGGGGGGGGCTTGGCAAGATTTTATTGAGAAGCACTGTGTTAATGTTTAAAATAATACAACTTGAAAGTATAATTATATCGTTTTTTTACAGATAATGAGCTTATTTATAGTCACCGTGGTTTTTTTTTTCTTTCTGGGGGAGGTTTGCAAAAAATTGAGAAAGCACTGCATTAGGTGCGCCACACAAAAATGGAAAACCAAAACAGATCATAATTTTCCTTGTAAAAGATATGTGTAACTAATGACGTTTCTGGTGACCAAAAGCAACGAGACCAATCACGCACACGTTCCCGTCAACCTCTGAACGAGACACACCTGATCCTGTCAGACGCTAATAGCTCCGAGTCTTTTTTACCTCTGCACATCCGAGCAATGACAGCTAGGCCAAATGGGCACAAGCTGCACCACTTTGTCCCCCTTGTCTTGTTAAATCCCCAGGTGATGACTATCTGGTCACACCAGCACTGGCATTAAAGGAATTTTGATGGGACGAAGAGCGTGGCAAAGGGTGACCTGTTGTTGTTGTTTTTTTTTTTTTTATTCATGTTGTGATGGGTAATTTTTATTCAAGATGATTAGGTCATGTTTTTTCATGATGAGCTGTATGCCATAGCTGGCCCGGAGCTGTTACGGCAATCTTCTCCATAAAGGACACAACCTTCACATTTATTCTACTTGTGTTTCAAATGTAACAACATCTACTGAGGTAAGCTAGTTTCTTTTAATGCTGGGTGTGCTTTTTTTCTTTTTCAACATGTTGTGCTAAGCTGCAAGAATGAAAATGAATTTTAACAATCACACAGGCAAATCAACAAGGAATTGTGGATTCTTGCTGTTTTGATGCTAGGCAGAATTCAACACCCAAGCTCAGTTAAAAACAAAAACGCAAGAAAACCAAATTATTTCCTTGGCAACTTGAGACAGAGTGATGTTGTCCCACACAGCACCAAAAGGACAGAAAGGTATAACATTCCAATATTCAGACATATACATAAATTTTACTTCAAAACAGCACTGTCTTTTTTTTTTTTTTTTTTTTAGTGGCTATTTTTTTTTTTAACCACACCGGAAACTGCTGACTCTGGAGGGGTCCTCCTTGGCTGTTTAACCATACTAAAAAAATCCCAACTGCTTCTCACTTCTTAAGCTAGCTGCTGTTAACGATGTTGTTTCCCTGGTAACCACAGCCATAAACTTTACTCCCCTATATGGCAATATGCGGACAAGAAGATATGGCAAAAACCCATTCACATGACTTCAAACCAAACTCTAGCAATTGCATTTATGTTTATTTGTATATTACTCTGAGCAAATAGGATATTTAAGTCACTACTTGTATTTGTTTGTTTTTAAACTTTTTTTGTACTATTCAACTACAATCTGATGGTTCATCAAGTGATCTTGTCTTGGACTATCCTTTCCAAAGAGGAGGAATTGGAAAGTACTTCCAACAGAGATTGAGATTTTATTTCTTATTTCATATTTATATAAGTAAGTTTAGGCTTTTTGGCAGGTGGGGGGGGGGTGCAAAGTGAGCGGTCCACGCTTTTTGAGGGGAGTCTCCTTTTCTGAAAAGACAAGCAAAAGAGAGAAGCTCTGACCTCGACTGCCTGTGTTCATCGCTGAAATATTTATTATTATGATGAAAACGCATGTTCATAAATAATTCACCGCTTTAGGAATCAAAAGTGTTTATCAATGATCGCGTGTCCCAGCCAGGTTCGTGTGCGTTTGTGCGTGGGCGCTTTCCCTCAAAAGAAAAAGGCCCGAGTTAAATCCATTTCAGCGCTTATTTGTTTCAGTCAATACGATTGATTGTACGCAAGTGGAGAGCTGACATCACCCGGTGCCTTTTTCTTTGCGCAATTCGACGAGGCGGCTATTCAAGTCCCGTGCACACCTTCGCTTCGCCTTGCATGTGACACATTTCACAACACCTTTCTATATCTTCCCTGCTAATTCCTCTCTCTTCTCTGCAGGGATTGCTCCACTTTCCATGCCAGACTGTGTGCTGCGGGAATCCCAGCAGACATGATGGAGCACAAACAAACAAGCAGGAGGACTGACTAATGGTCTTCCCTCTGATCTACAGAGCACGCCAGAGCCCCCACAGTCAGCAGGTGACTTACTAAGGGTCTTTCCTCAACATTGCACATCTCATTGTTCCGCTAAGGTTTCAGTGATGGTCGGGAATGTGCGCTGCAGCAGCAGACGCGTGCACAATTGAAGGTTATTATTGCCATCTACTGGTAATATAAAGTAGTAAGGAATTCTACGCACACTATATAAGGACAAGTATGCACTCACTAACCTTGATGTCCTTTATTCTTTGATGTGCTAATAGTAAAATTGTACACGCTAGCTTGTACAAAAATAATGCGTCAAAATTAAATTCGAGGAAAAAGGTCTAATACACGCACTAAATTAATGTTGATATGTACTTCACCGTGCTTGTGCACTCATAAAACGACTGGGTGTGTCATCATGCGGTCAAAAAAAAAAAAAAAGATGCAAAGTCTACTGAATGAACAACAGGTCCAGGCAGGTTCTTATACCAACCGCCGTCAAGGAATCTTCTGGCCCGGCCTTTTTTCTTGTTTTGTTTGCTAAACGTCACTGGATTCTCACTAACAGTTTAGGCGTGGTGAGTTGTTGAATTTTCCAGCATGATTTATTTTCATTTTGTTTTATTATCGGCCCTGGGATTGACTGGCAAATATCCAGGATGTACAGCTCCAACTTTCCGCTGACCCTGAACTGGATAAACAGTGAAGAAGGATGTTGTGAAACAAAATAATCGATATTAGCTGACTGATGAAAAGTAATCTACAGGCAGATTAACTTCCCTCTATGTCATCTAAGCGCTTTAATCTTCTGATCCTTCTCAGTGGATACCCAGCAATAGAGCTGGCATGTTCAAATGCCTTTCAACCAGATAACGGAAGCACAACACAAAGACTGCATTTGCCTGTAGTTATTTTCTTTTGCTTTCCACCATTTTTTGGGTTGGTTTTCAGGGTAATAATACTGTGATTTGACAATTTTCCTATGAGGTGGAGAAAGCAACAACAGCAAAGAGTATAAAAAAAAAAAACATTGTGGAATGTAATCTGTTTATAAATGATTGTGCATTGACCATAATCAAAAATCATGGGAAATACATGATAAAATATCAGGTTTGTAATATATCCAATATTAACGATATTTCCAATTTTGAATGGCAGTAAATGAGCCTGACATGGGCTAAATTTGACGTGTACCTCTCAACCTCTCATTTACAAGCATTGCAATATTTTAGCCTCGAGTGAGGTTTTTTGTATGCTTTTCCTGTGATATCACGCATCAAACATCAAAAACCCAAGATGTTTCAGAATTTTCCCAAGGGTTAATAACATTTAAACAGGGGTGTGTGAACTTTTTTACATGCAGTTCGTGGTCCACTCACCTGTGTGATCCACAGCTGCAGCAAAAGAGCCCTCTTCTGCATCTCAGCATCCACTCCTTCCTCCTGGAGGAAGTGCTGGTAGCTCCTCTGCCATGATTGCCACTCGGCCTCCTCGCCAAGTTTGTTATTTGAAGAAAGCAGCTCCCAAAGTCGTTCCCGTGAAGCGTGGGCTGTCTTTCTCTCACCTGTCACAAACATTCAACGTCAGGCCACCGATGCAAAGTTACATCGTAATCTCACCGAAGCTCACCTCTTTTGAGTGAACATCGAGCCATTTTGGAAAGAAGGTCGTCAAACTTATGGAATTCTCTGTAGACTGTGGCGACTTCCTGTTTGTTGTCGAACATCGTAAGGTAGCCAGCTCTATGTGCAATAACAACCACAATAGCACAATCTCACTTCATACGGCATGAACATGTATTTTTATGAACGCCACTACCTCCACGGCTCACGTTTTTGTGTTCCTGAGCCTTGACCAGATGCGATGTCATTTTCAGTCCACAGCAAGTCACAAAATGTGTTTTCTTTGGTTTGTTTTTTTTAAGGTAGTGGTTCTCAAATGGGGGTACTAGTACCCCTGAGTGTACTTGAAGGAACATCATGACACTATCTTTGTCATGCCTAAATATGACAGAGATTCACAGGTTTAAAAAAAAAAAGCCAACGACCTCTAGATGGCATTCACGGACTGTACAGAAAAGTGAAAGTTCAATCAAGTCAAACAATAAAAGCTTAAGACAGAACTACCTCATTGCCATTAAATTTAAATTACTATATTGTAATTAAATTACAGCATCAAATACTGAAAATATGGAACCGATGCTACAGCAAACGTTCCTGAACATTTTGATAAGCAGCAATCACACATGCGAAAACAAAATGTAACGCTGCCCCTCAAAACATTTGTCATTTTTTTGACGGAGGATAAAGAATATATGCATGTGAGTATTGTTCCATTGTGTATGTTTAAGACATGCCAAAACAGTAATCATTGGCGTGTATAATTTTGTTTGTATGTTTGTATCTAGAAGCGAGGGTACCTGAAGAGGAGGCTGTAACATAGGTTGAAAAGTCCCTCTTGTCTCCACTCTGATTGGCTGGATGCATCACTTAACAGCAGCTCCTGAAGATGGGCGTTCATTGAACGATTCATCTCCGACAGATCCTCGCCTTCAAAATGTCTACGGGCCAAACACGAGACGTGAATCACAGCGTACAATTACAACTTCTCTAATTCCATTCGCGTGAATCAGAGCTCACGTTTCCAAAAACATCCTCTCCGCTTCCGGCGTCGCGCCTGGCGGCTGCAGGCCGAAAACTCTTTTGATGAGCCGCTGTCTGCTGCCGCTCGAGTCCAGGTGGCCGTTGTCTTGAAGCACATCATCGAAAGAGTGCGGATCTAACAGCACAGTTACGTAATGGCCCGCGATGCAGACCTGAAAGCACGTTGTTGGTTTCAAATGAGATTGTTCTGATTACAGAAAATTAAGAATGACCTCAAAAAGGAAGCCGGTTATGCAACAGGTAAAGCATTTTTTTTTTCATTGTTCTTATAATTTGTGGTACTGGGTGTGTACATTTGTTTAACATCTGCTACATTCTGTCCCAATATCCAGTACCAAAGTCTACAGGCATTCAGGAATGAAAATTGCTTTCATTGGTCATTAAAAGATAAAAGGGGAAGTCAAGCAAAAAATATATATATTTTTTTAAATGCTCAATGTTGCCTCACTTGACTAAACTTGGTTTTCTGATTATAATTCAGTTAGTGGAATATAAATTAAGCAGCAGAATCCAGTGGGCGGTCATTTTGCTACTTGCTGTTAACTGAACATGACATTACGATTCCTCATGGCTCAGGAAACGGCCAATCATGGCTCAGCTTACAAACTATACTTGACCAAACTCGGAAAACAGGTGACTTGCCTTTGAAGGGGAACCTTCTTCTTTTTTCTTTTTGGGTGCAGAGGTTTTTTAAAATAAATAACTAAAAAAATAAATGTGATATATAGATATTTTTTTTCTATAAAAAGTGTTTTTGGAAAAAAAAAAGCCAATTTCAAAACAAAAGATGTTTTGACCAAACACTTAATTTAAAGTTATTCACTGATTAATTTGTATTGTTTGGGATATGCACTTATAAAATCAGATTTTAAGGGTTCAAATGTTTTCATTATAATAAAGTAAGTTATTTTTCATGCATGTGTACAGTATAGTCTAATTAAAATTTGTCAATTTGTGAATATTACTCAAATTAATAAATTTTAGTAGGAAAAAATGAATCATTTTAAGCCATACAACTTTTTAAACTAGTTTTCAAAACAAAATGAATCACATTTTGAACAAGTACTTCCCACAAAGCTTGGAACAGGCAGCTACTTGAGCAAAACATTGGAATGAATTTAAAAGAACCATATAAAAATAATATTTAATCTCAAAGACTGTTGCTTTCTCAGTCTGATCCTTTAATAGGATTCTTTTCCTGTAAATTACAAGTGTTGAAAGAAACTATTCTGACTCATCGGAACAGACGTTTTTTTCTCATGGTCTTCTCACTGAAACTCTTCTCAAAACTTCCCTTCAGCACCACACTCCAGCAGTGTTTGTTTTTTTTTTTTGTTTTTTTTTTAACTTTGCTTTGAAAGTTCCCCATGTGAAATCGACCAATTTGTTTAAGCGAAACTCCCTAAACTTCCTTTTTCTGTCTTTCTGCAGGTGACTCCTCAAAGTTTGGTTGCAAAATTAGCGGAGCTCAGCTGATGCCGGAACTAAGTAGAACTGAGTTAACAGTCCATTTTCTTTCACTCTTTATATCATTGAAATTCCTCTCCAAAGTCAAGGTTTTAACTTTGACAGCCTTGCAATGCCGCAATGTACAGTACATACCATACCATTGTTTTATTGAGGTATTGGTTTTATTTTGTATTAAAAATTGTGACAATATTCCAAGTTGCTTGTATAAATGCATGAAACTAACTTCTTTGCTTATGTTGGATTGCAAACCGCTTTTTTCCTCCAAAGGAATTTTCCCCGCAGTTCTACTTACGGTAAACACATCCCCATGCTTTTCTCTCATTCGTGACAAAAACTTTGCGACATCCTTTTGGAATTCCAGTGCGTGCCCCAACCATGGGATGACGCCTTTGTCCAAAGGGGGCTCATTTTCTCTTCTGCACCAAGCAAAAACACACACATGACATGATGACAAGATTATTAGTGTTTTTTTGTTGTTTTTTTTTCACAAATTAAAAGGACATATGTTGGCAAAACTCAAACGAGTATATACGTGTTTTAATCTCCACATCGTATACAGATTACCACTTGCCCTTTTTAATACTACAAAATACAAGCAACATATACACTATATTGTCCTATGCTGCAGCAAGTAATAAGCCGTTCAAGAAGTTCCTAAATCTAAACGTATGCACATGATACACTTAAATGAATGAATGACTTACCTGCCGCGGGTGTAGTAGAAAAAAAATAGTATGAGCACACATATAAACTGTGGGATTAGCATCCATAGCATGTCTGTAAAGTGACACTTGTCCTTCTTCGGAGATAATGTCCTCCATAGCCAGCGCTAACTGAATTTATATGCGCCTGTCCTCAAACTGACTTTTTTTTTTTTCTTGCCAGGAGGCGTGGAAAGGTGTGGCTGTAGATACTGACGTGTCTTACACAATTTGACAACAAAGTGCAGCATGAAATACTAACACGCCAGAGTGGAAATCTTTGAAACATTATCATTTTAAGGCCTTCTTGAGGAATGAAAAGAAGGATCAATTGTCCCGTTTAAAGGCAAATCATTTTACTTCAACTAAGTAATATACGGTCATCCTCTATTCCTGACTTGAATTTCTTGTTTGTTACGCCCGCTTTTTGCAGTGCAGTGACATCATCATCAACATCACGGCGACTGGCTTCAAGTTACATGTCCACGAGGGTTGATGTTGGGACATGCATACTTCCAGCCAGGCGTCATTCGATTTATGTGACGTGAACTTGTTAACGTGGCTAAACAGACTATATTTAGGATTTCACAGTCAAGATAGGCAGGTATACGTAGGAAGACGTGATGACACACGGAATGGAACCTTGGGGAATCTTACCACACTGGAAGGCGTCTCCAGGAGATGTTGTTTTGTTTATACTCACAATGCATGTGACACTGAGTAATGAGAATGAGTAAGAATATTTGGAAATACAAATTAAAATAGATCAAAAATGCATGTTCATAGGATGCTACTAGTGGACTATTTATAGTTTTTTTTCTTTTTTCTTTTTTTTTTTTTTGGGGGGGGGGGGGGGGGGGGGGACTACAGTTACACACAATAGCGGTTTCCTCCACCAGAGGGTAGTGACACACTTTTAGAAAGCTGTACCTAAATGTTGTTTTGTAA
Source organism: Hippichthys cyanospilos (assembly GCF_059441005.1). Taxonomy (NCBI): domain Eukaryota; kingdom Metazoa; phylum Chordata; class Actinopteri; order Syngnathiformes; family Syngnathidae; genus Hippichthys; species Hippichthys cyanospilos. Next base: position 18,234,063 of record NC_142377.1, read on the forward strand.
CAACTTCGCTTCTTAGCTCTATGTATAAAAAAAAGATTGTAGCGTTCTTTAATATTTGCTGTGTTAATTAAGCATTTGATTATAGTTCCTGATCATCCTAAAATAAGTTTATTCAAATATATTTATCAATTTAGTTTTAGGTTTTTATATGATTATTTAATAATATATTTGGAAAAAAAATAATTTTGATGAAAAAGATCGTGATTCATTGTTGGTAAATGACTTACAAATAACAACATTCTAAATAATGACTTAATCTCACCCATTATACATACATACACATTTAAATTAGATTACTTAGGGTTTTTGGAGATCATTACGAGTTTAAAAAAGACTAATCACTAATCTGATCACAAGATGTTGCAATAACTAAATACCTTGTTTATTTACTGCATATACGTATAAACTGTTTACAGCGTATAATACATATAGGATCAACAAAAACTATTTATATAATATGATATATTAGACTTTACATGATCAGGATTTGTGTCACGATTGTCGACTAGCGAGTGTGAAAATTACTGATAGCTGATCACTGATTCCATCATACGACAGAGCTGTATGTTTAAATAACTTCTTTATTTACAAATAAAAATAAAAACAGCTTACAAGAGAGAAGCACACGAGAAAAAATAACTTGCGTGTCCTTTTTTCTTGTGTGCTTTTTTCTTTTGTGCTTCTTTTTGCACGCTCTTTTTTCTTGTGTGCCTTTTCTTTTGTGTTTCTTTTTTGCATGCTTTTTTATTTCGTGCTTTTTCTTGCTTGTCCTTTTTATTGTGAGATTCTTTTTTTTGTGCTCGTTTTTGCTTGCGTGTAAAGTGTTTTTGTTTACAATTACCGTTATTTTGTTTGCATAGTTTTTTTTCAATTTGATTTAGCAAAATTCTAATTTCGTGGAGCATTTTTTTGCATTGCAGGTTAATTCCAGGGACCTGACCTGTTTTCAATAAACAATAATACAGCATATGATTTATTAGTATTATTAATGATATGTTATAGATAGATAGATAGATAGATAGATAGATAGATAGATAGATAGATAGATAGATAGATAGATAGATAGATAGATAGACAAAATAGCCACTATTATTTCGTGATACACGAAATAGTAATATTTCATGCATGCACAAGAAGTATGAATTGGGGAAATTGTTGAGGGGAGGAGTTTCACATTGACCTATACCTCCATTCAACCTTTTTTCACTAGACGAGAGAGAGAGAGAGAGAGAGAGAGAGAGAGAGAGAGAGAGAGAGAGAGAGAGAGAGAGAGAGAGAGAGAGAGAGAGAGAGAGCGTCAGTCATCAGTCAGCCAGTCATTAAAGTCCTTCCGTTCGTTTTTGCTTCGCCCTCTGTCGCTCAAACGTGACTGGTCTTTGCGGAGTTGTTGTGGAGGAGTCCTTGCAGGGAGGAGTGGTCTGGCTCGCGCGTGCACTTCCAGCTCGACGCCGCCTTGAACGCAGCCCCGTCGCAGAGCACAACACAACGCAGCAGAACCGAACCGAACCGCACCGCACCTCGAGCCGTAGCTTGTTGTCGCTCATCCGAACTTGAGCCACCTTCTCGGGCTATGTCGGGCTTCTGATCGCGAGTGCAAACGGAGTAAAGGCGCAGTCTCTTCCCGCCTCGAGCGTCGGGCCGGCCAGCCTCCTTGCAACCATGTCAACGCAGGCCAAAGTGAAGAAGGACAAAGAGATCATAGCAGAATATGAGAGCCAAGTGAAAGGTCGGTGCTGGTTCTGCTCATCTGTGACAATTGTGCAACTTTACAAAAAGCTTCATGACTGTGTGTGCGCGTGCAATGCTGAGGGGTGGGTCTGCCTGCAGACTGTATGCTCTTAAATGCATCCCGCTGGAAATCTCCAACATCAACCTCCTTATGTACGATCTGTCTGGTTGTACACTTTAGTTCAAACTTGACCAAACCGGTTCCTTAAGAGCCATGAAGACTGCAGGCTGCATGACTATTAAGCAGGCTGCATTGTCAGGCTGCTGCAGATGACTTTCTCACTGCAGCTTTTTAAGCTGCACATCCAACTGAGGAAAAAAAAATAGGTCCAATTACTCACTTGGGAAATCTTCCCTAAAATCTGTCATGCCTCTCAGATATCATACACAATAGTAAAAAAAAAAAAAAAAAAATGCCTGAGTTGGAAAAGCAGCTTGAGAAGGTCACCCAGCAAACAGTTGAGAAAGTCCATCAATAATGGATGGTGTCTGCATCAATTATAAACCATGAAAGGATTTTCCTTTCTCGGGCTAAATGTGTTGCTAAGAAGAAGAGCTAACACTGTGCAGGATTTTGATGCAGCAGAAAAACTTGAAGCAGTTTATTATTATGTTTTTTTTATTGTGCGTTGCTTCTCCATGTCCTTTTGCAGCAATATGTCAAAGTCAGTTTGTTTAGTCAGAAATCGTTTTCTGGCACTTTAAAAGAAACTATTGTTGACAGAGCCATTATACGAAATAGTCTGTTCCCGGAAAGACAATGTTCATGCAAACTAAGTTTTTTTTTTTTTCCTCACACTTATCGATACTTCACAGTGACTGCATGGGCATGATAAGCTTGAAGATTCACACAATGAATACCGTGAAGAAAGTACATTTTCAGAGTCCTCAGAGTTTCATTATTCTGGTCAGTTTTCATGAATGACGAGGGAAAAAAATGATAGTGATATTAACCCCATTAAAACAGCAAATATTTAAAGACACTCAGCCACAACTTTTCGAAAACATAATGCGAAAGTGGTTCATATTACTGATGAGCTTGAAGAACTTTTTAATGTTTTTGCAATACAACAACTTGTCGCATAACTGCACAGATGAATAGAATCAACAATTTTGTCATATCATACAAAAAAGATCGATGTCTTCATCAACCTTTTTAAAACAGATTCAGTTACTGGTTTACGTCTACTTTTGAGAGGAAATATCAAACAAAAGCCTCATGCTTTCGCACATTCTCATCGGGTCTCCTTTTGGTCGATTAATCGCTCTTTCTTTCGCTTAGTGACTACTAGAAAACCCAGCGCAGATTTTTTTTTTATGCCATCTCCATTTCATGAGAAGATTCTAAGCTGACATGTTAAGCACATTTTGGAACTGAGATTTGATCAGCTTGTAGTGAGGAGTGAGCTCATTTGACACTGACACTTGGCTGCAGTAATGCTGACTTACTGGCAGCACAGCAGCACAATTAACACACACACACACACACACACACACAGTCACACACAGAATTACTTGTGCTAGTTACTAGTGAGGAATTGTACATGCTTGGACTTGAACGTATGAATATCGCCAAATATTTGATCGATGAACTAATATTCATTCATGAAATGGAAAAATATGTTAGTCATCTACTGTTCTGAAACTGATTATGACAGTTTCAGTACACTAAACCAAAACTATTTTCCCCACGTCTATTTATGTATCACAATAGATACAGTAAATGACCAGACATTTTATTCTGGACTCCCACTTTGCTAAAATGTTTTATTAGAATTATTATAGTATGTCTTTATGAAACATTAAGGGACCCGTGTCATTCTATTTTAAACTACAGTTAAATTTAAGTATGGATATAAATATACACTGAGGCCCAGACTACTTCGTCTACTTAGATTCTCCTGACAAAATAAAACATAGATGGCAATTCTTCTTATTCTGATATGATGTTTTGAGCTAAATATTGTGCCTCCCATCTATCTATCTATCTATCTATCTATCTATCTATCTATCTATCTATCTATCTATCTATCTATCTATCTATCTATCTATCTATCTATCTATCTATCTATCTATCTATCTATCTATCTATCTATCTATCTATCTATGTTAGCTAGATATGAACATTTATGCAAGTTTTACTTCATCAGAAGTGGTTTTGTTTCGGCGTAAAATTATTGTAATCGACATAGTTTTGCTTTAAATGGCTTTCGTTAAAAAAGAGCTAATCTACTAAGCATTATTTGACCATGTTAGTGTGTTCTTTAAAAAGAATGACACGCTTTTGATAAACTATATCAGCATCGAGGCTAGCGCTAACCAGTTTAATGTAGTGGTTTCAATTTTATGGCACTTCATAGCCGTGCATTGAATACATTTTGCACATATAATTTTTACTTTTCCCATATTGTCTTAAGGAAAACATTTTGTGACCTTTTGGGTGTGTTTTACAAAATGAAGCGCGAGCACTTAGTACGAGCCAGTGCACTATAGAAAACATTTTTCTCTTGGATGAAATTACTCCAAACATTTTGCCTCGATTGTAAAGTAAACCTAGACGGTTTGAATGAACATAATATCAATTTTACCACTGGAAAATAACTTGAAACACATTTCTGTTCAGTAACTGTACATTGTTGTCAATGCTAACACTAGCCACTGTGCCATAATATAAGTTTATCTTGTTTTCGAGGTCCAATTCCAGCATAGTTTAGAAAATATGATATAGAGTGTTGTATGTTTCACTATAAGTTCAATTGCAACATTCTTTTACTAGATTCACAACCATTTGTAGGTGCTTTGCTTCAAGCTGGGTATGGGTTTTTATGTCTCATCATTGTTGTCTGTGGATACAGTACTTCATACGCATTCCATAGAGCGCACGTGGCCGGAGCATGTGGCTCTCGCTGTTTATTCATCATAATAAAAGAATGACCAGGAAGAGGCTGCCTTGAAATGTCAGAGTTGTATTACGACAGCGAAACTACATCTTTGTTGCCGGCATGTGAAGCCGCAGGCGCTGCGCTACGGTGTAATACCATTTAAAGTGAAACCGGCTCAGAATGTCAGGACAGCACAATGTGGATTTTCCTGTCTTGCGGTTGCACAGACAGCATGTGAAGAGTTCGGATCAAGGGAAAGACACGTGAACGCATACTCGTACGGGCCCTAAAAAGCGGAGAGCTGCTATGAGTGCATTCAGACGCTCGCAGCCTTGATTCGAACCAAATGATGTCAACGTGTCAGTCTGGGTTAGGACACATGTGACTAGCCACGCATGGCTAACTGCAGACGCAGCCCCGGAGTGCGGCACTAGCTGCGGCGGGCTAACCGGAGCAGCCTGCTTCCGCGACGGTGACTCCTCAATATGGGATTTTTGCACAAACGGGCCTTCAAGGCAGCACTGCCCACTCGTTTACGTGTACAGCAGAACGTGCGGCTAGTACTGCATGCGAGTGCATCAGAGCATATTCACAGTACACGGATTGTGTTTTTAAGCACGGGAGCGGCACTGAATAAACGTCCGACTGCTTGTGTTTGAAAACAGGATCTGGTATGCAGCTCTAATATTCACAACCAGCACAATTGCCCACAGAATGTAGTGGGGCCTCAAATACTTAGCATTTCTTTATAACGGGCTCATTGGATAAATCACAACCTGTAATTTCAAATGAAAATCTCCAGCAATAATGGTAGATATTATTCATACAATCGTGATAACAAATTGTATTGGAGCACAAGCGATGGACAGCACTACATGAATTTCACTCGTTCAACTTGTTGGTGGTGTAGTGGTAGAGTTCACGTTTGTTTTGCAAAGCATAGTTTGCTTAAATAACATCCATGTAACTGGGATCACACCTACTCCACCTGCCAGGAATGTAAATGTCATTTTGGTAAAGGGGTATCAGCGTTATAATATCGCTGCATCTTATGAAACAGTATGCGCAAGGGTACTAAGATATTGCTGCATCCTCACTTGAAACAATTCCCTGTGGATTTAATAAAGCTGTTGTGATGTGGCAGTTTGGGCCTGGAACAAATGAATTCGCTTTAGATTATTTCCTAAAGGAAGTTGGACTTTGGTGGTTCGACTGAAATCTATTGTGTGTCTGCCACTTAAATGTGACCACAGCCTTGCATTTATGTGCAAAAAGCTCCCGCAAATTCCCCAGACACACCAGGGTGTTGATTATTAGTGTTGGCCGGCTAATCACAATATAAATTGGTACTTTATCCAAATTCCCTGTGGGTGTTTGCCTCCATATTCACTTACATTTGAGAGCTTGATGTGTGTGAAGTAGAGGGGAACTTTTGGGTGTTTTACATGGAACTGTGAAGTGCTAGTCCATGTCCTTGCGTGATTATGCCCCCACTGCGAAAGCCTGAATCATTCATCGCATGTAGCGCAATACTTCGCAGTCCCTAGTAACAGTTTAGTTTCTAAAAATAACCTGCTTGCTGGAGAGCCGATTCAAATAGTCCGTTTGATGCGTATTGTGTCGTCACATCAGTCGAAATCGTCTCACATCGGTCGGCCATGCGGATATAGTCAATGTTTGCAAAAAAAATGTTGCGGTCGATTTCAGCACAGTGACATTTTGTGCTATTTTGGGGCCTGGGTGCTCATTAGCCTTGGCTGTGTTTTGGGCTTTTCCAAGAAGAGGAAGTCACCCCTTGTCCTTGACCAAAAACCAACTGGAGCGACTGGTGCAAGTGTCAAACAAGAGGGAGGACTGGCTCACTCTGACTCTGGCGGCTCCAGAGGCATGTAACCAGGCAACTGCACCGCTAAAGAGGACCGGGAGGATAATACGTCCTCCCAGCAAGGGACCGCATATTTATTTTGTCTTGGTTCATACTCCTATAGTTTCATTTTTGCTCACGGGACGGAAGAGCATTTTAAAATCCTTTGTCTTCCACTTTCCATCATTTTCAAATAGAATAAAGGAACCTTTTCTTCATTGATGCACTACAAAGTTCTTTTTTGTGCGAAGAAATCATATGCATGCTTGAAAACGTCGGTTAAGCCTCCTTAATGACCCTCAACTGTTTTAATGGCTCTTACAGACACAGGTCTTTGTCTATTGTGTGTGTGGGTGTATGCGTCAGTAAATGTATAATCAACATATCTTAACTAGAAAGGCTCATAATGGCTGATGTGTTGATTCCTTGATCATTGAGAATTATGATGTTTGTGTGAAAATTAATTGATGTGAATTTGGCTAATCCAGTTGAAATAATGCCAACTAGTTTGTTGTCTGAAGAAGACAATATGAGCTCAGCAATGGCCAAAAATTGATTTAGTAACAATTCAACATTTTTCTCTAAATAAATTACCCACAAAAAAAATCCAGATTCATTGTCAATGGCATATTCCTTAAACCAGATTCATGTCATTCTTTTAAAAAATTCAAAATATTCAACTCATTCAGTTCACCTTGAAAATGATTTTCCCAATCATTCCCAACCCACAAAAATGTCCGTATTCATTCCCAATGACACATCTGGGGGAAAAAAAAAATCATTAACAATATCATTTCACATCATTCTTATTATCTTTCTATTTCACTCCATATTTCCATTATTCTTCCATATTATTTGAAATATTCATATTTCTGTATTTTTTTCCTTCGTTATATAAGACTTCACTTGCAATTACTACAGCAATTGCAAGTGTCTCATTTTTAAAGCAGTCTTAAATTCCATATTTTTCAACATCATTCCCCATTGTTCAAAATCATTCTGCATTTCTGCAGTTTTTCATTAAGCATTTTCACTTTCAGACACAATTTCTCAGTAAATCGCAAATGCCACATTTATTTTTTATCATAAGAGAAAACTTTCATTCTTCATTTTAAAAACGGTTGTGTAATAAGTTCAGCAAATGGGAGAAAATGTGACATAGCCCACAGAATTATAGGAAATACTATTTCTCTAATTGGCAATAAAGTGGTTTTGACAGAAAAGAATAAAAGAAAAACTGTCTAGGTTTGCTACAAGCAACTATCCTAACCCTTGTTAAATACAGCCAATGGCTTATTGCTTTATGTGATGATTCATTGTCCTGTTTGCCCTCATATTTCTTCATCTCAATTGTTTTCCCCACTCATATTATTCCTTCTGTCCCTGCGTCTATGTTGGGAAGCAGCAAGTCTCTTAATATGAAAACGCAAATATTCTTGCAATTAAAAGAATTCCTCATATTTGCCGTTTTGAGACAAATCTTTTTGAAGGTTGTCTCAGCACAATGCCTGCTGACCCAGTTTGTTTTCTGTGCTGTCTGCAGCAATAAACAGACTTGCATGTCACAATTCACGTGCGAACGCACACACACTCTCTCACAGCAGACAAATGCAGTTAGACATCTGCTTTTATCCAATTAGGATGTCTTTGTTCTTAAACAAGAGCTTCCGTTAGCGTGCTAGTTTCCGGACAGTTGCAGCCACTCCCCTGTAACAGAGTACTAATGTCGGGGTCACATATGACAATCATTGGTTCTCGTCTCCTACTAAGTGCGATCCCCCTTGTTGGTCCGCAGAAATCCGAAACCAACTGGTGGAGCAGTTCCGTTGTTTGGAGCAGCAGTCGGAGTCCCGCCTCCAGCTGCTGCAGGACCTGCAGGACTTCTTCCGCCGGAAGGCCGAGCTCCAACTGGAGTTCTCCAGAGGCCTGGACAAACTTGCGGAGCGCTACTCGTCCAAGATCCGCACTTCCAGAGAGCATCAGCATTTCAAGTGAGTCTCTGCTGTGGTTAAATTCCATATAATGGCTTTATAAGCCGCATTGGCGACACGGTGGATTTGTGGTTAGCATCTGGGTCCTAATTTGGTCATTTCCACTTGGTCTCTTGGGCAGTCAGTTTTGAAAGCAAAACTTTCAGATCATTTCAAGACCAAAGTTTTGTCCCTGGATCTGAATGTGGTCCCTTTTGTTCTTCATATTTGTTGTTTCCTGTATGCAAATTTAACTCCGGGACACATTTATACTTTGGAAAATATACAATGAAAAGAAAAAAGACCAAGTCAACAAAAGAACATTTAGGACACATTCTCCTCTATTCAAAGTCAAGGTGTCCTTTGTGTTCTTTCCATTACCGTTGTTGGACAGAAGTAAAGATTTTCTGCCCACCAATCAAGTCTAGTTACCAAAACAATACAAGTTCATAATGGAGATCTTAATTTAGAAATTATTTGACAGCTAAATTATTTTACATGTACAAATAATTGCTTTATAAAAGCATTTTGCCTCCATCTGAAAAGGACATCACATGTGCTCAAGGGGCAGGTAATAAACAATTACACCTCAGCTTGCTAACGGTGGTTCTGAATATTTCTTATGATTAAGATCTCCCAAAAAATGATAGTGCACCTTAATCAGCATGTGAGAGAATTGACATGGAACTCAGAAAAACATTGCCCATAGTTACCAGCTGCTGTCGCGGGTACCGGGGCTTGAAAATAAGGCTGGTTAGCTGCTCTAAACGTACCTTACTTGGTATCAGTATCAGCCCAGCTCGAGTATGTACCATTTACTCTACAATATCTCAACGAAAGGGTTCCAAATCCTGATTCAATTTAGTATTGGTAGCCTTGGCAACATACCCAAAGCTGTGTACCGCTTGGTAGAAATAGGACTATGGTGGCAAAGAACAAAGGGATGAACAAAGAAAAAAAAAGGAGGCATAAACTCAGACGAATTGACCTGAAATGTTGCCAGGGCCAAGGAAGCCTAGCCTTAGGCTGCTGTGTTCCTCCCAACTAGGTCAGACTTTACCCACTCCACCAACCCCCGCCAAGCTCGATTTCTCCATGCGCTTGTCATTTTATTTCCATCCTCAAACAACTTCACGCTTGATGCCGGCTCTCCAATCCTACAATTTCCTCACTGGTCTCAGAGAACTAGTGAGTGCTTACAGTTAAGTAATTTTATATATACAGGTCTTCGTATTTTGGCATCAAGGTCTAGTTTGTTATGGAACATGTTTTACAAGTCAACATTTAAACTATGCACACTGAAAAAGAAGAAAGCCGGCAAATGTCAAGTTCATTTTACCTCTGTTTGTTTTTTCATAGACATTAGTGATTCGTATCACTCTCTTTGGCCAATTACATCAATGTAGTCAAAGCACGCAGAGCTGCCATTTCTGAGATGTTGATTAATGGAGCGGTCAGTCAAAGGGAAAGCCCTGTAAGATATTCCCATCGCTTCACTTCTCTTGTCACCCGTTGTTCGAACCCCCCTCCTCGAAACCTCCGCTCCCATCACTTAAAATCATCATCATCAGAAATTTCTGTCTGAGTCCCTTCTCAGAAACTGCAATGACTACAAAGTCGCTCGCCTTAGTCTCAGTATCGTGTTTACAGTTGTTATGCTTTTTAGTCATGCATTTAAGAGAAAATATCAGAAAGGGAAATTGACTTCAAATAATAAATGCTAGCATGATTTTTGCTTTTTTTTTTTTTTTTTTGCTGTTTTCGTGACCTTGGTCAGGAATATAACATTTTTTCATTCTTACTGAGGAGCAGCCAACATCCAAAAGATTTTACAGTTAATCTCACGGCATCCAGTGTCAAGGATCAAACTCGTGCTTGGCTTTGAAAGTAAAGCCTGCGGGAAGGACTGCTTCACCTTTTTACTGCACTGGAATGAAAAGGGAATAACAAAAAGATGCTGATGCACAGCACCAGGCACCGTATCTTTTACATGAATAGATTTCTCATTCCTTGTTGCATTTATTATCAATGCACCTCAACCAGGCAAAATGCTACAACTAGCTAGAACTACATCAGATATTGATGTTGTTCTTAGCTTCTGCTTCCTTGCTGATTTTGTATTGAGAAGAATATTGCTTTGCACAAGGGTGCATGAATATCTTTTCTTTTTTCCTATTTTAAACAGCAAATTGGTTGAGAATGATTTTATTTCGTCACGTGAACCAAGAAAAATGATCTAATGATCAATTGCTCAATGAACAGAGAACATGTCAATTTCAGTAAATGTACTTTACAGTATAATTTACAAGCTTCCTGCATGTTGGTATATTTTTGCAACAAATTGTAATGCATATTCTTTTCTAATTGCTCAACATTGTCATCATTTTTTAATGCATACGCAACTGATACAAAAAAATCAAATCAAACATTCTCAAAACAACAAGAAAAGATGACAAGCCTCTCTGCGTCAAATTAAGAAACTAAAAAGCCAAAAAACTCAGCAGGGAAAAGAAAGATCAAAGATGTTAACTTGATGTGACCTGACACAAAAACAAGGAGGCTTATTTTAAAATGCTCTTCAGGACTGTGACGAGATCTAAAAATAAACATTTTTTTGATTTGTCCTTTGATTTCAGAGTTAGGGTACTAAATCCAAACATTGCACTGTAATGTTATAGCTTTTCGTGTATGATCCATGTAGCTGTTAGTTCAGCTTAGCAGATATGAATAATGTATCCTTTATAAAGACCTCCATCATTTCCATTCATCATTTGACCAATAAATATGTCATAACAATAAAAAAACAAGGATTTTGATTGGATTTTGGCCTTGGTCACCGTTAGGCCATCAGCCAAATATTTTGAAGCCTTTATGTTCAAGAGTTTTTGCAGGCTTCGCAACAGTGTCTCACTCACAAAGGTTTGACAGCGGAAAAATAGTCAAATGTTCCCTAAAGACAAAAGAGGATAAACAAACTCTTCGGCGTGAACGTAATTGAACTCACATGCTCCCTCAAGCAATGAGGCAAGAGTAGCCTGCATGCTGGCTGTGTGTGTGTTTGTGTGTGTGCATCCAGCTATTGTGTGGGGACGAAAATGCTGAAGAGAAGGATTTTCAGATTGGGTCAGGAGAGAATCCAAAATTTAATGCAGCGCTTGGTCAACGTGTTGTTTTCGGGTTTAGGATCATAATTGAGTCAAAAACAGAATATGTTGGGGGGGGGGCAGGAAATTTATTATGTCCACGTCTCGGCAAGGGCCGATATTAGATTGAGATAACCATGAGCAAAAATAACACGGTGTCACAGTATCACAATGTTAAAATTGCAACTTGTTTTTTTTTTTCCACTGAAGACAATGTATTTTATTTTTAAACAAACTATTTAATATTTAGTACACTAAGAAATATATTCCAAGACCCCCTCCTTATCCTCCATGCATGCCAAGATGGTAAACAAATAGCAAAAAATAAACAAAAAAGCAAGATTGCCATTCAACTGTTTTCTGGGGTGGCTTGTTGAGTCAACTCTGCAAGCACTCATGATACTGTATCACCAACCCTTGCTGCACTTCCATTTATGTCCAAAGTGAGGCACAGACTTTGAAAAAAATCCTCTAAAATAATGATGTTATATATTTTCAAAATAACTCGTTATCACCTGTAACCCTCAAAACTTTACAGAAAGCAAATTTGGGAGGTGGCTTGTTGAGTCAACTCTGCAAGCAACCAATCATATTCACCTCCGTTAAAAAGCCCCCTTTGTTAAGTACTCATTACCAGTTAAAGACAGTTTTATCGGATTTTGAAACCTTAACTATCAACCCGGTTATCGGCCCCCGCAACCTTACAACTGAATCAAATGGAGTCATAGGCTGCCCACATGTGACTAATATGACCCTGTGAGGAGAGAGTGACACTGGTTAGATATGCTCACTCATTCTCCAGGAAATCACTGTTGACTTATATAAACATAGTCTTTGTTTTGTTATTTAAAGATCTTGTCTCGTGACATCTGATGTGGGAATCACGTATCGTCACAAGTGATTTGATCTGTGGGAAAATATCGAAATGCCTCTACAACATTAACAAAAGAGTCAAATAAATCACACCCGTTCACAATCTGGTGTTTGCTGTTTATTTCAGGAAGGACCAAAATCTCCTGTCCACTATCAACTGCTGGTACTTGGTACTGGACCAGACCAGGCGGGAGAGCAGAGACCACGCTACGCTCAGCGACATCTACAACAACAATGTCATTGTACGTCTGACACACGTGGGCGACGATGTCCTCAGACTTTTCAAAAAGGTCAGTTTTGGAATGAAATGGATGAAGGCGTGCGAGACTTTATTTATATCATGATTAATCCTGCTCATAAAGCTTGTGTAAGAATCTCATTCATAACTTCAGCATAACTGGGTATTTGTGTAACAGTCACCATTGGTTACGCTCTCATGACAAATGTGCATAATATGTGTTTTGTGTCAAGTTAGGAAAGTGGCTGTGGTTCAGGGGTTGTGATGAATATTCGGTCCGAGCGATCTGAAATCACTATCGCTTGACAGCAGAGGGAATGGAGGATAATTTATGCCCTCTTGGGAGGGGGGGGGGGTGTTGGCCTTCAGCCGGCCGGCACAAAGAGAGGCCTTAGGAAAAACCTGCTGAAAGTCAGTCTTCCCTGCTAAGAGTTTAGCGCAAGTGGGAGAAGTGCTTCAAAACAAAAACCACGTTTTGCTGCATTCATCTGCAGTGCTGTTTTAATGCTAATATATTGCACATGTGCCACTGGAATGATGTTTATGGGGAATACATGGAGTGAATGTGCTGACGGCTACATTTTTTGGAAACACAACGTTGTTGTTTTTGACAAATGATCCCTGGGGAGGTGGCAAAGTTGTGAACTTAAGACTTCCTCACCTTTGAACCCAAGCTTCCTCGCGGCCTGTTTAGCACTGCCAGGGGGACATGTCCAATTCATAGCCTCCACGCAACTGTTGCCCACAAGCCATCCGGCACTCATATGCTTGTTTCGAAATTGTCAAATAAAGGATAACTGAAATTTTTCAACCCTGTATCAAACGCACCGGTTTTGTCTGCTAGCCGAGGACATGAGCGGTAAATCGTTCGCCGCATTTAAGTAGGCTTCCAGCCACGGCACATCTCGGAGCCAATTTTCAAGGAAAAAAAATGTTCAGCTCAGGCCCAGTTGTTGTCTTGAGGGAAAGTTAGGTAAGGTACGCAAATGTGCTAAGTGAAGCACGCGATGTTACGCATCAATGTTTCCGCGTACCTGCGTCCCAGTTGTGTGCATACCTGCTTATTATGTTTAAATGACATACCCTTCATAGTTGTCCATTTTCTTATTTTTATGATTTACATTATTAGTATCATTTTTAATCACCTCCGCCAAAAGTCCATTGAAAACAAAATAGGATGTCTTCAGTATATCTTTTTCCATCGCCAAATTTTAAGGGTGCTTAAGCACCCTTAAGTTCCATCCCAGCACCCCTAACATTTTAAATATATTTATTTGACTCCATTAACAATTTAATATGTTCATGCCAAATTTAAAATGTGTGAAATTAGTAATTTATTGTAAATGAACCCTGAGAATATACATGTATTGCATAAATGACATATTCTTTATCATTCTCTATTTTCTTACTGTTATGAATTATTTTTAAACTGTATATATCATAAAAGTGAGAAAATAGTCATCATATTTGTTTTAATCATCTCATCCATAAGTCCATTAAAAAAAATATCTGGGAGCATTCTCAAGCAACCTAGCGTTGAATACCAGCATCCCTAATTTTTTTAATTCATTTATGTTCCGTTTAAACAAGCTGAAAAAAAGTGCATTGCTATACAATACGTGGTTGAAACAGTACTGCTGCCCTCTAGACAAGCTAACTAACAGGAAGTAAGTTCAGACTTCAACTGATAGAAGAGAGAAAGAGTGGGAGCAAAAATGAATGTCTACAATATACATATATATTTGCATTCAAAGTGTTCCCAAAAGTTATTTTCTGTTCATGTGTTTTTACAGAGCAAAGACATCGGTGTGCAGATGCACGAGGAGCTTGTGAAAGTCACCACTGAGCTCTACACAGTGAGTCAAACACATTTTATTGTTCTTTTTTTTTGTAATGTCCATAACAGCTTGTCTGGGCTCTCATGCGTGTTAGCTGCCAGTCTCTGGCCGTCGCAACGTCCTGTCTCCTCTCAATTGTCAGACCGCAACCTGCGAAACAGCTGGCCGGCCTGACACTGCACACGCCACACTTGCTTGATCAGCAGTTTATCCTCTAACTTCTTCTGAGGTCACACGCATTTGCATTCATCTATTGTGAATTTCTCCCCTGGGTAAAGAGGAGAGTGGCTGTGCGAAAATGAGCAGCTGCCGAAGGTCGGACACATCTGTTTGTTGGGAAAGGTTGTTCGTTTATCCGTGCATTCGGAAGACTCGGTTACCATTCACACGCAGAGCGCATGTATGCTCGTCGTATGCGCGTGTGCGTTCACTCGCGGAACAGGTCTGTGTGGTAAATAGAGAACAGCTGTGTCCAGTATTTCTACGTTTGGCTGAGTACGATGAAGCCATCTGATATATGCATTGAGCAGCACTAAGTACTCTTAAAGGTTGAATAAAATCCAATCTGGGATGCTGCTCTACCGTCCAAAGCTTCATATTTCAATCAACCTTAGAAATTGGATTTAAGATCTTGTCAAACGAAACATGGGACATAATTACGTGGTAAGTAATTAAGACCACCGCTTTGCCTTAAAGGCTGCTAGCGTACTGCTAACACAATTGGACACACCATAGACAAATACCATCTATGTCCAGATATTTAAATACAAACATTGCAGCAGCGCATGTAGACAGGCAATATAATGATAATACTTCAAAGCTGATATTTATCCACCGCAAAAAAAAAAAGAAATAACTAATATAACTGCAGTTTACTGAGTCACTTGCAGCAGTCGTAAAACTTTGCTTGAATTATACTGCCCCTGCTGGCCAATCGATGAACACTAGAAGGAGCTACAATGATTTAATCCGGATGCACAAACAGTTGAATTCTGTACATTCTGTTTAACTAATACTACAGTGGACTTCTGCTGTTTGCGGGGGTAGATTCTCACGCAAATAGAGAAATGGAGAATTGAAAAAAAAACAAATACCCCCCTCAAAACAAAGTTGAAAAATTATAAAATGATTGAAAAGAAAATCTATTTCAAATCTGAGAAAGTACAAACTGATAGTTGCCAAACCACGAGTATGCAAGGTCCACGGTATGATTTTTTAACAGTAAAATATAGAATGCTTTTAACAAACTACATTCAAAGAACATTTGCTGTGCTTTTGTAAAGTTTTGGATGAGCTATAACTGTATTGAGCTATGAATGCATCGTGGAACAAACTAGACTTATATGTCAAGCAACATTGTATTTGAGCACATTTAATTCGGTTGGCTATGTCCATAACCAAAATTAACTGAAAGGACAATATTTGAAAATTATTTTCAAATTATGTCCCCTAACCATTTACAAGGGTTACATACAAATAACACTAATATTATTTCACCTAAATCTACAACATAATCTTGTATCCTTAAATATAAATCATGAAATTAGGTGTGAAAAAGTTGTGCAAGAATTGACTTGGATGCCATTGCTTTACGCACAGCCTAAAGTCACACTTTTTAAAAAAATATCTATGAATTGCAGACAGTGCAACATCATTTGTGATATTTTACTCTTTATAATTTAATTCTTCTGATTAATGATAATTTCTCTTGTCCAGCCGAAAATCAGCATTGCCATCGGCCTCTCGATATCCTTCTCTACCGTTTGAATGACCATCCTCGGGTTTGGGTTGTATTTGTCTAATATATAATTTTAATAGATAATATGTGTGGAATTTTTGGTGCTAAAAGGCAAAGCACTCATCAAAAATTGATAACTCATTCCCACAAGGCATACTGTATATAACATCTACAACGCTTCTTTGATAAAATATGCATTTGTTCCTTGCAGCTGATACACGTTATATCAAATAGTTGCCAAAGCACCAAAATTGCAGAGCGTTATTCACATTGTCAGTCCAAAGTCATGGGCCTGTAGCTCACATTAAAATTGCAAAACTTGCAGGCCGCGTACGTGATAGGTTATCGATCGGCAGATGACTTCTTGTGCTACTCGGTTTGCTAGAGGGTGCGCTGCTTGCTGTCACTCTGAAAGGCCCTTTCCTCCCTCATTAATCGATCTGTCCTTTTAGTACATCGCTTACGGGCGAGGTTGCTAGGAAACCATAATTTGAGAGTGAGTCCCAGACAGATTCAGTTTGTTTTTGTATATTCGTGCCTGGTTGAGCTCATTTAGTTCAAAGTGACTTTATTGAAAGAAGGAGGATTGTATTTGAAATTTTGCATCCTGCTAAGTTTAAGAACACAGGATTGTTATATTGTGGCTTTTGTTGTTCAGCTAGTCCGACAAGATGGATTGAGCATGATTCATTTAGTCAAATAATCATACAAAATCACCTTGATGAATCCTTGTGTAGCAGTATGATCTGTTTTGGTCACATTTTTCTTTGGGTCTCAAAAGAATCAGCAAAGGATGTTAACCAAGTAGGTTATTGTACTAGTAAGAGTGTTTTGTAGGAATGGTTTTAGTTTGGTATTCAAAGGTGAAGACAAACAGGCAAACAAGAGACAGGATACAAGCACATTAAAAAGACACACCCAGCTCAGTGCCTCCAGTCCAGCAAGATGATTAAGTTACACTCCCTGGTGTGATGAATGGTAGTTCAAGCCAATACATAATGCTGACAAACATAAAGTGTTGTACATTATGATATACGCATTTTCAGTTAATGTACAGCACCTTTCTAGTTGTTATTTATTTCTTTGTGTACAATCCAACACTTCCATAATTTATTCAGATTTTTTTTTCTCATTTAGTATTCATTTTCTTACGCAACAGCCAGGGACATACTTGGCTCCGCAAGGTCTTCAAGTTTGTTGACATCTTCAACGAGAGATTCGATCCAGGGGTTGAAATTTTGCAGTCGTCCATCCATTTTTTGTAACATTGGAATTCATGATGTGGAATTCAGGAAGATCTTGCAAATACCACAGCACAGAGGAAGGCTTAAATTGAGATTTGTACCCAGAATTATAACGCAAATTCTTCACTGATGATGTCTCCTGACTTTTCCGAAAATGCTTTTTAGTTCTATTATTGTCTTTCTAATCTTAGCCTTGCCATCAATATTCACTACGAGTCAAGACCAGTGTTTTTCAACCACTGTGCCGCAGCACAGTAGCGTTCCGTCGAATAAATGCAGGTGTCCCCTGGGAAATTAGCCAATTTCTTTTTTTTTCTCTTTTATTTTTTCTCGTGTTTCATGTAATGGATACTCTTCAGCAATAGGTGGCAGCACAGTACTTTGAGATAAGCTCTTAAGGGGTGTTTATTTGATTCCTGTTGATAAAACCTTGATTGGAATGGCTTTATATTGTTAATATAGGCTACAGAGTTTCAGATTTCAACATTTTCAGCTGGTGGTGTCCCTTTAAGATTTTCCCATAGAAGAAAGTGTGCCTTGGCTCAAAAAGGCTGAAAAACACTGGTCCAGACATGTAAGAAATTGTAAAAAAAAAGACATGCTAATCATAAATTATGTTCTGAATTTTGACGATTCATGTAATTCCTTTTGGAATATTTGAAGCAATTAAAGCAATTTTAATAAGAGTGCCGTATTTGGACACGTGGGAATGAATAGAACAGAAAAATCAATACTCCACATCCTCTATAAAAATAAGACTACATTTAATGGGTTTCAAACATTTCAGTTTAATTCTTTGTTGTGCGCCCCAAATATGTTTCTTCTGATTCCTCGGATATTTTTCTCAAAGCAACCCTTAAATTAAGCATCGAGTAGGACTTCTCCTAATACTGAGCATGCGTGTGTGTATCGTGAAAGGTGATGAAGACGTACCACATGTACCACACGGAGAGCATCAGCGCCGAGAGCAAGTTAAAGGAGGCAGAGAAGCAGGAGGAGAAGCACATCGGCAAAGCCAACGACATCGGCCCCGCCTTGATGCGATACGGTCACGACGAAAGGCCGCAGCGACGGAGCTCTGTAAAGAAGATGGAGAAAATGAAAGAGAAGGTATATTGACTTTATGGTCGCCCAATATGATACCAGTATAAAGTATGTTAGAATTTTAGTGATAGATTCTTATTACATGAAATAAGTGGTTTGCAACGTACATTTTTGGCTTTGCGTTTGGTGTGAACATATGGAATGGGTAAACTTGAGACAAGTCCTTGAGTAATGCGGCTACTTTAAAAAAGTACTTTTTTTTCTATTTTCTATTCCATACGTTTATGTTTATGTAACATATCACCAACACCCTATATAGGCCAATTTCAAAATAAAACACCAAGTAATCCATAGACATCAATGCAATTGCCTTAGACAACTATTATTTAGGTTTTTCCTTTGAGCTAGGCACAAGTCTATGCTAGCTGCTGACGTGAGGACTAAATGTGTGGTGCATTCAAATGCATTTCAAACTCAGTCCGAAAAAAGGCCATCAATGCATTAAACATTAATAACTTTAAATGTAGTAGTACTTGTTTATGATTTAATGATAATAAAAGTCGCTTCGGGTCCCTACGATTAACCATAAAAAAATGCTCTACAAAATTAAGTAGTTGCTCCCCACATTGAATAAACGACTCCCAAAACTGCGCTGCAATAAAATCCTACAAATATTTATATCAGCTCCTTGGTTAGCCGAAATGGCTTTCCACATTGTTCTCCAATTGTGTGGAAACATTTGACACAAGTTTTGGCAGCAATATTGTAAGCACTGAGTTTATCATCATGCATTCATGTGTGTTTCTCTTTCTCATAGAGACAAGCCAAGTATTTTGAAAACAAACTCAAGTGTACAAAGGCCCGCAATGATTATCTGCTCAATCTGGCAGCCACTAATGCTTTGGTGGCGAAATACTATATCCATGATGTGTCCGATATGATAGATGTAAGTACTACCACTCAGAGGGTAAACACTAACTCTGTGAATACACTACCTCATTCGCTGCCATTGATGCTGGCTACGCAAGTCAAAAATCTCTGGATCTTTGGTGAAGGAGTTCCTAAGGATTATGTTTCATTTCCTGTTCATAGTGTTGTGACATGGGGTACCATGCAAGCTTGACGCGGACCCTGAGAACCTACCTGTCAGCCGAATATAGCCTGGAGACATCTCGACACGAGGGTTTAGACGTCCTAGAAGGAGCGGTGGACGCCATGGACGTCCGTGGAGACAAGCACAAGTTCATGGACGCGCACTCGCAAATGTTCTGTCCTCCGGCGCGCTTTGACTATCAGCCGCACATGGGCGACGAGGTGAGGGGGAGATAAGAGGCTCATTTGAAGGTCTTTTTTTAGGTTGTGGCACGCTTGTTATCAAGTCATCACAGTAGAGTTTGTGCCCTGCTTTCATGCCAGGTGTGCCAGGTGAGCGCACAGCAACCTGTCCAGACAGAACTCTTGATGCGATATCAGCAGCTTCAGACTCGCTTGGCAACGCTCAAGATAGAGAATGAAGAGGTAACTTTTTTTTTTTTTTAAACAAATGGTTTGAGTGAACATAGTCAGACGTGCCATCGCCTATATAGCACCAAAAAGCATGAGGTCACATGACCCCCTGTGCAGGTCTTGACAATTTCCTGCAGCACAGATTTTGAGATCAGCACTGGGATATTAAATGTATTATCGTAAACCATCAAGCCAGCAAATGTCGAAGAAGAGGAGGATGATTTAAAGAGTGATGTCTGCTGCTTTGTAGAAAGTTCTGTAAGATTATTTAAAGCTTCTGTCTAAAATAAGGTGGCCAGATTTTCAAAAACGTAAACTGGGACAAGTTCGCTGAAAATTAAACTATTTATAACAAATGAAATCACCAGTCAATCTTGTGGTTGTCCTATTAATTTAGCTAATGATAAATCCAATCTGGGATAACATTTCATCAAAATGGGATTTCTGTTCGTTCTTGTCTAAAAGTGAAGAAATACTACGTACTTTAAACTTGAAACAAGGATGCTTACTCATGTTGTGTACTTTTATACATGCAATTTACATTTATCAAAAATATCTAGATATGGGAACAATTTTTCGGTTACCACTAGCTAAAATGTGACCGAAATAATAAAAGAATTCCAGGCCAAAGTTCTTGTTTGTAAGAGCTGTTTCAAGTTTCATTTGATTCTGTTTTGGTCCATTTATTGTATGTCCGCTTTGACAAGAAGAATACACTTTGCCCAGTTGCACACGTGTGTGGTAATACTCGAAACGCGCGTGCATTTTTATGTCAGGTGAGGAAAACTTTGGACGCCACAATGCAGACGCTTCAGGACATGCTCACGGTGGAAGACTTTGATGTGTCCGAGGCCTTCCAGCACAGTCAGTCCACAGAGTCGGTCAAGTCAGCCTCGTCCGACTCCTACATGAGCAAAGTCAACATCTCGAAGAGACGAGCCAATCAGCAGGAGACGGAAGGATTCTACTTCACTGTGAGCTCTATTACGCTTATTTATTAAGATAAACAAAACAATTTTGTGAAATCTCTAAAATACCCTATGTACCGATATACCTTTTTTTTTTACCGTTATCCTTTTTATCGCCGCAGAAATACAAAGAATACTTGAATGGCAGCAACCTTATTGTCAAACTTCAAGCCAAACATGATCTTCTGAAGCAGACGCTGGGAGAAGGTGAGTCTCCTGAAATGTTTACCAAACTGGTACCGGAGTCAAAACGATCAGAAGCATTTGAGAGTTCCGTATTTTAGCTTAGATGAGATTTTCCATTGCCCTGCTTATTCATTATATTAAGTAATGTGGCTGTTAGAAATGCATATTGGTTAAACGCCTACACTTTCTTTTTGGAATAAATTATAAATATGTTTGCTTGATAACAGGGTGGACAATATTGACTTATGTTAGATCTGCACCTTGGATCTGCACTTGGCAATGTTATGAATTAATTTTTCCTATGAATTAGCAAGCTGACTGTACTTTCCAAATGTTTTTTTTTTTTTAACTAATCGATATTACTTACATAAGTAGTTACTGTCCAACTTTCTACTTCTTCGGAATCTTTTTGTGAAAGAGAAAATGCAGGTTGAAATACCACAAATGCCCCTTTGAGAAATTTTCAAAGGGGCAGTTATCCCATAATGACAAGGTGGACAAAATTAGACACCCATGCAAAATGTTCAGTATGATTATAAAAATAGGACAGGCATTTAAAAAAAAGCTATTTAAATCAACTTTCAATGACTTTGATTTTATTGTCGTTTGTTTTATTGCAATTATACTTCACATGAAGTAAGCAATTATACTTCACATGAGAAAAACAAAGCCTTTTCACCCCCCCCACTGATTTAGTATCAGGGCATGCCAAATACTGTATGTCCAAATAAAATAATGGTAAACGAGATGTATTTGAAGCTAGGTATCATACTAGTATAGTTTCATAACTCTGCATTTTCCTTATGGCCAAGAAATCTTGATGATGACAATAATACCACTGAGTCAAATACATGCTATGCTAAATCACTGTGAAAACACATACTCTACAGTACGTCTGTTTTGCCCAGATTAGTTTTTTATATTCCGTTGTCTGTTAAGGACACATTTATTTGCAAGTTTTTGACATTTATAATCATTTAATTGATTCCTTTTTAATGGTCTAAATCTTGCACAGTGTCCCTTTAAATATTAAACAAACTATAAACTTCTTCTTGTCACATTCTTAAGCCGCTGCACCCGTGGTAACCTTGAAATGTCATGCCGGGGCCACCGCAAACACTTTATAAAGACAAATTAGATCATTAAAGCATTAGGGTTCACTTCGGCTTGAACTCGTATTTTAAAAAAAATGACAGAACGACATCATGTTGCAACAACAAAGTCAAGTCTTCTGCTTAAGCTCACAATTATGCTACATTAAGCGATGTTGCGCACAAAACTGCTTTAAAACTGCTTTACACATGACACAATTCCTAAAGCAGCCTTTCGAATTCCCCGTTCAAAGTGTGTGGCTGAATATACATCCAGTGTTATGAAATCCTCCCCTATAAAGCAGCACCCCAAAAAGCTGCTCCTGGATTTGCTTTCATCGCAAGCGAGAGCAGTCAGGCTATCCGGGGGACTTCGGGGGGCTCTTGTAGCGTTACCAGGGCGACGGCTGAATGGTTGCCGCTTGGCGGCGTGACAAATGCAGCCGTGGTACTCACCCCATTGAGTGCGCCTGAATGGATGCCTGTTTTCTCATAACACCCCTTTCCGTCTCCATCTGGCAGCCTCGCATTTTTTTGGCTGCCACTCAACTGTACCGTTTTGAAAGGCGCCGTATACTCATTTTGTGCCTTTTGTGCTCTGTTTCCTTTTAGGGGAGAGGGCTGAATATGGAACAACAAGGTAAGATGTCCTGTGACAAGAAAGACAATAACGTAGGCATTGACGTTGTCCCTGGATATGGCAAAAATGAGACCCCGCTGCGGGAGTGGCAAATGTTAACAGTGTGTAAGACGTGGAAATAAGTCTTTTCAAGATTCCCCCAAGGCGCTTTAAAATGATGACACTTAACGCGTGTCTCGGCTTTTCTTTTACATTCACGCACTCATTTTAACTTCAGTGGGTCTCACTTGTGCTTATAACCAAATGTCCACTGTATTTTTTATTTACAGTACAAATTACAAATCTTAAGAAATTTAAAACAATTAGTGCCACTTTTTTACTTAATGTGGCACGCACAAATTGAATACAGTAAAACCGCAAATTAGCTGAAAGACAATCTTGTCTTTATTTTTTCCGTTGAAATTAAATTTATAAATCTAAACTTAATACAGCATCCTCAGTGGTGCGCTAAAAGCTACGCTGCGGTGATAGTTGATTCATATGCCACATTCCAGAAAAAATGGATATTGGAAATTCTCTGTCTGCAATTAGGAAATGTGCAATGGAATACCACCGGTTCCCCAAATGTTGTTCCTAGTTGGAAAGTTGGCGCATAAGTAAGCAATATGACACATACAAAAAGATTATTAACTTGAATGATCTATTTGAACTTTTATACTAGATTCTGCCCTTTTAAAAACTGAACAGATGCCCCAAAATAACTAAATAAACACAAAATAATGTAAATAATGTAAATTATGAGGGTTGCGCTTTAAAAAAAAAAACATGTTCTACGTGTTTATTGAGTATTCCAATATTGTTATTGCAATATGTAACATATACCTCAAGAAATTATATATTATTACTATATCAAATGAAAAAAAATATTTTTTTTATTACAAAAATAAGCAGGATCAATCTATTCTCATCAAACTACCGGTAACTTGTTTAATGTTATTTAATCTCCTAGCTCCTGTTCTCTCTTTGGATGGTGATTTTTGGATGACATTTAACGGGTTAAGTCAGGCAGTTTTTATTACCTTGATCTGTTTTACGTGGCCCCAATTCTCTAAATACATCATTCTGAATCATAATAATAATGATTAGAAATTAAGCAGCAAAATCCACCGGTTTTCACCCATCTTGAGGCAGCCATTTTGCCACTTGCTGTCGACTATTATTATTATATATTTAGTTATATTATATTTTTCAACAGTGCATTATTATTGATAGTTGTCATACCAACCGTGCGACCCCCTACCCTCTCCCCAGGCCCCCCATACTCCCCCCTAAACCCCAGAGAATGCGGAAGTCTAGACCCCGCTCCATTTTTAGGCGTAAGCTGTTTAACGGCAATCTGGAGGCCTTCATCCAGGTACAAGCCCATCTTGTGCTCTTTATCTATTCGTGAGCTCCGCCGTCTTGCTGGTGGTCCTTTTGGGTTGTTGTTGTTGTTGTTTTTTGTTTTTTTCTTCGCTCACCTTTTTGGCCACTCTTTTTTTACCCAAACGTTTGGCTCGCTCACACTCTGGCTCTCCTCTTGCTCGTGGCCTCGCCCCGCCTTTTTCTCCGCAAATCGAGCAAACGTGGAGCTGCAGTTTGCTTGCCTGGACACATTGAGTCCACCGGCTCCGTCAAGATGTCAGTTGGCCGCGCACCAGCCATGTTCGACTATTTAAATAAACACACGGCGAGCAGTCTGCATCTGTCCCGCTGTTTTGCTACATCCTCAGTCCGAATCACTGGAAAGGCAGTTTGCAGCATAGTGCTAATGAAGGAAGCTGCGGGCTTTGAATGTAGGCGTATATGTTCCTATTTTGACTTTATTGCAGCGCCCCACTTCCGTCCAGCCCATGTCCTCGTATTTTGCACCCCCATAAGGCACTGAATTGATGCTTTGGCATTTCCAGACCTCTTCCTTTTTTTTTTTCTCTCTGTGAGATCTGTCTTCCTCACTAACTTGTTTGTGGTTGTTGTCACATCCCTTCCGCTGTCTCCGTGCCTTACCGCTCTCTGCCCAGGGGAAGACGGAATGTCCGAACCAGGACTCAGGTACTCTGTCCTACAGCTGGGTGGCATCACCATTTTTGCTACATTTCTGCGCCGCCGTTCTTTTGGTGCTCCTTTATGTGTACACGTACTGCCATAATAATGATCATTGCATTTCATAGTCTTGTTTATGTAGCTGTAGCCTTTGATATGATACGATAGACGAAAAAATTACACATGATTTCTTTCATGAAATTATTGTTCATTCGTCTTTAATAATTTGAATGTGACTGTAGGACTCGGGGCAAGCCATACCAGTGGTGGTTGAGAGTTGCATCCGATACATCAATCTCTATGGTGGGTTCCCATGTTGTGGTCATCTGGTGTGCAAACATTGAATTCAGTTGAGTTTAAATAACCCAGTTATGGCTCAAAAAAGGACTGATCCAACATTTTGATCATTTTGCCCTAGCTGTCTGGGTGGTTTGCGCGGTCCAAAAATGTGCCGTCTTGTAAAGGACGATCTCAAAATGTGGGTTATTTTGTATAAAACAACCTAGAAAGTTGGCTCGAACTGACCCAAATATTAGGTTGGTCCTTTTTTGGGTAATTTTTGATCAAACCTTTTGTCGTGTGAATGTTTCACCCAAAAATGTTTGGAAAAGAGCAAAGAAATGCTCATGATCACATTTTTGGAATTAACAGTCAAAAGCTAAGAATCTCTCTTTAATTATGTGTTTGTTTGATTTTTTTTTAATCCTGAAATAAAGATTGATACTTAAATCCTTATGAACCTGAATTATAGATTGATACTTAAGTCGATATGAATAGACATTGATGGAAGTATTTGGTAAACAAAAACACAGAAAGATTCTTCAAAGTAAGCACCATTTACCCGGATAACAGCTTTCTTTGTATTTTCAGGAGGTAATTGCATGATACATTTTTTTTACCCCTTTATATGTAGGAGACCATTTTACTTTTGACTAGTACTGTATAATCGAAAAATGCTGTGCATTTTCTCAGATTTGTGAAGAAAAGAATCCGAAATGTGCTCTTTTTTTCTCTATCAGCTAAAGGATTATTGGCATTTCGACAACATTTGCTTCAATAACATCCCCCAATGAATTAATTTGCTCACAGGTCTGCAGCAGCAAGGTATATTTCGAGTTCCGGGATCCCAAGTGGAAGTCAACGACATTAAAAATGCATTTGAAAGAGGTCAGCGCCAGTCTTCTGGAGCGGTTTGATTTAGAATCTTTCTAAGATAAAAATTTGATGTTGTATCTATAGGAGAAGATCCACTGGTGGACGACCAGTCGGATCATGACATCAATTCTGTGGCTGGCGTTCTTAAACTCTACTTCAGAGGTCTGGAGAAGCCACTGTTCCCCAAAGAGCGATTCCTTGACCTCATATCCACTACAAGTGAGTCATTTTCCGGGAAACTTGTCAAACGCGATGCTTTTACTCTGCTTGGATAGGCCACTCATTGCTTGTTTAACATTACAAAAGTGGTTTATGTTCTCTATAAAGGATTAATAAGTGACGTTTCAAGAAAACCTATAAGACTATTTTAATGTATGTAATATATGATTATAACTATAACTATTGTATGATTTGTTTATATTATATATTATTATTTTTAATTGTTAATTATGCAATTATTGCATATGATTCAATGGTGTAAGAATTCTCACACAAACAGAATAAATGAATGTCTTTTTTGACATATTTTAATATTTTATATTGATTGTCTGTCTTCCACCTATAATACTGTATATGCTCAATATATATTGACCGTTTTCTCTTCCGTCATAGTAGAATGTACGCTTCTAAAGTTTTAATTTTTTTATTCACAATATATGCAGTAGACTTTGTTTCCCTGTTTTTCAAGGATGTTTTGGAAGTTGATTTGGTTTATGTTTGATTTTTTTTTTTTTTTAAATACCAGTACCCATCTTTCCAAAGGACACAAGTAACTACTGGTCATATGTATCCAATTTGAAAAAAAATTGGATAAAATCCATAATCTACAGATCTGATCAAAGTTGTTTATTCAGTAGCAATTCAAATGTGATAAAATTTAAAAATTTATAAATATATAAAGGATACCCCCCCCAAAATATCATTTTAACGTGGATAAATGCTGCTAATACAATTAACTATAACAATAAAGTTCCATTTACAGTTTAAGATGGAAAATCCCATTTACACTCGAGTGTAGTGTATCAAAAAATCTCAGATTTTTTATTTTCTCTAAATTCCTGCCAGCGATCCTTGGCAAATCCTTGATAGAACTGACTTCTTGTTTTCCAGAGCTGGACTTTGGTTCTGATAGAGCTCATCACCTTCAGCAAATTGTGGCCACTCTCCAGCAGCCCGTGGTTGTTGTCATGAGATACCTTTTTGCCTTTCTAAATCAGTAAGTCGCCTCCCAGCTAGTGTGCTCCTCCATTGAGTGACAGCACTAATTGCCTCTTTCCCTCTAGTTTATCGCAGTACAGTGATGAAAACATGATGGACCCTTACAACCTGGCCATTTGCTTCGGCCCCACATTGATGCCCATACCGGAGGACCAGGATCCCGTGGCCTGCCAGGCGCACGTTAACGAGGTCATTAAGACTATCATAATCCACCATGAAGCCATATTCCCAACCCAGCGGGATTTGGATGGACCTGTGTATGAGAAATGCATGGCTGGAGGCGAGGAATACTGGTAAGTTCAAGACAGCATGTGGCAATCAATAATATAATGATTAAATCCAGATGAAAACAAATGTAGACAGAAATTTAGAAGAAGGAAAGTAACATTTCTCAAGGCTGTTTAAAACAGAAGGAGGGTTAATAATTTGGTATCGTCAAAAAAATCGCTAAAAAAATAGTGGGCCGAGTTCTCATCCCTGCGGGACACCAAATGTAATGTTGCAAAACTCATTGGTTGCATTTTCAAGGAAAACATGACGTGTATGGCCTAAGAAAGCACTGAAGCTGAAATGCCAAGACATTCAAGGCGTGCTACTAGTTCTACTATCTTTATCAAAAACAGCACTAAGGTCAAGTAACAATAGTGTTGATGAGCTGTTGGAATCCATGGCTAAGAGAAGACCATTCTTGGCTTTAGCATTGGCCGTGTCTGTTGCATGATTGGCCAAGAATACTGACTGAAGAAGTGATGAATTAAATTTTTAAGTTTTTCATTCATTTGAAAAATAGTTGATGGTGTCTATCTGAATTATTATTATTGTTTTTTGTCTGTGCAGTGAGAGCCCACACAGTGATGCTGGGGCTCTTGATGAGGTGGACAACGGTACTGGACCCAACACCAGTGATGATGGTGAGTCATAGTTGTATCTAATGTTCATATTGTCACTTCAGATTAGTAAACCTGATTTGGTCAAACTTCGGTTTTGACAGAGCTGGAGCAGATCGAAGCCATCGCAAAGTTTGACTATGTTGGCCGAACTCCGAGAGAGCTTTCCTTCAAGAAAGGAGCCTCGCTGTTACTTTACCTGCGAGCTTCCGAGGACTGGTGGGAGGGTCGACATAACGGCGTGGATGGCCTCATCCCTCACCAGTACATTGTGGTACAGGACATGTACGTCAAATGCCTTTGCCTTATTTATTCCACCATGGGAAAAGGAATCTTCTTAGAGCATGAATTATATTTCATATCAGATCCAATACGATACATGATGAGATCAGCAGTGAAGAATATTGTGGATATTTGAAAAAAAACAAGAGTTCATAACTTAACAAAAAGAGAGGGGGAAAAAAGATTTTTTTTTTTGGTCTGAAACAGGGATGATGCATTCTCTGAAAGCATTCAAAGGACTGACAGTGAAAGCAGCAGTGGCTATCATGAAGAGCGATTATCATCCAGACATGAGCAGCAGTCTTTGTCTGAACACCACCCTCTGGAGCGCCGCTATGGGCCGCCAGTGGGGAGGTTAGTTACTAATAGAAAAAAAATCTCACTGAAATGTGAAGTGTTTTTTTTTTCTTTAACTTGGTTTCCCATTTAAGCAGAACAATCAAATGATTTCAAACCTTCTAGGGCTCGAGTGCGATCAGATGGAGCTCCGCTTCAGCGCCACAGGAATGGCGAGGGCCATAGTCCCACCAGACCCGCAGACGGACCCCCGAGGGTCGCGCCTCGGCCCTGCAGCCCTCACAAAATAGCTATGAGCAGGGGCTCAACAGACAGTCCGGAGAAAAGGCGGCTAGCCACCTTTGGGGCCGCCGGACACCCTCAGCGCTCGTCTCCCGGCACGGCTCGGCACGCCGGAGCGGGAGACCACAAAACTCTGGAGGCGGAAGCGCTCGCGGAGGTGAGTGTGACACATACTGATGGATTTTAGGTGGATTTGTCTACACGGTTGTGGATCCCTGGAATCAAAGGGTTATAAATCCCTGAATATACAGTATGGGCCTTTATTCATTCAATTTAAGCCTCATGTTAAGGCTGAATGATTTTGACATGTAATCTCATTGTGATTTTTTTTTTCCTTTTTAAATATGCACCTTTTTTTTCAAGCTCCTCTTTATTTTTATTATATTTATATATTTAACAAACATGAAATCAATTATTCTGTGTGTCATAAGCTGTCTGATTTATTACACATAAATGATTATGTCTCATTGGTCAGGCTTACCTTAAATAATGGTGACCCTTGGGAAAAAGCTTTGTTTTTGTCACGTGAAGTGTAATTGCAATAAAATAAGAATTTTCTTTTTTTTTCAGGTGCAGTGATGCACTTTTTTTTTTCTGTTTTAGACTAAGATGCAGCGTTCACTTCTGAAGCACTTTAATGTATCAGTAAATTAAATATATTTATTCTTTAATTCATACCCTAAATTGGAGAGTAACTCATTCACTGTCAGCTCAGTAAAAATCGAACTTTTCACAACTATAGCAACTAATGGCGGCGAATGGGGTGAATGTTCTTTTGATGGAATTATTTGGTGAAAGAATTTTTAATCAAACAATGTTTTATCATTTAGATTTGTCAAAGTAAAGTTTCTATTAAAAATGCAAAGTACAAATGGTATTAGACCTCATCGCATTGGGAGTTTATTTGTTCCTTGTAAATATTTGTCCCTCTGTTTTGTTTGTCAGGACATAGAGAAAACAATGAACACGGCCCTCCATGAGCTGTGTGAGCTGGAGCGACAGAATGTTGCCAAACACGCTCCCGATGTCGTCCTGGACACGCTGGAGCCGCTCAAACACCCCGGCTCCGGCCAGGACGTCCCAGGAAGCCCCCTGCACACCATGGTCATCAGAGACCCCGAGGCGGCCCAGCGGCGGAGCAGCAGCAGTTCCTCCTCTGAAACTATGACCACGTTCAAGCCCGCGCTGGCGGTGCGCAGGCCCAACGCGCCCGTCAGGCCGCCGCCCGTCAGACCGGTCCGACCGGCTCCCGTGCTCACGCAGGGCCAGGGGCCGCACCGTTCCAGCAGCTCCAGTTCGTCAGGTCTGGGCAGTCCGGGCATGACTCCCACTGACAGGGTTTTCCCCAAAGCTCCTTCCCCTTCACCGTCCACTTCATCGTCCTCCTCAGATAAACAGGGTAACGTGTAGTCGAAGCAGACGGACAGAAATCGCCACTTGTGAAACTCAACTGACGGTTCTTGATAAATCTCCACTCACACCTTGACTTGAACACTCAATAATACACTTACTCGGCACGGATGCTAAACTTAAAATGGATGCACTGGAAAAGTAGTTTACCAAAACCATGAACCATGACTTTGATGAGGGCACAAACACGCTGTGAGCGGGAGGACTTTTCTCCGCTTGCCAGTGTGAGAAGCACACCACTAGGGCTTCTGGTAAACTCTTCGCCATGTACCGATTGAAATTAAGGGAGCTAGTAGGGATGTCCCGATCACACGTTTTTGGCACTTCAGTCAGTCCTATATATATTACTGATATCAAGTCTTGATCCAATTAAAAAAAAAAAGACTGCACATCTAAATAGTCTCAAATTGTTATAGAAATTTACATAGTGTCTCCAAGTCTATTATAAGCCTGATCCCCCAACAGGCTAAGTCCCCCACCATTCACCTCATGAATAATAATCGGCGATGGCGCCTTTCCCACGTCAATGAACGGCAAATGGTAATTCCAACCCTTCGATTGACAAAATATTTATTATATATATATTTAATATATATATATATTATATATATATATATATATATATATATATATATATATATATATATATATATATATAAATATATAATATATATATATATATAATATATATATATATATATATATATTATATATATATATATATATATATATATATATACCGAGAGCGGTATATATATATAATATATATATATATATATTATATATATATTTTGCCCTAAGGGGAAGCGTCATATCATTTGAGTCTCCTTGTTCTAAATGAGTGTAAAATCATTGTTCTTCCTCCAAACGCAAATTGCATACTGTTGCAACTAGAGCTCCCTGTATACTCCTAAACCCTCAAGGAAAAAAAAAACCATATCTTGTGTAACAAGATATATTTGGTCTTTAAATTTTCAGAAAATGAAGAAAGCATCGTTTAATGCCCTGATCACGAGCATCCAAAAATCACGTGATCGCCCCAATACCCGATCACTCGGTCAGATCGGACTGATTTCTGATCATGTGATCAGATCGGTACAGCCCTGTTAGCGACTGTGAAGCTCTACAGAACATCTGCACGGTGTTATGAAGGTGGCTAACCCTAGCACTAGCAATGAAGTTTCGACACATTAAATGCTGTGATTGGTTTGAACCGTGGCTCCCTCCAGTGGCAGTAGAAAATATTTACCTGGATGGATGGCAGCTGAATAGAATTTTACACACTAATACATTCATCGGAAAAATGTGCTATATTAATATGCAGACTGTTTAAATGCCATCGGTAACTAAAGATGAGGCCATCCCATAAAACAGCATAGGTTTGGTTTGCTTACATGTTTACTGTAAATCCTCAAACAATGGCCAACTTCCTCAACGTTGTTCTTCAATTAGTTTAACTTGAAGAAATTTATCTTTCTCCCATAAATAGCAGTCTGGCATAAAATAAAGTTGGAATTGGGCCATTATAGTGTATACAGTATATATTTTAATGACGACATGATCACATCGGTTGTGGAGTCAAATACAATCTCAAATAACTGGCCACTATTTGAGGAAACTGTGCAGCATAAATGTGAATGCCATTTACCGTATATTCTAACTTCCAGCATCTAAAGCACAAAAGTGACTGGTTAGTCTTCACCATTTTTAACATCTCAGCTAACAGTGTGATGGCATGTTAGCATTAGTGGTCCGCTACCGTTGAACCTTTATCTTTGGATGGACTGACCAAGCACAATCAAAACGTTATGTGTGTGTGTGTTCGCTAAAGTTATTTAATAGAAACATCTCAAGGACATTGGCACTTTGTAAAGGATTAACCACACATGTCATTCTGTAACTTTTACATAGAAAATGAAGAAAATAGGAAAATCATATATCAGTCTTGTTAAAAAGAAATACCTGCAGACATGTAGACTTCCAGCAATGAAATAATGCACTTAAAACCACTTGCAGGAATTGTGCTGCGTCCGTGTTGTTGATTTTTGAAACTTGATACTAGCACATCAATGAAGCTGGGGGCCATGTCTCGGTCGCACATGGGCTCTCTTTTTAGATGAGCTCCTCGACGCTCGGTGATCTTCGTCGTGATGATCAATGATATCTTTTCAAATGTAACAGGTACTTTTGATCGAATGCATACGTGCTGTTAAAATGATGTACAAATAACTATGTATGATAGGAACAGGTTATATTATCATCTCTAGTCCGTAGATTTTTGTAACTCTGATCCTTGCACAGGCATTAATTAAAGAATACATCGGGTGGAAATGTCGTTATTTGGTTTGTTTTCAACCACTGACAAAATAAACAATAATGTGACGAGACGATCTCATTATGCAGCTCCCGTTCTGCTCTGCAGATGGAGACAATGTCATGCGAGAAGGCTCAAATAAAATCCTGCAGTTAAACTTCCGCTAAACTAAAGCAGTTACAGTATTTATTTAGAAAGGAAATAATCATAAAATTTACTGGCACAACCATGACTTTATTTAATTCGCATTACAGCGTTCCAAAGGTTTCCCACAAGGATGATTAAGATAATTAGCTATTGCTTAGCAGTCTTTAAAGCTTCAGTTTGCATATGCGCAAATTTATGAAGATTTGAGTGACAATTTAATCAGATTACGTCTTTGTTAAGGGCCTGTGGGTCTTGACCATAAGTTACAGACCACCCAAGAACTGACGCCCACCTTTCTACTAAGGCCTTTAAGTTCAAAAGGCCACGTCATTAATGCTGTGATGTGATTAGTATGACGGGCGAGGCTTAGTCGCCCTCAAAGAGGAAATCATTCCCAACTCACAACTTTATTTTAATGTTACTATATGAATTTAAGTGTAAATTGGTCTTTGGAATTTTGAAAAATTGAAAAATCAAATGGAAGAAAAATACATTAGAAAAATATTGTAATTTTGTTCAAAATTATTTTTCTTCTTATTCTCTATAATGAGAGAAGGCCAGAATAGGCTGTTTAGAACTAAATTATGCATAATTAGGTCTCCAAACCCGCTCCTCATTGGTCACTATCCTGCATGTTTTTTGATGTTTCTGTCCTCCAACACACCTGATTCAAACAATCAGCTCATAAGCAAGCTCAGCGGAAGCCTGATAATGATCCTGATCATTTGAACCAGGTCCGGTGGAGGACAGAAATATAAAAAAAAAAAAACATGCAGGATAGTGGGCCTTGAGGACCCGGTTTGGTTAAGTAGTTTTATAGACTCTACAAATGACTGGGCTAAAATCAAAACAAAAGTTCGGTCAAATTTACCCAAATATGGGTCTGTTCCTTTTTTCACCCATTATTGGTTTTGCTTTTTGCTAGCCCAACTGTTTTCACAGTGTATATCTGGTGTGTTATGATAGATTATAAACAAACTAAGCAGATGCCTTTCTTATTACATCAACCATTTCCATTCAAGCCTCCAACTGGTTACTGGATTATCGAGAAATGCTAACAAACACATCATGCATTTATCATGACGTTAGAAAACTATCAGTTTATCCAAATTATGTATTCTTCACTTAGGAAGAAACAGAAGAATTTACTCAGCAAAAACGTTTGTGTGCCATGAATGTCAGCTGAACAAAGTGAGAATGCTAAATTAAAGTTAGCATGGTAAAATTAACCAACTAAGGCTGACAATTTATGATATAGTGTGATAGTCACCCCACTGTTATTTTTATTTTCAGACGATTTACCATTTGAGCAATTATCAAGAGGACCACTAGTTTTCAAACACACATTATGAGGGGACATCTGTATACACAATAAAATCCCGTGTGGTGTTTTTGTGTGCTAGCGTTGCCCACTTCTGCGGGATCATTCAATTATATGCAGATTTGATGCTTTTATGGAAATATGCACTCTCTTAAATATGTCCTGACTTGCAATTTTCTTCAAAAGCACAAAAGCTGGGCAAGCTTTTTTCCTACTAAAGTATACTATACATCAACTAAAATAGATCTGGATCCAGACTATTTTATTGTGTGCAACCAATCCTTAAAACAAAACAGACTAAATTCAAGGTTCCACTTTTTTTTTAAGCCGTTAAAACGTTACATCAATAATTATAATATTCTGTGTTAAGATACGTGGGCTCAAAATTGTCATTTGGAAAGACTTGAAAATGGGCTATTTTTTTGCTAGGTCCAATGGTGACAGTTTTTTGTATCTATGATTTTAAGCCATAATAAGAGCCAAGTAACAATGCTAATCTAGTTTCAAATTGCGCACGATCCAGCACATTCAATTTATATTCATTGAACATAGCCAAAACAGCTTTTAAAAAATAGAATAGCTCAAAATAAACATGATTAGAATTTATGTGTTCTGAATTTGTGACTCTTTTCGGCTTTTTTTTGAAGAAAAACAGTTTCCACCTCTCAAGACATATCCAATTTACTGCCATTGAAGCTAAAACCACATTCGAAAGTATTTTTTTATACTTTTTTTTTTAAATCATATCTGCCAAAAGCCTGGCATTATGGCCTGCCTTTTATGTCTGCTCAAAAACAAAAATAGCTTTTCCATTTGTCCTGGAAAATGGAGCATTTTTCCTTTTCCCGACACCTATCATTAAATATATTTGAGTGTACACACTGGCGCCTAATTTACACTCACGTGTTCTGTATGCTGACCCTTCCTACGGACTGTATAGCCGTCTTACGTATTATTATTGTTGTGGGTATTGTTTTTTACAATTACCTGGTTGGTGGCAATAACTTGCTCAATATTTAAGATGGCAATACCATGTGTGGGCCTCACAGACTCAAGACTGCCACTTGAAATGGAACGACAGCCACGTCGGAAGCTCAGCTAGTCTTTATGATTTGGAAAATGTTGTACTATTGAAATATAAGCCAGTTTATATTGCAACCAGACAAGCTTGCAATTAATGTAGCTTCTTCTATTTCATTTCCTACTGCTTTTTCTTTTTTTGCGTCTTTTTCCATCCATCTGGATGCCCTTCGTCGCCATGAAGCACGGCAGAGTTCCATCTTGGTACTGGAATAGACACGCAGCGGTGAGAAGGAATCGTCAGTGTACTTTATTTGAATGAAGAACCCGCCAAAGCGGCATGATCAATGAATAATACCACAGTTGAGTACAGTTTACAAGGCAAGGCACTCCTCCCTCCAAAAACAAACAAACAAAAACACTGTTATACGTGGTAATTGTTTTTCTTCGAATATTACAACCACGCAGCATAAAATGTTTGTTTTTTGTTTTTTTTGGGGGGGGGCACTTTAATATAGCTACATGGTTGTTATTTTTTCATGGAAAAAAATGTTTTAATACACTTAAACAATTGTTGTTGTTGTTTTTTTAAAAGCGACGAGTACTTTAATCCCACCTGAACAAATCCAGTTTGATATTGTCAGTGTAAAGAAGAGTGAGAACACACAACGTTTTTCCCTCACTGTGTGGGGTCTCATGTTTTGAAAATCCGTTAAGATTTTAAGATGCTTTAGGTAAACAGGTACTGTATGCTGAGGCTGCAACACACATGAGCATGTTCTATCTTGGGCTTGCGTAATATCCATGTGGAATACATGTGTGTTCTGTAAATGTCCGTGTGCGTCGAGCATTGAGATTGGACAAGGATAAACTCTTGTAAATATCATAAGCGGCTCCAAGACTGTTGGCTCTTGGGCAATGCCCGGAGCGTCGTCGCATAACAGATTTCATGGATATCATCTGTCCCTGGATTAGACGCAGATGTCGGATCCCGTTCCCACATTATCATTGTAATGTGTTACTTATGGAATAGTGTATCGGCAGGGGGTGTTTGCTTGCTCTGTCCTCTTCCTGTGGACACTCTGCTGTCAACAAAGAAAGCTTTGGCAGATCGCATGTGAATAAAAGGGTTGTGTTGCTTTCCTATTAACGTTCTATTTGGACCCCAGAGCAGATACTGCTTGATTGCAGCATCCGTGACCAATGGATGAAAGCAAATACCAAATATTCCCACCAGATGAGTATTCCGGCAAAGTGTTTATAATTGTCGCAGTGTTGACTTTCGGAGCCCAAAAAGCCCATTTGAGACGTCTTTGTTGGCTTTTCGAGCGGTCACGTTGGAGATGCTTTAAAGAAGTCGTCCGAAGGAACGGCGGGCCTTGCGCCGCGTGCTTGTCCAGAGATCCCAAGTAATGAAGAATTGAATTACAAGCACACAATACTAATCCTATAGACAACTGAGCTGAGCCAGCATGTAAATATTTGAGGTCTGCTTCCAAGGATTCCAGCAGAAACACGACTGAGCTTGGATTTATCCCTCACATCCTGCATATGTACACTGTGATGGAAACGTGCATGCTGACATTCAATAATTTATGTGAAGAAAAAAAATATAATGACTACTGGACTGTTTAACCCTTTATGGGCACAGCCTCCACTTTAGGACACTAGTCTAAACAGGCAAAATGGCCGAAAGCGTCCGTAACAGCCATTGCTTAAATTCTAACTTACATCTAAATGTCTCTAAAATCCTGAAAATTCTTGCCTGTTTAGGACTTCAAAATAGAAAAACATGTGTCTAACAAAGACCGTATTTGCCTGTTTAGACTATCGGCCGAAAGTAACCGCATTGTACAGTAAAGGGTTAACAAGGTAGCAAGGTGATCTTTGACGTTCACCAAGTGTTGTTTTTGTACCACAAGATATATTGGTTCCTTCTAGTGGTACACAAAAAAATAAGAATCGTTTTTTTTTTTTTTTTTCATCTAAAATGCTGTATTTGGTAAGTATATTTCAGTTGTATTTCCTTTTAAAATTGGAGCTAATGAATTGAATGAGCTGAATGTTTTGAATTTCAAATGAGGATGTTATGGTTGGCACATCTGCCTCATAGTTCAGTGGTCGGGTTCAATCCCAGCTTCTCCTGCACTTCCTTTGTGGTTTGCATGTTCTCCCCATGCCCATGTGGTTTTCTCCGAGCACTTCGGCTTCAATCTCAATGCATGCAAGGTTTATTGGACACTCTAAATCGCCCTCAGGTGTGAGTGGCAGGATGATTGTTTTTTGTTTTTGTATACCTTGTATACAAACCAATCCCGAGTGGCCTTCGTCCACTGCCCGAAGAGTTGAATTTTTGGTCAGTGAGAGTAGTTGCAAATCATTCTCAAGATGAATGAGCGGAATGATTTAATGTATATGAGCTAAATGTAACATAGGAATGAATGATTGGAAAAAACATCCATTGGAAATGAATGGCTAATTTTGGGATGAACATTGGCTATCATTGCTGTGGCAATGCTCCATCATGGCATCGCCACGGCTACCTGCTGATGTTTCTTTGGTTGATGGGGTGGTTAGGCTTGAGCTCTATGATTTTTTTCTGATAACAAACACCTGAAGAAAGAATTAGAAGGATTCTGTTGCTAAGTTGTGGCATTAAATGGATGAATGATATTATCCCCTATATCGCAATTTGAAGACACAGCAATAGTTTTCACAGTATGTAGTCAACATGCCTCACCAAAAACAACAAGAAAAAAAAAACTAATTGAATATATAAAAACGGCATCCGGCAATGTCTTATTTTGAAATTATTTTCGACCTCTTGCCCTTTTATGTTCAATATTAGCCACAGAGCCTCGGGGCTGTTAACATTTATAATTTGTTTCTTCCTGACGTGGAAAAGCTTATTGTGCTTACTTATTTGCCTGGTTGCATGAGAAGAGGGTTCACAAGCGGTTTTTACGTAATTGGTGTGATTATGATTGATCAAGACAAGCGGTTTAGTTCGATTGTGTGCACATGTAAACAGTGAGGATGTTTCGTGTTGAAAAATATTTGTTGAAAAGCAAGCAAAATTAGAACCAACTGTAAAATCCATCCCAGATGCTGCCATGTAAGACTACGACTTAATGAAAACAATCAAATACTGTAGAAGATTTATGATGTGAAAACATGAGTTTCTTCGGGTTTACGTAGCATCAAATATTTACCAATTAAGTATCACGTGAAATTACAGCGATAGCTGCACATGAAGCTCACAAATACATTTTCAGTGACTTGAAGATTCAAGATTCAAATGAATTTCATAGTGTCAGAACCTTTGAGGCCCCGAGCACGCAGACTAAGTGTGCTCTGCGTGCCTTTCAACAACTTTTACAATTTTGTAAGGTGAGCGGGTCATTTGGACCCCCTCACCTTGTCATTGTGCGTCTTTAGGGCCATACCACGTAAGAGGTTGTACCCCGGTGTTAAGCAACAATACACAGGGGAGCGAAATGAAGGTGTGCAGGTGAAGCGGAGCTGAGGGGGAACAAAGAAAGACGGGAAGTCAAACAAACATAGAACACGTCAGTGAAGCTTAAAAAGAAGTCAAAACAGGAAAAAACACAAGATTGTTGAGTTCCTCCTTTGTGGCAAGTGGAGCAAACTTCCCCAAAAGTGATTTTCAACATGTCACTCGGTGTTCCACATCACTATCAATAGGCCTCACCTTGACGGAGGCCTGCTTTTGAATCCGGCTAGGACCTTTCCTGTGAGTCCTGACCTCTGCGCTCCCTGCCTTTTCCTCCCTCGCTCTCGGGAAATCAAAAGGAAACTTTCATCATGGGTTTTATTGGAATGACTGCAAACCTGCCAAAGAACGGCAACAAAATGCTGGACCGTGTATAGTCCAGCATTTTGTTGCTGTTCTTTGGCATACAATGACTATACATGAGGCCTAAAAAAAAATATATATATATATATATATATATATATGTGTGTGTGTATATGTATATATATATATATATGTGTATATGTATATATATATATATATATATATATATATATATATATATATATATATATATATATATGTGTGTATATGTATATATATATATATATATATATATATATATATATATATATATATATATATATATATATATATATATATATATATATATATATATATATATATATATATATATATATGTGTGTATATGTATATATATTTGATGAAAAACCAACAAATATAGTAAGGTGTTTAGTATAATATTCATGGTTGCAATACTATATACTACGATACGTAGTTGGGTGTTTATAAAAACAAACTTACTGCTATTTATACATAATTTTATATACCGAGCATCTATAATATACATGAAATATATATACTGTACTATACATGGGTGTTTCTTACAAAAATAACTTACTAACATGCTCGTTTCGAAAGACACCTTACTATGCAATATGTTTTTATTATTGTGTTTTTTTTAATTATCATATTATAATTGTTTGTTTAAAAAAGCCTTCGCTATGTATACATGTTTTTTTTTCTTAATGCATTAGTATACATAGTTGTTTACAGTTCTTGTATTGTTTTAACATCTTACTATACATGGTAATTTTCTTACAGAAATTGAAAAAAAAAACATCCTAGTCTCCATGATTGAAGAAAAAAAGTCATACATTTTTTTTTTTTTTACACATTATTATACATGGTCTATTCAACAAATAAATAAATACAAGCATGACCCCCCCCCCTCCCCCCCCCCCAGAAAAAAAAGCACACATAGTTAAGTCTTTATATTTTCAGGCTATTTTTAAAATGACTGCGGTTTTGTTTGTTTATTTGTTTGGTTGTTTGTTTGTTTTTAGTGACCACGAACACTAACTAGGAAAAGTGACATAAAAAAATATGCAATTCCATGTCATCTTGAAACTGGCCGTATCGTGATCATGTTAGTGTGTGGGCACGCACGTGTGTATTGGTGGATGAAACAAACAATTAAATTCAGGTGTTTAATGAGCGGATATAGACGCCATGCATAAAGTTTATCCATTTAAAGTCATGATGCCGAGGTAAAAAAAAAAAAAAACGTGGCTTGAAATAGTTGAAGTGCAGAATAGGAAGGCAGAAACTATGCACTGTTATCATTGAAAAGTTGAAAGGAGCATATGGGAACCATTTGAGACACAATTTGGAGGTGAATGGGCTAAGCAAACAGACACGCTCTTAATACGGATGCTTACTTTCGTCGCATATTTGCTTATCAGGCCACCATATAAAAAGTGCTGTCATCATATTACAACAACATACTTCTAAATTCCAGTTTTGGTCTGTTTCTTTTCCATGAATGTTGACTACAGGGAAAAACAGATGCTTGGTTATCGCACACATACAACGGCACCCCTGCAGCAAAACATATAAACGTGAATGAAACCCCAATGGTAATTGAGTAAAAAAAATGTGATATAATAAACGAGCCATCAAATAGTTGTACTCGAGGTTAACCTGATAACACAATGAAATCCAGCAAGGTAATCACGATGTTCTAAATTTAGCATAAACCACAACCAAACCGTTATAAATGAGTGTTTCCCACAATAGTTTTCTGTCTCGTCTCTTATCTTGTGATCACCAGGCACTGCTAATGTTTACCATGGGAAGTCTTGTTATAAACTTTTGATAATGTGCCCCTGATACTATTCCTAAGTGGCAAATGGGGGAAAGCATCATTTGCCAACTGGAACAACTGTTGGCGAAAGGCAAAACTCTCTATTTACCGGTTGATATATGTTTCTGCCCTCACCTAAGGTCACGAGCTGCAGGTCATGACTGATGTCAATGGTGTTTTTTTAGTCGTGTTTGCTTTGACGTACTTTCATGTCAACGGGCCTCAAAGTGTTAATAAATTTGTGGCAAAATTATTAGATAACGTTTCAGAGAAACTGAATTACATTTGCATCTTAATGAATTTAAATATTGCCGAGTTGACCAGTAAAATTGTATTTATTCAATGAAAACAAAACAAAAAAAAGAATATTATTTATATTAAATCCTTATATAAAAAAAAACATTTTGATTCTTAATTAAAATAAGTAATTGGGGTATTGTGCTTTTTTTTAATCCTACAGTCATCAGAATTAGTGAAGTGCAATACCTGAGATTATGGCCAATCGATACAAAGTAAATACTGATCCCAGTATTGCCGATACTGATACCAAGTTGTTTGAGGTTCATAAAACATTATATTCAAAATTATTCATTTGTATTTGAAATTTCTTGTTAGGTTTTTATCAGTTCATATTCTTATATTTCTACCATTAGCATGAATAAAAAAAAATATGAATTTGAAAAACAAAATATTACAATAAAAGAAGGACCATACCTGAAATTGTAATAAAAAATGTGTAAAAATGAAAACAGAAAGTACTATAAAATACCACTAAACAATACTGAAAATACAGGCCAGCAAGTGTGCCCCACGTGGATGGAGAACCAAATTAGCTAAACAAATGTTGAGAATCAATACTAACTTTTTGGTATTGCGACAAGACAGAAATCAGCAAAAGAAATACAGAAATATTTCAGTTACGTTTCTCTTATTCAATTGAATAATGTGGCACTTACATTATATTTACTCTTTATAGTTAAAATTGGATTACATTTTCTTTGTGTTTGAAATGGAAATCGCATGTTTTCACATTACGGCGATGACAAAATCTTATTTAAAAAAAAAAGACCAAATGTAATTTTCCGCGAAACATTTTAAACACACAACAGGCATGTAAGTGAAAGCGACTAAGTGTTCGCCGGAGTGTTTGTTTAGCTTGGCAGCGCTCAGGCAAGCTTCTAACGTGACTCGGCTTTGTGAGCCTTCCAGCGCCACACACATGCTTCAGGTTAGACGCACGGATCGCTGCTTTCTTACCTGCAAAATAACGCCGGGACCCGCGTGCAGCTGTGGAAACAGCAAAGGTTGTTTGCCCTGACCTCTGTCGGCTCCCTGTCACTCATGACAGATCGTCACAACATGCTAGCGTGGCCATTCGTTCGGGATGCGCGGTTGGAGTGCATGTCAGATGGATAGTTACGTTATAGGAGACATGTTTTTTTTTTATTTTATTTTATTAAAAAAGGATGTGGCCTCGTGTCTCCAGTTGCTATTGGGCGAGTTAAGTGAAATAAAGATGAATGAACCAGACGTCCGCCTTGCGTTCAAACAGGCTCGGATTTCACACTAAATTGAGATGAAATCAAACATTTTTCAACGACCCCTTTCACAATACCCTTTAAAGAAAGAAGAAATGGATGTCTTTTACACAAATTAGAAATTTATCGTGACATTTTCTCAAGCGTTTACTACAAATGTGTTTTTTGCAGTGTAAATTAGGCATGATCTACTGACATCATTGAGTATTTGGGTTTAATTTGACCTTAATTCAGTTTAGGTGTATTATTGCAAAGGATTCATTGGAAATGTTTTAATGTGTCACCACAGCCACAGAACCAGAAAGGGGACTTATTATGATGAATTAGGCCTTGGTCTTTGATTTTTTTTTCTTTCTTGGAGGTGGGAAGAGTAAACGATTTTCCCATTATTATATAACTCACTACATGTGGTTTTATTATTCATACATTCTGGAGCAGATTTGGGATATTGTCATTATTTTCTATGTTAAGAACTTGTCATACAAATTTTGTTCAACCTTTCAGGTCCCAACATTTATTGTAAAAATGCTTTCAAGTGATGACCTCTTCTGAAAATGCCTTCTGAAAATCTTCTTTCTCAGACATTATAAAATATAAGGTTGCTTTTTTTATTTTATTGAGGGTTTTTGTGACAGTTCGTAGAATTTAGTGTCATCTAACGGTGAAGAAAGTGAATGTTGTGTTGTGGTAGATAAGTAGATGGATGGATGGATGGATGGATGGATGGATGGATGGATGGATGGATGGATAGATAGATAGATAGATAGATAGATAGATAGATAGATAGATAGATAGATAGATAGATAGATAGAATTTAATATAATTGAGTACACATATATAACATTTACATAATTGATTATTATCAATTCTACATACATTCATGATACATACTACTATTTTCACCAGAGTATGTATGTGCATAGCGTGTGGTGTCTCATAATCCATCGGTTTCCCA
Source organism: Hippichthys cyanospilos (assembly GCF_059441005.1). Lineage (NCBI taxonomy): Eukaryota > Metazoa > Chordata > Actinopteri > Syngnathiformes > Syngnathidae > Hippichthys > Hippichthys cyanospilos. The sequence continues at coordinate 18,277,524 of NC_142377.1, forward strand.
CAGAGGAAAATGCGATTATGGGAGGGGACTGCTGTGCGGATAAAGCCCCTCAGCAGAGCAGAAGTTCACAGTGGACTCATGTTTAGACACGCAGACACAGTTGTGGGTTTTCACTCTATCCAATCATGTTGAGCAAATAGTTTCTGCCAATCGGCGGGAGATTTTGTAGACTCCGATTTCAGGATGTGATCACTGGCTGCGCATTTTACGCACGATGGAGGACTTTTTGCGCGCGGCCGACGCCCGGCCCCACAACGCGTCGTGGTCCAGGTGGCGTGCGTGGGAGAACGAGTCTCACCCGGCCAACGCCAGCACCGCCGCCGTGAATCCTTTGCAACGCAACGACGACGTGGCCAAAGCGGAAGTGGCCGTGCTGGTGCTGGTTCTGCTTCTGGCGCTCACCGGCAACCTGAGCGTGCTGTGGGCCATCCGCGCCACTAAGCCGCGCCAGTCTCGGATGTTCTACTTCATGAGGCACCTGAGCATCGCCGATCTGGTGGTGGCCGTCTTCCAAGTTCTGCCGCAACTCATCTGGGACATCACGTTCCGCTTCTACGGCCCGGACGCGCTGTGCAGGCTGGTCAAGTACGCGCAGGTGGTGGGCATGTTCGCGTCCACCTACATGCTGGTGCTGATGTCCGTGGACAGGTGCTTGGCCGTATGCCAGCCACTCCGACCAGTGCGCAGGGGAAGGGACCGCGCGTGCGTGTGCACGTCGTGGCTGCTCAGTCTGCTTTTCAGCACGCCTCAAGTGTACATCTTCTCCCTGCAGGAGGTCGGGGACGGCGTGTACGACTGCTGGGGGGACTTTGTGCATCCGTGGGGCGAGAAGGCCTACGTGACATGGATGAGCCTCAGCATCTACATCCTCCCCGTGGGGGTCCTCGTTGTGTGCTACGGTCTCATTTGCGTCAAAATCTGGCAGAACTTTAACCTTAAAACCAGGAGGGAGCACGTCTTGGCTATGTCACCCAAGGGGGCGCATCACCTGTGTCGAGTGAGCAGCGTCCGGCTCATCTCCAAAGCCAAGATCCGCACCGTCAAAATGACTTTTGTGGTGGTGCTGGCCTACATCGTGTGCTGGACCCCGTTTTTCTTCGTCCAGATGTGGTCTGCGTGGGATGTTGCGGCTCCACGAGAAGGTGAGACACACGACAGTGAATCTATTTTCATCTGCTCTGGTTTAACTTGCAATTTTCATGATACTTGCAGTCCTAAATGAAATATTAAACAAGAAGGAGTACTGTACAACCGTAATAAAATAAAATAATAGAAGAACCTGAGTTTAACAGGCAGATTGTTTGGATAATTATTCATTTTCTTAATATGGTCAAGTTTATAATGGATCATTTTAAAATAGTTCAATTTGAATTTCTCAACCACTTTGTAAAAGAAAATAAAAGATATTACTCATTTGAGTAAGATTTTATGCTTTTTATTTTATTCTTTTCACTAAATTGTTTAGCGACCATTCCAGACTCCACTAATATAAAGTCAAATGGGATCGCAGGACACATGCTCCATAATATGAAAATAGATTGATGCATTTTTCAAAAAAGAACAAGTGAATGATTTCAAATGAATAAAACTGAACAGAAAAATGTACATATATTTTTTCCTTCACCAATTTAAATCTTTAAGTGCCAAAGAAGGTAAATTGTGCGATCAATATTTACACAATATGTTTTTTTTGTTTTGTTGTAACCATTAAATGCTCTGAGACTAAAACTTACAGAAGCATAGCTTCTGATTCTCAATGTAAATTATTTTTAAGCCCAGAATTTAAATGATCATAAGTACTTAAACATAGTTCTGTGCTATTAATCATACCTTATAAGCATAAACTATTTATAGACTACAAAAGCTATTCATGTATTGTATCAAATGATGTTCAAAAATCAAGTGTATATGTAACAAATTAGTCAACGGATATTAAATAATAGCTAAAATCGCAACAAAGGTCTTTGCTCCCCCACCTCAATAGTCCAAATTGTTCCATTAAAATCCCTCTAACTGACTCATTCAAAAGTGAACATACACGACTTATATCATAGTAATAGAAGTATCTTGAACCTGTATTGGATAACTTTTATTTGGATAGATGTCAATGATAATGTGGCCAGACAATATGTAGTACAGAAAAAAATTATTCTTTTGTCCCTCTTTGCATGAAAAAAAGAACTCTTTTGATTTTTTCCAAAGCAATGCGGCTAAATGGTGTACCAGACTGTTCCCAATGGAACTATCAGTCAGTGAATGAGTGTCATTGACAGTGTTTATCAGTGAAAGGAAGAAGGCCAATGGGAGCTGGAGGGGCTTTACCATTGAACTATTGAAATATTCTTCAGTTATTCTTGGCATGTAAACATGCAGAAGTCTTTAATGAAGTTGAGCGTTCTGTTCTTTGGATCAAAGGAAGCCATACAAAATCATTGTTAATAAGCAAATTATATCAAATAGTCAATTAACGATCCTTACAAAATGCATTTGCGATTAGACGGCCATGATTTTCAAATGAAATATAGAGTTGTCAGAAAATATTGAATTTGAATTGCCTTATTGCAAATAAATATATATGAAGAAGTGCCACATTTATAGTAACCCACTGACAAATTTGTTCATACTGATGATGTAACCACTCAAAAAGCTTGTGAATTCTGAAATAACCCCCAACCAAACCACCTAATCCCCAAATGACAAATTGCTGTCATATTATGTATGAATCATGTTTTCATGTGTCATTCCAAGCGCCTCAAAAACACTACATTAAATGTTACAAAACAAAACAATGTTCCAAAAGTAATAAACCAAAAGTACTTCTGTCAGCTTTCCTTTATACAAACAAAACAATAATCATCCATCGAAACACAACAATCATTTGACAATATAGAAATTATTTTCTTAGCATTATTTGAAACTGTTGAATCAGCCTTAAAGGCAAAACATTTACATTGATTTCTTCAAATCGCCGGTCGGATTTGAAAAAGGACGGATGGATGGATGGATGGATGGATGGATGGATGGATGGATGGATAGATAGATAGATAGATAGATAGATAGATAGATAGATAGATAGATAGATAGATAGATAGATAGATAGATAGATAGATAGATAGATAGATAGAAGATTGTGTGACGTGATGTTGGCAAAAACCACATGAAGTTTACATGAAATCCATCCATCCATCCATTTTCCAGAGCCACTTATATTTTTTATTCCCCTTTTGAGATTTTTGCTTGACATGTTCCTTCATTTTGTGTCTTCATTCGTTGTCTGCTCGATTGAGTTCCATTCTAGTCTTATCCCTGGATTTCCGGCTAGTTCTTATGTTTAGAAACCATGTATGGAAGTTCACTTTAATGAGCTCAGCAGGGCTTCAACTCCAAATGGGACTTTGTGCACTCATGCAATGTTTGCTTAACTTCCGCTCTTTGATATATCAAATAAATGATGGCGTTGTCATCGTAATCCTCTTCTGGATTCCAACCGTGACCTCGTCTTCATTCTGGCGGCTAAAGAAGTGTGAAATGAAGACAAGTGTTTCATCTCTGGTTGAATACAAATGTAAACAATGAGTCAAGCAAGGATGAAAGTTCACTGTCATTTGAGGCCATTCCCCAGCAGAACTGCATCGTCGTTATCGTTTTCCCACTCGGCACATTTAACAAAATTGACAAGATGATGTCAAAGCACCATCTCACACACAACAGGTCGGGACCTTCAGGAGAAAAAAACATTTGGCACACTTTAAATCCTTTGCACTCCATTAAGATTAAAAAAAAAATGGAAACATCTCTTTTCCCCCTTTTCCCAATGGCATACTCCCCCCTGTGTGTTCTGTGCCTCCCATCACTGGAATTATCATCATTTCCATGAATAATAAATGACTTTTTTCCACGCAGAACAGTCACACTGGACGGAGGACATTTATCATACTTGTTCCGATGGAAATGCACGAGCAACCCAAAGTTGAATTTGTGTGGCATCCGTCAAGGTTACACATAATGCCAGATGTTAACAATGATTTGTAACATCATCCCAGCTGCTCCAAGCTGTGGCTGACCTATACATTGCAGACATAAAGTACACATGAGTCAAACCCTTGAATGTTTCCTTTCCACGCAAATGTAAAGGTGCAGAAGATGGATTTTTATTTTTATTTTTAGGAAAAATATTATGTTAAATAGGGCAGCTTGATGCTGAGTGCTTAGCATTTCTGCCTCACTTTTTAAAAGTTCAAGGATGGAATCCTACCTCCAGAATACTTGTGTGTAGTTTGCATTATTATTTTTATCATTTGAAAATAATCTTACTAAAATAAAATGTAGATACGCAAGCCAATTACGCATGTGCGATGTAATATAAAAGCTTGTTATGGCTTTGCCTGTCACCATTTGGTTTTAGTATTGATAGACAAAGATAAACAATAATAACAAATAATTTTGGACTAATAAAGTGATTTTGCATATATTTATGAAACTTTTTGTAATGTAATCTAGTCTACTCTAACTTTACATATTCTAATTTGATCACAAGTGGATGGATGGATGGATGGATGGATGGATGGATGGATGGATGGATGGATGGATGGATGGATGGATGGATATCAAGCTTTTCACTCTAATAGATGCTATGTGTCCAACAAATATGGTGGTGCCTTGAGATACAAGTGGCCTGATTATGGTTTTGTCAAGTTATAAACTCATCCGTCTATCCATCTACATGCTCAAGAGTTCTATAGACTCTGGACTCTTTGAAAGTTGACCTGAAAACCATTTTTCAAAATTACATTTTATGTAAAACTTTTTAATATGCTTTTACCTAGAAGCACCCTCAAACCCTATAATAAAAAAGTCAGATATCAAATGTATTATGATGATGATGAAGATGATGATGATGATGATGAGTCTGTAACAAATGCTCAGTCGGATACGAGCTTGAATTCATATTTCAACTGTAGCCATATTTTTTGATTGGCTGAATGATCCTGAAAAATAAAATGTCATAACATCTATAAACACACCTTGATCGGCAACATAAACTCAAGATACAATATTTACATTGCTTTAACCCACAAAACAAACAACAACGAAAAAGTTGTTGTGAAGCAGGGGCAGAACTACCGTCTTTTGGGCCCCTCCCTCCTTTTGGGCCCCTCCTTCATTAAGATTACAATAGTCATCATATACCGAGATACAGCAGTGTTTCCCATTTTACAATAGTGCAGGACCCAAATCGTGTATTTTCTGACTACATATTTTTCAACAGCTACGGCCTTCATCATCGCCATGTTGCTGGCCAGTCTGAACAGCTGCTGTAACCCTTGGATCTACATGTTCTTCGCCGGTCACATGTTCCAGGGCGTTGCAAGCAACTTTTTCTGCTGTCGGCGTTACATGGCGGCGTCCTCGTGCAGAGACCGTCACAACAGCTCCTCGCCGTACACCATCAAAAAAGATAGCAGTCACAGGAGCCTATCGCACACGTCAAGCACAGGGGGGGCCACAAACTGAGTCACCACGCAACTGTGCATTGCTTCAGCAGCCTCAATGGAAACATCTTTCCTCGACAACTGCAGTCACATAACAAAAACAATTCCGATCTTGGGTAATATCTTTGGAATTCATGAAATGGGGTACCCCGCAAAGCAGAGAAAAGAGATGTTGTTGTTTTTTTTTTGTCTTCACAGCAAAGGCCCCAAGTTGTGTTAAATAAAAACTATTTATCAGACGTTTTTTTTCTTTCACTGAAGCACCATCTAGTCACTTACCATTTGAATGTGAATACCAATGGACAAGCCAAGACACATCGCACCTCACATTAACAAATCATGTCGAACGTTTTGAATAAAAAACAAACAAAAAAAAAAAAGGGTGATTTTAATTTGAAAGGACACGTCTAATACAATAAAGACTCCCATTTTAGGCAACTATTTTTGCTTTCGTGAGGTTGCGCAGTTTTTAACTCGATGCAAATACCACACAAAGCCCCTGGTGCATTGTGTATTTAGTTTCACGGGGTTTTGTGTTGTTCATTAGCAGTTTTGGGACCGACATTTGTGTCAATGTGCATTTACGTTCAAGATTGCTGTAATGTGTCTGAGTTAAGCTTGCATAACACTGCTCCCTTGTGGCCATATGTCATTCACTTGCAAGGATTCGGAACACTGCATTGCCATTGCTGTTTGTCTTTTCTTGAACTATGACAAATTGAAGTGGAAAAACACCTTTTATGATTATGTACATCTGTATTTGTGATATCTTAGTGCATGAAAGAGCTACTACGTGTTTTTTAAGACGTGTCGTTTTTGATGTAATTTAACCTCAATGCCAAGTATATTTAATACACGGGTACGTCCATGCATATGTTGTGTCTTATGATTATTGATATTGTACATGTCAATAGTGTTACAATGTAAACAATTGAATTTTCAATAGATCAAATACATTTTTTTATTTAAAATCTGTCTTAAATAGAGAGGGGTTCTTAATAATTTGGCCATTTACCTGCAATAAATAAAAATAAAAAATACAAGTATAAACCGAATGTAATTCAACAACTGTCTATAACAAATCATGTAAACTGTAGAACATGGAATTCCAAAGTTTATAGAGTAACACATCAAGCGAGATGTTTCATACTTTTGTACTTAGTTTTATGACGTGGTCATTATTATTATATTTCCATGCGGTGTAGTATGGAAAGAATATGTTTTAATCAAAGGGAATTGTTTTTTAAAGAGATTGTTTTGTATCTACGAGAGGACAAGCTGGAGGAATAATACAAGTACATGCTTCAAACACACACATTACCTAGAGTATGTTGAATTATGCTCATCTAAGAGGCACTTTTTTCTTTTTTAGAACTTTACAAAATGAAACAAAATCATAAAATAAAATGGGAGGGAAAATTTGTACCACCATATTGTAAACTACACACACTTACCAAGTATTAAACGTGCCAGGCGCACGTTGTTGTTTGCAACTCAAACACACTGTTCAACTGGGCAATGCTGCTGTAAACACATGATGATCACTGATATGAAAATTCCATGTCCACAAGTCCACTTATACAAAAAAAAAAAGTGAGGACGTGTTATTATTATTATCATTCCTCGGTCAAGCGAATGATGAAGCCATCACAACACCGGCCTGCGCTGGTCAGCAAGGGCCGCACGATCACATCCAGCACGACGTTCCAGAGGTTCTGCAACCACCGCGTTCCAATAAGGATGGACTTGATACACGGGCTGATCATCCTGGTGAGCACAACGACACACCTTTTGAGTACACACTGACATGAAGTGATAAACATCTTATTTTGTGAATGTGTTCAAACAGAACTTGAACTATAACTTATTTTATTTTTGTTTATTTCAAATAGTCACCCATACCATATGTGTATACAGCTGAGAGCAGCGAAGAGGATTCCGGAGAGGATGGACATGGGGATGGCCAGGAGCACGCTGATGATTCTGTACACCCAAATTCGGCTTACTTCAAATAAGGCGTGGCTCCAGATCCACACTCGGTCCCCGCTGCGCACCGACACCGGCTCGCCAATTACATCCTCGAAACTCACCTTAGAAAAAAAAAAAAAAAAGTGGTGGCCTTCCAATGTTTCGTTTTTAAATGTGTTTGACAAGAGAAAATAGTACTGCACGGTGTTCCTTGTTTTATCACGGCTAAGTTCTGGTAAATGTGGGCGTGGCTGAAATACACTACAAATTGCGCTCCACAAATTCTGCCGAGCAACAATTCATACCGTAGCAAAAAGATCGTAGGCAGCGAAAAGAACATACTATCATTTGCTACCTTGAGACAGTCGTTCATCCCTCGAGGGTCGCGAACATTGAGCAGAGGCCTGGTATCGCTGATATCCACCAAAGACGACGAATGAATACTTTCTTCCCGCTCGGGGGGCGCTTTCCATAACGTCTCTGGTTGTTCCCCTTCTTCAGATTCCTCGGGGTCACTGGAGTCCCCCAAATCAATCTCCACCTCCTCAAAATGTCCCGCTTTCTTCGGGTTGTCCATTGAAACAGGCGAATCCAACACAGCACAGACGGTACAAACTCCCTATTGAGGCCAGAGACCCCTTTTGCTGTGGGCAAAGGGGCGCTATATTGGGAAGGCTGCATTGGCCTGTGTGGTATTTTCAGATGGGCTTTCAACTTGGATCGCTTTCCTGAGCTGTGCGCCGATAGAGAGATATAAATACTGGACACACACATCAACCGCGCACATTGCGCCATTTCATACTATTAAATGACATCCTCACTGCAGACTTGCAGCGTCATCCTAAAAAAAGTTGCAAGCTGTATCTCTGCAATTTGGTGGAATATTAAAACAAGAGATGTTGTTGCAGAGGAATGTGATCAATAAGAATAATTCATGGAAGACACCCTCCTCCGTCCTTTTGAAATTGAGTTAATGAGCCTTCTTGTTTTCGGCAGCTGCACCCAAGTGACTGCATGTGTCCTTTAGTGTACGTGTTCTGTTCGTCATCGCAGTGCAAAACACCACCAAGAAGAAGCAAGACAGTATATAGCTAGCCCATGAAGCCATACTATACTGTGATATACCGTACATGTGATAGTATACCACTTCAGAAATTTCAATCAATAAATGTGCATTTAACTCTGTGATTTTATCATCACTTTTCAAATGTATAGTATCTGTAAAATTATGTGTTGAGAATAACCTCAGTTTAGTTCCTGTTTTTAAATGTCATTAAATAACAACTGTAAGGTCATTTTAAGACTTGATTGACCTGGCTGATTAAGGACAAGTGCAGTAGAAAATGGCCAGAGTGGAAAATGGGTGGATTGTCTAAATGCATCAGTGACACTTTGATTGCAATTTTTTTTTTTTTGTGGGGGTAATTTTGTAAAGGATGCACAATTTGGTTAAAATCTGTCTGAATACTTAAATTTGTTATTCCACCACCCAGTTGGGGGTAATAATTTCATGGTGGTTTTAATTATTTGTTTCTGCTCTTTCCGTTTAAAGTACTTTAACATTGATTTAGTGTAGTGCTATATTATATTGATTTGGCTTTGCATGTTGACGTAACTAAATTAGTAATTTTTGTCTGTTCCCATAACCTTCCCTTTTATGATTTAGCTTAGTCCAGTTCTCTCAGAGCAGCCTCATTGTGAAAGCTGACTTAGTCCTGTTTGAGTTCTTTTATTTTTAAGTTGACTTCTTTTAAGTTAGGGCCAAGTTTTTCCATTTGACTTTAAGCCTATAGTACAGGGTCATTTAGGACCATAGTTCAGGGCCGTTCAAAAGTTTCAAAGAAAATCTCTATTTATAAAACAAGATTGTAATTCAGCACTGACATGTACTGGAGAATCTTCCCATTCACACACCAATGAAAAAAAAAATGCAAGCATGGAAGATAACCATTTCCTAAAGTTTATTATTGGCACAAAGTGAAGCACAACAACAAAGTGATTAAACAGACATTGCTTATGTGCGCTTAAACTAACCAGACACAACCTAAGGTGCAAATACTTATAAAGTGTAGTCCCGCTACTTAGTGTGGAAGTTCAACTCTTGAACAAAATGAAATAGTAATCATAGACTTCAGTATTAGTGAAGTCTATGTAGTAATGTAGACTCGCGTAATACAACAAAAAACAGTTCTGCTGTGTGAGTATCTATTAAGGAAGATTTTAGGACATAGCTCTTGGATTTTTGCATCTTACAGATCATCAGTACCATGTATACAAACTAACGTTGCGTCCATCGAGTCAAACCATTATTCATTCGTGAAAAACTGTGGTTAAAATTGCAACTAAAGGTTCTCTTAAAAAAAAAAAGTGTGACCCCTACAGGGTTCTTTTGCTTATAAACAGTAGTGACTGAAATGGTAAGTGCTCTTAAAAATACAAATGTGATCCCTCTAGGGTTCATTTGTTTAGAAATAACAGTAGTGACTGAAATGTTGAAGGCGGGTTTAAAATGGGGGGGGGGGGGGGGGGGGGGTCGCTATTCCACTGAGTTGTGAGTGTTGCTGGACGTAGCAAATTTTGCATTACGATAATTGTGAATGGTGAACGTCTGTGAATTTTTGATGAACAACATATTTTTTAACTTCAAACACTTCCTTCTAGAAACATATTTTGGGTAAAAATCCCCCAATTAAGACAATGTTGATGAAATAGCACATTTGAGTCAACATGGCTTGTTAAAATGTAATCAGTAGGAACAGCAGCCGTCAGGCTGTCACTTCTTAGGTTGTACAGAACCGTCTACGTCACAGGTGTCAAACTCCTGTCCTCGAGAGCCGGTATCCTGAATGTTTTAAACCATCTCTCTCAAACACACCTGATTCGAACGATCATGCAGAGCTTGCTAATGAGCGAATCATTTGCATCAGGTGTGTTGGAGAGAGAAAACCAGAAAACATGCAGTATACCGGCCCTCCAGGACTGGAGTTCCACACCTATGATCTACGTCTATCAGGCCAGCCCATATGGGGCATCCCAGTTCTGCTAGCTGACAACTAATGCATAGCAAACGCAGCTATAACAGAGCCCGTGCCACCGGTAAACATTGGCAACGGGAATCGGGAGAAACACTTGCGGCAGAAAGACTAGTCAAGCTGTTATGTCTCGACACGCTGCCGGGAACAACATCAAAATCAGTGAGGCGTTTGTGTCCGTATATCCTTTGTTAAATCAAGGTTGATTTTAAAGTTGGCTTTCTCATTGCATCGGCTGGCGTACTTTACTGTCTTGCAGGGCAAGAACAATTGTTGCTGCGATTCGTCTAGACATATTTTTCTGTGTACACTAATAAGTGGGTATCAGGGGCAATAAATTGCTTTGTGTATTTTTGTTTTTTAAATCAAGGGACTGGAATTACTTGTGGACTACTTTCCGCCCTTCTCTGACTAAAAAACAAGTTGTGAACCAGTTCCTCAATTATAATTATGAAGACTAGTGCTGGCCTGCACCAGCCTGTTTTGTTTGTGTCATATTTTATAAATGTACACATAACACATGCAGGAACTTTCTTTCGTTTCCTATTTTCTCCACCGTATATCAAGCCAATAAACTTCAAAAGAATATGGCAAAGTCTTCACTCCGCAAATTGACAAGGACGACAACCTCACTCGCAGCAAATGTAACATTTGCTAAGTTCGGCAAAGTTTGGAGCTCAGTGGTGTATGGGCTTGAAAGTCAATAGTGTTCCTGTTAGCTGCCAAATGCATCTTCGACAGTCGGCAAACAACACGTAGGACCCTAACATAAAGTCTCTATCTACTCCATATCACATGTGTGAGCTTTAACAACACTGTACATTTGCTCCCCTGGATGTGTAATACTGTCTAATGAGAGCCATCCTTAGCTTAAAAAAGTGGATTACTATAAAAATAACCTAATTCAAAGCACTAAAATGAATAATGTGATTAGGAGAGGCGACACGGTTACAGCACAGCACATACACACGAGCGGACAAGATGAAGGCCAAAGCACACCTCTGGGATGGCGTCGATCACATGGAGGCACTGGCGTGCAGAGACAGGTCAGATTTGTGTTCCACTTTCCCCAAGCCCATCGATGTGTTGTCGGGCAGAGGCAAGCTTGCTTTGTGTTCCGCTTTCACCAAGCCTAGCCGCTTCTTCAGCAATTTGTCCTCATTGTTCAACTTGGTCCGGATGGCCGTCTTGATCTGGCTGCTATCTACACCAAACTTGAGCGCCACGTGATCTGCAGATAAGGGAGAGTTCACAAAGTTTTCTAATAGTTTTTCAAATGTTGCTTTTTTTTATTACGTTTTGAGTTTTAGTTGTTTTTAATACATTTTGAATATTTGTTGTGTATAAAAATGTTTACAAATGGCATTTTAGTTAAATTATTGCCGGTTTTAGCTATCTTTTTCTTATGTTTTTTTTTTTTAGTTTTAATCAGCGTTGTTCTATTTGTTTTGGTTAACTAATTTAAACCTTGATTAGATTTGGTCTAAATTTTCCATTTGATTTTGACGATGAGTTCAAATGCAGTCCACATGATTTTGCTTGCATTGAGTTTCGTTTTTTTACTCATTGCTCTGTATAAGTTTGCTGATTCCCATAAAAGCAAACAGTTTTAAATTGTAAACACTATTGTTCAAATGCATGGGATCACTAGTCCTTAACTTTACATTATTCTACCACTTGAAATATCCTTACATATTAAAGAAAATCACAGTATTTCCTCATATTAATGATGGCTACGTTATATACTGTATATGATTAATCTTCTTGTCTTTTTAAAAAAAAAGTGGTTTTCTTTCATGCTTTTTTTCTTTCTTTTTTACATTTGACAAGTAAACTTCATAACATACATAGGAATATATTCCTATAAAACCAAAAAGGATGGTTCATGTTTATTTTTGTTCTCAGCAAATTCTTTCCATAAATCCCCCGTGGATATGTGTGACGTTCAATATACTGCAGGTGTACACAGTGCATTGTGAATGAGAAAACTCACACAAGCATGAGAACATGAAAACCCCACAAAAAGTGGGGTCTCAACACATTCAAACTTGGAACCGCTGGACTGTGAGGCAGTTGTGCAAACCAAACTGTATTGCCGAAGCAATGAAAAATTGAGCTAAATCTGACACATTGCAACATTGTTGTGATGATGAGCAACCTACCGATGATACTCCTGAGGATGTCGGGTGGGAGTTGGGGCTTGTGGCAGTCCTCTCCACTAATAGTGTTCCTGCGGGCCTGCAGCGAGTGCGTGGCCAGCGTCTCTCTGTCAAAAAGCATCATGAGCAGTGCTGAGGTGTACTTCCTGTAGTCTGCGATTTCGCCCACGTGCTCGTAAAGACTCCGGGGAACGCGGAGGTTCTCGGCGAGGTACATGTAGTTGTTGGTGTCCTGAGGGAGAGAAAGATCAAGCGTGTGACAACGCGCAAGAGGAGTGGTCCCGCGACACCTACAAAAGGAGCGCTGACCTCCGGCTTGTCGCCTACGGATACGATGTCGGCCTCGTGCTCCGATAAGAAGGTGATGCCTTCGTCTTGGGAGTTGTGCGGCGCCATCATCGGGTCGCCGCCTTGGAGGACGTGGTCCAGCGTGGCTCGGAGTTCATGAGCCGTGTGGCGCATCTCCACCATGAGAGCGTTCATCTCTGCACGAGTGTCAAGACAAAAGGCAAATGTATGTTGTTATGCGTACAACCTAGGATAACAGAATTAATCACAATACTGTCAAACATCCCCTATAACTGTGAAACTGGATATTTATGGTTGTAAGTTTGTGGAAGTAAAGGTAGAGTTTGCAGTTAGGATGTACAGACATCTACGTTTAATCAGGACAGCGCAGTCCCGACTGATGAGCAATTAAATTTGCTATAAACAGCCCCTGGTGATAATTTATTACATTTATTGATTTATTTATTCATTTTCAGCTAAATTGTAGCATCCTGGATTTTGAATTGGAAAATCTGGTTACTGTGGTTTTAAAGCTGCTAGCAAGATTGGAATGTAGCCTCACTTGAACCCAATGCCCCCATCCCCCCCACCTTCACCACTTCTCTGCCCAAAGAAACACACTAAGCTCTCGAAAACGTGTGCACGGCAGCACGCTAAGGCTGATACTTAGCAAGCATGACTTATTCATATAGAGTATAGCCAATAATTAAGTTTTATATATATATATATATATATATATATATATATATATATATATATATATATATATATATATATATATATATATATATATATATATATATATATATATATATATATATATATATATATATATACACACACACACACACACACATACATATATTCTTTTTTTTGGTCACATATACACAATCTAAACAGAAAAGAGGGGTACCAGTCACCCAATGTGAACTGTCATATCGGTGGTTGCAGACGTCCCGATGTAGCTGTCCGAGTTTCAAACATCATGTTTACACACAATATATCCCTTGACATGAAGTAGAAAGATTTCCTATTCCTTTGTTTTGACTTTCGTTGCTAACAAGAGTGACATAACCATCCAAGGTACTACCATTTCTTCTTTGCGAGTGTCTGTGTGTCTTCTCATGATGAGCCTCCTTGAAGCAGCAGTGCACATGAGCAAATGATTGACTTGGTTATGACCTCTGTCTTTACAGTCTCTGAGTGGCTAGTTTTAGTCATGCCGTGATTAAATCAGAGAATAATATGGGCGACAAAAAAAAGTGATTTAATCTCTTTAAGATCTCAATTTGAAATAGGCAATCGACATTTTTTTCTGGAGTGGGGGCTGGGTTGTTTTGTGCTCTTCATACATGCATTCAAGGATAGGGAGAGAGAAAAATTTTGTCTCAGCTCCAGTAAATTAGTGATCTGCCAACATGATACCAGCTATGAGAGGTCAAGCTCTGCATCTTTCGCTTCAACATTAGAAAGGCATGGAAACAGGAGTTCAGAACATTCCGCTACACATCTTATTACCAGCAACGGACACAGTAAAAAAAAAAAAGTTAACTTTTTCTTCCTTCCGCCCACCTTTCATTTCCCTCAGCTCTCTTTCAGCCAGAATTCGACACCTGCGTTCATATTTGAGTTGGGCCTGCAGCTGTTCTATCTTCATCAGCAGGCTGATGGTGTCCGTTCGGATGCCCTGACTCGTTTCGTCTTCAAGTCCCTCAAATTCCTGCTGATGGGCGAGAGGAAATCACGCCTGCGTTGGGAGAGAGTGCACAACGCGCTGTGTGTGCAGCGTTCTAGAGAAACGTATCCTACCTCGTTGTTAAGAAAAGGAGAGTAAGTGGATTCGGCCAACTCCTCCATTGGACCAGCCTCCAGTGGGACCGTGTTGATCTTTAGCATCTTTATCGCCGGCGTCGGGGATGGAGTCGCCCCCGCCTCTCTCTTAGGTGGCATAAGGTTTCAAAGAAAATCTAGAGAGGGAAGACACATTTTATAAAGTTGGGCCTAGGAAACGTTGTCCAACTTTCAGCCGCGGGGGGAGACGAAAATGGAAAGTTAGTTGACGCCGCGTCCTCAGCTCGACCCCTCCGCTTCCCACTTAGCTCACCGTGATAAAACAATATCTGTGTGTTAGGAAGAAATAAATTCACATTTTAATGACGTATAGTGGAAAGGATGCTCACCCGGTCCCTCGGCTCGTATGGAAAAATTAAAGTGTAACGACACCCACTGAAGACAAAGGCAGTGCAATATATGCAAATACTGCGTAGTAGAGGAAGTAGCAGTACTACTGCAGTACTACAGTACATGGATCCCGGAGTGATAATGTCAATGTTTCATGAGCAGCCCAAAGGATTTCGAGCTCACTTCACGTGGAAAGGGATTCTATTTGTTTTTCATATAAGTAGTTTGAATGTGACAAGCATAACTGTGTTGTTTGAATTGTTTTATTTTATACGTGGAACATACCTGAGACTACTTTTTTTCCGAGGGAAGTCGTTTTCGACAGGACTGTTTCCTGTGCTTCTAAAAGTGTCTTTAAGGCCAATAAGATTTTAGAAGATTCCAATAAGGCGGGATATAGCACGTATTGGCCAATCAGCGTCAGTCTCTGCTCAGCATCAAAGGTTAGGTTGATATGCGTGTTACCCATGTGGGTCAAATGTTGACTTGAATCCCGAGAAACTTGTGAGTTTTTGGGACAACGTAGTTCATTGACGCCTTTGACAATGTCATCGTCTTTCTTTATCAAGGGGTCCAAAAAACCCCAAATTGCAAAAACTGGGAAAAAGATTCTGATTTCGAAGCGGAAAGTAAGTGTGTGCGACTGGGCTAAGCTAGCCATCGCTAATGGCTACATTTTGCCTTATGTGGCTGCACGTTTTAAGGGACATTTAGTATTTCATGTCCACATTAATTTTTTTTTTTTTAATCTTCTTTGCGCCAGGCTGAGGGCGACCTGGCTGGGAAAGTTAAAGGCAAGAAACATAACTCGAAATATAACGAAGAGATTTCCAGTGAATCTGAGACAGAGAGGTAAGCAACTTCGATCGATAAACCTTTTATGATATGTATATGGAGAGTTTTCTGTTGCCCCTTGCACAGTCCGGTAGTTGCCAGGAAAAGAGAGGCCGAAGAAGAGCATGACTACGATGAGACACCGCAAGAGAAAAAACTCAGATTAGCCAAACTTTACCTCAACCAGTTAAAGGAACAAGGTAAGCTTGTACACATCGTCATATATTTTCCAGTCGACAGTTTCTCACACTTGCTAATTTTGTCTTAATTAGAAGAAGAAAATGCAGAAAATGAGTCATTTGAGACTGATCTGATTGCGGGGAGACTTCAAGAAGAAGTGGTAAGACTGCTATGGACACACACACTTTGTGGGAAGAATGCACGTATGTGATATGCATTATTTTCTTGTTTACAGCTAGAACAGAAAGGAAAGCTACAGAGACTCATCGCCAAAGATGTAATGAGTAATTGAAGGTTAAACACTGCTTCCGGTGAAGGATGCATCGATTAAATCTTTCATTAATCTTTTAGCTATTACCACCCGACGCTTCTGAGATTCGCATGTTAAGAGGACACAATCTCCCAATCACCTGCCTGGTTGTCAGTCCTGATGATAAGTACATCTTCTCTGCTGCAAAAGACTGCTCCATCATTAAATGTAACAGACCATCAATTCTTTTTTTCCGCATTCTGGCTGTAACAAATTGCATCTTAAACATTGTCCTATTTTATCATTCTTCAGGGGACGTTGCCAGCGGGAAGAAGCTACGAGTTATACCTGGTGGAAGGAAGGGTAAAGAAGATCGTCCTGTTGGACATACAGCTCAAGTCCTGTGTATGTCCATATCATCCGATGCAAAATACTTGGTGAGGATGATCGCTTTTACAGTGCAAGTCGCAGTGAAATTGTCTGCCAACTTGAGGAATAACAAAATGCGCTTTCAAGGCCACTGGAGACATGAACAAGCTGATCATGATTTGGGAAGCCGAAACGTGCAAGCATCTCTACAAATTCACAGGACACAAGGGCCCAGTGTCGGTATGTAGTCACTTACAGTCAGGACTCAGCAATTTAGCAGTTTATTGATGAATCCCGGATTTCTGAGTGTATTTATTTATTTATTTATTTACAGATTTCTTACTTAGATACTAACTTTTAATAATTTCAACAACACAAAGATACCTTTTCTAAGTAATTTGAATCATTATTTTTCATGTACAATTAATACCTTTTAAAATACTTATCCTCCCAAAATACTCACATATCCTCAAGGTTCAGGGAATGACCAATCACAGTGCCCTTTTGGTGTTAATGTTTTGGTCAGCGTCCTCATAGTGACTGCTTTTCAAAAGTGTGACTTTAATTCCAACTTTTGTCTATTTGCTTGCAGGGTCTCTCATTCAGGAGGGGAACTCATGAGCTGTACAGTGCATCTCATGATCGCTCCGTTAAAGTATGGAATGCGGATGAAAATGCCTACGTGGAAACTCTGTGAGTGAACTCAGGTGACACCTTATTGAGTACAGTACACCGGCTTCAACTGTATTCCAATAAAAACAGAATTTAAAGGGATGGTGTGTAAGATTCAGACCGTTTTTCATTCATTTCACAGGTGCTGCATTTACCATTGTCTCTAGCTATAACAAACATGGCCCCCTCCTGAGAAGTGCCACCCCCTTCATGTAATATCATTTCATGATAACTAGATCTATGATTATATTTAAAATGGACTATTGGTCATTGAGACATTTATCTGCACATTTTTGAAATTTACAATCATTTGATTTATTCCTTTTTAATGGAAAACAGTCTCTTACACATTGTCCCTTTAACTGAAGTCTGACTTTAACATTTAAAACTCAATTATCCTATTGATAATTCCGTTGAATAATTGCCTGCTCCATTTTTTAATCATCTGTGTTAAACGTGAGTTGAATTGAATGGATATAACTGTTAATTATTTACTATCTTCTATGCAGAGGAAATTGTAACACCTAAGCTAACTGGTTAGTAATAGCGATTAGCATAAACAGGCTAGCAGTTACTATTTAAGGTGCTACCATTTCAGTCACACATATATGTTATATTTACCTGACACATGTAATACTTACCTTAAAGTCATTTTCAGACGATGCTTCCACAATAGTCCCTGAGTAAAATTGAGAGCGAAGATGCCTTTTAACTACTGAGAGGTCAATAACATCCTCTACTACTTGACAAGCAGATTGGGCTTGTTCGGTGTTTGACCGCCACCTATTGGTTCACATTTGAAGATCTCAAACTGGGCTACAATAGATTGTAGTGACAGGTGACATTCTCTGAAAATATACCTAAATTATATACATTAACCTCCGACAATGACTTCTCACAGCTTCGGTCATCAGGACGCCATCACTGGACTGGACAGCCTGAGCCGAGAACGCTGCGTGACCGCCGGCGGCCGCGACCGCACGGTGCGAGTGTGGAAGATCGCCGAGGAGTCGCAGCTCATCTTCCACGGCCACGAGTGAGTGTGTGCTTCTGTCGCTTGAAAGCACCGGTGACTAAATGAAATATTTTTCATTGGAGTTTAAAATGTTCATGACCGTTTGTCGCAGGGGTTCAATAGACTGCATCCAGCTCATCAACGAGGAGCACATGATCACAGGAGCCGACGACGGGTACGTCGCAATCGGCAGCGAAACTTTCAGTCAGAACTATTGTTGGTATAATGGTTCCTTGTGCCGACCTCCGCAGCTCCGTTTGTCTCTGGAGCGTCAATAAGAAGAAGCCCCTCAGCACGGTGAAGCAGGCTCACGGTTGCCATGGTGACGCCGGGCTAGAGCAGCCTCACTGGGTCGCCGCGGTGGCCGCGCTTCAGAACACTGACGTCGTCGCCTCAGGTGCCTCTGGCTGTGAGAGTTTTTCCCCAACACACACGCGCACACACGTTCAGCTAGGCTTTTAACGGCCTTGCCGAATGTATGCAAATGTATTAAGTTCAGTAGAATACACACACACACACATTTGCATCGGATTGAGTGTCCTGAAGACAAGATCAGAATCACTCCAGGTTGTGTTTCACAGGTTCCAGCAACTCGCAGGTGCAAGTGTGGAAGTGCGGCCCGAATTATCGAAGGCTGGAGCCTCTCTTCAGTATCCCAGTGGTAAAAGCACTTTGAAACGCACTGACCTTCACGTGAAACGTTGGGTCCTGGTGTCTTCTTATACCGGGTCCCCGTTTTCCTACCCACAGATCGGTTTTGTCAACAGCTTGAAGTTTTCACACTCGGGTCACTTTTTGGTGGCAGGCATCGGACAAGAGCACAGGTAGTGTAGCACACGAATGCTGCTGTTTCCATGGCAACTGCGCTCTATCTTGTACTTTGTCCACTAGATGGCAGTGTTGTACTGTTCACGGAAAGGTCATGAGACCTGTTGGACGCTTAGGTTCAAGGATTAAAAAATGTGAAGCATAAAATTAGCGAGTAATAGTTTTATTTTAATATACCATATCCTCAAAATATGAACCACTGGACCGGAGAGGGGCCATATTTTACAGTTTGGTCTCTTTGGGGATTGGTTTTCCATGAAAGGTCCGTCCTCATTCTGGTCCCACAAATTTGGAGGTATATAATAAACGAATAATTAGGCATCAGATAGAACTGATCAGTTTATTGATTCAAATTGTTTATCCCAATAGCTTTGTTGTTTAAGTGCAGGTGAAATGCTTTAAATGTTATCCTTATGTTATTGAAAAATAGGAATTAGCGATTATGATGTTTTTTGTTGGTATTAGGAGTTCATCTGTGTCTGCACAGGTTGGGTCGATGGTGGAGACAAAAAGAGGCCAGGAACGCAATCTGTATCATTCCCCTGAAAAGGAAACCTCTCGATCAAGATGAATCACCGACAGAAGAGTAGCGGACTCATTCTTGTTTTGTACATTAAAGGTTTTTTAAAGCCCTACGTCAAAATGTTGCTCTTTACTTGACGAATTTCTTAAGAGAATGATTTGATGACGCAAAAGCTGCTCGTTTTTCTTTTAGCAAAAACATGAAGAAAGAAAGGTGTTTGCAGGGTTATGGGAGGACATTGTGTGGGTTGCTAAATTCCTCTCCAAAAGTATCGGGGTAGCGACATGCGTTCTGTTTTTTTTTTTTTTATGTACTCTTAAGAAATGTTTGATGAGACAAGACTTCATGTCCAGGATATAGAAGAAAAAAAAAATCACAAAATTACTTGGTATGCTTCCCGCTGGCTCTTCAATCATTGTTTTTGAAAATGTTCAAGTACAACTATTCTGATATTACAAAAAAAGTTTTATTTACACAAGATAATGTACATAAAAGAACATCTACATCAACACATTCTCCTCAGTAGTTGCCTAATTTCCATATTATGCTCACTAAGGTTCACTTTTTTTTTTTTTTACAGACGGTCGAAGTTAAATAAACATTCGTAATTTTCTAACATTAGATATATTCACAGCACTGGAGGGACAATAAGATAAGAACGGCTATATTGTACTAATGCTGCACACAACATGACGAGTTGGAACAAGGCACGGTGCAAGGAATCACGAGCCACTTCTCGCCAGAAGGATTTTGTACAAAAAATGCATTCATTCTAATAGGTAGAAAAATGTCTTTTTTTTTAATAATGGTTTATTTATAATGCTGTGTTTAATAATGATTAATTTGATTAAAAGAACATTACAGTTTGAATTTAAATTAGCAAGTAAAGCTTTAAAATATTGCAATGCTAAACTTTTTATCCTACGACTTGAGTTACAACATTGGAGTCACAATAAGTTGGACCCTGGAACCGATTATTCCGGCCTTTTAGCATCTTAACTTCTTTTTTTTTTTTAAGTATTCCTACTAAATTCTCACAAAAACACATTGTCCACATCTAAGTGTAGATACCCATAAATTAAAAAAAAAAATCACAGTACTGTACCTGTATTTTAAATCTATACAAACTAGGGCTTAATGAGCGATTTGTACTGGTCGCCGGGGGAACATGGGCTCAACCTGCACACTGTCTTTCTGCAGCCCCGCTGGGCTCCATGGCGACCTGGCTTCTTTAGGAACCCGTGACGGGATGCTCTCACAAAGAAGAAGTTGTCGAGTCCACCACCTCGCGACCGTTACACACTGCTGGCACGTAATTGGAGGCGGATCCTGAGACGGTCACAAAAAATGTCATGTCATTCCATGCAATGCTACAATGCGCCATCGGGCAAGGAACATTTTTGGCCTACTTAAGAAAGAACTCAGAAAGAATCAGGTACTTTTCTAGGTAATCAATAATTACTAAGTAATTATTTAGTAATTATTAATTAAATACTAAAGTACCTGAAGCGATATTATTAATTGCCTACTAAAATAACACATTACTCGAGGTATTTACTTGAGTAACTAACCAACTACTTGTAATTAAAAAAGTAATTCCAAATTAGTCATTAAAAAGTAATAAACTATATTGATATTTCAGTGTCTAAAACACTTTATTATTTATCACCTAAAGGAGTTGATTACTTAATTTATCAGCTAAATTAATTGAATACTAATGCAAGTAATCAATACAAATCCATATAAGTAATCGATTGCTTAGTGCCTGAAGTCAAAACTTACTTTACTTCGATCAAAAAAATTACTTTATTGCTTCAGTAATTACTTAATTCATACATATCATTTTTGGAAATGTTTTTTTACGTAACCAATATATTAGAACGTATTTAAGTAATTTTTATGAAGTATTTGAGGACTCTGTTGGTCCATTTTGTACATTATGACTTGGGACTACTACATGCTGTATTTTAATGTTGGACATCATGGCAATATCGTGGCAAATTGGATATTCAAGTATTTTTTGAGGTGGTACTTGGAGGACCACTGTCACATGCAAGAGCGCAATCTGATGTCTTCCAACTTAATAGAGATTAAAAAAACAAAATAACAACAACCTACTTTTTTTTTTTTTTTTTTTTTAAATGTTGTCCGGTTATGATCACTATCTGAAAGACCTCAGCACACAACATGATGCTAAGCATTGTGGTTGTGGTTCGCAGCGGTCCATATCTTATCGTGCGAGCGTATATTACGTCTGTTTCACGGAGTCGATGATGTGTGCACCTTTGGAATAACTGGAACTGGGTGCAGAAGCGGAGGCCGACACGGTGGCACTGAAGCGGTTGGCTGTGACCCGCAGCGAAGCCACGTTCTTCTGAGGCTGGAACAGAATGATGTGGACCTTGGGAGCAAACAGGCAGCCCAGAACTACAGAGCCGCTCAGACTGACAGAGATGCACATGGTGGTGGTCTGGACCTGTCAGGACACATGGGATGACAGGGGGTCAACACTCCGCCTTCAACATGTCCTTCTGTATTTGAGGTCGCTTGAACACACCATCCCTGTTCCTACCATCCCCCCATCATCACATAGCAACCAGGAATTCATTAGTTCAAAGTGAGATGCACACGGTGGTGGTCTGCCAGGACTCATGGGATGACAAAGGATACACACTATGCATTCAACATGTCCTCCTTTGAATACACTATCCCTGTTCCTACCACCCCCCATCATCATCATCACATAGCAACCATTCATTGGTCCGCTAGCTAATCAAATCAATTAAACACAGGCTACACATGCAAAGCTTCAAATTATTAGTGAGCTATTGCCATTTTTTTCATTCAAAAGTGATTATTTACTGCGCAACACTTGTGCAGTATTTTTTCCAATCCTATCACCTTTACATCAAAGGTATTTCGCATCAAAGGGAAGCAAAAAAGAAGACACTAGGGAGCTGAAAATTCACCCTAGTGAACATGTTTAAGTACAACATGGCAGTTATCACACTATCATGAGTGTGCCATCCCTTGGCTAAAATACTGCGAGAATGACGTGGAAGAAAATGACCTAGAAATGATCAAAATACTGCACAAAAATATTGCGAAAAGAGACTATATATATATATAGATGTATATAAAATGTAGCAGCAATGTATTGTATGTATTTCAACTACTATGACTTATCATTTTAATGATAATATTTTATATGGGGCCTTTCAATAGGTACAAAGATCTATAATAATCTGTATAAATTAAAAAAAGAAAATAGAAGGAGTAAAAACAATCCTTGGTTTTTCCTCTAAGAACAAAGTCATTGTATGCTCAGATGTCAGAGTAAAGAGGCTGAATCACAATGTCGTACCCCGCAGTCATTTGAGGGTGAGTTGGTTCAACACCTTGCACTCAGGCATTTCATTTGGCACTGCTCCTGCAGTAAAAAGATCACCCTCAAGAAATGTACTACACTAATTTGATACACAAAGCGAGGTTGTAATTGCACCCACAGCACAATGTATTAACAATATAGTCAGCACCTATAAAGCCTTTTCTGACTACACCTAAGTATGTATGTACAGTAAGTGCATGAAGTCCGAATTCAAATACGGGGAAGAATGCTAATCATATGTCGTCATCGTGGACAGTCAGGGGCGTGTTAGTCATGTTTCAGCCTCTAATATGAGCTGACTGTTGGGGTCATGTGCCTGAGCGCCATCCCTTCCCACGCCACCGGATAGCCCCGTAGTCCAAGAACTTCTATTTGCAGATGCACAGCATGAAGCGTATATACCCCCCGCAACCCCAACCCCCCGAAACATTCGCAAGAGGAGCCTCACACGCTTTATCTTCCGCCTGAACAAATATTGCCGGTTGGAAAAAAACAAAACACTTCAGTAAAAGCTGCTAGTTACTTTTGCTTCTCTTGTTTTGCATGCATGCCAATAGTCTCTTATTTTCTTCTTCCTGGAAGCCTCTTCAAAGCAATTTCTTGTAAATTTGAAAGTTTTTCCAAATAACTACACAATAACGGGTCATTTTAAAAAATGCCAAGCCCCTTTATAGAAAATGAAGCTTCAAAATCATTTAACATCAATTTATTGCCTCGCCGAAGTGATAAAAAGATGCTTCTATTGCCGGCATTTTTATCATGCTTATACATGTTTGCTGTATGGTAAACACATAAATATAGCTGTTTAATACTAAAAGGCGTGAGAAGTTACATAATGCCATTGGTCCATTCTGAAACTTCTGTAGAAATTGTGTCATCTGAATAATATCTCTTCGGGGTGTAGTCATTGCTAGCTAGCTAGCAACCAGCTAATTTTATGCTCAAGGTCCGCCATTAAATTCATATTCAAACTATCATGTGTCATTAAACCTACAAAGAATTTATTTGTTATTGTGTTTCTAACGTTTTGAACCTGTCCTTCGGCTAAATTAGATTATCAAAATATATTGAAAGGGCCATCTGTACAAGCCAGTGCAGCTGTACAACTCAGCTAAGCAAATTTGTTCCTGATTCTCCGTGGCAAATGTAGCAAAATCGTATTCACATATAACAACCATGCAAAACAGTTGTAATTTTACTGATGATTTGGGCTGCAACTAATTTCAGTCATTTTTATGAGTCACTGGTAACCGATTGAGCCGTTAATAAGATACATAATTATGTGAGTGATAAAATATAAAGTGAAAGTGGCACCTTTGTTGTCAAGGTGATAATTATGCAAGAATGCACCACACATATACGCAAACGCTTCAGGTGTCTAAGACGAGAAACGGAGAGCTAATCATCGGTTTCCTTTCTGAGCTTTCTTATTCACACTTTTTGACTCTCACTTACAGAAAAAAAGTTGTCACACAGGAAGAAAAACATCTCATTTCGCTCTCTCTTGATAAGAGCTTTTTATGTATAGGATAGGCTGTTCGATGTTGTGTGTGGTTTATGTGTGAGTGAGATTTTTTTATTCTGTTTGAGATATGAGTCTTTTTGGTGCCACCAGTTTTTATTTTTTTGGGGGGGGGTGAGAGAGGGAGCAAGAGCGAGAGAGAGACAGACAGACATTTTTGTGTGACAGTTTTTGGTGTGCATGGTGTGTGTCTAAGATCTATATTTGATTTGGCAGATGTGAAGAAGTAGCAGTGGAGTTTCTGAGTGTGTTGTTTAACAGGATCTTGGATAGTGAGAAGATGCCTGAGGAATGGAGGAGACGCATGCGGTGCCCATTTTTAAGAACAAGTGAAATGTGCAGAGTTGTGGTAACTACAGAGGAATAAAGTTGATGAGGCATTAATTGAAGTTATGGGAAAGAGTAGTTGAAGCTAGACTAAGAAGTAAGCAATAGCGAGCAGCAGTATGGTTAAATGTTAAAAAAAAAGAGCACTCCAGAGGCAATATTTGCTTTGAGGATGTTGATAGAAAAGTACAGAGAAGGTCAGAGGGAGCTGCATGGTGTCTTTGTAGATCTAGAGAAAGCTTATGACAGGGTGCCCAGGGATGAACTGTGGTATTGTATGAAGAAGTCTGGAGTGACAGAGAAGTATGTTAGGACAGTGCAGGACATGAATGGGGACAGTAAGGCAGAGGTGAGATGTGCAGTAGGTGTGACAGAAGAGTTCAAGGTGGAGGTGGGACTCCATCAGAGCTCATCAGCTCTGAGTCCCTTCTTGTTTGCTCTGGTGATGGACAGACTGACAAAGTTAGACAAGAATCTCCAGGGACTATGATGTTTGCAGATGACATTATGATTTGTTGTCTGAGTAGGCTACAGTTGGAGGAGAAGCTAGAGTGGTGGAGGTTGCCCCTGGAAAAGAGAGGATTGGTTAGCCGCAGCTAGACAGAGCACATGTGTGTGAATGAGAAGGACCCAAATGGAAGAGTGAAGATACAGGGAGAGGAGATAAAGAAGGTGGAGGACTTTAAGTATTTAGGATCAATAGTCCAGAGCAATGGAGAGTGTGGAAAAGAGAGAAAGAAGCATGTGCAGGCAGGCAGGCTGGAACGGGTGGAGAAAAGTGTCGGGTGTGATGTGTGATGGAAGAGTTTCGGTTAAATTGAAAGGAACGGTGTAAAGGACTGTGGTGAGACCATCAATGTTGTCTGGCCTACACACAGTGCCATTGAGGAAAAAACAGGAGGCAGTGCTGGAGGTAGCAGAGAGCAAGATGCTGAGGTTCTCTTTGAGAGGAACCAAGATGGATAGGCTCAGAAATAAATAGGGACAGCACTCTTTGGAGGTTTGGGAGATAAGGATGCTGAATTTTGGAATTGCCAGGAAGCAGGTCTAGTGGAAGACCAAAGAGAAGGTTCAGAGATCTAGTGCAAGAGAAGAAAGAGTGAGAGAGAGAGAAGAGGATGCAGGAGACAGGCTTAGATGGCGGCAGTTGATTTGCTGTGGTGACCCCCGAAGGGAAAAAGCCAAAAGTCGAAGAAGAAGACGTAGAAGACGAAGAAGTAGTATGTGTCTGAGAGGGTTTTTATTTGGTGTGTAAGAGATTTTATGGACAAAAGTTTTTTTGTAACGTCAAAGAAAGTTTTATTTATGTGTTTTTTGTGTGAGTGGGTGGAGCTTCTTTGAGCCAGTGAGAGATTTTTTTTTTGGTACGTGAGGGAGATTTTTGCCCCAAGCAAGAGCTTTTTTCAAAGTTAAATGTGTGGGCATGTGTATGGCTTAAAAGGGTCTTATTTAGCGTGTGAGAGATTTTTGTGTAAGAAAGCTTTGTTTTGACATGTCAAAGAATGAAATTAATAGAAAATTTTGTATAGGTATGTGCGTTTTTGTGTGAGTGGGAGGAGTTTTTTGCGACAGTGAGTGAGTGAGTGAGTGATTTTTTTGGTATGATGGGGATTTTTGGCGTAAGCATTTTTTTTGTATGATTAAATGTGTGTGTATGTGTGTAAGTGTGTGTGTGTGTGTTTGAGGGAAACCAATTGTGGCTGATAGGTTAGCACGCCCACCACACATTGCAGAGATCTTGGGTTTGCTCTGGGCTCTGGCCTTCTAGCTTGGAGTTTGCATCCTCTCCCCATGCCTGCGTGTTCTCTCCAGGTACTCTGGTTCACACGATCCAAAGACATGCTTGGTAGGTTGATTGAACACTCTAAATTGTTCTTAGGCGTAATTGGTTGTTTGTTTCTGTGTGGCCTGTGATTGGCTGGCAACCAGTTTTCCCTGCTTTCTGTCCAAAGGCAGGCAGGATAGGCTCGAGCATTTCCTCGACTCTCGTAAAGCTAAATGGTCAAGATGGATAGATGGGTGATAGCAACAACAATTTATGTTAGCCTAAAAATATCAAATACATCAAATTAATAATGTAATGTAGATTTCCTTGTAAAGACTGATTTTAAGTAGCATGATTTTGGAAACCAGTTCAGGGTGCACCCTGCCTGACTTCCAATGATAGCTGAGAGAAGCACCAACCAGCCCATGACCCGTGAGGGCACGTGGCAAAGAAAACGGATGGATGAATGGATGGATGGATGGAAGACAACATGAAAGACACTTTAACTAAAAAAATGTACAATTTTGTAAATTTTATTTCCCGAGGATGCAAATGGCAGCAATTCATGGACTGGCCTACAACGAAATGCATTTGACACCCGTGCCTTAGGTGCACCTTAGCATCCAGACAGAATGATAGTTACCCTGTAGTCACTGGCCGTGACGTAGAAGATGGGCTGGAAGGCCAGCCAGATGATGCAGGTGGTGTACATGGTAAAACCGATGAACTTGGCCTCGTTGAAGTTTTCCGGGCACTTCCTGGTCTTGAAGGCGTAGACGGTGCAGAGAAGGATGAGGACGCAGTTGTAGGTGAGCGACATGAGCATGCTGGAGTCCCTGCTGTTGCACTTGAGGGTGACCACGTCTCTCCGCTCCGGGCTCACCTCCTTCCTCACGCCGGGCACCTCCACCAACAGCCAGATGACGGCCACCAGCAGCTGGCAGGAGATAAGCGCTCCGCATATGGCCACCTGGGAAGCCGGGCTGATGAAGCGCGGCCGCTGGGCGCCGTCCTTCACGCCGCTGAAGATGCGAGCGATCCGGTTGGTCTTGGTGAGCAGGGCCGAGTAGCACACAGCGAAGGACGTGCCCAGGCCCAGACGGCGGAGCGTGCATACGGCGGTGGAAGGCTTGGCGATGTAGATGAAGGTCATGCTGTAGCACATCAGGACCCCCAGCAGGAGGATGTAAGAGAGCTCGCGTCCACTCGCCTTCACCACCGGCGTCTCGTTGTGCTTGAAGAACAGACCCACCACCGACAGGGTGCACATCATTCCCAGGCAGGAGATGGTAACGGGCCCGATGGCCCACGCGTCCTCCCAGCGGATGTACTCTTCGGGCAGGTCGTAGCAGCCCGTCAGGTTTTCCAGGGGCCACTGGCCAAAACCGCAGTCGGCACATGTGAACTCATCCTGCAGGTACTGGTAGGGCTGGCAGGGGATGCAGATCCAGCAGCACACGTCCCCGGGCTGCATGCTCTTCACCTCGTTCTTCCTGCAGGGGTCGCTACACTGGGAGGTGGGCGGCAACAGGCCGCGCCAGCTCATCAGGGTGGTGTTCAGAGTCAGGTTCTGGTCCCAGTAGCCCACCTTTTTGTAGACGAACTTGCCATCTTCTTTGTGGTAGTGGAAGATGTTGTAGCGGCTGATGCTGTCGCCAACCGAGTCAAAGCGCACCATGCTCTCTGTGTCGACGGGTCGAAACGGAGCTGGGAGGAAACCAATGAAAATCAGTTGTTCAGTAACGCACTGAAAATTTTAGTCAAGGATCAAAAATATGTTCTGTGCACCCCTGCCAATTTTGAATAAGATTCCCTTTGGTGAATATGAACTCAGCAGCGAAATCCACCCATTTAATTTCATCTCAGCGGTGGCCAATTTGCCACTTGCTCTCAAGTGAAAATGAAATCGCAGTTGCGAAGTACTCAAAGGTAACAACTAGAGCTGCGGTTATCCAGCATTTCTGGTATTTGGATAGCCTACAGAAAATGTGAATTGAACATTGAGTATTAAGATAAAAAAAAAAGAAAATATATTGTTTTGACTGGTGAAATACAATCATAAACACAGAAGACCACACAACATATTTACACTTAATTATAAATGACCAACTTTGTGTCCATTTTTGATCATCAATGTGATGATGGCTTAGCAGCCCACTACTATTTCCTCTCTTGAGTCATTTGATTTTAGACAAATCTTTTGCCTAGGTTAAGGTCTAAGAGAAAATTTGCAGGTTGAAACCTCCATTTTGAGTCATTGTGGTTTGTTAAATGATTTGTTTACAATTGTTGCTCCGACGGGGTCTTCACATATTTTTTCTGACATGTACACTAATAAGCAGGTATCCAGGGCTACAAATAATGCCTCGAATATATATATATATATATTTTTTTTTTTTACTGAGGTGCTCAAATTACTCAGGGACATGTTTTTCTTGACTTTCCATTTACAATCTGAATTGCAATAGAATACTCCTGATCTCTGTCATTTTGGAACTGAGACTTTTTTTTTTTCAGAAAAATAAAAAATAGTCTTCTTAGGTCAAGTCTATGCATTTCCGAGCTTTTGCTCTAGATTTGAGCCAAGGCCTAAGTGCGCTTTGGGTCGATGTGGAAAAATATCAAGAATGATCTCCTTTCATTGGCTCCCGTGGAGCTGTCGGTTTACACTGTGGTCACGTTGGCAGGCAAATCAGATTTTTGCGCTATGATACGATCAAGACTGAATTCCGATTTCAGCTCTCTGATCTGCGGGAGAAAAAAAAGGAATTGGCTCTTGTACGGGTTGATAAGAATTTCCTTAGCTCACCTTCAAACTTGGTCTTCAGGATGAATTCCTTGTAGAACCTTTTGCCATTGCCTGGTTTCATGGCGTCACACACCTTGGATGTGTTGGAGCACACGGCTTGCCGCATGTTGTGCAGCGCGTAGGCCATGGCGTAGACAGCGTTGACCACAAACATGATCTTGGATTCCTGCTCAAAAGTGCCGTCTCTGAGACTGCGCTCGCTGCATCCGTGGTCGTGGAGGCTGCAGCCGAAACGATGCTCCCAGAACTCTTTGAACCACGGATTCCTGGTGTTGGTGTACGGGTTGAGTTTAGTGAAGTAGTCTTCAAATTCTCTGATGGGGTAAGAGGCCAGCTCGATGGTGAAGGCGCCGTCCGCTGCCGTCTCGCTGCCCCTCACCACGCTCTCCTGCGCCCCCCAGCCATCACTGGCCACCCAGATGAAGGTGACTTTCATGCGAGCGGCGGCCACCAGCAGCTCCCTGGCATCCTCGCTGCGGGTGAACAGGATGACCACCTTGGCGTTCGACTTCTGCTGCAGGGAGCGGATCACGTTCTCGAAGCCCTGACGGTTCATGGAGCGGCTCACCTTGGCCGAGGTGGCGATGCAGATTTGGTGAGAGCGGGCCTCCTGCTGAAAGGCGTCGATGCCCGTCTCGCCATAGTCGCCCTCCGAGGCGACGGTAGACACGTATGTCCAATTGAAATAACGCAGAATCTCCGCCATGGCTTTAGCCTGGTAGAAGTCGGCGGGCACGGTGCGGGCAAAGTAGTCGTAACGGGATTTATCGCTTAGCTTGGCGCTGGTGGAGGCGTAGCTGATCTGAGGGATCTGGAAGAGTCGCAGGAGGTTGGCCACCTTCGCAAAGAAACAAAATTAAGGAGCCTTGTGACTACAGAACACTTTTTCAGGGAAAGCCACGATAAGTTGCGATACGATGGCAGTTACAACACTTTTCAACGTGCGATTTCAGATGCAAGTCGTTGACATAGTTTGTACTAGAATGCTTTCATGACCCGTCTGTGGCTTCTCGCATGTATTAAATATTTATTCGTGTTGCCAAATTCTTGTGGGAATTGTCCGCTTGGGGGGCATTGATTCTCAAAGAGCAGCCTATCTGTGCGAAAGAGAAGCATTAGTATTTATTAATTTGGATTCAGCCCCTCTGGTCACTGTTTTGGGTTCTGCTTCCACAATTTCAAGCAAAAGCCTCCTTATATGGAACTCAAGGCCATTTATCTGTGCCCGCACGACACAGCGGGAATTTACTGCCTGTTCTGTTTTTTGTTTTTGTTTTTTTTTGCTTTTTGACAGATAGTTACAAAAGCGTGGAGCTGCAAATGTGGATATTTTTGACTGGCAAGCCCATTCGAACGTATTTGAAAGTGTGTCCAAACATACTATCAAATATTTTAACATTTATGTTCAAAACATGCTTGCAAATACAATATGTGTAAACATTTAGTTTACAAGTATGTTTGAACATATTTGCAAGTGTGTTTGAACATATTTGAAAATACATTTACATCTACCTGTATCTTCACTCTGACTTCAATCCAGCCATGCATGGCCCCATTCACTGACATTCAGTTGGGTCATCACCAGCAGCTCCAGCCATAAGATCCGTAGCTAAATGCCAACACCCGCAATGGTTACCAAGGAGGATTTTATCAGGCTGTTTTGATGCTCTTAAGCCTCTCTGCTGTTACTGCAGGCTTTTTGCTTCCATTCCTCTCACCAATCCATCTGTCAATCTGTCTAACCCTCCCATTGTTTAGAACTATCTATCTTCAAATTTGGCCCACAGACACAGGATACGATGCGGAGAAATGTGTTGTCTAACATCAGCATGCCTTCAAAACACACAGCTGGAAAATTGAATTCATGGTTATTGATCAGCCATTGGAATTCAGGACCAGTAACACATTGTATACATACCATAGTAGAAATAGTGTAAAATAACATGGTATAATTATAGTATAAACATAGTATAAACACCATAAGAAACACTGACATTCATTTACAATCTAAATTCCAATAATTCATGAAATTGTTTGAATTTAGAAGTCTTCCATGTATTCCGTAGCATTTATTTTTTCTCCACTGCTCTCAGTTTGCTTATGTAGGTGTTTGAGACGTACAATTTTTCACCCAATAAGATATTCAAACTCATATGTAGTGCCATGACAATAGTTCGGAATTGTTTCTTTTGACCTGTTGGATTTCGAATTTGCCCCTTAGGCCCACATAGTTGGCATTTTTCCATCCTCTGATTGGTTGCTTAGGGCAAAACCCTAGAAACCTTAATTTGCACTCAATACATATTCATCAGACTCCTTCCAAACGAATACATGTATTTGCTTTTAAATTTATGTAGGGTCTTGTTTGATCTATTTTTATGTGTTACTAGTAATATTAGTAGTAGTAGTCATAGTGGAATTGGCCCTTTACGGCATATTTCTTACTTGGAATGGTTTGTAGGGTGCTGAATAACTGATATTGTGGAATCAAAACACAGAAACAAACCAGGCAGAGAACTAGTTAAAACACACATGCACACACACGCACACACGCAAAGAATAAAAGCGTATTTTTCCCTGGATCCTCATGAGACACCATGGTGATTATTGAGCACACACACGCTTATTATGGATCCCTCTTGCTTTATTGTAAGCCTGGAGGCTTCCCAAACAACCATGTCCTCATGGGTACAATACTGATCGTTTCCCCTCTTAAGATTAAGCCCGATTTAAGTGTTTTTATAACACTATTCATTTCCGACCAAAAAGGAAAAAAAAAAAAATCCATCAATACTGGAGTGATATCATAGAATGGGCATTGTCGTATTTCATGGCCACAACATTAGCTGCACCTGCACAATTCAATTATGCAAAACACAAGCTGTGTCAGAAACTCTGCCTTTACAAAGACAACAATCATCAGCTTTGAATAATATAAGAGGTATTTTTTAACAATGTGGCTGTTATTGTAAAGTAGATAGGTAGGTAGGTAGGTAGTATTACAAACGCCAACTCAATTGAGCAACATTTCAGACATGCAAATTTAACTTTTTCTTTTTAAGTCTTACACAACAGACATATATGGATTAAAATTATCGCAAAAAAGGTCATTTTAAAGCAGTTTGGGTTTCTTTGCCTGTGTTTTAAAGCACCTTTAAGGTTTCCAACTAAAAATTTGAAAACGTCAAGGCTCCCTGCACTGGTTTTAAAACACACTTTTAGTTGCCTGTGAGGGTTTTAAAGCCCAGTTCTGATTCCCAGCTGTTGTACTGAAGTATAATGTCAAATTAGGATTCCCAACTACTATTTTAATACACAAATGGGGTTCCGAGCTGCAGTTTTGGAACTCAACCGAGGTTTCCCGCTAAGGATTTTAGGTTGGTGAGGACTTCTCTATACCTGTTTACCTAGACAGTAACCTCGCATATGAGCGTGTAAGGGTCTGGTTTCATTTTCCTGGATAACACAATATTTCTTCTATAACACACATCAACATGTGTAGCCGGAGAAATCAACAGTGATAAACATAATCGGCACATACCCATGACCCATTTGACCTCCTTCTGCTGCATCAACCCAAAGACATGAGACGGCACCAGCTCTTGAGGGTTTGAACGTGAGTCAATGTGATGGATTCAGACAGGCACGCTACTCACCCGCTAGTGCTTCTTCCGTTTGTGCAGCGAGATTGTGAATACATTTGAAATTGTCCACTGACGTATATACATTCAGGTTGGATTTGAAAACTAAGAAGCTTTCTATGCACATGCTGAAAAACCCAAAAGCAGGGGTAGTAATTCGCACACACGATTCACGGAAATTGAATCATATATTCTCATATATGATAAAGCAAAGGCTAAAAATGCACATTTACAGTTTAAAGTTACATATATAGGAACCGTTTTGAGGGGGGAAATAACATATCTCTAAGGGAGAGCTGGGACAGCCTGCGGAGGAAACTCATTTCGGCCAGGAGTTGGAGACCATGGCCCGAAGAAGCCAACAGCACCGCATCATCGGAAAATAACAGATGTAATGCTGAGACTCCCAAACCGGACCCCCTCAACGCTTCAGCTGCACCTAGAAGTTCTGTCCATAAAGGTAATGAACAGAATCGGTGACAAAGGGCAGCCTTGGCGGCGTCCAACTCCCACAGGAAACGGATTAGATTTACTGCCGGAAATGTGGACCAAACTCTGACATCGGTAGCACAGGGACCCTACTATATTATTTACCAGTGTGAAATGGCATTGAGTTTCCCAACTAATTCCTCATATACATAGTGCTATCCGTCAAGTAAGACCCAAAATTGGAATGCATTCAATTTGAAATGACCGAAAATGACATTTTGACTGCTAATTGATTAAAATTTGCATAAAAGAAAATAATTTGCTCAGTTCTAAGTAGTCTTCTTTTTTTTCATTGGTTTACACTCAACAAGTAAGTTAGCTGTGTTGCCCTGTGTTCCAAGTTTTTGCCATGTCTTGGGTGAATTTCTTAAAATTATTTTTTACTTTATTTATTCGTTTTAGTTTCTTATTTTTATTTGTAACTATCAAGCAAAAGAAAGGGCAAAGAAAAGACATGTTTGACCAAACATGATGAATACTCCTGATTAATAATCATGATTTTAATATTGACCAAATTATTATTTTGGCCATAATCGTGCAGCCCTAATCCCAAGACGTCTTGTTGATTTTTTTTTCTTTCTTTTTTCAATTGTTTGAGAAGGTATCTATGAAAGATACACGAGGCAGGCAGCTAAGTGACTGCATGAAATTTATGTGTGAGACTGGCTAAGATTCTTATTTAAAGTCTCACATGTTCAATTTGGCACTACATCTAGAATGTCACCAATTAGATGATCTTCACAGTTCAGTGGCTTCATCCTAGAAAAATTGGTCCGGCTGCTCCATGTCATAACTTCCACCTCAGTGAGTGCAAAAGATGCGTTATGGAGGATTACGTTTCTACATCCATGAGTATTATGGTATTATGTTCTAATTAGATTATCAGTTATAGTCGCAATGCTCCAACTATATGGCGTCATTGCACTTTCTTATAAGCAAGTTGTTGAACAAAATGAATCTGTGTTCTTACTATCTATCTATCTATCTATCTATCTATCTATCTATCTATCTATCTATCTATCTATCTATCTATCTATCTATCTATCTATCTATCTATCTATCTATCTATCTATCTATCTATCTATCTATCTATCTATCCATCCATCCATCCATCCATCCATCCATCCATCCATCCATCCATCCATCCATCTATCTATCTATCTATCTATCTATCTATCTATCTATCTATCTATCTATCTATCTATCTATCTATCTATCTATCTATCTATCTATCTATCTATCTATCTACAGGTGTACATATATATATATATATATTTTTTTTTTTTTTTCTTATCTCAACATGGAAAGTCCATCTGCATGTCCCAGAGGTGCGTGTCAAGTGGAAGCCTCCAGCGGATGACATTCAGACAGATACTTGAAGGCCTGCAGCCCTCTCCAGTTCAACCACTTACTGAATGGCGCATAAAAAATGCTCATGCTTTGTTAGATAAATAAGTATACCATAGAGGAACTGTATGGTGTAGTAAAATCCATTGGACCCATAATTCCTCATGTGGCAATCTTCAATAAAGAGCCTTGAACTGCAAGCATTACAAAATATTGCTACATGGCGTGTACTGGTGTACTGGTGGCCTATGCACATGTCAACACAATCTTTAAGGTGATTAATGAGAAAGGAAAAACATTCTAGAGGCAGATAAGATGAAGCGGCGTGCACTCTGGGTGTCATTTTGATGTGCTAATTGGCAATAGAGCTACTGTACTATCTATTGCACAGACTGTGTAAGAGGTTCATGCACAAACATGACTGAGGCAAAGTGAAAGGACAGGATGGTTGAAACTGAATGAAACACCTTTGTCAACACAATTCTTATTTTTACCCTGTGCATTCAGCAAATAAAGCTCCTATATACAGTTTGGGTGCAAACATATGAGTGCAGAAATATAATAATAAAAGGCATAGAAGATGGGGAAGTACAAAAGAAAATCAATCAATGGGTTTGTACTTGAGCATTTTGTGCTAACTTACACGAGAGACTCGTATTGTTACTATTGCATTTTTAATATTACGTAGATATGGTGCATTTCATGCTTTACAGTTGTGATCAATGCTTAAAATGAGATTTCCCATTTGATTACTTTGCGTCGTGAATTATTCAAGGGCATTCAGCAGCTTCAAAGTCTTCTCAGCAAAGACTAAGTTGCTTTGATTTGTTTATTATAAAGACTGCCATTATTATTATTATGAATAGTGGTAGTAACAGTATTCATTGAACCAATTACTGTATAGGGACAATTTGCAAATCATTTTTTATTTCATTCTTTTTCCATCATATTTATTAAAACTGTCAGTATAATCTGACGGCACTAGTGAATGATCTGTGGATCAAAACGAAAAACAATCAGCCCATACTAGTCTCAACTTCATCAGTTTTACTGTGACCAACATGCACAAAGAAATTACACCACTAAGAGACAAACACAAAAATGTCATTTATTTACCACGGAGCTGCTGCGTACACAGTCATGGTGCCCGGCCACTTCAGACTGACCAAGAACTGAACTTCAAGAACTGACCTGTTCTTGACCTGTTTTTGCCTTGCTGAAACCATCGCAAAATATCCATCCATCCATCCATCCATCCATCCATCTTCTTAGCCAGTTATCCTCACTAGAGTCGTGGACTTACTGGAGCACATCCCTAACCCTAACTGGTGGTCAGCCAATCACAGGGCACACATCGACAAACAACCATTCACACTCACAAACGCACATATTTTGAGTGTCCAGAACAACCATGCATGTTTTTGAAAATGTGCGTGGAAACCGGTGTGCCTGGAGAAAAAGATCTGGTGGGCACAGGGAGAACATGCAAACTCCACACAGCTGGAGCCGTAATCAAACCCGTGACCTCTGAACTGTGAGGCATGCCCATCCCTCATTTGCCAACAACAGGGCAAAAAAGCGGAACCAATGGATATCGGGCAGCTGATAGGATTCAGAAGTAGGCAGGATTACAATGCAAAAATTAAAACAAACTGTTCATTATTAAAATAAAGTATGTTGACATTTTGTGCAACATTAGACCTCTATTTTTCTCCTGTAAATTTTGCTCAAAGTTCAAAACTACACAACTAAGAAGCATTGAACCTACACTAGATGTTCCACTGTTGTAGTTGAACTGGAAGATTGTCATGAACTCTGAATTATGCACATCAGCATCCAAGACCAATTCGTCCTTCGCCAGATGGTCACAACGGGTTCTTTTTTATTATGGTAAAACTTGACAAGGAAGACAAGAAAAGATGATGAAAGTCTTTAATTAAGAGAGAATCCTTGTCAGGCTCACGAGAGACTGGCTCATATTCCATCCGCTTTCATTTTCCCACACAGGTGGACGCTTTGCTCCATGCCAAAGGAGAAATCTCACAGATGGCGGGAATAGACACTTATAAGTTTACAAGGATCATTCTTGACAGGTACTCATCCTCTTTAGAGACTGTGTAAAGCTGATATTTTTGGAAAGAAGTCCATAAGCATAACAAGTTAATGAATTCTTATTTTGCGACGGTTAAAATGAAGCATTTTGGCACAATTCTCAACATGCTTAATGTACATAATATTTACAATCATTTAAACGTTTATTTAAAGTTTCATTTAAAGCCAATATCATCAATCATAGTATTGTATTATCGATACAATATTGAGAATATCTCCCATCACTTAAACACTTAAAGTATGATCAATTCTAGTGATGAGACGTTCACCGACAACTCGAATCTTTTGAACGGCTCTTCAATGTGAAGGCTGGTACTTGGGTCTTCGTAATGAGCCGTTCCCCGCTTCGACCCCACCTTGCCCACACCCTTCAATTCTGGAAAGCGCATCATCTTAGCATATTAGTGCCATACAGGTTTAAGTGGGTCTTTAACCCTGGAGCAACAAACAAAAGACACACTGAGCCAAGACGGTGGAGTAGAGGTGGAGAGAAAGAACTGCCAGAGAACGCTCAAGCCATGCGAGGAGAAGAAGTTACTGAATTTGTTTTTCATGCTTTTTCATATGTCAAAATGAAACAATGTTTGGCAACATGCTTAACATACTCACTATTTGCAATATTTCAAAACACCATGGTAAATGTCCTCCAGCTAAGGTCCTAAAAAGTATGACGTGAACTGCAATGTATCACTAATCCCAGTGTTTATTTTATGAGTAAAACATTGACGTTTTAAATAAACTGACAAACCATCAAAGAGCCGGTCTTATGAATGACTCTTTTTTTTGTGAATGATGACGTGAATCGCAAAGTATCACTAATCCCAGTGTTTATTCTATGAGTAAACCATTGATGTTTTAAAATAAACGGAAAAATCACAAAAGAGCCAATCTTTAGAATGGCTCTTTTTCGTGAATTGTGCATGAATGAGCAGCTCCTTTTAAAGGGTCAAAAGTCCCATCGCTAATCAAACCAAGACGACATAAAAAAAAAGCTGAGTTACAAAAAAAAAAAAAAAAAAAGAACCCTTACTGTTATGAATCAAAAGGTACTGACCTTTATAAATACCAAAATAGGACCAATCACCATGGTAAGCTCTGGGCAGTCAAATTTCTACTCTCACATTTTTTTAATAGCGTTTAGACTCCTCGCTACTTTTCTGGCTTCATTCAGAGTTAGTATCAAAAAAGTTAAGCGCGGTGACAGTGACTGCGCAAACTTCGTTTTGAGCTCGGGTGGTCTCACACTTTGACAGCGAAGTGGCTCAAAACATGCTGCTCCTTTGTCAGAGGCGTCGGCAAACACGGCAAAGAATGGAGGAGGGTAACGTGCCCGTGGCTTTCAGCGAAGACTTCCCGTTGTTAAAATGTTCTTAAGGAGACACGCTGATGAATATGCTCATCATTCAGCATCAATACGGCGATACTGGACTCATGCCCAGAACTGATCGGAGACTGAACATGCAGCTGCGTCACAGTCTTATTCAAAGAATCACCACTTCCTCCTCTCATGTATTACTTTTTGTGTGGAGGTGCTGGCAATTGCAGTGCAAAAAATGTTTTTATACTCCCACAGGGAAGAGGCAAAGGAACTGCAAATAGATTTGGTTATGAGGGGCCATCCAACATATTTTTTCCTAATGCAAAGCAGAAAAATAACAAGCAAAGACTGAGAAGAGTTTAAACACAAGATTCAATGTAACCAATTGTCAAAAGGAGCCACAAAGTCATATAGAATCGATCATGTGTTAAAAATATTCCATAACATTGGAATGTGAGTGCAATGATTGTGACTACTATTTTATATAATGCATATATGACATGTATGTCATGTCATTATGACATGCCTGCTTTTCTTCCAGGTGTTAAAAAAATTCATCTGCCATCTTAATGGTATCACTCCCATCGCAACAGCGTACGTCAAATAACGCGATGAAAGTAATTAACGGCTTCAATAATAGATGAAGGCTAGGCACACCAGCACACATATACAACCGTATTTCCATGCAAATTAACAATATGTAGAAGGTTATATAATTCGAAAATACCGGATACTCATAATCGAGCTGTCTGAAGTTGATTCATGTCAACTAGACACACGAATCCACATATTGTACATACACAGCGGCAAATACACTGATTAACATGCGTAAACACATCTGCATATTCATGAGCTCATTTAGTCACCAACACTTCAGGTGTTATGTCAATTATTAATGCAATGCCGTGCAGGGTGTGTTTACTACAACACACAAGAAGATGTCGACTGTCGTGCAAAAAAGAATATGGCACTTAGTTATTTTCCTACTTGAGGCATGAATTTATTTTTGTATTCTTTTGCATTTTTTTGTATTATTATTTTGATATTTATTAAAAACTTTCAGGTTTTATGGTGACACCCTATTGAAAAAACCGGTAGTAGTATTTTGAGGAATAGAAAACTACATTTTCAGCGTTTAGAATCGCAAAAACCTGACCTCTGCCCAACTGCATTCAGACTAAATTACATTTGTTTCCAGTGGCTGTGTGAGGGATGAATAGCAATGAGGTTACGGATCTAATTTTGTCCAAACAATATCATCATTTTGAGTTTGTTATGCGGCTGGTCCTGTCTGTGTGAAACTGTGAACGAGCTAGCTCTCTGATTGCTATTTATTGCTACCATGCATTCGCATTTTGATTTGAGCATCAAAATCTACCTTTTTTTTTTTATTCGTGGCTAATATCGGCAGCCTCTAAGAGTACCCGATACTTTAAAATAAAGCCTTATTGGGCAATAAGCTGGTATTGGCACTTACCCATCACTGTTTTGTGATTGTGTGGAATAAACCTTAATTCATACAGAACTGCGGCATACTTCCATTCAGACATGGATGGATTCGCACATTTACCTGGATGGACACATCACTGTAAGAGCCACCGATGACCCCTGAAATGGCCAGCGGGACCTCATTCTGTATGGGTCGGGACCCGTCCGGGCAGATGAAGCCCGGGTCGTGCACCTTGGTGAGGGACGCCCGGACAAAATCGAGGGACTGCTCCAGAGCGTAGGTGTCCTTTGAGCAGGTGTCAAGGATATGCGCCCCTAACTGGAGTCCGGGAAGGATGCGATCGCTGGAGTTGATCTCGTCCAGAGCCAGCAGCATGGCCTCCAGTCTTTGGATCCCTCGCTCCTCGTTGATTTTTCCACAGTCTTCGGTGCCTTCCCCTTTGTGGTGCACCGGGAAGAGGCCCCCGATCACTAAGTCGCCATCTATGAGGATCTCACGCTTGGTCGCCGGGGGGAGTCTGGACATGCTGGGAAGGCTCCCTGGTACCAGCAGCCCCAGTAGGAGGATGTGGAGAGGCAAGTAGGTAGGCGCCCAAATGGCAGACAACCTGAGGGGTAGCCTGACGCTCAGCATGGCGGGAGCAGGTTGTTGGGCTCAGTTTATACAAGATGAGGGAGGTGGTGCTTTACAGAGAGGCAGCGTCTCCTGACACTGGACACAGCATGTTTGACACTTCCTAGAAATGAAATGAAAAATAAACATGGTCATCAACGTTATACCATTTATTTTAAAAATGAAAAAGAGACACAGTTGTTACCTTTAACAAGTATTTAAGTAAGCATTTTTTTCCACTTTTTATAGAAGTAAAAGTCAAACGCTTTATCGATTTTGCAATTCACAGTCAACAAAGCTTTTTTGGAATGGTGTGATGGTTACGGTTGTCATTGATTTCTATTCCAGTCATTAAAAATAAGAGAGAAGAAGAGAGAACCCGCAAGCCAATTTCTAGCATTCTGACCGACCATAGTTTTTTCCCCATTTTAATGTTCAAACCAGGGCTGCCTATTGCTATTAAAAAATAAAAATAAAACATAATTCACATCAATTAACATCCTTTCACGTCACTCAAAGTGTTAAACGAGAAGTCAACCCAAAGCTTTCCTTGAAAATGAAATGTGCTATGCAACCCCAATAGACTAAAGATGATCTTTGGATTAATATTATGTTTGCGTAATTTAGCAGCAAAATCAAGCTATCTTTTCACCTGCTGTCGTCTAAAACCACAGTGCTTAATGGCCCAGGAAACAACCAATCATAGCTCAGCTTGCAACCATCAAACATCCAGCCCAACTCAGAAAACAGGTCAACCGAAATTGGTTATCTTCTGAACCCTGAGCAGCCGTGAAGTCATTTTCAGTCGACAGCAAGTTGCTAATTGCCCACACCCTGAAATGTTTGATTCATATTCCACAAACATAATACTCATCAGAAAACCGTGTTCAGACTAGTATATATATATATATATATATATATATATATATATATATATATATATATATATATATATATATATATATATATATATATATATATATATATATATATATATATATATATATATATATATATTCACGTTCATAGGGCAAACCTGCAATTGTTTATTTTTTGCTCATGAGATGTGAAATCCAAGCTGTAGATACTCAAGACATTTCCCAAGTGAGGAGGATTTTCCCAGCTTACGAGGAGATGACACATAGATGGTGGTGCTCCTCATTGAAGGGGGGGTTGCCATGGTAACTTGCTGGGTTCAAAAAAATAAGTGAGGGGTGGACTGCAGGGAAGCGGGCAGTGTATGCTAATATGGATCTCAACAGAGGCGAGCATACCGGTTTTTGATTTGTTGAGTTGTTGTGATGTCTAACGATGAAGGATAGTGTGCATTAATGTAATAGTGGTGGCAAACATGTTCATTTATTCATATTCCATTATGTCTCAACTTTTCAGTGTCCACACCTTTGGTACGTATATGCTACGATATTTCCTAAAAAAGGGATGAAACAAAAACGGCGGACCATCAATCCACCTTACTTGTCGTCAGTGACGACACGAAATACGCTTGAAGAATATTCTGTGACATTCCCAACAGGAAAACAACAGGAAGGTAAGAGTCTAATGAATGCTGCATTCCCCCGCTCAGGATAAATATTACATCAGGTTGTGGGTGGCAGCTCGAGCGGCGCGTTGATGAATGCACTGCTTTGTATCCAGCGAGGAGGTTCGCCCAGAGTGCGAAGACGTGATCTAAGTTACGTCTGGGGGTGCAGCGCAGAGAGCAGAAATCGAGGTGTCGCTGAGCACATTTGACCTCATAGAGCCAAGGTCAAAGTGCCACTTGCGCGGCCAACATGAAAAAAAAAAAGTGTAATTGCTCTTCCGTGATGGAGCAGATGGTAACTTTCTGGTTGCAAAGGCAAGGTCGCCGTGTGAATTAATGGCGCCATAAGGAACAGCCAATTAGGCGAGCCTTTGTAAACTAGGCCAAATAGAGGTTGGAGGTCCCTCAAAGCCCTAAGAAGTGCAAATGGAGTCGGATGCCATAGAGGACATGAAACACACACTATCAAAAAAGCGTATTTCCGATTTGAAAGACAACCAGGGGCTCGATCAGCCTTCAAATGGTCCCATCAGCCTTCAATCAAGCCATTAAAGAGACGTCCATGTAGACGTGGCGGCGGAGTGTGTTCGTGCTCTGACAGTTCTAACGTGAGGAGGCAGTCAGAGAGGACTTGTCCATTCACCATTAGCATAAACGTTGCCTTGATAACACCGTTTTTATTGTCTTGTTCAAATATAGCCAGTATGTTATGTCTGAGTCAGTGCAGACTCCCTCTCAGCTATGCTGTGATTGGCACATTCAGTCACACAGTGTGCACAACAATGTGAAGTGTGTGTGAAGATGTTAAGTGGGAGTCAAACATAACAAGAACCACCTGTGCTTGAGTCCTACTGCGAACGCGCGTTATGCATACACCCATCCATCCATTTTCTATAGCGCGTGTCCTCATTAAGGTCACGAGTGAGATTGAGCCTTATGAGGACATCGCACAACCATTCATTCACACGTTCATTCCTATGGACAAGCAGTCTTCCAGTCCAGGAAAAAATTGATCAGATATGAGGCAAGCTTAGGTGAGATAATGGGGTAAACCCTGGACTGGATCTAACCTTATCAATGTCTGGGTCCATCATGGCAAACAGGTTCATACTCACATTAACAGCGACGAACATTTTGAGTCTTTCATTCCGGCTGACTTTTAGGGTCACAACACACACACACAGACATACTTTGGATATACTTGTGAGGACCTTCAATGATGTCGTGCATTTCCTCGCTTCTAACCCTAACCTTAACCATCAGAAATGATTGCCTAACCCAAACCCTTACCCTAACACAATTCAAACCAATACTAAAAAGGCAAGTCTTCACCCTCAAACAGACGTCTGAATAAGTGAGGAATGGCCTAAGTGTCCTCAGTTGTCCAAAATGTCCTCACTATGCAGGTAGAAAACTCAAAACGGTTCTAACAACTACAGTCATACAGAAACACACACACACATACAACTGAAACACATAGACACACACAATTATATATATATATATATATATATATATTTGCAGAAAATGATAAGTACAGAAGAATAATTAAAACATATGAATGCAGTAATTAGAAGAGAGTATAGAACTTGACAGTATGAGTAGTTGAATAGTCATCCATACGATCCAAAGTACTATTACCACAAGTGCCTTTGATTGACTAAATTCACCCTCCACCTCAAAAAAACAATTAAATCGTTTTAAGTACTTCATGAAATTAGTGGTCATTTCCTTTTCTCCTAATTTTTCATTTCTATTTTGTGATGGTTTAAACTCTTCCAAGAGAGCAGCCAATGTTAAGCCAGGAATTGGCCGGTTTCCTACCCATTCCTAAACAATAGATTTTTTTTTTTTTTAAATAGGTTCACTTGTTAAAAAATAATACAGGTAATATGTAATATGAGGTGATCATACATTCATTTGGGCCATTATTCACATCATCATTAAAGAAAAACGGGCTTGACATTCCTGCTTTAAAATGACAAACACAATTTGATTGATTGATTAATCCACCAATGTTTCTTAAGAATCTCTGACAATCAGGAGAAGCAATAAACATAAGCGATTGTTAAATGAATGCATTTTTAACATTGACCATTCAAACCAATAAAAGCAGAAATTCGTCACTCTCACCTTTTGTTTCTCATGAGATTGTGCTTATGCAGCCTCCCTAATGTTGTAGCAAGTAGCTGTAAATGAGATTTAATTGTCTGTTTTGGATATGATGTGAATGTTGAGTGAATAAAATCATCCAAAAGCATCTGTCCATAACAATTAGATTCACCT
This sequence comes from Hippichthys cyanospilos, assembly GCF_059441005.1. Classification (NCBI taxonomy): domain Eukaryota; kingdom Metazoa; phylum Chordata; class Actinopteri; order Syngnathiformes; family Syngnathidae; genus Hippichthys; species Hippichthys cyanospilos. Next base: position 18,321,924 of record NC_142377.1, read on the forward strand.
GACACTAAACATGTGCACACTTTACGGCAATCCTCCAATGTACAAGGATTGACATTTCATTTAGTGCGTATGAATCAGAGTAATAACGACTAACGCGGCACTTGTCCTGTGAGATGTAATGAAATAAAATATTGCTTGCATGTGTTACCAGCAAACACTGACAGGATGATTACTTACTACAGAAATTGAGTACCCGGGATTATGCACATCAACCAAATAAATGTAATGGTCGAAGACAAATGCCCATGCATTAAAATAAAGCAAAGGGGATCCTCTATTTAAAATTAACGACCTGCTCTCAGATAATAAGCAAGGAAAACCTGCTCCCTTCCTCCTCATCTAGTGTGTCTCCACATTCACTTGACAGATTATGTTTTTAATTGGCCTGGTAGATCAGTGCATAAAAGTGTTGTAGGCTAACCATGTAACTTGTTTGGATCCAGCACTGATTTTCACTCCAAACAAACACGTTGCGTGCGGAAGAGCACGGCAGAAAGTGACAGTGACAGCTCCAGCCGCTTGACATCCGTCACTGTCAAGATCTCATATGCGTTGGCCACGAGATTAGGTACACCTGGATATAGTTCAGATGTTATATTGAAAGCTGTAATTTCTTAAAGTAATTTTCGACTGATAATGCAATGTATTTACACTAATGCAAAGGTGTAAAACTTTATTTATGATCATGGTGATGATGATGATGATAATGATGATGATGATGATGATTATTATTATTGTGAGACCCTTTTTAAGAAAGTAAATGTAGGAACCTAATGAAATCGCCAGGGACTTGAATTATGTGTTTAAATGTGTTTACATGTGTTTACATGGGGGTTTTTTTAAGCAAAGATTGGAAATATAAAACGTCACACTCAATGGGATGTTGTTTTAACTGTTTTAACTGTCCTTAAATTTGTTTCTTAAACTAATCAGTCACATTGTGACGTTTTGGTTGTATTTATAAAAGTTAATGTGGAATTATCTCTCATTCACGATGCTGCGTTTTTTTTAAGTGAGAAAGATAGATAGAGCGCCAGAGAGGTGAGGTTCTTGACGCATAAGAAAAGAAAACATATTGAAAGGAAAGTAAATCAAGCATTTAGTCTTACCCTAAACGTTATTGGCGTGCAGCTTGCCTTGGCGACCACGAACGCACCGCAAGGCGCTCCGTGCGACCACAGACAGCGTGCAGATGTTGTCCTCTTTGGAACGTGTGTGCCAGGCTGCTTCTTGGATCTGTCCTTGGTTCTGAAGTGTTTGCTCGCGCTGGCAAAACTCCTTCGTGGTCTTCAACTTGTCAGCCGTCAGAGCAGTGGGCCAGCCAAGTCCGGCCGCCTCGCGCAAAAAAAAAAAAAAACTGCGACCAGTCTGTCACTGCGCACTGTGGAGATTATAACCCGAGCTGGATTTAGGAATAAAATCGAGTTTTGAAAATAACTTGACGAGCTTTCCTCGCCGGGACGTGGTCAGAAGGAAGTTGAAAAGAAGAGCGAGCTGAAGATCTCTCTAGTGGTGCAACACGGACGCGCCTCTGCTGCTCCACTGAGCGCAACGCGACCACGCTGCGCGCTCCCGCCTGTCAGCAGCTTCCAAACAAAGCCGAACGAGACAGTCTGGGAGCAGCTCGCTTTGAAACAAAACTACAGCTTGGCAAGCAGGCGCAACCATGAAAACACACAGTGAAAACACAATTGTGAAGAGAATTACGAGAAAAATGCTCCGCCTTTTGTATTTAAACACATGCTTTGGTTGATTAAAACAAAATTTAGGCTGACAAAAAGAGACCTTTCAAGCTGTCGACTTCATTCACCTTTATTTCAGTAAAACCCAAACACTCTAATTGAGTGGTGCACGGATGCACTCTAAAGATAAGGGTTCTTGTTCAACATATTCCCATGTGCAACATCCCTTGATGGAATAGGCCAGACTGAGGTCATTTGTAAGGACTTGGCCTTTGAAACCAGAGTATCATATAGTTCATGTCCCACAGAGATGCTCATCTGCTTCCTGGCTTTATTGGATGTGTCTTTGAGCAAGGCACCATACATTCACCCCTCAAGCTCAAAAGGCATAGCACCGTTTGTGTGCCTTTCACTCTGACATGTCTTTTTGCACGTGTGTGATATGGTTAAGTGTGGTGTGCTGCACAAAACAGTGAATCGGCTGGAGACATCATAACCTTTACTGATCCTCTTCATTTTAGTAATCTTGTGTATGAACAAGGATGGACTCGGATATTTATTCAGTGTACTCTCTTCTATTGAAAATCGAATGGTGTCGAAAAAAAATCTAATCTTTAAGTTACTGTTTATGGGATGCACAAACACTTTTTTAAAAAAAAATGTGTGTCTTATAAATTACGGTATTATGCAACAAACTCAATATTCATCAAAATACTGTGTTCACACTAGTGGAGCTGCATAGAATACATTATTGTTAATCAAATTTATGGGCAGACTTCCCCTAATAAATGACTTCCATTTGTTACTAGTTTAAAAAAAATGGTGTCAAAAATATTTGGGTCATTTTGAGCAAACTTTCTGGGTTGTTTAAAACAATTTGCTTTGTACAAGGCAACCCAGTGTACACTCTAAAAACAATTGGGCCCAATTATGTGTCAAAAAAGGAGAGCCCCAATATTTGGGTCCAATTGAGCCAACCGTATGGATTGTTCTATACAAAAGTTTCCATCCTACTTTTCTTTTTGTGTGTGTCATTTTCATATTAATATATTAATTTTGAGCACAACCAGCCTCCTGCTGTTTGTGTCCACACCCACACACCTCTCGCCACCATGCTGAGACGTGACATATTTGACAGGAACTTAGGTCAAATTGATCCAAATATTTGGTTGTTTCATTTTGGACCCATATTCGAGTTATTTTTAATCCAACTTTTTAGAATGCATAACATGCATAAGAAAATTAAGAACGTGGCCAAAATGTACAATAAGATATACACAATGCTAATTTGTGGCCACAGAAAGTCTAATTTGTAAGTGAGTCTAATTTTTTCTGAGTTTGGCCCTGAGACGTTTGCAAGCCCAGCCCTGAGCAACTGTGACATCATTTTTAGTCAACAGCAAGTGACAAAATGGCCGCCTCCCGACATAGCTCAAAACAGTTGAGATTTGCCGCATAATTCATGCTCCACAAACGTACCATCAATCAAAAAGTTGAGTTTCGTCTACTGAGGCCACACAGAACATTTTATTGAAAAGAACCCCGTGAGTTCTGGCTTTGCGCATAAAATGGGTGATATATTTCCAATCAGCAAATGAATGAGGCGGGCTTCATGTTGCCACATAAGGCAGGTTCTTCTGCATTGTACTGCAAATTTTATTCATATACTGTACTTACCAGCAGGTGTTGCACAGGGCACAGCATTACTGAGCAAATGGAGTACAGGAACTAAAGGATCATAAAAAAGAAGGAGCAAAGTAAGTACAATAAAATAATTGTCCTGCCTCCATGCCTTTTGTGCGCAACTCTGGCAATGGGCTTGTGAAAAACCAGAATAAATTCCTAAAATGATGTAGATGTGACAGCAGTGTAGAGTTTCGTTTTTAATTTAAGAGCTCTGGGAAAATTATAAGCATTTACCAATCATAAATTACAGCTCTTTCACACAGAGTAGCTGGCTCAAAAGCAAGAGATTAAGTGGCGGGCTATTACTTTGTTACTTCTCAACAACAAATGAAGTTAATATCGGATATTGAGTTGGGATTTGGCTGCCGTTCAACTGAAGCTTCCAATATGAGGTCCAGTGAGGTCAAAAAAAGCAAAATAAATCCATACGAGAGAAGGAAAAATGCTGATAAACATGCAATAAAACACTGCCCCATCAAAGAAAAAAAAAACGTCTTTGGAGTTAACAAGATGGCGTTTGGTGTAGTGTCTTATTTTGTGCACCCAATCAATGACGTTATTGATCGAGGGGGGAAATTAGGACATGAGCATTGTTATCTTCACATTTTCAAAAAGCGTACGCGATGACATGTCCATTTCATGTATATTCAACATATTGCAGCTAAGTGAGCATTTTGCCCATTCCCCCGGGAATATGACAAGAACATCATTCCTGTTGCATAATTGGTCAGCAGCGGCGAGGTGTTTGACTGCACAAACACAATTACATGTACAATTTCTCTCAGGAAGCAAAATCAAGTGGCTTCTACAGAATAGGCGAATGCGGCTTGAATTCCTTCCCTAAACAGTTCAGCCACCTTCACGTACTTCAAACGCGCACACGGACGCACGCACATTTCATTTCAGGACAATAGCTGCGCAGGAGGGGTTGGGCAAATAAGGTCTTTGCTGTGCAGCGGCAATTAAAATGACGAGCAGGTCCTGCCTGTTGCGTAATTCTCTCAACTAACACAAAGGGACCAATTTTCTCCTGAAATACAATTGTAGTTTATGTTACAATGATGGATGGCGAGTGGGCGGAATTCAGACTTTCGATAGGAACGTGCCAATTAATGTCAGGGGAAATAACAGGGTTGGACTGAAGCTAAGTGCAGCTATCCTGTAGCGAAGATGTGGCGGCTCTGGGTCTTCATGGAGATATTAAAAACCAACAGATAGCGGTTAAACAGCTGCAACAAGCGATATATTCCAACGAGAAATAAGGAGGGGGGTGTAATCATTTTTAAATATCAAATCTTACTGGGCTTTTTCGTTTCAGGAATAAATGATCATGTTTTGAGTGGCAAGAGACTACATACACGTAGCTCAAACATGATTGAAATCCCTGCTTTATAAGAAAAGGTTTTGGCGTGGACTGTAAATCTTTCAAAGTTACATAGCAACCAGTACTTTAGGAAAAAAACGTATTGACTTCAAACTTTCCGGCACTGTCGAAAGACCGCTGGAAAGTAAATTCCAATAGCAGGGAAGGACATCATCTGAATATTTAAGCCTTTAAAAAGAGGAAGTCTTTTGACATCTCAACTTATGGATTTCAGTGAAAATGGTTGTTTGGCATCAACCCCAGCAACAACAAAACAACATCTGCTGAAGCACTATCTGTCAATACTCATGCGGAATTTGGATTTAAGAATTGTGTGATATGTATTTAGTCATAAAAATGAAATGAAAATGCTTTCATGGTACCATTTTTTTTTTCCAACGTAATACTAAAGGAACACTTTAAGTCACTTCAACTGTGGGCATTATAATGCAGGGTAGGATCAATTGCGATTATATTTTCATCTTTTCACATTCAAGGTTAAAAGAGTTCATATTTGAATTTATTTTCAGCATAAAATGGACTTGCCACGGGCAGTTCATTCGTCAGTGATATACGTGACCATTGTATAATATGACTTCATCAAGAAGATATGAAAACATTACATTTTTATAATACATTATTTACATTACAATTTTACATGCAACGCATTTCAAAATATGCCATCTTTTTTGGTCGGAGGTTGCGTTCATGCTTGTGACTTAACTTGATTTAATGACCTGAATTAAAAGTAAAAATTGATTCCTCACAGAAAGAGATCCTGGAAGTGACAATGAACTATATTTTGTGAAGATAAGCGGGTCGGTTGATGGATTGCATTCACAGGTGTCCAGATCTCATGACGACAACAAAAACGGCCCATAAATAAAGCGTTTGACCACTTTTATAGCACTTGTGAAACAATTAGTAATTATTGCGTAATCATTGCGCTAGCTAGCTAGTCAGATATGAACGTTTAACATAGATGCACATCATCTACTAATATTTTCCAAACACTTTGATTACCATTATAAAATAAAAAGAGACCTTAAAAAGGAACTTTTTTTTTGTCTACACAACCTTATCTGCCGACCCCTTTGACAAGACACTTGCTTAAGATTTAGAAAACGACCAAATCCCAGCTCGTCTGTTTTCTGAGTTTCGTCATGTGATGTTCATGTTGTCAGTTGTCAGAAACTGGCTAAATGGCCACTTGCTGAGATGGTTAAATCGGTTGTATTTTTAATGCATTTTGCACAAACTAAATATTAATCAGAAAATTACGTTTGGACTATTGGGGCTCCATAGAACATATTGCAAAGAAGAACATTATAACTCGAAATTAATAGTATTGCAAGTGCTTTTTAATACAACAGTATATTCATGGTCTTGAAATCTTAATGTATAAATATAATTATGATAACTATCCATGATTAGAACTTAAATGCTACAACTCATTTAAATATTTTATTTAATTTCTTGGGTCTCAGACTAAAAATAATACAATTAATCACAAATGCAGCCCGATCATTAATGGATGCTGGGACATAAGCTGGACTAATGAGTCAATTAATTTTAACCTTGCACAGTTGTTCATTTCGAGCAGAATAATGAACTACGTTATTTTTGAATCGACAAATTGTTCAAACCTGAAGGATTAAGGGGATTGACATTAAATATGGGAGAAGAATGCTTTAACATTTGTGCAAGGGATGCAATTTAAAAAAAAAGTTGGCAATTGATCATGCAAGAGGAAGTAGCAATTATTAAATTTGACATCTGGTTAAATGACTCAACCATTCTCAAGATACTTTCTATGACTTTTATGTAAATGATCCCCACATCTACGTGTCTGGCAAATTCCGCCGTTGAGTGGATGTCGCAGTGTGTTCCCTTCATTGGTGCTGATAACTTTGCCGCTGCTGTTAATGAGTTTGTTTGCCCTCTTCACCCTAACATTAAGTCGAAGCAATACAACAGGCGTCAATGTAAATAAGCTCGTCTGTTCTTACTTTGCTCCACTTCATTTCGCCCAGGGTCGAACTGCAACCATCATAAAGTTTTCTAAACTGTTTGAAAAGTTCAAGAAAGCATCGTAATAACCGAAAGGGAAGTAACAGAAAACTATACTTTTTTTATGTTCTTAACTCTCATAAAAGTGTGAAAAGAAGTTAATGACTACCACAGTGAATACTACAACTTAAATTAATAAACCCAGAGCAAAATGTGTGTCTGTATTTAATGCGGTGGTGACTTGAGATGTGAATTCAACTCAATACATGGCCATGCTTGTAACTCAAAACATGCCGATGTTAAATCGAATGAGCTGAATGAAAATGCCCTTCATCAGTTCCAGCTACCACAAAACAGCAAACATTTTTGTTAGGTGCTTCAGGCTAGAAAAGCAGCCATCTATATAACACTGTTTATTTAAAATAAATAAATAGACTGTCAAAAGTATTAGTTTGTGCATCATAATGAATTCACTGCAGCCGTAGGCCAATTAGACAATCAGTTAGAGAAATAATAAATAGCTGTAATTGAATCATTAATCTGCAGTATTAAAATTGCCCCCCACAGAGGATAAGTAATATATGTCTGTGAGTATTGTAATATTGTTTGTCTACATGTGTTGCTGCACCATTAGTATTGAAATATATGCATAGATGCAAATCAATAGCTCGTTTAAGGTAGTTTCCATTTTATGTTAGCATTTAGCATGCAGACTTTTAAGGAAAGGTATGGTGTTGTTTCAAATACTAAACAAAACTAAATCACAATAACAAGGACTTAAACAAAAATGAATGTGTATACTGTCTCTCTTTCGTGCATTATCAGACGTGGATAAACCATTGTTTTCCTGCAAGACTCACGATGAATCCAGAGATGTTGCTGATAACCAATATGGCCGTGTATGACCTCACTTTATCCTTCTTAAGCATCATTGCACTTTGAGGCAACCTTGAAATTTGTAATTGAAAAGAAGTCATTTTTACATTTCCAGTGCAAAGCCTCAACTTAACGGCGAAATCTTCCCTCACGATCTTTAGGTCGACTCAATCTTCAGAGTGTTTAAGACGCCTCGTCTCTAACCCAGTCGTTTTATTCCCTCTGTCCTGTCAATCTCATTCTTTGTGCTCATTACTCATATATGGACTTGTCTGTGAAGGCATTCCTCTAAGCTCGCAGTTTGAGAGAAGTTGAAGCTATTTCAGCAATACATCTGTGTGTGTGCACAGTAAACAAGGCAAGGCTGGGGTACATCTGCTGCCTGTAATTATACACCTCAGGGCTTCTCTTACATCCGTATATCTCATCCATCACTTGAATCCTCAGGGAACAAAAGCCCTTTAGCATTTAGATTTATAATGTATAAACCAACTATAGATCATCTTATTCGGAGAGCATTTAACGAATAAACACTCAGCATTCTTTTAGTGTCCCAGAGGCGTATCTAATTTCGAGTAAATTAAAGGAATGGTGATGCCCAGTTTTTTTTTGTTTTGTTTTTTTACTTTTTTGCCCATAGCGCTACTTGGTGCGGAGTGTGTAACGCCCTTGCACTGTTTCACAACCTTTATCGAGGCAACAATGCTGATGGGCTTGCAGGGAGCCATGATTTGCGTACCGTATTTTCCGCAATATAAGGTGCATCTTCAATGAATGACTCATTTTAAAATTGGTTTCACATATAAGGTGCATCGCAGTTTAAGGCGCATAGAATAAAAGCTACAGTGGTGGCTGGGGTAGTGATATGCATCCACTAGATGGAACTGCAATCAAAAACCCTCAAATATATTGTTTTGTTGATTTAAAACGTTTCTGGATTTATTGGACAGAATCGTGCTTTCTTTTATTAAAAACATGCATTTTGTGCACCTTGTTCCCATATAAATTGCTCGAAAATTGGAGCATAAACAGCATGTATAACTTTCAAACAAGGTGCTCAAACATTTTAATTGTAAAAAATACATTCAGAACTGAAACGCAAAGGAAAATTTGAAGAATTTACACAGTCATTAAGTTATTTTTGTCCCTCAAGAATGAAAACTCGCGGATACCTGCTGAAACCCTGTTAGAATTTCACGGACACCCTGAAATGTCTTCACATAACCCAATTTTGGAGGGTTTGTCCTTCAGCGTAGGTTGGGTTGAGTTGTTGTTTAAATATGTACTAATATTTCCATTCACTTATGGAGCTGTTGCGCCAGTGTACCTGATGCAATCTGTGGCTGATGCACATTCGCTTCTCAATGACAGCACCCTTCTCCTTGGAATAAAAATTGAGCTCACCAAACCGTAAATGCAAGGAGAGTTGTGGCATGTGCCTTCAGTCAGGTTATGGGCTCCATGTTTCTCCTCAGGAGTGGCTGAGATTCCTAAGTGCCTGCAGGCCACCATCAATTTGCAATCCAACATCAGATCTTAATGATAAAAAATATAAAACCTCAGGTTGCTTCCTGTGATCGTTTAGTTTCTCACAGAAGTGTGATGATAGCTTGGTAACAGTTGATAATGATTATTCTTGATGTTTTACCAAACTGTAAGGTCACATGTGGAGGTTTCAAACGGACTGGCATCCCACGATTCTAGTTTCTCCTAAAGGTGTAATAGTTGTCTCATAAAATATTGATTATTTTAAATCAAAGGAATCAGCCCCAGGGTTAATGCGGTCCATACAGTATTCCATGTGTGAGCAGCAAGTCTCTTGCGTAAACACGCTTGGGGGTGGGGGTGTGGTACGCCAAATTTGATCTATTAAAGGCATTGCTAAAATGTTACCCTATTAATACTGACTGTGCAAAGTACAAAGAATAAATGGATATATCCTGCAGCAGGCTTGAAGTCAGTCCACTGGGGCAGCTGGGGAACCATTGCATGACTAACACTTCCATCAAGTCTCAAGTGATGAAAAAGTGAGAAGAGTTTCCACAGGCTTGGATTTAAGACAAAAAGCTATTGTTTTCCTGATTTTCATCCGGACCAACACGGCGGTCTGAATTGAGCATTCGTGATATCCAAGTGCTCAAAGGCGATTTACTCCAAATCAACGTTTATGGCGCGCTTCGACTCGATGACAAGTGTGTGCCGCCTGTGCGCTCGCCGGCACCGAGCGGCTTGCTGTGAAAAGCTGGCTGTGATTGCTTGTTTGTTCAGAGATGAAGGCTATGGATGTGACTGCACACACTACATCACAGGCTGCGGGTCATCAGGTGGTCTTGCAGACTGCTGCTGCCATGTTAATTTTACAAAAAGATCAATAGAAGAGGAGAATGATATTAGGATAAAGCCTAGAACTAGATGACTAAAGTAGTCTGTAAAAGTACCGTATTGTTCGGACTATAAGCCGCGGCTAAATATGTGGACTATCCCTTTACGTATACTTCAGTATTACTAATTGTTATTGGAATTTTACGATGCCTTATCATCATTCTAAATCATGAATTAATCTCTTCCAGTCTCCCTCCATAAGAAAACATGTTGTAGTGTTTTGTAATGAGAAAAAAGACTGCCTATCATTTTATTTGTACCGTACTTTATCTATTAAACAGGATTTCACACTATTCTACACAAGTCAATTGTAATGAGAAATTCGCAGTATTTTTTGTGATTTTTTTTCTTGATGCTGTGCTGTAAAGCTCATCAAAAATAGGTGCAGTGGTTCAACAAGGTTGGAAAACATCAAACTAAACGTCCAGGTGAAAAAGAAGCCATTTAAAATGAGTCTTTCAAAAATGTGTTTATTAAAACAATAAGAGAACTAAAAAAATATACACGGCACCGACAGTTGCCAAATGTACTGTAACAAATGAATGACATTTTTGTTGGACAACTGTATGCTTCCAACTTCGAAGAAGTTGGATCTTCTTTGTGCACCATCGTAGAAAACAACATCAATAAAGGCATTTTGTGCATGAGTCTGAAGTGGACCATCTCCACCGACAAACATCTCTGGGATGAACTTCAACGGATAAAGTATTATTAGCCAAGCAGGCTCTTCTCTTGGGTCCAACGTCAATGACCTCTGATCTTAAAAATGTTCCCACAAAAAATCCATTGAAGACATTTTCCTGAGAGTCTATTCCAGAAAAAAAAAAAAGAGTAGAACGAAAAAAAGCTGAAGTAAGCATGGCCAACTAATGGCCAGGTGGCCCTTAAATAGAATACATGGTTGTCTGTGACTGGTACTGGTGTGAGTATTCACTTTGAGTACTCTGTATTCTCAGTATAAAAGATGAACACAGTGACAAAAACTTGTAGACAAAAACTTTTCTATATGTAGGAGATGATTTGATGACGTGTCAAATTGACATAGTATAGCACCAACTGCTGATGAGGAGGACTTACTTTATGTCAGATTTTGTTTGCCTTTAATATCGGCGGCTGGTATCGGTAAGTTAAAAACATACCAATACCATCAAATATTCATCTCTAATAGTAATAATAACAACATATTAGAAATTGGACATGAAAGAAGCAACGCGAAAATTATTCAAGTGAAAAATGCAGCATTTCTTTAAAAATATGGAGGCAAAAAAAAAACTCTGTGATAAGAATTCTTTGCAGCAAGAAGGAATAACAAATGCGCCAGTCATTAGGGTGAGAATCAGCCAACAATAAATAATATAACAAATTATGAAAAAAAAAAAAAAGTCCCATTTACACTTGGAGTTATGTGTGCAAGATTTGTGCCTGCAGGAGAAGAGTGGGCTTTCAAGGTCACAGAGAAAGTAAAAAGTTCAGTGTGTCCTGAGAAATGATGTGTTTTTTTTTCCTTAGTTTTGTTTTTTGACACAACAGAGGTCACTGCATTATTCTTTCACTTTGCTCAGTCAACCCCTTCACTCCTCACCACCAACAACACCCAACAACTGCGGGACGGGGTCAAGGCTCACCTGGCCGGAATCTTTATGAAACCGCTCACCTTCCTCGTCATTCTTTTCCCAGTCCATCTCCGTGAGCGAGCGCTCTCTGGACGTTCCCCCTCTGGGATTTGTGTCCCCGCGATCCCGAACGGACTCGGAGCGGGTGGAGGACGCCCTCGGTGACGTCTCTCGGCTGTCTGACAGAAGGATCCCGGTCTCTGAGCTGTAGTCGCTGTTTGAGTCTGCACCTAGAGAGCAGCCATCAAAAAGAAGAGGAGGAGATGGGACAGATGGTTGCAGCGCTTTCGTAAAACAAACACAAGGAAAGCAGGGCTTCCCAAATAATCTGAGAGATTCAGGCGAAATCTGCCTGCTCCAATTTGAGCTGCATTACCATTTATCCATTATTTCTTACCCCGAAGCAAAAGCATACATTGATTGCAGTAATGTACAATTGCACGCAATGCATACAGACTTGGCATTGTGGCTGTAAATATTCCGACATTCACACTTTTGTTTAGAGGACAACCGCATGTCTGCATTAGACAGAAGCACCCCTTGAAAGTTATGCAAAGTTAATTTTACAAATAAAGTCTGATAATGATCAACCTGAATGTATTTTGAAGAGAAAATGTTGCATAAATGGTATGAAATTTTTATGTTATGTAAGATGTGAAGAACATGAACTTTTTTTTTTAAACTGTGTAGGACCCCCCCAGGTGTAATTAAATTAGACAAATAATATATGGTAGTTGTCTCAAGGTTTACCTCAGACATGAGGGAGCTTGGACTTGACATTCACCTGATCTTGTCCACCAATATAATTATTTTTATACCCTTGCTTGTACATTTTACATAACAGAACATTTACATTCTTCGACTACATTAATCCTGCCACTGTGACATTTTGCATTGCCTCTTGGCTTAACGAGGAAGGTCAAAATTTGCACTTTTTTTTTTAAACACATGAATGCATTTTACATCCGCTAAAGTAAATATTACATATGCAACCTTGTGATACCATGTTTTTCAGTTTGCCCTTTGTAGGTTCACAGGATCAATTTCAGACCCATGTGAACCAATCAGCTGCCCTTTTTGGCCTTTTGTGTGGCGGTTAGTGTTTTCACACAACACCTTTCTCAAATCAATACATTCAAAGTAAGCAACAAGCCTGTCATTAGCTGCCAACTCAATGAGGAAGATAAACACACAGTATGAAGTAACCTTTTGCACGAAACAAGAAGGGGAAGGCAAGCAAATATCAGCATGCAAAGAGCACAGATCATTGCCTGGCTTGGGAGAAAGTCTGGAAACATTTGTAATCGTTCAACTTTGAGATAAATAAGGCCAAAAGGTAGTTTGAGGTTGATGCTGGCGACATTCAGGAATTCATCAGCTTGAAAATGTGGCGAAAAGGTATTTCTCTAGCCACATGATTCTGGTTATCATTTTTCATTTAAATCTTCTTCTGAATAGCTCACTATAATGAATAACTGACTATTAATTGAACTAACAAGTCAGTGATACATTGAAAATGAACAAAATATGCACATACAGGTAAAAATGGTATGAAATATTGTGTATAGGAGATGAATATTCCTAAATACTGATGATATCCTCATAACAGTACTGATATCCTCATAACAAAACTAATGTATATAGGACTTGATATATTTGTCCAATTCCTTTGTATGCGATCTGTTTGGGTAAGCATGTAAGTTATTATTTGGTTTGATTATCCTTAACTATATTTTGCTCTATTCATTTCTTTCCTTCTTTTGGTATTTGTTGATATAATTTTGTATTTTTTTTTCCTCCTGAATTTACGTACAATAGTATTATATGGCTTTATTGTTGCAATGTTCTGAATGTAAAAAAATGTAATGAATAAATGAAGGAGATAATTGATATTTATCTTAGTGAAAAGTAATTGGGATTGTGTGTTTCAAGCATGGGACCTCTAAAGGTTAGTTTTTGTTCATGTTGCAAAGCATATCACCATATCATCAAAAGAAAAAAGTCCTTCTTGTTAAGCACCAATGATTAAAGAAAGCAAATTAAAATGGATTCAAGCAAATGAGCCAAATCCTAGGAATGACACATTGAAAAAGCAATAGAAATATATTTTGGGGATTGGAAAACAATAAAATGGAATATAACGAAACGTGGGCACCAATAGAACTACTCTATTGGTGCCCACGTTTCATGTCCTGTGTGGATGGGATTTTGTGTATTTTTAAATGCCACAGCACAACAGATATAATATTAAAGTAGGGAACATAGCTTTGAAAATGCCTCCATGTTGACAGACAATATTAGACGAGGGCCAAACTGGAGAGGATTAGATCACAGGTCCTCTCATAATCACGTCTACGGTGCATAATGGCTTGTTGTTTACAACCGTACACAGCACACTTTAAATGCTTGTATCATGCAAATTCAACTTTTGGAATTTTTAACTATGTTCGAATGTTATTTCCTTACTAAACACGCTGTTCTTTTTTTCTTTCACCCATCTCTTAGCATTCATGATCTGAGTAATGACCCCGCACAATCGGAGACAATGACAGGGTTCCCACTTGCTTACATCACTGATGAATGAAAAAAAAAATAATAATAAAATAAACAAAAAAACATGCTTACTGTGATGTAGTAGACGAATGAGTTATAGGAAGGATATGCCATTGTATCACTGCCAAACACAAAACAATAAATAGTATTTGGGTAGGAAAAATAAACTTCAGGAATGCTTCATATTTTTGGTGTGGAATTAAATTTTTCGAGTGAAAATGTAGAAATCTATTCCTAATGCTGTTAATAAGTGTGCCAGCTCCGTGGTCAACAAAAAAATACAGTATGTGCATCTATTCATTAGTTTTTATACAGTACACGGTCCGACTTGAATATTGACAGACATGAACACAAAGTGACAGGAGGATTTCTAAGTAGCTGTCTAACAGATTCTTGTGGCACATTCCGAGAAGTAGTTCGAGGCTTGATTGACCCCCAAGACATAATGTGCATGCAAAAGCGAGACAGAGCGTAGGCGGACTGGACGGGTCAGTGGGCTAGGCAAGGTTCCGGTGCACGACTCAACTGAGTAGATCACACAGTGTGACAGGAGCACAACTACCTGTCATATTATTATCCTGGGTTGCAGAACCAAACCTCGCATCCGATCGGCACACATGGCACATGAGGAGCTGAGATATTGCGAGAACAGGACACTTTCACAAATAAGGGGCCATAGCATAAGTAACAAATATGAAAATATTAGAGGTGAAATGATTAATCAATTAATAACAACTACTTAAAATGATTAAAAATTATTTATTTATGATTGATGACTTGGAGACCTACATTTGTCCTAATCAAGCCTATTCTTTATATATATATATATATATATATATATATATATATATATATATATATATATATATATATATATATATATATATATATATCCCTTCTTTCTGCTGTTCTCATTACACGGACGTCTTTTTACACAATAGGATGCACTTCATACAGCAGCGACTGTGGTAAACACTACTTCAGAAGCATCAAGTCTCATGAGGATAAATTAGTGTCAAATGGAATAGCGTTAAAACACTGCTGCATCTTTTAGAGTGAAAGGAACTTTTCCATATTACATCCGTCTTTGTGCTTACAGCCCCTGGGTGAGTGGCAGGACACATTCACCCGAGGCTGTTGTGTCGGGTCTTTTCATTAACACCTAAAAGAGGTGTAAATCACAAACACTGCTGCTTGCTCCTCATAAACAAAAGAGCAAAGAAAACAATGTCCAAAAACCCAAGGGTCATCTACTGTACTATACCATGACAAAATGCCCTGTTGGTTATATAATGTAACTTTTTATTGGGCAGTAGGAAAAAAACAAGGCATTGCATTTGTTCTACATTTAGATGAAATTGTTTAAAAGGTACAGAGTTGTTTATTATTGAAATTTTCATTGGAATTTATATATGCAAAAAATCATGATTACTTATTCAATTTTCAACAGTTAACGGGTAATATTTTGTCTATAATTAAATGGACAGAATAAAATTATTTTTCTTGTATAATTAGTACATTTAAAAACCCAGTTTGCCACTTGCTGTCGACTGAAATTGACACTTGCGCTTAGGGCTCAGGTAATAACCAATCGCAGCTGACCTATTTTCAGCGTTTGGTCAAGTGACATTCACAAGATGAAGCTGTATTTGGTCGTTACCTGAGCCCTGAGCGCATGTCGTATCATTGTCAGAACAAGCGGCATAAAAATCACTCCCTGCAATAAAAACAGATGGATTTTTCTGTTTATTTCATATTTTCCGCAAACATGATATTAATAAGAATGTCGTGTTTAGACTGGTGGGAGAGCATAGAAATTGGTACTGTAAAAAAAATAATAACAATAATCATAAAAATATTAATAATTAGCTTTCCCTTTTAATGTAATGAGTCGACACATTTGTAAGAAAAGAAAGGAACTATATTTAGAAATTCAAGTGTGTGTAAATGGCACATGCGGCTCACCATATGGCAACCTAAACCACATCTCATTTATCCCAGCCTAAAATGTATAGTACTGAATATGCAGTAAATGTACAGTACACATGAATCTGTATATAACACATAACAAATTTGGCGAAAATAATAGTGTAAAAGTTGAATCATTATATTTAAAAAGAGTAACTTTCTAAAACAAAAAATACACATCAGTGACATTCGATTTACACAATACATACAATAATATGGTTAATGTAGAAATTGTGCATTTCTAAAGTCGTCGCAGAAGATGAAAGACCATACACAGTGCAAAAACACATTCAAGTCCAATGCGGCATTGAGAATACCTGAAATTTCAGAATCAGAGTCCAATTCTTCTTGTTCTGAAAGCCTCCTTTCCGGTAGACGGACCTCTGGAACATAGAAGTCTCCCTGGCGAGCCAATGGAGCCATAAAGTGGATCAGATTCTCGCTGTAGATCTCCAGAAACGGGTGTGCACAAAGCTTCCTATCCTAAGATAGGAAGTAAAATCAATGAGATCAGCAAATACAATCCAAGTCAATTACGAAAATCAAACCTACAGTCTAACTTTTTGAGTTGCTTTCAGTGCATTTTATGGTCATCACAGTCTTCCAATGCGTAGTACAAAGTTCACTTTTCCAAATTTCCAAAAACGGAACCTGTACTTACTAAAGGAGTAATATTTTGCCAAGTCCACTACCACAATAAATTGTGTTTCTGTGTCAACAGCATCAAGGTAAATTAAGGTACATTGTATACTGTGTGTACTTGCGTGTACTCAAAACCATACATGTTGAACATATAACAAGTCTGTCGTTGTGTATGGCAATCATAACTTCCATTCTCTATCTTCACCAATTGCATCAATTAACCAGAGGTTCATGTAACGAACAGTACTGCACTTCCTGCTGCTCATTAACCTTTCATACATCAAGTTTTTGTTATTCTGCTCTTGTGCCACAAATGCCAGTCACATCCACACTTTTGGCATGCAGCTAAATATCAGACAGGGAGCAGTTCCATTACCAGTGTAATGAATTACGTTTGAAAAACACATTTGAAGGTCAACATGCTCTAATGAGAATTCAACAGTAAGTTAAGCACACTAAAAATGAAAATGTTTTGATAAAAAAAATCAAATTGTTTTAGTTTGTTATTAATTAGATTGTGGATGAAAATCTACTACAGGTATATTTAGCTTTTATTTTTGTTATTATTCGTCTTTATTGCAGATGAGTGACAATTCATCAATTCTCGTTCAAACCAAGCAGTAAAAGCATTTCTTTTATGGTACGGCCGTATTCAAATTAATATTGCTTGATTTGCTGAGAGGAAATGCACAAGGATATTTAGTCCAACATATTGCGGTATAGACAGCCTGTTACACCTTTGTTCAAATGTTAAATGTGGGTCATTAATAATTTCTTATCCCCTTTCCAAGACCTTGGCACATCAAGATTGTTTTATAGCTTCTTGACAGATCCAGACAGGAAAAGTATCCCTGCAGGCTTTGTTGACAGTCTACTTTAAATAAAGTAAAAGTGGGGACAGCAAGATTATTTAAGAGTAGAACAGAACTTTTAGGACTCACACAAATACACATACCAATACACACACCATTACATAACTTCATTTCAAACCCTATCCTGTCATCTTTATCATCCGCTATCTTAGCAGTGACATGCTACACAATCTATAAGCATCAACAAAAAAATTCAGTGTTTTCAAAGTCAATTATCAAACCCACCGCAGAAACTTGTGTATCCACATCATGCTTCGAATATGTGTTGCATAATGCATACTGATGCGCATGTAGATGTACAGCTTGACAGACGCAAGCCATCAGAAATGGTCAGATCTAAAATAAAAGAATGTATTAAGGGAAGCAGGGTTGCTAATGCAGTGGGTCCATTTTCATTCCTTACTTCTATTGTTCTAAATAATGGAAGGTCGGAGAATTTGACGCTACAGAAATGGAAGCAGTGCGTCAGAGTTCAAATTAACTTGTCAAGCGCAAGTATTTAAGAGAAGACTGCAGTTTAACAGAAGACTTATCAAGCTCTTTGTCCTCTGCAAATGTGTCGATCATTTTGACTTTTAAACTTCAGGATGTGAGCCTTGTGAGCCGTTTGCAATCAATGTTTCAAATAAAGATACGTCTTGCAGATTGAGTTCCTCATCAAAGCCTAATGAGTCTGCTTTGGAAAGCTAACCATAATGTCAAGTTTTTTTCATGTTCTCCATTCAGTCTTTAAAATGTACTAAAAATAAATCCTATCTTAAAATGAATTCGTAGTAAAAAGAGCAGGAAGGAATTCTCTTAGCAGATAACAGTTTCTTATTCTTGCTCTTTTGAAAACTTTTGGGAGTACAATTGACGGCTTGCCTTTGGGATTAAAACTGATAGCTTGCTGAGTAAGCGCCAATAAAAATGGCAAACCTTAAAAAGTTGTAACGTTTGTAAACTAGACAAAATTCTATGCAAAAAACTTGATTGAATCACCATGCAATTCAATTAAGGGAGCATCGAAAGCATGAATGGCGTAATGTGTGCTGTTTATTTTCTGAATGAGGTGATTATTATTAGTGGTCAAGAGATTTCAAAATTGAGATTAATTCATTTATATCTGTAATGAAATGATCTAATTAATCTTTTCTTTATCAATCTCATCTAAAAATGTCTGAGAAAAACCCTCAATCAGTTTTTTTTTTAATTTTTAAGACACATTGTGTTATTGTGGGTTGGCTTCTGTCATTTATATTCTTTAACATACTTAATAATAGATTTAGTTGAAACCATATACCAGCTAATCAGTGTCACCTTTAAAATGGAATGACCCTTGTTTTCCAATCCTCAACTCAAGCAAAAGAAGCCAGATTCATAACATCAGATCTATTCTGAATATGGAAATCCTAGTTAGAAATTAAAAATGAGATATCTCACAGAATTTCACCGATAAGGGTGAATAAAATGTGCAATAAATGAAAAAGGATTACATCCAGTATTAGACATTAGTCCAGTAGCAATGCTTATCAAGCTATAATTGAAGTACTGTACTACACTCGGCGCCTCATTTAGGTGACATGCATAATTTAAATGTGCTTTCATTGCATACTCTAATTAGGTTTTTTATTTATGCAATTCTGACCAATTTGATGGGGTTCTACAAAAAAACAATCACAGTATTAGAACTTTGTATTGATTTTTTAATCAAAATGGCTTAGATTTAGTCGTTCAAGATTGCTTTTGACTATTTTCAGAAGCTGATTAATATAAGCAGGAGTATATTAATAGCAGCACAAAGGTGTTGGTGGGATGAACCAAAAATAAACTGGAGTGCCCTTGATTCATGTCCTGACAGAAAGTGCCGTGCAGTACAACGTCGTCTTTCATTTGTTTTGAATCATTTTTGGAACACAGCTGTGATCAATGGCATAATGGAATTGATATCAAGCTCTGGCTATGCTGGAAAATGATGTTTGCTTGCTAGAGCAAATCTTCCAGTCACTTTTTATAAATTGAGGGAATTTTTGATGGTTGTAGATGCTAAAGGCATTTTTTGTAATATTTTGTTCGTTTACATTTTTACATCGAAACGTGTTTTGAAGTGATTTTTTTTAATTAAATTAAATATAAAATCAAAACCGTGTCCAAGTAATAGGCCACATTAAAGGTTAATTAAAGGTTTGTTTTTTTTCAATGAGTATCTCACAAAATTTGAAAAGTGGTTTTCAGACTTATCATATCCACTGTATTTTTAGGACACAAGAAAAGCCTGTGCTACAAATACTGTATTTCATTCAGAACTTCATATTGGTCCTATAAAAGCAACTGTGAAAACAGAGACTTGTGCCAAAAGTGCAAAGACCAAATAATTAAGACCAGCGGTGGACTCCTTGACACATACTACACTATCTGCTTGTATAATTGGGGAAGGGATTGTGGATAGTATGCTATTGATTTTTGTTGTATATTTTCACCATACACTGCAGAATCAGGACCACTGGGACCAGTGCAAACATTTAAAGGCAGTAAAGACTTTCAGGGCCACGGGAAGGTCATTTCTCGGGTGGGAGGGTGTGAATGACCTTTTCAAACCCTCAAATCAAGCACCGTTATATATTACATATTATATTATCTTTTATTGTCTTTGCAAACTCCAAGACCACCAGTTAGATGCTGCATATTTAAAGATCTGCAGGAGATCCTGTGGGACCTGCTGATCTGATGGTCAACAAGAGGAAGAGGATGTATAAGTGTTTTCTCTTTCCAGGTCCCTAGCCTAGGGGACTACATCTGCATGGGACCCTCCAGTGAATGTGTCATGCTTCCTTGGATAAATAAATGAAACACTGCTGTGTATTTTTAGAGCTCTACAACAAGATAGTTCTGATCTCCCTTGGTAAAACATGCCTATACACTTAGCCTATACCCTACATTATGACTTGACAGATTACTTCTTTTCCTAGAAAGCTAAGTAAATGTAGAAGCTAGGTATTACTCTAAGAGAAGAAAGGGTGTTGTCATGTTAACATGACTGAATACGTTGGTGGCCATCCAATGTATGGATACAAGTTAAGAAGCATGATTTAGTAAGATGTCACAATCCTCTATAGTAGTGCTTTGAGATATGAGTTGAATTAGTTTTCTGACTGCTTGCCTTTATAACATTCATTCCGACGAACAAAAGATAACAAGATAAGAAAAGCTAAGTGTATATATCTATATATGACAGTGTAAGATAACGCAAAGATTGTTTTTTAAAAAAAAGATAAGAATTCTAATGTAAACAAAAACCTTAGCCAACTCATTGCTACAGAAGAGATTGTAGACAGAAAATAACGCTTTCCACACAATATTTATTAGTTTAAAAAAATAATTTTAAAAGTATGGGGAGGCAAGCCTCACTCCTCATTTAAGCTTTAAATAGCTTATAGCAGTGGTTCTCAAATGGGGGTACGGGTGCCCCTGAGGCTACTTGAAGGAACTTCAGAGGGTACTCGAGATTTTCAATAAAACAAACAAAAAATCCTTTAGATGTAATTGTTTAATTAATTAGATGTTTCAAAAATATATATAAGTTCATCAAACAACGTTTATGTTCAGTAGGTTATTTAATATCACTTAATTAAATTAAGTAGACAAATAATTTCTATCGTCCTAGAGCAAATAATGAGGCTATGTATGAATCGTACGGTCTACATTTTATATTAAAGCCCTGAAAGTGCAAAAGCCAATCAAAGACGGTGAAGACATAATGAATGACAGAACTCACTGCCAGGTCAAACAGTCACTCAAGCAGCTTTTTTCACTTCATCGAAGTGTTCAGCCATGGCAATATGAAAAAGGACTGCCGGAAAGTCAGTGACCTGAATAAAGCAGTTAATTCCTAAGCCTCTTTTTTTAATCTATACAATTTTCTTTAGTTTCTCTGGCAAAGTCTCGACCCCTTCACCTTGGTTAACAGGATGTCATTCTTGTCGCACTTATAGGTAAATGGTTTAAAATTGCCTCTTGGATTGCTATTCACGAAATCCCTTGAGGGAAGCACAGTGGAGTTGGTGGCTAGTCACTAGTGCGTCCGCCTGCAGTTCTCAGGTTTGTTGTTCAAATTCAAACACAACATTGTCGAATGTGTTCAACTCCCACAACATATTGAACAAAAATGGAACCTAATATAAAACTTGAAAGGGACAAAAATGCCTTACTCAACTAAAAATCAAATAGCATCAATGGAGACTATTTTAAAGCTGTTAAAAACACTTTTAACACATATTTAACTTGATTGAATAGATTGCCAGTGGCAATAAACAATTTGTGCCACATCTAAAAATAACTACCCCTCGTAAATTGCAATCACACTCTGCAGCATGATCTTGATTCAGAGCGACAGGGTAAAGTTTGAATCTGATCAATCAAATGCAGATGAGACATTTAACACCAACAGTCGAGTCCCGGATGCCTGGGGATGAAAGTCATGTTTGAACAACCAAACCCAGTCAAGCCTCCAATGGGAAGTGTTCGCTTACAGTAAGGCTGAGCCTAAAAATCAAATCTTTCTTCCTACAAAAATTTCAGATTTTTTTTCAATTTTTTTTCCCCCTTCCTCTGATTTTCCCTCTCCCTGTTTTTTTTAAAGTAAAAATGACAGAAAATTCAAAACAAGTTTTGTTTTCGTTTTAGCCAGAATTGAACATAAATAAGCCCCTCATAGAATTAAAATGCAAAATGTATGCCTTGCATGAAATATTTCTGTAAACAAATGTAGCAGAGCAGCACATTGTATGAGACTGATGATGTGCAAAATAAAACTTTTTTTCAACATTGTTAAAGACAGAAATTGCAATTTGTGTCACTTAAGATACAAACAAAACTATTTGAATAAGGTGTTGCCAATTTTGAGTTCTCCAGTTGTTTCCACTGTTGACAGAAGCTTATGAAAAAAAATATCAATTTAATAATCTTTTAAAACATCCATTAGGAAAGCGATCAAATCAATATATTGCCCAAGCCTAACTCACAGGCTCGTGATGCAACATTCTCCATAAATGATTGAACATGAATTTAATTCCAAGTAAATGGAGGAAAAAAAAGTAAAATGAACTAGTAGACATAAGTTGAATGAAAAATGGTTACAAACTCCATGTGCCATGATTGTGTATGTTAAAAAATTAAGATTATGTGGATGTGATATCTCCAATATATAAAGACTTTGTTTGGATTAAAAAATAAATAAATAAATAAAGACCTTCTCTGACCTTTCTGAACCTACATCGTAGCCAAAGGTCTGCATGTTTAATTAGCCCTGAGGACAAGCAGATGTGCCCTGGCTAGCCCCACTCTGGTCCATCATAGTGGCAAGACTAACACAAAATGCAAAAGGCAGCACTTTGTGAGGCTTCATGAGCATCTTGCCATGTGTGTTGGTTGCTAAAAATAAGGACCTTATTGAGGAACAAAGGTAAACTTGCTTTATATTCAGCACAGAGGCTCAGTGCTGGCAATCAACTTTAGTGCCCTCAAGCAAACAAATGTTCCATAGTCTGCCTTTCTCAAACCTTTAGATCTTGTTGAATGTCAGCAATATTATCTTCCCATTCCAGTCCTCACTACAGGTCTGAAGGCTCGGCCAATGCGCACCAATCAAATCTGAAGACGCAGCTGCATCTATGATGAAGCTCACCACTTGAGGGGCTAAGGCACAGAAGAAAGACTCTGGGGCTGATCGATGGTCTGACTAGGCAAATATCAGGCCTGACCACAGGGCGGCAAAACAAAATGTCTGACAGCAAGAAATCATCCTGCCATGGCAAACCAGATCTGCTAAATGCTGATGAGCTGCTTTGAAAAGGTCTCACCATTTGGGATATTCAATGTGTCAGACATCAACTGCATGCTTTATTCAAAAGAAACCAGCTCAAACGGGGCTGTGTTATTCAATATAACTCAAAGGAAGATCTGCACCTTTCAGGGAAAATTGGGTGGGTTTTTTTTTTTTTGGGGGGGGCGACAAATAGGCTACAATGAACATAACATTTTAAAAGTACATAATGTTTTAAAACAGAAGAGTACATGAATAATTTCAAACTATTTTTAGGAAAAAAACATACTTCGCATGTGTGTAAACAGCAGCTGCTTTCGCATTAAATGGACTTAGCACACGCCTGCCACCTTTGAAAACACCTCTGATTAGCCCAAATACAAGTTCATCTGTTCTTGTGTGCTTGTCCTAACTTAGCCACATTTTACAGCACAAGCCCTAATCCTCAGACAGCCTCCGTAGCATCCGAGGGATGTGTTTGTTCAAAGCTATCAGCCTATCAGTCAAGAGAAAGACTTTCCATGGAGGATACGCTATTCCATGGAACACAGTGTAGACGGCCATCATTTAGTAGCGAAAATATGTCGAAACACATATGCTTCTACAAATGTTGAAAAGACGAGACAAACGCTGGTCAAGGTGGCATTTGGTCACTCAATATAAGTTCGTTGACAAGTGGAACAGAGCAAATCTATTATTCTGGTGACTTCTAAACAGAAACCAAAAGATCTGCTTACTGTTAAAAACTAAACACTGGAATGCTAACTTAAATGCTTAAACCAACATTTGGATGCTTAGTTTTATTTAAGATGTAATGTTATTAGTTTTTAGAGAGGCCTTTTGGTAGAAGGTGAGGAATCAATTGCATTCTGAATCTAGGTATTTGACATTACCAACAGTGCCTCAAAATACATGCTGGGTGTGTGAGACCAGTGTCAAGGGGCATTCTGGGTGATGCAAGAGAATCAAGTATTAGGTTTTGCGAGAACTGAATTTCAATGCCTACTTCCTTCACAAAATTGACTTGTGCCTTTTCAAAAATGTTCAGTAAGGTTTGAAATCTCATTATTATGTCCCAGGTGAACTTCAAACTGTGAACACTGAGCTGTATTTCAATATCAAGACACTGTTCCACTGGAGGCTGCAAATGTGCTAAACAGTTAAAGAAGAAAGTGCTACAAATCCTTGAATGGTTACAGCATCATCTGGGCTTAAGATGGTGCACTCTCATCACAGCTGACTAATGTTATACAATACTGATCAATTGAAATACTGTAAATAAGACATGTAGAACCTATATTGAACAGAAAGTTATTTTGTAAAGTGTAAAATATGGATTCTGCTTAAACCGTGAAGAGCTCTTGTTCACTGAATGAAACAAAGCAAATACCCTAAGATTCTTTTCTCGATCTAGTAAACTTTGTTAAGTTCGTGTTTGTTTGTTTTTTTAATTAAACACACAATCGGCCAGCCTTGAGTTTGACATTGTAGGGACTGATAAATTAATTGATCTTGGGGGTTGCCCATACACTCTATAAAACTGTGCCTAAAAGTTTTAGAAAGAACCCACAATCCGAGTGCAAATGGAAAGAGATAGGACAAAGCAAGACAAAGTGTCCTGGCATCAGCCGATCTCCATTACCTCCTCTAGGCTGTTGGTGCGCACGCCCTTTCACAAGGGTATCTGACGATAAGCCAAAAGAGAAAATACAAAGTACAACAATAAAAGAACTTGCCCTAAAAGACTTAAGGGGATATTTTACTTATTTAGAAACTTTTATCGATAAAAACCTATAATTTTGCTTGTTATTAATTTGATACATTTATCATTTTTAATGTACATGTACTACTTTTATTAGTTGCTTGAGGGAGGACTGGATATTTCCAAAATGAAGTAAATTACCGTAATCTAGCCATGATATAACGAAGGCATGGATTACTGTTGAACTGCAGTTGGATCAAGGAGGGCCTTTACCTTAGCCAGCTGCCTGTGATGAAAACAATTGATTTAACATCAGCACTGATTTGCTGGTCCAATTTAAAAATTTTGTTCAAGTTAAACCTACAGTAAGTCCAAAATTTCTGGTTTCAGATAAGATGCCAGGGGGCACAAGTCAACAGTGTGGAATGTACAAGGGCCACTGAGAGCAAACACATGAATTCCTCTAGAGAAGACAAAATGGATAAAAAAAAAAACACATTGTTTTTGCTTTGCAGGGTATAGAGCTGACTGTCATCCGCATAGAAGTGGAACGAAATGCCATATTTTATTAGGATGGAACACAGAGGCAGCGAATAGTGTGAAAACATTACTGGCCCTACAATGGAACCTTGTGGGACACCGTACGACAAAGGCACAACTCTGAGCAACCATAACTGCCACTGCCTGCCAGAAAGGACCGAAACCGCTCTGAAGCACTTAACACCAAAACTACTACTACTAATAATACTAAAATAATACTAATACTCATATTTTCCCCAGATGGGGTTTTTGAGCTTCATTCAGGGGATGCTGTTGTGTATGATGTTCTTTAGGACTTGATTTTCACCTGTGAGGCCCTTTGCGACTGCACTGATTCAGGACTATACAAATAAACTTGACGACTTGACTTGACACTAATGTCCACCTGGTGCCGTAACCAAGCCAGTAGGATATTTGTTCTCAACTGTATCGAATGCTGCCATTAAATCCAACAAAACAAGACACACATAGCCTCCAGAGTCATTTGCCAAGAGGATGTTATTAAAAACTTGTAACTGAAAATGGCTAAACAAGTAAAGCACCGTATGGCTTTATGTGTTTTTTTTTTTTTAAAGTTAAATGACTAAACTGTTATGTAGTTAAAATTTTACCTCTCTGACTAAAATGTTACTTGGTTAAAACTTTACCTGTCAAGTATTTTCACTTTTTATGCTAGCAAATATTTAATATATGCAATAAATTCATTTCTATAGTTTATGTTATGTCAAATTAGTTGAATAAAAAAGAAAAACTCAGTAAACCACAGATTTAGTGTGAGTTCCCCTAGTCTATCACTGAAATGACCAATATCAGCGGAGCAATACTGGGCAACTAGCGCCAGATAAAATCACATCAGATGAATAAACACACACAGCTTGAGCTTTGTGAGAGCAAGCAAAGATAAAATTGTGATGTAATTAGGTGAAGCAGAAGACCGATGGCCAGTTAGATCATCGACTGTGTATGTTGACCTCTCAGACAGTCTAAGTGCCACTGGAGGGCGGCCAGCTTTACACAGTGTCCAAACAGATGGCGGAACGAGCCAGACAGGACCCAAGCCAACATTCCTCCGACGGAAGCAGTGCTACTGAAGACAACCTGTGGTGTTGCCACCTGTTTGGAGAATGCTGCATAATTAAACAATTGCCAGATTCGCCACACAAGTCAGCACATCCCAATGATTCATTTACACGGCAAGTATCAATTCGGAAGGACCGTCATCATAGGATGACTAAAACCCTCTGGTTGACTCCACACATATGGTACAATAAAATAGTTTGCTTCACTACCTAAATATTATTTTCACAGCGGCTGTGGGTTCTGTAAAAGGTGTAGGATAATATTAAAATACAAAAACCTTAGACAAAAAATATAAAAGAGAACTGACGTGCATGAGGCCATTCAATGTTATAAACAGAGTACTTATTTCCATCAATTTGGCTTCACCCTTAGCTATGATTCATTTTGCCACCCCCACATACACTTCTTTCATTTCTTTCGTCCCCACCGCTAAAATGAGTCAGTGATTCATTGTTTCGTTTTTTTGTGTTTTTTTTTTTTTGTTAAAAAAAAAATCAGCTCAGAAAGTGATGAAAGTGCAGGTGTATAGTTTAACAATACAGTGTATGAAAATAAAATTGCTTGAGAGGGAAAATTAAAGAGTGAACACTAAATAAAAAAACTTTTTTGAAGTTTAATTATGTTGGCTAGATGATGTGATGGACTGTTAAATCATCCACTACCAAAGACGTATTTATACGTCTTTACATAGCCCAGTCATTAAAGTCCATGTACATTACTTAGTCACAGTTTTGGTTTTGCTTTTTTTTCAATAATAAGGTAAAGGAGGGTCAGAAAATAGTTGGCATCAAATTACTTAAACACAATCACATTTTGCAGGGCGCACTGTGTGCGCTTTTTTTTTTTTTTTGTTTTGTTTTGTTTTTTTATTTGGACATTCAGAACTCAATTTTATCGATATGTGACCACACAAAACAAGCCTGTCACTTATGGAATATGAATTAAGTAACATAATTTCCATGCTTTTAATCTATGTGAGGACATCTCGGTGTTAACTGAAAATGACATCGCAGCTGCTCAGAACTCATCTAACAACCAATCATTTGAGTATGTCACATGACCAAACTCAGAAACATAGGTGAGCTACAATTGGTTATTACTTGAGCCGAGCATCTGTAATGTCATTTAGTGGACGGCAAGAGACAAAATGATCACCCACTAAGATTAATTGAAATGGCTAGATTGTGCTGCATTCCTTTATATTCCATAAACACATTATCAGAATGCTAAACTTAGACGGGCAAGGGTGCAGGAAAAAAACTTTTACTGTAAAGAAACAATTGTGATTTCTTAATACTTTTAACACCCATTCATTAAATACACATTCCACTTTAATTCAAGTTTGGCAATGCTACAAACTAAAAATAATCTCTGGCTTCCTCCCACACTCCAAAAACATACATGGCGTGTATTGGACATGCTAAATTGTCCTTATAGGTGTGATTAGGTGCGTGCGTGCTTGTCTATCTCTATGCGCCCTGCAATTGGCTGGCAACCAGTTCAGGGTGTCCCCCCGCCTGCTGGCATAAATCTATTTGGATAGGCACAAGAAAGCCTGAGACCCTTATGAGGATTAGCTCTAGAAAATAGATGAATGGATTTGTATGTGCAAGCCTGAGGTTCCGACTATTTCTGACGCAATAGAAGGCAGATTGTGTTACAGATGGGTGCAAATAATAAAATACCTTGATGTAGCTTTCTAGGCGTGGATAGACTCTTCTTACTCCCAAGAGGATGGAGAAAGTGGTCCTGTTGGGGAATGAGGTAGTGACCACGTGTGTGACTTCAGGAAAGGAGAAAACTTTAAAGCCAGATGTCTCATAGCGCTTCAGAAGCTCCTTGTCAGCCCTGTCTTCCCCTTTGCTCACAATACTGCCAACAGCACAGCGGCACTGAGGTCCAGGCACCTTTGAAACACAAGCGCATAAGGAGGATCATTAAAACAGAACGTGCACAGGCAGCACATATGTGAAAGGGCTTGCTTTGCTGACAATATAAATATTTTCTGTATCGTCAGCCTGGTGACAAATTTGAAGAGAAAATATGCTTGTTAATTAGAGCTCTAATTGTACGTAGTATTTGGTGTCCTGAGCCTTCAGAGCGCCCCGGTGCCAATTAAGTACAGGAGGATGGAGAGGGGAAAAAAGGCATTGTTCTAATAAATGAATACTATTGGGATATACAAGCATACTGAGTGCCACAAGAAGCACAGAATAAAAAAGTGAGAGTGATTTGTGAAAGAACCCATCATGTTTATGTTTATCATGCACTGACATAATGTGTTTGTTTTTTTGTCTTGCTGAACAGTATAGAGGACAAAGATTTTGTTAGCGCTGTCAAGCAAGAGATTTATAATCTAGCATGATAATTTGGCAGAGCACTGATCATTTTTTTCAAATATTGGTGATGGGCTACTTAAGTATTTTTAAGTTAAGATCATAATTTCGTTCATTTTGCTAAAAAACAGGACATTATTTCAACTTGACAGGACAGAAAACAAATTGAATGTGATTCAGTTACTTGTTACCTGTAACATGTTGACAAATATGGTCGGTAAAAACAATGTTGTTTTCTAAAGAAAAAGCAAATGTTTTGATTTTGATTCAACAGAAAATAGTCAACAGAAATCATATAACATCACACAGCAGCTGGAATCCTGAGTATTATGACAACTTTTAAGTTTGAAAAAAGGATATCTAATTAATTATTTGATCATCAAAAACAATTATCAATTAAGGTCCAAACAATATGGATATATTTGGAGGCTGATGTCAATCTTTCGCAGAATAAAAAATACAGATTTCCGATTCATCGGATGATTACTTAAAACATTTATGGTGAATGTAAAATGAATGTAAAAGGAAAATAACATTTGTTTCTTCCCATTGCATTTTAATGGCCATCAATTACCGTATATGTAGATTTTCACTGGCCTGACAAGTATTCCCTTGCTGATAGCAGGGGTCAAACTAGCGAGTGAGAGTGCAGAGCTGGCTGTTTTGTGCTCATGTTCGCGGCTGCAACAAATTATCTACAACTTCAGAGGTTCGAAAGCCGGTTTTGGTTGGGTTGTGCGGACCTCTGAAAATACACTTGAATAAAACATCACTAATGGAAGTTACACCTTTATAGTGGAAACCTCCAAACAGAAAAAGTGTACACGAGACGCTGTAAGCATTTAAGGTGCTTTCAATAAATCTCAACTCAGTGAAGGATGGTCCCAGAAGTAATCTCAACATAACATCTAATCATTGTTCTAAATCAATATTAATGATTGAATGTCATGGGATCACAGAGATGCTCCCTAAGCTAAAAATAATGTAAAACGCATTGTGAAATATTGAGATTGATTTTATCAATGCGTTGTTGCATATTGTGCTCATGAATGATCCAACCCTGCATGCAAGTTCTTGACATCATAGATGGATCTTTTGGGAGTTCACAGTGGGAACTCCCGGCCAACTGGGTGAATCGATAACCGCAGGATGACATGTAAAGAATCCAGAAAAAGCAAAAGCCTCTTGTTTTTCCTCTGTGCATGTACTGCACTTAAGACGATATGTGTGGATTTAGTCTAGTTATAAATACAATCCTTTACGAAAACTTTATTATTTAGGTTATTTCAAATTCAAATAATAATATTTTAGCAATGGTGTTGTCTGGCTGCAAGGCAAACTTACTTCCCCAGTGCATTACATCTTGGTTTTAATTTCTACACTATGCTTTTTGACACCTCAACTTCTGCTGGATTTTCAAAAGTTAAATCAACACCAGCTACAGAAAATGAATGATGCACTTTACTAGTCCCAAACCACAAAATTGTCAAAATATTACACTCAAACAATTTTCCTCTGACCCTATAGTGTATCATGTTTGGCAGGTAGAGTTTGCTTTTTCAGAGGGATGTTGATCTTAGGCAGAACCTGCTTTCTAATCTACTCAAAATATGCTTTACAAACATCATGCTATGTTGATGGAAATCTGAAACTACCTTGTCGGTGTGATGAATTACATATTTATACAAATGTATTCACTGTCAAAATGATATTTAATCCCAGAAGTGTAAAACAGCATTTTAGGGGGTGCAAAAAGTTGGATTTGACATATTTATTTAACTTTTGGGACTTTTGATCTGTACTGTACTGTACTGTATGTCACATTTTTACTCATACAAGTAGGGATACTAAATTGGTTGGCAACCAGTTCAGGATGTGCCACGCCTACTGCCTGAAGACAGCAGGGATAGGCTCCAGCACACCAGCGGCTCTTTTGAAGGTAAGCGACTAGAAAAATGGATGGATGTGATACTAAATTAATCTAATCACTTTCATCAATAAAAAGGGAACATTTTGTCTATAATTATATCATAACTAAAATATTTTTTAACGTACAATTAATTTAATTGAAAACACAATTTTCCACAGGCTTTTGGCTGAAAATGACACCACAAACAGTAAATGTCATACTATAGATTTTACTCTCGGTACAAACGGTAAAATTTTAAATGAAAATTACACTTGGAAGAGAGTAAAATATTGAGGAAATCAATATTATTACACATTATTTGTTATCAAATCAACTCGAGATAAAAAATTAACGTTCTACTGCTGCAAATGGTTAAATAAGTTAAGTAGGTAACCTTTTACTCTCTGAAAGTAAGTCTGAAATAGTGCTAGTCACAATTGCTACAATCACTACTACCACCAGACATTGCATATGACAAACACAATGCCAGATGGTCATAAAGTATACAGGAAAAAAGTATTGTTCACTTTCTACTTCTTTCATGATTTCATCATAGAAAGCGTCTTTCACTAGGTACAAAATCAATTACACCTATTTGGTCACTTGTCTACTCGAAACTAATAACACTGGTCAAAGAGGAGAGCAGATGCAGGTCTCTGCCACACACGGGTTATGTCTCATTTCATGTCTCTCATCTTTCATAAAAGAAGTTCAAAGACCTTTTTTTAAATCCTGTTTTTTTTTTTTTTTCAATGGCACGGTGGAAGAATGATTAGCATGTCCTCCTTACAGTTCTGACGTCAATTTGCCCGGGTGAGATTTCTCCAGGTACTCCAGTTTCCTTCCACATTACAAAAACATGCATGGTAGGAATATTGGACACTCCAAAGTGCCCTTATGTGTGTTTGTTAGTGTGAATGGTCGTTCGTCTCTGTGTGCACTGCAATTGGCTGGCAGCCAGTTCAGGGTGTACCCCGCATATTGCCCAAACATAGGATAGGCATCAGCAAGCCCCCGACCATTGTGAGGACAAAAATGGATAGAAAAATGTTTTTTCCCATTGGTCTTTCCACTCATTTTATTACGAAATGTATTAAATGGATACTAAGCCTTTTCAGCAATAAAAAGTTAATATTTTATCTTTTATTAATTTGATAATTATTTTTGCATGGACAGTTAATCCCTTCAAAAACCCTTATTTTCTATTTGCTGTTGACTAAAAATTATACAATATGTGCTCAATGTTCAGGTACCTGCTTTCTGGGTTTGGTCATGTGACATGTGCAAGATAGGCTAGGATTGGTTATTACATGAGCCTTGAGCACTTGTGATGTCATTTTCAGTCTACACTAAGAAGATTTTTTTTTAAGTATTCATTGCGCAAGAAAAATACTCTAGTCATCCAGACAAAATATTAACTTTTTACTGCCGAAAATGGCTAAAAAGGTTTAGTGACCATTTAACACTGATTGCTTATCAGTTAGAGGTTTACTGCACCTCTATTGTTAAAGTCAGCTGGGATAGGCTCCTTCTTCCCTCTGACCCTGAACAAATGAAAGGAAACCATGGAATAGATCAACATTCCAAATGAGAGCATGACCCTTTTTCTGAACATGAAACAAAATAGCAGAGACCAAATAAATGACTATAAATCTAATGAATTCCATTGAGATAGAATTAAAATTGTCTTTATGATTAATGTTGAGTGAGGCAATAGAAAGAAAAAGGCTAAGTATTCAGCGGCATATAAAGTAGTTTTACATGGACTTTCTGTCAGACACAGCATTAGCGAGATTGTCGACTATTTCATCAGCCTCTACAAAGGATACCAGCTGCACTAATTCGTATTTCCCGACCAACTCGTCCTTCTCAACTTCCATTATGTTATGACCTTAGCGTGGCTTGCTGAAACTTTCCAACATGTCATCTCACCAATAACTGATTTTAATGAAGGCAATGTATGTCAAAACACTCTAGCCTTGATTGCTTATGAGAACGTGTATAGGATGTAAACATCTTCGTAGAGGATGAAGCAAGCCACGGGGCAGAGAAAAGGTCACATGGTCAGGGTAGCACTGCTTGAAATTGAAGAGTTGTCAGGGAAGAGGAATTCATGAGCGGGGCCCAGAATGCGTGATGGCTTTTTTTTTAGAAAACAAAAAGAGCCACTTCAGCCTTGTACCCATGGAAACCATAACAGGACCAACTTAGGTCCTTGTTGAGGTCTTTAGTTTCCCCAGAGGAAATAATTAACGCTGGTAAACGTGAGAAAGGGGTATGGGAAGAACAAGTCAGGGGACGAGAGTATTCTTGCAGACACTTCTCCTCTGTCAGCTGCACCTTTTGAAAAATCTTCTCACCGCAAACATCAATAGCAAGTGTCTTCCCAGTTAGACAGCAAATAGGAGTCCTCCCGTTTGAGAGCACTCTCCGGGGTTCCTGTCTAGGACTGAAAGAATCCAGCGGCTTGGACACTAATGAGCTGGGATCATTACACCAATTATTTGAACTTAAATCAGGAGTTGGCTGAGACTGCGCCATGCCAGCACTCAGTGCTATCCTAATTGTCGGCTTTTGAAAAGAAGATTTAAGACAGAGCTGGGAAGAATCTATGTCTGAGCCATTTTAAATGCTGAAACTATTACAAGACAGCTCAGATCATATTGTAAGCAACAATTACAAGATGAGCGATCACAACCACAGTGGCACGCTGCAATAATAAAGCCGATTATATTCTTAAACTGGCTATCAGTACAGAGTTTGTGCTGTCAAAGCCTCTCTTAAAGTCCAGTCAATAACTTTCTTTTCAATAATGTTTGATCCACCCCCACTGGTCTAAACAGGGAATTCTGATTTGTATTGAGCTTGTAGAATATTAAGCGGTAAAATCCACACATTTTGATCCATGACTGAGGGTGGCCATTTTGCTACTTGCTGCTTACTGATAATGACATTGCTGTGCCCCAGATAACGACCTTTCAAAGCTCACCTTTTTTTCTGAGTTTGGTCATGTGACAATCGCAAATTGAGCCGTGACTGATCATTACTTGAGCATTCACAGCCTTCCTTGTATGTGCACCTTGGCCACATGGTGGAAGTATAAGACACGCAGATACTGTGCTGAAGAATCAGCTTCTCTTGCGCTTCTCAGTACAGCAGTAATTCTTTGCGAAGGATAAACAATAAGTGCCTGTTGGAAGCCTTTTTTTTGGAGTTACCAGTACAACAGTAAATTATATCTGTCTGCCACCATGAAGTGCTCATATATTGCACTGACAAATCACAGCAATAAATTAATCAACACATCAACAATCAAATAAGAATACAAAATCTGGATTTTTACATCAGAATGATGATATTAAACAGTTACAGTACCATTTACCATTCCAGGATGAGGTGTTTCTACATTTTTAGTCCTGTTTGGATAAAACCTTTTGGAAAATTGAGTATTCCTGGTGGGCTCACAGGTGGGAAAATGCACGGCATGAGTTGGAACACTACAGAGTGTGTGCAGTATTAGGTATCAGGAGCAGTTCCAAGATATTATTGCCTGCTGTGCAGAGCCTCGGATATGTTTGAATAAGCTCTCATGAACAGAAGGTAGGAAAACATCTCAAACAATTTCACACCACTAAACTCTATATGTAGTGCTTTGGGTGGAAGAAAGTCTGCTAGTTTACAACACACATACAGTGATTATGATGGTCCACTGATGATTATAGATGCCAACGTTTTGCTTTTACGGGGATGGCAATGAATAAACTACATCATTTGCTGTCATTGACAGATATAAACAGAACATCCTCTTTTAACTAGGCTGTCAGTGAATGAGTTGAGCAGAGATCATCTGAATGCTTCAGACGACCTGTCCAGCGCGCAAAGGGGAGTGACAAGTTAGCTGACATTGTTAAAAATGTCTCTTGCTTTCTATTGCATAATTGTCATGATTAGAATAGTGGATTTACGTGGGTCAATCTTAGTAATAGACCTAAAGCCATGCATCCATATGCTACATTGTTTGTTCTCATTAGGGTCAAAAACTTGCAAGTGAAACAGAGATTATCTCAAGATGATTTTGAGTGAGAAGCAGAGTACACCCAGACTACAGTGTAGCAAGCACAGGACAACATAAAAACTCCTAACAGGAATGCCAGAGCCAAAATTTGAACTTGAAACCTGAGAGCTGTGAGGCAAATGTTCTAACCACTAACTTACTATACTGCCAGAAAAAAAGACATGTCATTTAAACAGCAATTTTAAGTGTGACACTTCTTTAGGCCACACAACAAAACCGAGCCAAATACTCACAAGAAATCGTGAAAGATGAACTGATCGTCCCTCCAGAGAATCTTAAATAATGCTGAGGTTAAACTTCACGCCCAACCAACCTAAACCGCAGCATGTAGACTGTATTTGATTCGAATCTAAATCAGCACACGCTATCCAGATGTGCTTCAGCAACACTCAAATGAAATCACGATGAGTCTAACACGTTAATAAATTGATGATCTAGTTCAATACTAGATGGAATGTGCATTTTTCATACCAATTGTCATGCGTGATTTCCAATCTATATTAACATACTGTACATGGAAATGATTCCCCTACTGTACCTTTCTGCTGTTGTACGTATTTTATCAAGAGAAACGTCTTGTCGCCATCTTCCGACTAAATCTATGTATTGCCTTACCTCAAACCTGAAATCCAACACTGAGGTAAAGTGCTCAAAACTAGTTAAAGTGCGATAATGCTTAAATTGTAAAGTATCTGGTCCGCGTTTTGCTTACCTTTTTGGGATCATCATAGAATATCCCGATACAAGAAAGCTCAGGTCCGATTTTGTTGGCTTCTTTAAAGAGTTGTGCGCATTTATTATACGATCCTTCTTTAAACTTGTAGACAAACGTCATCTTCTTAATCGGAGGAGAGCCGGTCAATATAATAATATCCGACAAGAGTCCAGAGTACAAAAAGTAACCTGCTAGTGACAAAAGAGTGATGAACAAGCTAACGGCAACACACACACTCGTCCACTCTGACATCATGATGACAGGCGGGAATAATCTTTTACAAGATATAAAAATCGGTGTATATTAAAAACAGTGAAACTGTGTCGGATTAAGACACAAGTGGGTAAAAGTGGGAATTTTCACTCATCCTGTGAAAAAGGTCCATTGAGAAATCCAACCACCTGGCCGCACAATGAATTAAACTTCCTGGAATGTACCATTAGAGCCAGTAAGACAGGGGGATAATAGTTTTGAAGGTGCCAGTTGTGGACTGCGCCAACAAAAGAAACTGTCATTTTCAATATTTATTATTTTCCATTTGGCAACACAATTTAAGTTAGAACAACTTGATTGGTGCACCAACGGTTGATAAATACAAATGAACTACACCGCTGCGTTGACTTGTTTTTGGGAACCTCTGGTAAATGTACCAATGTTAGTATAACCCATATAAACATTAAGGAGGGCTGGACTCGCTCCGCAGAATTAAACATCAGAGTTTGACAATGGCTGCGAGACGGTTTTACAATTTAACAGCTAAACTACTGACTGGAGAAGTCTTGAATTTCTCCTCACTAGAAGGGAAAGTGGTCCTCGTTGAGAATGTGGCGTCTCTTTGAGGAACAACAACCAGGGATTACACCCAGATGAACGTCCTTCACAGCCGTTACTCCGCTCAAGGCCTCGTCGTTCTGGGTGTACCCTGCAATCAGTTTGGACATCAGGTAGGAAGTCAGTCAAATGTACTCTGCGTTTTATCAGTATATTCTGTATGTTTCATTAGTGGTGAGGTAGACAAAGACTTTAATTTTTTTCCAGTTAGATATGAACATCTGTGCTGTCATATCAATCTAATCTTCTCTTCAGAATCACAAGCGCACAAGTGGCCGATGTGTTTCTTTAAATTGGCAGTCATGAGGCCAGCAAGCTGACTCTGAATGATGTCAGCATTTTCTTTCCTCTTGTTTTTTTTTTTTTTTTTTTTTTTTAAATTTAGCAAAACCTATTAGGACCAAATTAGGATTACGAAAACGGATGAAAACAGTCTGTCAAGTGATCTGCACACGCTTCAATGCATTCAATAATCGACCTCTCTGGTGGGTTTGTATTTTGTTTTTCGCAGAGTAAAACTATAGTAAATCTTTGTTATTGGAGAAATACCAATTCTGAATTGTATTGGAAAGTATTGTTGGCTTCAATGATCGGGAA
Source organism: Hippichthys cyanospilos (assembly GCF_059441005.1). NCBI lineage: Eukaryota > Metazoa > Chordata > Actinopteri > Syngnathiformes > Syngnathidae > Hippichthys > Hippichthys cyanospilos. The sequence continues at coordinate 18,359,156 of NC_142377.1, forward strand.
ATGGTAAATTAGGTGTGGTGAGTCGAACCTCAAATGTTTCAACTGTGAGGCAGAATTGCTACCCACCGTATCACACACAGTGCTGCTAACCTTTGACAATAATTTACATTCAACAGTATTACAAGTGAAAAAAAATGTGGCCTTCGGGACTCACAAAACACATTTGTGACATAATTTGAATTGCATTCACATAATCATGTTTGTTTTCTTTAAACCTAGGAAAACTGCAAAAATGAAGAGATCTTGAGGTCACTCAAGTATATCCGTCCAGGAAATGGCTTCGAACCAAAGTTCCAGCTTCTTGAGAAAGTGGAAGTAAATGGAAAGAATACCCACCCCTTGTTTGAATTTTTGAAAGAAAAGCTTCCATTCCCCTGTGATGATGCAATGGCTCTCATGACAGACCCAAAATTTATCATTTGGAGTCCTGTGGGTCGCAATGATGTGTCCTGGAATTTTGAAAAGTTTCTGGTTGGTCCAGATGGGCAACCCTATAAGCGCTACAGCAGAAAGTTTCACACAATTGATATAGAAACAGATATTAAAGAGCTACTTAAACAGGTTAAGTAACATGCACTCCAATTGGCTTGCTGTGAGTTATCAAATTATTAGCATTTGGTCAATTTCAATCGTAACTAGCCAGACTTATTTGTGTCTTTTGTTGTGTTCTCAAATGCCACAGTTCAATGCACAGCATTGAAAAAAAATGATGACATGAGCAATACATCATGACTATTCAGAGATTTTACTCAATGATGATACGCCTTAAAACTGTTATATGTGGGGAGTGTCTGATGAATATGTAAAAGACTGATGTGGCTAAGATGTAGGCTGATATCACAAAATGCTTCAAAGCGAATAATAAACATTTAAAAGCATCACTGCTTAGTTTACTGAGGGTTTTCCTGAGTGTCTTTAAAAATTTATTGATTATGTTATGGCTTCACAATAATATTAATGCCAGGTTCGGATTAACAATACAGTACTGGAATGTTTAGTTTGATATTAACCATCCATTTTTTAAAATGATTGTCCTCATCAGGGTCATAGGTAACAAGATCTGTGTTGTAGGTGAGGTACACACTGGACTGGTCAACCGTCAATTGCTGGGACCATGTTGACAAACAAGCATTCTCATTCCCTTCTATGAACAAATCGGGGTCTTCAGTTAACCTAAATTGCATCTTTCTAGAACATCAGGGCACTTTTGTACCCTCAACATAAAGCCGCCAGATTCATTAACCTTTGACAATGAACAGGCTATTATATTGTTTTCATTATTACTACGTCTTTTGCCAGTACCGGTTAAGCTTTTAGTTGAGCATCCCACTTATTTTAGCTGGTAAAAACGTTCGGCTAAGTCCTCAGATAAGCAGAAATTAAACTATTATTACATATAATCATTTAGTTCCGTCTTTGCGTATTCTAAAACTAAACAAAAAAATAACGACATTTTTAGGGTCTAATTTGGGAAACCGAGGTCAACATTGTCAATTGAAATGTGCATGATAACTTAAAACAAAATGCATTTGACAGCAGTTTCCGGTAAAGAATTTACAGTATGGCAAAAGAAATGAAAAAAAAACTGGTATTGTGTGTTCGTATACTCTAAATTGCCCGAACAAAATTCACCTTTATTTCTTAAAGTGGACATTTGTCTATTTTTTTTTACGCCTCTTCCGGTAAATTTCCGGTGTTACACGGCTGGACGCGAGCTTGACGCAAACCGAAACTCGACTCGTCCAACATGGCCGGCCAGGAAGATCCAGTGCAGAGGGAAATTCATCAAGACTGGGCCAACCGGGAGTACATCGAAGTAATCACGAGCAGCATAAAGAAAATTACCGATTTCCTCAATTCTTTTGGTAAGCATTCTCCTTTTACGGCAGGACTGAAGCTCGACTTTACTGGTCTTTGACTACCTAGCTTGATGATGTCCTCGGTAGCCACTCCCATATAGCATTCAGTTTGGGGATGTATTTTAATGTCCTACTTAAAACATGGCATATTTCTAAAGCGACATTACAATATATTAATGCAGCCTGGTTAGCTAACACTTGCCTCAAACCATATAGCACGCCAAAACTGATATTACCAATTGTATTCGATTAGCCTGTTAGTGTTAGCACCGCTCGGTCGCCACAGCTTCCGAAATGTTCATCTTGTATTTGGCAAATCGACTTTTCAAGAACGTCTGCTATTGATGACTGTCTAATGCGATCGTTGAAATTGAAATTTCGAATACGCTGATGAGGATACGTCTTTCTTGTGTCTCGATTAGACATGTCATGTCGATCCCGCTTGGCTACCCTCAATGAGAAGTTGACAGCCTTGGAGAGGAGAATTGAATACATTGAAGCAAGAGTAAGTATGACGCGTTGCTTTTGCGATCTCGCACGCTCCTTTTCCACTTTTTGTTTCACCAGCCTATAAAGGCCACACTGAAAATAAGTACCAATTACAAGAATAAAGTCGGAGATTTAAAGAGTATCAGAATTCCTACGCGATCCTTAACGCAACAGTTCCAGTTCGTCTCAAGTGGAGTACAGTGATCCCTCGCTGATTTGCGCGTCCCCTATCGCGCCCTTAGTGCATCGTGGATTAAAACAAAACAAAAAAGATGTATTGCAGAGAGACGTGCTGTGAAGGTTTCCTGTATGCCAGACAGACGTCACACTACTGCAGTACACAATTTACTTAAATTATAAAACTCTATACAGTAAATGTACTATTATCACTTCCTGACTTTGGCTATAGTTTCACAGAGAGCTGTGGGTTGTGTTAGCGGCGCCTGGAGGATTAATTAAAGTGAAGCCTATTGCTGACCAAACATGATAACAATCAGAGTTTACATTTGAAATTCAAATCTAGGTAAGAGATTTACAAAGGTTCAATGAAGCCTCTTTCCTCTTCTCCCTGGTGTCTGTCTAACAGTGTGTGATTTTCATGAGGGAGATGGTCTCTCCTACAAGACAAGTGATTGTCTCCCGGGGGCACGACCATGGGAGTTAAGGCGCAAGTAGTTTACAACTCCTGCACTCATTGGTGGATGGTTGCGCTGTGGGTTTTTCACTTATCGTGGGGGTGTTCCAGTCCCCATTAACTGCGAAAAATTAAGGATTACTGTATGATCATAAAAAAAGATAATTGTTCCAATAGGGAAAAAAAAACAACAACAAAAAACATACAACACAAAGCTTTTTTTCTTCTATCTAGAAATAATATTATTTAGTAATTTTTAATGTACAATGCTACCTTTTTATTTAATTAAATGTATTATTTACATGTATTTATATGTATAATTACTTTTACAGGTGACTAAAGGCGAGACCTTGACTTAAACATCATCACGGAAAATTGCAGGATCCAATGCTATCCTTCCATCTCCCAGTGGCCCAATTTTTTTTTTTTTTTTTTTAGTTTGTGTGATGGATTGCACCCTCCTTTATGATGCTCATTTTTAAATTGTATCACTGGTTTTGCTTGTTTTATAAGATGCAACCACTGTGTTAGCAGTATATGGGAAATGGCCATCTGAGTGTGTGTTACTTGGGCATGACATTTTTAAGAAACAAACAAAAAAAAACCACATCAAAAACTTTGCTTTTAACATTTTGGGGACTTTGGTTCTTGTGTTGTAATGTTGGACCACTTGTGTTTTACATTATGTCAATAACACAGCACAGAATTGATGAGTGGGGACCATCCTCTTGTGCCAAGTTGAACAAGTCTTGTATAGTCTTTAATAAGGACTCTGTGTACTGTCTGTTCTTGTGTCAACATTTAATTACTGTAATAAAATATAGGAAAAACATTGACGATATCAATATTGGGTGTTTTTGTCTCGTCATTATTTTGTTGAAAACATTTTGATGATAGAAATGACAAGTTCTACATATAGCTCAGTAGGACACTCAATTTTGTATGCAGGCGCTAAGCCTCGGTAATGTATACACTTGATTTCTGTGTAGACTAATGTGCCCTTTCACACCTCTGAACAGCCAAAAATACGGTTTATTAGTCATGAATATGTGGATGTTTGTGAAGGCTATTTTTGCATGACTTAAGATCTTCTGCCCTTCTGTGGACAAAATTGGTCACAACAGTTATTGACAATCGAAAAATTGCGATATAGTCAAGGGTCTCTTGCGTGTCATTAGTTTGACACTTTATGACATTTACCACAAAAACCTATGATATTTGAATGCATCCTTTAATAACGCACTGAAAATACAAAAGCAATACTAAATGTATGTTGTACGCATTTTAAAACCTCTGCATGTTTATTTTTCAGAAAATTTGGTAGTGGAATGTAGAGCACTTCTGTTAAGTAAACAAAACCTGGTCTGAAGTCCTGCAAATTGACAAAGCAAACCAGCTCGCCATGAAAAGTGCCGAAGTACAGAATAGAGTGCATAATTTACGTTGCGTTAATTCGTGCCTTCAAAGCAATTTGCACTTCCATCGTCACCTTTTATACAATGTAGATGGATGGTTTTACACAGTAAGCACACATAAACAACCCATTCGGTTTGCAAGAGATTTTGTGAATCGCAAACGATAAGGGTTTAACTCAATTCCTATTCCCTGAATGAAAATTAGCAATAGCATTCAGTGCTACTTATATATTTTCATATTTCGTAACAATGCAAAGGGGAAATTGAATACAATCACAAACGACGCGTTTGAGCGTGTGTTGATCGACGTCCAAAACTCCTGAAAGGCTAGAACGGGGTAATACATTCAACACATTGATGCAGCGAAAACCCCGATGCATCTTGGGAAGAAGAAGGTGTCGTTCTTTCACAGGAGACGTCCGGGTCATAGCTGGCTGTCAAATTTGAAAATATTGCACAAATAGTAAAGATAGCACTGCCACGCTGGTGAGTTTGTGTACACGGAAACGCAAATGTCTTTATTTCGTCTTGCATTGTTAAAACGCGTTAACGCGTTTGTGAAATGACCGAACTGGACATCAGCATACTAGCTGTGTTGTGCGGCCATAGCGCTGAAACTATTCAGTTGCCTCTATTGCCTTTGCGCATGTAAGACTACTTTTAAACAACAATGAAATTATATGGTTCATTGCTTGTTTTCTAGAGGTGGTGTGAAAACGGGAGAAATGGGAGCAGATAAGAGGTGAGTTCAAGAGCCACGATTGCAGCTAACCTCTGTGGTTATTAAACTTATTGATGGGTATTTCTGGGATACTGACCAATGGGAGGGCCTACAATATTTATGCTGATCACGGAAGCAACACATTTGCTCAAAAGTATTTTATTAATAATGGTAAGAGGGCACTAATTGCATAACCGAGTTGTCAAAAATGGTCAACAACTGAGTGAACAAGGTTGAAAACAAGCCCTTCCATTTTCAAATGATCCCTTATTCCAAATTCCTAGGAAATCACAATGACTTGTTACCAATGAGGTATTCGACTTATCTTCATTGTTCTGCCTGACACACTATCCCACTCATAGTTGAACAACTATATATTTAAATCAGTCATATGAATATCTTAAGTGGAACTGAATCATTTGAATGATCTGATTATTAAGGTATGTTATGTTCATTTGTGTGTTTTACTTAAGATTTTTGTTATGCCCTGTTCAATAGGATAAGTCGGAGTGAACGGAGCGGCAGATACGGCTCCGACGCATCTCGCGACTCTTCCGATTGGCGTGATAGGCGAGAAAGGGATCAAGAGCGTGAGCGCCGCTGGTCAGATGAGAGACGTAGCGATCGCAATGAAGGAGATCGAGATCGAGATCGAGACAGGGATCGTCGAGGATCTAGAGACAGTCCAGAGGTGATTTACCATAGTCCTATGCATATCCTAACCCTAACCTTTTAAGAGATCGGCGGGTACTAATTTCTGCTGCCATTGTGAGTTCCAATACCTTGAAATACCGATACCAGTACATGGTATCGCTACTTGCTCATCCCTAGATCATTTGTTTCATCATTCTGTTTTTGTGGAAAGAGGCATGTTCCTTACAAATCAAAACAGAATACATATTATAAAATGATCATTTTGTCTCGTTTTGCAAAGCAGACTGAGGTAGTATGGTGATTCTTTGCACAGCTATAGATTGATGCAGAAATCATTTTTATTTGAATGAAATAGTTTTGAATTGAAAATCATTTCTGAGTTGAAATGTAGACCCAAAAATTGGTGTGTAGTCACAAGACAGTCAATTCCCACTACCTTATTTGGATGTTACAATGACTAGTATTTGACAAAGAACTAAAGAAATCTGAGAAAATGCACTGTCAAAATGGAATTTTTGAGGATTCTGACAATTTTAAATCTAAAAGTTTAATTTGTCAGAAGTAATATCATCTAATTTGATGACTTATTACCTGTTAATTCCGAGTTGTAGTCATTGTTGTAGTCCAGTGTGTGTTACATTCCGATTTGAGAGGAACTGAACTGTCTGTATGTATTCCAGCCAAGAGAGCCCAGAGAGCGTAAAAGACGCAATAGTGACAGATCAGAAGATGGGTATCACTCAGATGGCGACTACTCAGATCAGGATTACAGAAGAGAACCCGGGGATGAGAAGAGGAGCAAGACCATCATGCTATGGGGTCTATCTTCTCACGTCACTGAGGAAGATGTGAGTTCTTATTGCCCCCCTTTTTGTTTGCATGCAGACAGTTGTGTGGAAGACAAGCCTTTCATGATCTTTCTGTTTTGTCATTCAGATATGTTTTGCCATTGATCAACTGGAGGGTCCCCAGCCTGCCGACGTCAGACTGATGAAAAAGAAGACAGGTGAGACTGGGATACGTGACGGACCTTTTCTTTCCCCTAGTCTTTGATCATAGGGCAAATCTGCTTCCGGTCAGACCCATTTACCCACAGCAACATGGTCAGATTAGTTCTTAAAAACGAAAATACAATGAAGCGTTCAAGTGTCATTATTAGAAATCGCGCACAGGTAAGTAAGAAGGACAATAAGGAAGCATTTGTTAATTAGCGTGGCGTGAGCAACGGTATCAGTGGTATTGGGCAATTGCTTTCCTTTTTCCGTTTACTGTGGTAAGACTCTTTAACGATTGGCCTGATGTTTACCAACAAGGCCTGGGTCGTGAAGCAGTTTGTGGAACAGTTTTAATAATATGCCCATTGACTATTAACTAACACGCCTCCCGTCTATATTTGAATGCTGTCTCTAGGTTTAAGCCGTGGTTTCGCCTTCGTGGACTTTTATCACTTGCAAGATGCTACCCGATGGATGGAGACCAATCAGGTTGCTTCACAATCGCCAAGTCTAGTTTTAATCTTGGAGAACTAGGGAAAATTACCCCAAAGGCAACCAAATGCTTTGAGCCACAATACTTTTGTGTCTATTATGTGATGCTCCCCTCCCCCCGGGTGAATATCTTATTTTGAGGTAGTGTATTAATATCCAGCCAGCCAGTAATATCCTGCATTTTTTTTTCAACTCAAGACCATCTTTAAAAAAAATACAGTCCGTAGCTCTAATAGTGTTAATGCAGTGATCAAGATAGCATTACTCATAAGATATGGAAAGGGTCATGCAATATAAATCTTAAATGTTAAATCCGTGAAGCATTTTTTTAAATGTTTTTGTTTTTGTCATTTTGTCAACATTTTTGTGGGGAGCTCTTCTTTTTTTTTTTTTTTCTCTGGAAAGCAGTCAGAATTGTCTTTTAGGGTCATTTAATACACTTTACTTCAGCTCATCCCGAGCACTTGGGTCCCAAACACTTAAAGATCTTTCTACACATCACATACATCACGTCTGTCTTTAACAAAGGATACATGCTGGGGCTCCCTCGCCCCCTCCTCTCCCCTTCCAAAATGGTTGCTCTGTTGAGTTGAGATCAACACACGCCACAAAAACCCGGGTAACATTTGTATTCCTTTTTCAGAAACGTCTGGTCATCCAAGGGAAAAATGTGGACATGCACTACAGCCATCCCAGACACAACTACGGCGACTGGCTCTGCAATACTGTAAGTAAAGGCTCTGTTTTGATTCCACTTTGCAAACCACCACAAAACTCTCCATGCAAGTAGATATAACGCTTTCATTTTTAAAGAGCTGCAGTCCTGTTAGTCTTCATTATGCCATATACTCACACACACACACACATAAAGGTTAGGTGGTATCCCAGGTATGTAGCATGTGCTGCACCAATATAGACTTCCAAGTTGTCTCTGGCAGCACTGTGCAAGAGGACAATTTGCAGGTGTGTAATAAAAATGATGTGAACGGTTACTTGCAGTGTGGCCTGTACAATTTCCGGAGGCGGCTGAAGTGCTTCAGGTGTTCAGCAGCTAAAGTTGGTAAGTAGATAAATCAACAGAAGGCCACCGACTCCCAACAGGCAAGCAGGATGAGGCAACAATGTTGGGATGCAGCCCAGTGATTTATTTTTCAACTTAAAGAATTGTTTTACGTTTGACACAGCACAGATGGGAGGGAAAAGCATGCACTTCAGACAAAACTCCACTCAATTGACTAAATGCAAACTTTGGGTTTAGCTATTGTCCTTTTTTGTCTCATCTAAAAGTCTCACTAATGCACCAAGTTTTTTCTCTCAACAGAATGTGAGGCAAGCGGTAATACTGACATCCTTGAAACTCACCCCGGTGGAGACTTCTGTGGCGACAGTAAGAATCTTGAATTTGATAGACTGATTTCGGCGCTTCATTTGGAACAGAAGCCCGCTCATAAGGGCCAATATGTTTTTTAACTTGTTCGTTCTCATTCGCAGCAATCATCCTGAGAAATATTGCTCCCATGAGCACCGTGGAAGGCATTATGACCGTCCTGGCACCGTATGCTAATCTTGCTCCGAACAACATTCGATTAATCAAGGACAAACAGACTGGGCAAAACAGAGGCTTTGCCTTTGTTCAGCTGTCTTCCCCCCTGGTATAGATATATTTGCATATAAGTTTGTCTTGCAATGTCTATAATGGGACATTAAATATGTTTCTGATGTATTTGTAAACACAGGAGGCCTCGCAGCTGTTAACAATCTTACAAGGACTGCAGCCTTCGCTGAAACTGGACGGGAAAACAATTGGGGTGGATTATGCCAAGAGTGCAAGAAAGTGTGTAATCGTCCCAATTTGGTTTGTGACTGACAGGTGGCTATATAGAGTATGTGTAATAATGATTTAATTTGAACTCTAGGGATCTCTTGCTCCCTGATGGGAATCGCGTCAGTGCCTTTTCTGTTGCAAGCACAGCTATTGCGGCAGCTCAGTGGTCCTCAAGTCAGGTAGAAACATTTTCTGTCTTTTTTTTTTTTTTTAAACCATTTCTGCAGGCTTATGATTTGTGTTTCTTTTTCAGCCACAACCAACTTCAGAAGGAATATCCGAGTACAGCCTCTTGCACGAAGGCTACACACCAATGTCACAGGTAGAACAGAAATGGTCGCTATCGTAAAGACTCTGAATTGGGAGTTCTGTACAGGCTAATTTAGGGCTGCGCAAGTCCAGGCCTTGAAGGCCCATATCCAGCCTGTTTTTAATGTAAGCCTCCTTCAATGCACCTGGTTCAATTCATCAGAATCTGTGTCAGGCACCTGTAATAATGTCAAATAATGTGGTGTGCTGGAAGCTATCTTTGAAAACAGGTTGATAGGGGCTCTCAAGGTCTTGGGCACCCCTGGGCTAACACTTACCTAGTAAAAAGTGGTTTATAGTGCCATCTAGTGGCAGAGCTGCATATGGTCGCGAAAGCCATTGATTGGAAGGTGCTTGTCATTAAAACTTTACTGGTATTTATTGACCTTTCTGCATTTGTTTCTAGGCATACTATCATCAGGTTGCAGGAGCTAGCACCTCACAGGAGAACGGTATTCTTGGAGGTATCAAATGCTAAAATTGTCATTTTGTTTTTACCTTGACTTGTAGCTACAATAAAAAAAAAATCATCTGCATTGTTACAGCTGCCCCTGGTATGAAGATTGTTCCGACTGCTGCTGGTGTAGTTCTCTCCCCTGCCGTCCAAGTTTACCAACCCCATATAATTGGCCAGCCTGCACTTGTAATGTTTTTTTTTCCCCTCTCTCTCCCAAGTACCACTCATGGAATGAATGTTAGAGAGGTGAAATAACCATCTTGCTTGCAGGCATTGCAGCTGGCCCAGCAGTTGGAGGCCAAATCTCAGGCAGGACAATTCCCAGTTACTGACGCTGTAACTGTTGCTACGACAACAGCTGTCACTACAGCGACAACCTCGGGGCAAACTACAGACACAGCTACGGGTATAAACATTTTAACTATTATTACCATGTTCCCCTGTTGCTATTTGGATTCTTAATGTCGTGTAATTTACACAGTTGTTCCAGATACATCCACTTATCAGTACGATGAATCATCTGGCTATTATTATGACCCTCAAACCGGCTTCTATTACGACCCCAACACACATGTAAGCAGCGAACAATTTCAAAACAACTGTCAATGTTTGGTATTACACCTTGTGTTGTTTCCTTCTCAGTATTACTACAACTCTCAGACTCAGCAGTATCTTTACTGGGATGGTGAGAAGCAGACGTACGTCCCCGTCTCAGTCGATGCAAACGCAGCAGCAGCTTCCAGCGCAGCAACCAAAGAAGCAAAAGAACCTCGTGAAGGAAAGGAAAAGAAAGAAAAGCCCAAGAGCAAAACTGCCCAGCAGGTAGTATGTTTCCTCAACAGTAGCAAAATATTTTCTTCCTGTTGACGTAATTGTCTAGTTTTGCTGAAAGTTTTAATAAGCAGAATGAGAAGTTCAATTTTTTTTAATCTTGATGGAATAATTTATTTTTGCAGATTGCTAAAGATATGGAACGCTGGGCTAAAAGTCTTAATAAGCAGAAGGAGAACTTCAAGAGCAGCTTCCAGCCAATCAGTCAAGAGGAAAGGAAGGAGGCTGCCGCTGCTGATGCTGGATTCACGCTATTTGAGAAAAAGGTACACAAGTATATGATTATTGTATGTCGGTATTTGCAATTCCATGTCTAAGCGGATGGGCTACATTTTCAGCAAGCTGGAGTTCTAGACAGACTCATTCCAGAGATGATTAATGTTCCTGAAGAGGAAGCGACCACTAGCTCCGCTCTCACCTCCAAGGTGAGTGGTTTGTCTCACTTGGGGCCCCATCAATTTGTCATTTGCCTCTAGTGGTAAAAGTGATGCATTTGTGCTGTTAGTGTGGCCTAGTGGCAGCCTACAGCGGCGACAGCGACCCCGAGGACGCAGCTGACGGTGGTGAGGCAGGCCAGGACAAGTTGACCGACTGGAAGAAGCTCGCCTGCTTGTTGTGTAGGAGGCAGTTTCCCAATAAAGAAGGTCTGATACGACATCAGCAGCTGTCTGACCTCCACAAGGTAACAAATAATAATTTTGTGCACTCATAAAAATGTCGCGATTTTTTTTTTCTTACATCAGATGTTCTCTTTTAGAAAAACCTGGAGGTTATGCGACGATCCCAAATGAGTGAAGCTGAACTTGAGGAGTTGGAGAGAAGAGAAACAGAGGTTTGACAAAGTTGTCTTTTTTGACTTTATGTATGAATTAATGAACTCATTTAATCTGTTTGTTTTTAGTTGAAGTACAGAGACAGAGCTGCCGAGAGACGAGAAAAATATGGCATCCCTGAACCCCCGGTTCCCAAAAAGAAGAAATACAGCCAACCAGCACCAGTTGTGTACGCATTTTTTATTACTTTTAACACCGCATCGTTTAGTTGCGTGTTCTATTTGAGTTTTAACCTCGTTCTTCCTTTTCTGTAGTAACTACGAGCAGCCCACTAAAGATGGCCTCAACAGTGATAATATTGGCAGCAAAATGTTGCAAGCTATGGGCTGGAAGGAGGGGAAAGGCCTCGGTCGCAACCAGCAGGGCATCACTGCACCCATTCAGGTATTTGATAACATTCGTTTCATATCAACTTGCTGTATGCAAGTTAAGAACAGGGAGATTATTCACGCGCCCTTCGTATCACACTTCAAGGCACAACTGAGAACCAAAGGAGCCGGTCTTGGAACTAAAGGCAGCAATTACACCCTCTCAGCATCAGACACGTACAAAGATGCCGTTCGCAAAGCCATGTTTGCCCGCTTTACTGAACTGGAGTGATCAAGATGAGCAGAGGACTACTTTTTCTATTTCTTTGGAGTGGTAGAGCACATTCTTCCGTATGTGTCCATTTCTTCGCCTTGAGCCACAGCTGCTGGAGCATCCAACAGAAGGAAGTTCACCTGGAAGCATGTGAAAATGAGTAAATATAATTTATGTTGTACATATGCACAGTCAAAGTAATTTGTGTTTTAAATATTTTTTTGTGTTACTCATAGGATATTCCTTCAGTCTATCAGAGGTTGTACAGTTTATACAAAAATTTTTGTCTGTTGACAGCAAATAAACTACACAAAAAACTTTTTTCTCGTTTTATTTTAAGAAAACTTTCACCTGCTATGTAAATGAAATAAAATATAACTGCAGTGAGCATGTGAAATGTACTGTACATATCCAAAGGCCCATCTTGGTTCTGAACAAAAAATAAATACTCCCAGTTTCTTTGCTAACAGTTGTAAACATGTCCGTGTAAATACATTTGGGATGCTTATTATGCACCATAAAGGCCTCTGCCGTTTAATATCAACTTGTAAAATGAGGTCAACTTTTTTACTTTTTTTAACTGGAGACACATAAATTATGTAATTATCCATTATAAAAACAATAGTATGTAGCTTTACAATGGGCGGAGTCTGTTATAAATGTGTTTACATTTCTGAGGGGAAAGTGGCAGATGTAGTTTTATTATTACAAGTAACTCGCGCTTAATGCAAAGGGCTTTCGATCCAACGTCACCAACTGCCAGTCCGCAGCCCGGTACTGGGCCGCATCCGAAATAATGAGCCATTTCAGTTTTTTGTATTATCCAAGTCTGAAAAATATTTTATTTTGAAAACTGGCCAGATGGATTTGTTTCTGTCTGTACTCTATAGTATAGAGTACCAAAATTTCACAAAGAAGTAAAATGGGTAAGAAACAGACATCTTTTGGAAGGAGACAGGATATGAGCCTCCAATTTTGAAGAAAAAGAAAGGCGTCCTACTTGAAATGATGACCTTTCACAGTTAGGACTTCAAGCGCTACTTCCTCCAAAAATGATCCATAAACTGACAATGGGTTCTCTACTTTTTTTCTTTTTTTTTACCAATCCAGATGAGCTCGCAAATGGCGGCAGCCTCAAAAGTATTTTCGAGACTCACTACATCCCATATGGGTAAAGACAGAAACAAGCTGATGGCTCCCAATCGTTTTCCGTTAATGGGGAGTTCAAATTCTATGCGCTCTTAATATTTGCATCCCATCAACAATAAAAATCTCGACTGGTCAGTGGTGATTAAAAAAAATGGGAATAGCTGGCTGAGATGACCAATCACAGCTCACTTGTTGTTTGCGCTTGGTCATGTCACATTCACAATCTGATTCATGAGTGGTTGTTCACTGAGTACTTACCTGAGTAATTGTTTTTTTTTTTTTTTCAGTGGACAGCAAGTGGCAAAATGGCCTCTCCTGAGTTCATATTTCACAAATGCAAAATTAACAAAAATACTGTGTTTACAGTTAAATAGTGGGACTATAAAGACCATACATAGTGTATTTTATCCATCCATCCACCCATTATCTTGGCCTATCCTCACTTGGGTCGCAAGCTTGCTGTAGCCTATCCCAGATGTCTTCGGACAGTAGGTGGGTCTTCGGTTGCCAGCCAATCACAGGGCACGCCAAGGCAAATGACCTAAGTAGGCCACTTGATTTCACCTAAAAGTTATGTAGTGAAGACGTGTTTAGTGGCAATTTTTCTTCTGTTGTAAAACTCTGCCCAGCTCTTGGATGGGCTCCGGTTATATGCAGGTGTAGCTAAAGAAATGGCCGGTCCCTGCCTGTGTACTATTTGGGGCTGCCCTTTTCACCTGTTGCGGCGGAAGACTGCCTATTGTTTTCGGGTACGTGTAAGCGCACGCAAACCGGAAATTGACCATGCACTATACACTTAACAACCTTGTGTTTTGGGGACCGACATGATTTACATCCTTGCAGCGAGGCATGGTTGACAATGATGTCATTTAGAACCCGCGTGACGCTGAGCAGAAACATGATCGTGATTACGCACAGGCTTCTCCGTGCGTAAATGGTTTTCCACTTGAGCTACACGAGGAGGTGGCGGTGAACGAGCAGGAAGCGTTGGTGAGTGGGTGGGTGCCTGGGGGGGTTGGAGAGAGCAACCAGAGGAGGCGGATCTTCTTCAACCCCCACAGTTTGGACTGCAACGTGCTTCACAATGCTGACCATTTCTCCTCAAGCATTGCTCGCTGCTACCGAAGAGAGCGACCCTCCAATTGAGCGCAAAACTCCCTAATTCGAATATAGACGCGAAAGAAGACCACTTCGTCGTCATCACAGTGCCTGAGGAATTAATCCCAAAACAGATTCCCTTTTGGTAAGACATGTTTCCTTTTGTGTGTGTTTTGTTTTATGATTTGGTTCTAAATTACTGCATTTCATTGTGTTTGTATTGCCCATGCGTGCACTGCACTGGATTGATCCGGTTGAGGGGACCAGTAGATTAAAAATATAAAAATAAATCGAAAAGAGATCACACATTAAAGAGGCTGATAATTTGAGAATCATCTATCGGCACATAAAAGTAGATTATTTTTTTTAGATGACTCTTAATTTATAAGAATAATAATGATCATATTAATGATAACCGTAAATAGAAACAAGCTGTTTGAGAGCGCCAAGTCCACATGTCACGACCATGTGGCTCACTGACAGATTGTGCTCCATCTTTTATTTCACATGGCTGCAGAAATGTATAAAGTGCTCAGGTAATTTACGTTTTTCATTCAATGTATAAAATGCTTAGGTAATTTACGTTTTTCATTCTAATTTGTACGGCAGCATAAATATATATGCGTTTAAGAAACAGAAATCCAATAACTCTTTTGGTTAATCTTATTCAAAATCGTATGTGCATTACTTAATATCTTAGTACTGTATGTGCAAATGATAGGGACCTGTTGTTGCTGTTGACATATCTGCATTACACTTCTGTGGTTCTGGGTTTGAAGCTCTTTTCCCCCACGTATTGTGGCTTCCTTTCATTTTCTGAAACATGCATGACAGGTTAATAAGAAACAGAATTTTCTTGAATTATCACTGGGCATATGGAGATGTGTCCTACGATTGAATGGCAACCAGTCCAGAGTAGACCTGTCACTGTCAAATACTTTATAATCGATTATTGTAGCGATTATTCAATGGAATAATCGGCTCCAATTTTGTTTTGCATTGAAGTGTAATAAAACATTCGTATTACTTTTTGTTTACCTATTATTGTGGTGTGTATTTAATATTGTTTACTTATTCAAAAATAGCTAAACAACAATTAAACAATATCAAACGATTTGGCTAGTGATTCAGTCGTTGTTTTCAAAATAAAAGCAAGCGCGTCCAAATGTCTTATTTTGATTAAACATAAAAGATAATTGGTCAGTTTTCATGAAGGCCTAGTCAGCTCTAGTCCTAGTACATCACCTGATTCTTACCCATAGTCGGCTAGGAAAACTTCCAGCTTGCTACGATTCCAATGAGGAGAAGCCACTTTGAAAATGGATTCATTATATTTATTGATATTTTGTTGCCGCTGTTGTCGAATTCAACACAAAGGGCAAAAATGTTCTGTGAAAGTTTGTGGCACTCGATGGACACTTGATTAGGTACACCTGCACTACATGGCAGTGACATGAATAGAACCCAGGATGAGCATGTCACTATGATGCCTTCTAAAGCTTTTGTTAGTGCGGTAATGGGGTGCACTCACAAACTTACTGTGAATGCATAGCCCTCATCTGTTAGAATGGATGTCTGTTATATGTGGTGGCCTCATGGAATATGTTGATATTCTGATGTGGAGAAGGGGCAGGGGGGGTGCCACGTGCCCCCCCCCCCCACTTCACACCCCCCCATCATACACAACACACCTTTGCACGCCACTGCAAGATAATGAAGTCCAATCCAAGATGTGAATCAAAAATTTAGCAGTTTCTGTGTCTTGAGCTGTTTCTCGAAGCAATTTCGACATAATGGAGTGCTCTACTTGACTGCATTGTGCAGATGTGCGGGTGATTCCGTCTCCTTTAGTTTGCAATCTGCAAAAGTCCAACAGTACAGTACATCAGATTTGAGCTACACACCCACGATATGGTCATTTTTGGGGGGAGAATTATAAATGTAGTGTAGAGAAGTAACATCCTAAAATTTGGTGTATCTGTAGCTTGCTCAAGTTTTGCAGTTTCTGTATTGTTTTGAATGTGTTTGACCAATTTATTGGCCGGATCCACTGGCTATTTTAAAATCTGGAAAAAAAAAAAACATGTTTTGGGGCCAATTTTCGCCTTTTTTTTAAAAGACACATTAGTACATTACAACAACAACCAAAAAAACTGATTTTCATTTTTTTCTGCACATTTTTGTTCATTTTCCTCTGCGGTGAAGTTAATCAAAGTGTAAAACACCAAGTAATACAAAATATGTACTTTTCATGCCAAATAATAAAAAAAATCCTATATTTTAAATCTTTATTGTAACCATGGAGGGAGCAAAACAGTTTCATTAATAATATGCATTTGTACTTCAGATGTTTAAAATGATTTTATTCTTACAAATATTGTTGCTGAAAAAAAAAATCCAAATTGGTCAGTCTGTAGTTGAGAGTCAAGCGAGGACATTGTTTTTGACTTTGGCTCCCAATTTGAAGACCAACAACTAGCTGTATGGATTTTTCCTGCTGGTCAGCGACCTCTGCATGGCGCAGCAGTTCAAGCAGACGTGCACGGGTGTTTTCGTCAAACGGGAGACAGCCAGCTGCGCTGTAGAAATAGAACATCGAGGGTACAGCGGAAATTCAATGTCACATAATTAGTCCGAAAATTGTTAATCACGGACTAGGATTGATGTCTGTGTAAGGCAGCGCAATTGAACGCTCTTCATGGCAACAGTTACAATAAACTAAAGCTGTTTAACTTTGTTTTGATCTTCCGTGTGAGGGCCACACGCTCCAATCCTTTTGTCCACATTTCTGTACGGGATTAGCTAAATTGAGCGTTTAACAACTTTATTCAACCGTGATTTGGTGTGCAACATTCAGCTCTTTATTGATAACTAGATTTTTTTTTCTCCTCCCCACTGATTAGTGTTCTATATGTAGGGCTTGACTGGCCATCTGGGATACAGGTCAGATGGTCTGATGCGGACCTATTCATTTATTATATTGCTCTTTTTTTTTTAAGAATCCATCCTTAGCATTAAAAGTGGCCTGCAGTTAGTTTAAGTTCAAGCCATTGTTTCTACACCATACTTGAGGCCAACCACTAAGTTTCCGTGATGGCTCAATGATGGAAATATACTACAAATGCTGTGTGAACAGACATAACCGTGGCCCCAATTTTGCTAATCTCTGTTGGGAAGAGGTTACTGACAATGGACTTTGGATGGACAGGGAAAATATTTGCTTGTTGTAGAAATGTGGAACAAAGACTATGTTGTATTTTTGTCAAATGTTTCATAGATGTCTCTGGCAATGTTCAGAATAATTGATTTGGTTTTCGCCTTCCCTCAGACTCCTTTTTTGTTGTACAGAATCTAATGTTAAATGGGCTCCTTTCATGAAGTCTTCTGACTGGAAATTAAACTTACTCTCTTACTGGCTGACTTTTCTTAGTGGAAGCAATGTAAGTCAGGTGGCGTGCTTTATATGTGGAAAAACAAAAACAAAAAAATCATTTTAAAAATTAAAATCATCAATTAATTAAATTAAAATCGAGCCCGAGTTGTGAGTGATTCAACAGCGCCTTTGCAAGGCTGAGGGTCATTATTGCACTGATTGCTTGAGGCATGAGAGTAGCAGAGTGTAAATGCAATATTTAAACCTAACGCAAGTGTAATAGAAACCTGAAATGTTCCTCAGCAATACAGTTGGGCAGACGCAACGATTCATGTTGCCAACAGCTGGTTACAGAATATTTTTTCATAAAAATGCCAACAAGCAGGTGGCCCACTTGTGATTAATGTCTGCTACATGTCTCCTCATGCAACTAACTAGTCCTGACTACATTTACAGTGTGCCCTTTTGTTCAATGTATTTTTTTAAAGCTCACACGCACCGTTGTTATTATTTATGACTTATCCATTTATCTTAAAAAGACAATAATACTGTATTTGAAACATGAGTATTTTGAGCCATGCATGTGGTCACGGAACAAAATAAACTAATCTTAAGGCATAGTCGCAGTTGGGCAATTACCAGATCTGCTTTTTGCAGATCTTTTTATGGAAACTGTCGGCCATTATTTGCAGAAAAGCCTGCTTATTCACATCTTTCAACCTATTCAACCTATTTTCCTGTTTTTTTTTTTCACATTTATTTCTTCTTTTTTTTTCCACAGCAATTATTAAGTTTGTTTCATACTTTGGCTATTTGTGTTCAGGCCCTATTATCTCAAAGTTATGGGAAAATCACAAATGTTGTCTGAGTTAAAATGAAGAGTATATTTGATGTTTTTACAATGATGATCATTTTTACTGTTTAATTTTCTACTATATGTATAAAATATTAAATCGCACTTAGTGGATGGTTGGAGTGATAGTCAATTGATTATATATTTATTAAATTTATGTTGCTGCTTATTAATATAGAGATTTAAGGTGAGTTAATCTTTTGAATTGAACGCTTTCGAGTCTTTGTGCTGGACTGCAAACTTATAATGAACATGTTTACAACTTAAGAGCTAAAAACAAAAAGTCAAAAGTGAGAATTAATGAAAAACATTTAAATAATGGCTTGTTCTTAATAACTCAACTCTCCTATTGGCCTGCCTGAAATTGCAGGTGTAATCAAATGAAGTGGCTATTGAGTCCATAGATATTGATGCTGTGTTGCCGTCCTAAAGTAAACTGCTGACAGGGGAGCATGTGTTCCTGTGGACTGGCAAGGCACGTGGCCGAAGATGAGCTGACACTGCCAGGCGCTCTGGACAGAACCTCGTGCCTGTTCTTGATCGACCATGGACACATGTGTCACCTCCCCTAACCACTTGTCCAATTGACACAACGGAAAATGTTGGGAAATCTTCAACAGTCCTGGCGTCTATGTATTTGCTTGTACATTTTCCACTCACCTGTTCAAACATTTCAAAATTCGCAGCGAGCCGTGCAGATTGAGCTCCAATAAAGGAAAATTGATCATACAATAACTACAGAGCCCCTCATGCTCAAGACTCTGCAGAAGAAGACTTGGCATTTTCATGTAAGAGCTTTAA
Organism: Hippichthys cyanospilos; assembly: GCF_059441005.1. Classification (NCBI taxonomy): domain Eukaryota; kingdom Metazoa; phylum Chordata; class Actinopteri; order Syngnathiformes; family Syngnathidae; genus Hippichthys; species Hippichthys cyanospilos. The sequence continues at coordinate 18,378,526 of NC_142377.1, forward strand.
CAAAAAAGAGACTTCAAATTGATTGATTGATCATATATATATATATATATATATATATATATATATATATATATATATGATCAATCAATCAAATTTTATTTGTATAGCCCTAAATCACTGAAGTCTCAAAGGGCTTCACAGATGAAAAGAGATCATGTCGAGACTTCTTTTTCAAATATATAATCGACTTTTATTATGGTTCACGTCACAATCACAGAGAATGGCTCTGCCTAACTTGTTGTTGATCAGCCACACAAAGACTTTCCGTCTTGAATATTGAAGTGGTTTAATCTGATATGAGTGTCCGTGTTGACTGTTTTTCCGAGTTTTTGTCCAAGCCAAGAGAGGAGGACAAACTGCTCCTATGAAAATAAAAAAAAACATAATAAATAAAAAAAAAAAGGTTAAAAAACAGAGAAGGGTTATTTCTCAGAATCATCTTTTAGATCCGTCTCAGGATCGGGACTCGAGAACCCATTCTGATTTGAGTCTGGAACAAGGGGTAATTTTCCAACTTCTCACTTTATATGTGGGTTAGGTAGGTTAGGTAGTCTACCCATCAGCACCACACTCCAGCAGTATCTGTGAGGCCCCGTGGAGATAACATAAACTCTTAGATTGTTCTCCAAAGATGGACAACTAGTACTGTGTATGATTGGATGATTTGTTCATATGAACTACTGTGACATTAAGTAAGTAGCCAAACCATGTTGTTTGTCCACTTTGCTGTTTGTGTAACACATTTTTCTTCTCCATTAGAGACACAGAATTTCGCTGACAAATAACGATCCAAAGAGTGTCCGCTACTCCTTTGACGATGGAGCAAGCTCAGTCAGAGATGAATATCTTATCCAATGGGAAAAGCCATAACCTCGGAGACGACATTGACGGGCCGATGAAGACGTCGCTGGAGGATGATTTGTGAGTGTTTTTTGTTCTCCACGAGCATGTCAGGGGCAATTTGTGCCATGAATTTGTCATTGCTAATGATCTTTGTAACAGGTTAGGCGAGTGTTGACTAAATGCCTGTTTGCTTTTGTTTTTATTATTGCATGTTTATTTTGTTGCCTCAATGGGTGGATCCTTGCACAGAAATGGCACTCAAACAGTAAGGTATGATGGGTTTAAACATTTCAACTTAATGTACAGTTGTTGGTCTGAATGAATGATACGGTTTGAACAATATTAACAATGGAGCAAGTTTTTAACATTCACTTGAAGTTTTGTAATGTCACCCGTCCCTCATTAGATTTGATGACCCCGACGGAGGGATGGAGAATGAGGAATTTTTGCCCAGTACTGATGGAAAGAAACCAGTTCGATTCACAGACGTGAGAAAATACAAGTCTCCGCCTTGCCGGTTTGTTTATTTGTTATTATATATTTGTTTTTCGCTTCAGTTCGAAGGGAAAACCTCCTTCGGTATGTCCGTCTTCAACCTTGGCAATGCCATTATGGGAAGTGGAATTCTGGGATTGGCTTATGCCATGGCCAACACTGGCATACTCCTCTTCTTGTGAGTAGTACCAACAATACTCTGTCCTATTTAGGATCAAATAGAGTGACAGTATGAAAAGTGTGCGATTTTCAACTTGACAATAATGGAAAAATATCTTTCTAAAACTGCTTAGTTAAATTCAGCTAGCCATTAGAGGCAAAATGGTTTGCATGGCTCACCTTTTTTCTGGGTTTGGTCATGTGATTTTTGCTAGCTGAGCTGTGTTTAGTTGCTACCTGAGCCCTAAGTACATGTGATGTCGTTTCAGTTGACAGCAAGTGACAACATGTGTTTTTGATACATACCAGTACTTTTACATGAAAATGAATTTAGTTATCAAAAGAGTAAAGACTAAATATCTTTTGGCTGCTAGAAATGACTAAATTGGTTTAGTATCCCTTTCATGATGAGAAAGGCCTCCCGAATTTAGCATACGGAATACCAGTTTAATGGTCACAGACAGTTTTTCAACATCAAATTCTCAAAAGTCATCTGACCTGCTTTTTTTGAAGCCTGTCTTAAACTTACGGTTTTGTTACAGTACAACATAATATACAACAGTATTCAAGGCTATAGATACCCACACATTGATGGAAATGCCATTTCTCATAACAAACAAGCGAGTGAACCCACTGTTCTGCATTCCTATTTGGTCAGAGGGTGCACCCACATCTATCCCCTTTCCCAAGCTCTTAGCTCTACTCTGTATTTCTGGGTGGGTGAAAACCTTGTAAGCTGACTGACATGTTTCTTGAGGCTAAACCCTGAGAAAGCTACAGCATTTAAATGTTTCGAATTGTGACTGTGCGCCTTCTCAATAGACGGTTGTTGTACTTAATGAAGTGAAGGTAGCATCTGCAGAATGTCTTAGAAATTCAAAATGAGAAATCAACAAAAAAATGTGCCATTATAAACCACTACAAAAAAGCACTACTAAAAAAATGCCAATTTTTGTTAGGTTTATCTCATTGGCTTGTCCCAGGTGAGGCATGGATTTTAAGGTTAAGGCCAAACGTTGAGGTAATAAAGATTCCATGTAGGTTGATAATTATACATCCAAACAGAGGTTAGGAAAGCTTGCTGCAGTGCCAAATTTTGAAGTCTCAGTGCATGAAAGTAGCTCAGCCAGCTGAGACGGATATTAGCGTCTTTAGCTATAACAATCCTGACACGTTTACACCCTGCATTCAAGCAAACAGGCGGGCAGACTAAATGGCCAGCGGTTGCCAAGTTCACGTACCATGAGGACATGAATGAGCAAATCCAGATCCCACATTAGGGCTGCATGTTGGACTATTTTGGGCTGTGGCCTTTATGGAGTCTTTAAGGGAGTATACATATTGATGGGTTTATTATGGGACATGTTCTCTTTTGAAATGCTGGCTATCAATCCTGATGCGTTTTTCTCTGGCTCAGGTTTAGGGAGCCTCATTTTTAAATGATTCTTTCCCGAGTTTGAACCATTGTAAAAACATAAATCAATAATTTGTGCAGTAACATCTTAACATCATTAGTATGAGCAGAAATTAATGGTCTAGTTAACAGTTTAATTCTAAAAAGCAAATGAGAAATTATGCACTGTGGTTCCCCATTAATGCTTCTTTTAAAAAAAGACATTTCATGAATTTTCACAAGTACTTAACAACATATGCAGGCACAGTCAAGCATAAAAAACAAAACAACCGCTGATGTAATCTGAAATGGTGAAACATAACACAAATACACAAATTGCTTTACTGTTTTATTACAAAGGAGCATTATGGCAAATGGCAGCTACATAGCTAGCAAATGGCATGAAAAGCTAACACTACAACAGTCTAGATTTTTACTCAGTGCCCTTTTTTGTCAAACATCAAAAACAAATGAACTCGATTGTGTGACAACAGTCGCGCATGATCCAAACAAGCTCCAGAAAAGTTCCAAAATAAAACAATTATGTAACACATCAAAAATATAACACATAACTTAATGCCAGACAAAAGTAGTTGGAAGTAGTTGAATCGCCTTAGCAATGAGTGTAATAAGTAGAATACATAATATTATATGTAAAGTTACTTACTTACTCTAATTAAATCATGTTGCAGATTTCTTTTGACTGCTGTGGCTGCCTTGTCCTCTTACTCCATTCATCTGCTACTCAAATCTTCCGGCATTGTGGGTAAGAATGTCTTAACCTTATTTAAAGAAGCTTTCAACATCACTGAACAGTCAAATGATCGTCTCCGCTACCAATTCATTGCAATTTATATAATGAGTGATACTTTTTGATTTCAGGGATTCGAGCTTATGAACAGTTAGGGTTCAGGGCCTTTGGTACTCCTGGAAAAATGGCTGCAGGCATTGCAATCACTCTGCAGAACATTGGAGGTGAGACAGCGAATCATCTTACACTGGGATTCATTTAAAACATTGAATTTATCGCACCATTAGCAGGCATTTATGACATCAGCCTCTGTGAAATGTATCCCTAGTGTTTAAGGCAATATTTTATTCAAACTTAGATGAATACTTCAAAACTGATAAGACAGCTCTTTACAGTGTAGATGTATAACATCCGTCTCGATTTTCAAAACGTGAGTGAAGGTGCTATTTATATGTTTCACTCATCAGCAGTTACCTTGTTTGGAAATTGAAGGAAAGCGCCATTACAAAAAGCGTTTGTTATTTAGAAATAACAAAATGGACCAGGTCCTTCATAGATGTGTTTTCTTTTGCATTTTCAAATTTGAAATATGTAAAACAGTTGATTTTATTCATAAAATAATCATTCAACAATTGTTCTTGTTTTACCTTTAGTTAACCGTTTATCCAAAGTGCTCTCATCTAGGGTTGGGTTGCGGGGACAGCAGCTTCAGCGTACAAGATGGTCCCAGCAGACCCTCACTATATGTTTGGGTCTGCCAGGGCAGACCGGCATGCTTCTCCACCATCGGAGCCCACACACCACCATGTGGTGATCAGATGACAGCTCCGCCCCTCTCTGCACCCGACTATCCAAAACATGCGGCCGCAAATATGATGACATGACTACAAAGTCGATCATTGAACTGCAGCCTGGGATGTCCTGGTGCCAATTGCACATATGGGCACCCTTTGAACATGGTGTTTGTTATAGACAAGCCGTGACCAGCACAGAACACCGCTTGGTAGGGGTGGGTGGGCCGTTCCTCCCAATTACACCTCTCCAGGTCTCATTGTCATTTTCGACATGAACATTGAAGTCCCCCCCTGCAGAATGAGGGAGTCCCCAGAGGTAGGGCTCCCCAGAGAACAAGCTTCTGTAGCCAGGGATCAGACTGCCAACTGCCTTTGTCTGCTGTCCAACTCACACAGCACTCGACCTTTGGCCTCTCCCACAAGTGGTGAGCCCATGGGAAGGGGTGATTGTGGGAGGAAATCAGAGTTTCTTGAGAAAACACACACAGGCACAGGGATAAAATGCAAACTGCACAAAGGAAGGATAGAAATTTAACCTGGGACTTCTGAACTGTGAGGCGGATGTTCTAATGAGTCTGCCACCATTCCGCCCAAATCAAGAACTAAAATAATCAATTATTCCAGGTAATAAAATACAACAGTAATTATTTTACAATTTTATTACCTCAACTAATCAGTTATTTTAGTCCTGTAGTAGCTAGAGTTATCATTTACTTTAGCACTTAAATAAATCAGGAACTAAAGTACCGGTAGTAACATAACTGATTACTATAGGACTTAATTACTTAGAGTAATTGACTACCCTGATCGTAAATTACTAAAACTAATCGATTACTCGAGTACTTAATTACCTGTAATAACGGACTTTAGTTATTGTTTGATTTTGTGCCAGTTACTGTATTTTTAGATCCACATTAAGTCAAACACTTGGAAAAAAAAAAATTTGCCTAATCATCTCTTCATGATATTTGTGGATCATGAAATCATGAACAATTATTTTACAGTTAAAAAAGAAGGATGGTTGATGCCATATTTTAGGAAAATAATGATAAATCGTCCATAAATTGTTCTACTTCTCAACGTTTTTTATTACAGTTGGGCCCACACATGATTCTTTTTTTTCTTTGTGCCACAGCCATGTCCAGCTACCTCTACATTGTCAAATCTGAATTACCTCTGGTCATCCAGGCGTTCTTGAAGGCTGACCCCAACGCAGAGTGAGTATAGCAACATGAATAGCGCTACACTCGTGACTTCGCAGTGTTCCCGCTGGTCAAGGGCTTACCAGCTGGAATTGGAAAGGTGTGATGAGAATGGATGCTTGTGATTGAACGAGCATGAAGGGGGCTTGACTGTCGGCAGATTTGGTGTGGGCGCAGCGTGAACCTTCAGTCGGGCCATAGACGCTCTGCCGAGCGCACAGCCCTGCTCTGAGTTCCAGCCGATTGTAATTAAAAAAAAAAAAGAACGAAAAATACAAGCATCGCCCTCATAAATGACTTATGTAGCACACCTACCACAGAATTAAGTGTGGATGTACTACTGGGTGGGCAATGGAAGCACCTTTATTGTGAGGGTGTATTACGGTTATGAAAAACGTAATTGCTTTGAAGTTTTATTTGTTTGCAAGGTTGTGACCACAAATACCCCTCAAATAGGTCACGTGACAAATTATTAAGTCACATTTTCTGTGTCCAATTGGTTTCTTGTATGTCAAATCAGACGCACAAGATGTGACAAGTGACAGTTAACAAATACCTGTATAAGAATGTTGTTATTGATTTCTTCTCAAATTTCATTATTCATTATTCATACTGGTCCTATTTTGCCAAGTGGACAACTGTTTAGATGTACGCAAAGTGTACCTAACGATTATATTCTTCCTGTTTATCTCTGACGAACTGAAAATAATGGGCGTATGTCTTGTGTACATATTGTCCATATTCAACCTGCCGTTTCATCTCAGCTGAAGTAGATCAGCAAGTAAACATTTTGCCCCGGACTTTTCTCCTTCGATCTCCCGGGGGTTTTTGATGAATTTGTGGGGGAAAAACACCACTTTCAGGCTAAAAATGCATTGTAATGCATTGCGTTACTCTCATTTGTAACAAATACAATATTTTTATTTTTTGTGTGTAATATATTACGCTACTGCGTTAATGCATTACAGTAATTATATTACTTTTTGAATGCATTACCTCCAGCACGGCATCTAACACCGACATTCCAATTCACTCAGTATTTTTTTTACTCATTTCATGCTGATATTTTTTTCCTTTTTAGGGTATGCCAAAATATATTGTTAAGTTGAATGACTTTTCACCAGATACATAAAAATAAGTGATAGTAACAGGCGGTGTGACACAATGTCTTCATTCCAAGTGTGAGGACAGGTTGCCCCGGAACCGCCCCTCATCAAAAGCACATACGCTGCTTGCCGCACCTCCTGTTCCTTCAATTCATGGCGTTGAGCGGCGAGCATGGAATGCGAAGCAGGGAGTCGTGTTTTTTTTTTTTTTATTTACAGACCCGCTTCTTAAAATAGCTGGCGATGACTTGCGGCTGATGAACAAAATGCCATCTACCACTTAAGAAGTAATTAAAATACTAGGATATAAAAGTATTTATAGTAGTACAAGATGCAAATATATTTCAAGAGGTAAAAATAAAGTGAACTTTGATTTGTCACACAAGGAGAAATTGAAGTCACATACATGAACTTGCACTTGACTCTTCTGGCACCAAGGCAAACAAAGTGTCACATATCAGTTGGTTACTGAATGCACATTTGAAAAGTAAAGATAATAACACTCAACAGGAGGTTTTGTCAAATATGAGAGCTACCTCGATATCATACAAAAAATAAGTTCAAATTTATCAACGGTCATTCATGGTTATGTTATCAAGTACAATACAGATAACAGTATACTGCATAACTGTAGCCATCTGGAAAACTGAAAAAATATTGCAAAAATTGCCCCCTAAATTGCTTCATTGATATATGATTAGTAATTTAATCTTCTAATTAAAAATATGCAAAAGCAGAAATAACATAGGACACATTCAGGATAGTTACTGAATTATTATTATTATTTTGCCTGCCATTAGGAGACACTAAAGCAAATGTTTGTATCTGTTCAATGTGTCATTATATGGATCAATTATGAAATACAACTGAAAATATGTTCATCAAGGGCTGTGCTCAAAATGAGTTTTATGAATAGACTATTAAATAGAAAAGATTTATAAAAAAAATACTGAAAACTAAAAGTAATGATTATATTTAATGAAACCCGAATGGTCCTTATTTTTACTCAGAAAACCTTCTGGCTACGACCCTGCATAGAACACATTCCATAACTACAAAGACCTCTATTTTTCTAAGGACCAGAAATATATTTTTTTCTTTTATTCTGTATACGGATATACAATATAAAATGTGAAAATCAGGAACTATAATGACCTGCTTTAAAGATGACTTGCAATTGTTGGGCTCAGAAAAGACACACATGCACACACACGCAAGAAACACACTCTTGAAGCTCAGTCCTGCTACGTAGATGGATGCCAACGATGGATGTTTGCACTTTACCATCATCGCCCCCTTGAGATGATATTTGTCTTCCTTGGCAGGCCAGTTGACGAATCGTTTTTTCCCCCCCACCATTAAGCACATCGTTGGCCGCCTGCCTCAAGGACCGATGACAACTGCGTATTGTCCATTTACTGTAAACAGTCGTGGAGGCGTGTAAAAACTATTAAAAAAAATGCTGGAGGGCCATTCAACAAAAGTGTAGGTCGGCAATGACGGATGCAACAGTAAACATGCTCCAAAAGCGGTAAAATTTGGGATTCGACCAAAAAAATTAAACATTTATGATCGTGTCAATTGTTTATGCTGGCATTATTTCATGCGTTTGAAATTAGAACAACCAACATTTGCAAGTTCTTGTACCATACACACCGTGTTTCTGCAGGGATTAGTTGAAATGTCATCATTGGCGAGCTTGTTGAATGCGGGGGGTTCACATTTGTAGCCGGTGAGTCAGAAACATGATTGGGGACTGAAATCGAGGCAATGCCAACATTAGCTATGTGATTGCAGCCGTGCGTGTTTTACAGGCTATGTGGCTTGCGGACGTCACATCAGTGTGTTGTTGGCTTAAGCTTGCCCTTCCTTGTGTGCAGCTGCACGCGTTCTCATAGTAAATCCTCAGTTATGTTGGATTCTATTTCAGTTCCAGACTCGGTGCATAAGCAAACTTCAACTTGAACATTAAATATATCAATATACCGTTGTTTCACGTGCACATTGAACAATATCTTTGTTTACATTACATTCTAAACAATGAGCTGACATTTTTTTCCTGTTCTTAACAGTCTTTGGTACTTGAATGGCAACTACCTGGTGATCATGGTCTCTGCCAGTGTCATCCTGCCCCTGGCTCTGATGAAGCAGCTGGGTGAGTGGATACTCGATCCCCTTGCACATACTGTTTGACTCAAAGTTCAAATATGCTTTCACACGGTAGCGGTGCGAGAGCATTTCACTTGGGAAGCGTAAACGATTAACCTTTCACATAGTTTAGAATGATCTGGATCACCATTTTCGCCCCCTTTCTTATAGCAATCTTGCAAAAGCTACTGCATCTTTCCTTTGTTGAAGACTCTTAACTCTCTGTACAGCAATTGAGAATATACAGTAAATACGACTCATCTATGAAAAAAAACAACAACATAAGTTGTATTTTGGGGAGTAAAATTGTTTCTTTAAAATTTTGTAAATAAAATAATAAAATAATAATATATATTAAAATAAATATTAAAATATTGTAAATTATTGAAACAGCATTGCTAATTAGCACAACGAAGCAAAAGGTTGTTGTTCCAAAACAATGTGCTATGTTGCTTTTAATTATATTTTTAAATAAGTTTGATTAATCAATGAGCCACTAATTGTTTTTATTTCTTTTTTTTTTCTTTGTTAGAAATATGAAACAAATACAATTTACATGCTAGCTAAAATCGGTGGAGCAGTGGTTAGTTCAGGGACCCGAGTTCAGATCCACCTCACTCTGGCTTTCTTGTGTGGAGTTTGTTTATTTGTTTTATATTAACTAATATTTTGCTGAAATTTGCTTAACCCTTGTGCTCAACGTTTGTTATCTTGACATTTTGAGTTCACCCAGCTTTTTTTTTTTTTCCAAATAAAAATTTGCTTTATTATCTCTATTTGTTTTGTGATTGGTGTGCACCGTACCCATTGTGTACTTTTCTTGAATAAAGTCCAATGAGATAGACTACACGTGCAGTAGAGTAATCAGATGGATCGGTCCTCAAAAAGCAACATGTCACTTTGATCCTGGAAAAGCAACATTTTTTACCTGTACACTTTTTACCTGTAATGATTTTACGTCATACGAACAGTTGCGAAAATAAACAGGTACCAAATTAGAAATTGTTACCATTCAGGCTCATCCCTCAAAAATTTTTCATGTTGTTCAAACCAGACTTTTTTTTATTGTTAGTAAAGTCCCTCATTCCTGCTTTTTTTCAGGTTACCTTGGCTATACCAGTGGATTTTCTCTCAGCTGCATGGTGTTCTTCCTCACTGCGGTATATAAAAAATATAAATGATCCACTTGTTGCGAATTTTGCCATTCAGCTGCTTTCAAATAAACTTTACCTTGTAAATGTTATGGTGTATCAAGGTTTTAGGTTTTGTGATAATATGCAAAACACAATATTGATGCTTTGCTAACATGGTTGCCCTCTCATTATTTCTTCCTTGCAGGTCATCTACAAAAAGTTCAAAATCTCCTGTCCCTTCGAGGAGTTCAATTCGTTCAACAACACCGCGGCCCACCACGGCCTGAATGTGTCGAGCCACGCTGGCGATCATCTTTTGGCTCATGAAGAGGACGACGCCCTTTGCGTGCCGCGCATGTTCACCATCAATTCACAGGTGAGCCCTCAAACATGATGTGGAACTTAAAGGGTAAGTCAAGCCAGTTATTTTTTTTTTCACAATAATATGTCTCGGGGCCCCGTATGTCTAAACATGGTATTCTAAAAATATATATATATATTTTTTTTTAATATAAATTACACTTCAAAATCTCCTTTTTTTCCCCACCTCATGGGGCGGCCATTTTGACACTTGCAGTTGACTGAAAATGACATCACTAATGTTCAGGCAATGGCCAATCACGGCTCAGCTTGCAAATGTCACGTAATAAAAAAAAGGGAGCCGTGATTGGTCTTCACTTGAGCCCTGACTTACTTTGTTGTCATTTCATAAGAAGCAAAATGGCCGTCTTCTGAGATGAACAAAAACAAGTGGATTTTCCTGCTTGCATAGAATGTTATTATTGAATATTTTTGACCTGATTCCCTCGCTTTTAGATGATGTCAGTGTTTGGGAAAATTTTACGGTGCGCGCCTTACTTTGTCGGATGAATTTACGAAGTCGATTTTAGGTCTACGCGGATAAAACAACGTTCATAATTCCAGTGAGGGAAAACATCTATCCACCATCTTTGAAATGAACATCTTGCTCTGATCTTGTAGGCTTAATGTATTGCGTGCTTCTCCACAGACAGCCTACACCATCCCAATCTTGGCTTTCGCCTTTGTTTGCCACCCAGAGGTCCTCCCCATTTACACTGAGCTCCGCAAGTCAGTTGTTTGTTTCCAAAATGCAAGTTTGAGTTATATTTAACCTCAAAATGCATGACACACATCTTTTTGAATCGCAGCCCCAATAAACAGAAGATGCAGAAGGTGTCCAACATCTCCATCTTTGTCATGTACACCATGTATTTTCTGGCAGCTCTCTTCGGCTACCTGACCTTCTATGGTGAGTACTATTTGAGTAGGAATTACATATCCACAATTTGGTTCATTATTTGCGGTTATCAAAAGGAGAGAGAGTGCTATTTTTAATTGTATGCAAACAATGTAAATGATAGGGTTAGGGTTATATTTAGATCAGTTTTATCATCCATTTTAAATGATAAAAGCTTCAAAATGTGGTAAAAAAATGACACTGACTGGCCTTCTTATTAGGTACACCTGCACAAGCATTCGATCCAAGTATGAGCTGTCAGTGATTTCACAAATTCTTCTGCATTCTGCTGGATAAATAAATGTCATGAAAAGCTTATCAGAGCATCTAAACGTATTTAGGGTTCGTCAGAAGCACATACTCTCAGTGACACAATTTTGAATATACTGTAATTCGGTCATTTTGAACACTTTCCATTTAATTACCATTATAATGGCATTCACACGTGTCCAGCTATTTATTTATTTTAATTTCCCCTAAAAAATCGTTTGAACATTTGTGTGTGTACTTCTTTTCTACTGTAAATAATATGACCAATATATGAATAGCAGCTGCTTTTCTAAGAATGAGAACCTGTTGATGAATAGTGTGCCAATGAGATGGGATGAGATGCATCTCTATATTTCAATGTTTGCTACCTTTCTGGATTTCTTCCTGCAGACAAGGTGGAGCCTGAATTGCTGCACACTTACAGTCGCATTGATCCTTATGACACGTTGATCCTGTGTGTGCGTGTGGCTGTCCTCACCGCCGTCACGCTCACCGTTCCCATTGTGCTCTTCCCGGTAAGTTTTGCTTTATTATGCGTGGAGACTACTATATAGCATCATAATGTGGCTAATCCCATTTTGCATTGTGCGCATACACAGGTGCGCAGAGCCATCCAACAGATGTTGTTCCCCACCAAAGCCTTCAGCTGGTTGCGTCACATCGCCATTGCTCTGATTCTGCTCATGTTTATCAACATGCTGGTCATTTTCGCTCCCAATATTCTGGGCATCTTCGGAATTATCGGTTAGTTGGGTGCAAAGCACCAACAACACCAACTAATTCAGTGTTTTTTATTTAACAATTTTAATTCAGCAACATACATTTATACTTAAGTCATAGACATTAGGTAATATTGATGAAATTAGATGGTTAAAAAAATTGTTATCAAAATAAGTTTTATAATTTTTGTGCTTGGGAAAAAAAAACTAGTTGGCTCAATCCATCTATCTGTTTTTTTGGGCTGCTTATTGTGTGTGTGCTGGTAGGACAAAGAGCTTCACAAAATGAAGCAAAGAACTTCCCAAAAAGCACTAGGGCTGTATTATCCAGGGGAAAAAAAAAGTCACCGCAAACAATCTACAGAGGCTCGATTTTAGGTGTTCAAATTTTAACCGTTAGAGGGCAGTCTACTCGTGAAGGAGAAGAAGCAAGTGATTTAAAGGGCATTATTTTATATGTAATGCACATGTAACATTATGTATCACAACCATAATTATATGGACGCTAAAGCTGATTGAGATTGCTAACCTGTTAGCATAGGCAACTCATGTTGAGACATATTATATCATTTTTTAAATCGCTGAGGGGGCATGACTAATTCATTTGATGGAATAATTAATAGGATAATTAATTTTAAAGATATATATGAATATAATTATTTTATCCTTTGCCCAGATAATAGTTTTGCATGTCTTTATGCTGTTGCTGATGTTTTGACTGTTAGTAAAAGATCAAAAAAAGAAAAAATCTTTATCTTGGCAGGCCAGTGACCACGTTAGATACACTTGACAATCTATCACATTTCTACTGTGCACATTTCTATTGTGTTTTTAGTGCTTGTACAGGTGCACCTAATGAAGTTTTTTAGTTACGCATATAGAATGATTATGACTTACTTTTTCCGTCTGTGTTTACAGTCTGAGTAATGTTTGACATGCCTCTATACCTGTTCAGTACCCTCACATGTAAATCTAAAAAAATGTGACCATTGCATGTTGACATAGAAGTGTGCGTGTGTGTCGGGGGTGGTAAATATTACTGTAGCTCTCATTTCACGGAACTGAGGTCATGTTTCTTTGGCTACGGGTGAAAGTTGAAAGTGTTTCTGTGTACATTCTGACAAGGACGTTTTCAAAGCAGCCGTGAGCTTGACAAACATGCAAGGTTTAAAACATAGAGTGCCTTTAAACATACCTAGTGGTATGGAGCTGGAACAGAGAGACTTCTTTTAATAAACGTTCACGCCTATGAGTATCAAGTCTACGTGTACCAAAGTGATAGATTCCTACCTAAAATGAGTGCATTGCTGTCATTATACAAATAATTAGAGATGACTTTTTTTTTTTTTTTTTTGGTTCCAGGTGCCACGTCTGCTCCTTGCCTTATTTTCATCTTCCCTGCTGTCTTCTACATCCGCATTGTTCCCAAAGAAAGTGAACCCATGTCCTCTGTTCCTAAGATCCTGGTGAGTTCATGAAGACCAGTTGACCACGTGAAGCCTTTGATGCATTGATGATGCTATTTCTGAACTTTTTTTTTTTTTTTTTTTTTTAGGCTGCCTGCTTTGCCGCCATGGGCGTCTCCTTCATGATAATGAGTCTTAGCTTCATAATAATCGACTGGACGTCGGGGAGCAGCAATGCCGGCGGGGGCCACTAGAACCTGTGTGAGAATTAAAAGCCTGTTCATAAAAATGCCAAGCAACATATCACACTTGTTTTGATAAAGCTGAATTAACATTTGACTGCAATGTTATACATATACAGTACATTCACTGGCCACCTGATTAGGTACACCTTATAATACTCAGTCATGAGAGAGGCATTTATAATTTTACAACCCTATGGTAGAAAACTTCACTGTATCACACTGATATTTTTCATGTTTTTCCTACTAAGGTAAGCAAAAAAGCAACTAACACTTTCGAGTGGGATGCAGTGCAGCTAACTACATACGTACACTATATATATATATATATATATATATATATATATATATATATATATATATATATATATCATTTGATTGTGGCCATTGAGTGTACAAGAGCAGAAAAGTGCTCTTTAATTTCACTGATTTACTAATGCAATGATAAGCTTTAAGCTAATCCAGCCATGAGCATTAGCAACTGGTACTGTAAAAACAATATTGTGTAAATTTACAAAGGGTCTAAAAGAGGCAAATAAGTTATTTTCACATTCACAAAGAAAGGAAAAATCCTCAAAGAAGAGTGTATTTATATAACTGCTGCTTTATTTTTTTTAATTCAAATGGACTGTGTTAAAGTTAATTTCACAGATATATTTAGTATAATTGGGTTTTGATTTATATGATGACATAGATCATCGTATTGCAGTATTTTTATTAAATCTTTAATTGTGCATCACTCTGCACAACTATAATCAAACACAGGGTCCTTATAAATATATATATATATATATATATATATATATATATATATATATATATATATATATATATATATATCTCAGTGGAAATGACTCAAGTGCCAAAGGACAGTAAATGTCTTAGTCTTGATTTGTGTCACTGTTGAGGTTTTATATACCTTCTAGGTTTTAGAAAGAAAAATTCCAAATTCCTTTCCTGAAAGTCAGAGCAAAATGAATTTTCAACCACTGGTGGGTTTGATTGTTATTTTAGCATCACTATTGTGAGAATAACATAATTCTGTCATGACATGTCTGTTGAAAATAAATTATATTTTGAGTATTTCTACTTATCTGATCACCCGCTCATTTCAATCTGAATTCATTTCGAGTTTTCAAATTTTATTATTGTAGTGATTGCTTATCGTTTGTTTTTTGTTTTGTTTTGTTTTTAACTCACAGCATTAACAACATGTATATACTCGATGTACTTTTTGTGCTGATATTTTTTTCCGTGGCAATACATGATATACAAGATAGTTTCAAGTGGAAAAATACAAAGCAGATTCATTCAGAGATATTTTTTAAAAGAGCTATTTTCCTCTAAGGAGAGCTGCTTTTGCCCAAAAAGTATTTTCTATTCTAAGAGCTCACACACTTTATTTATGTATACATTTTCTATTTGCTGCCATAGCCACTTAGATAAATTAGAAAATACTTTCACAGGTAAGAAAATCAAGAAAATCACTGTCTGTCCATTTAAGTGAGTTCAGTTCTATGTTGTGAAAAAAAGTTTGTAAATTGAAAGGATAACGCCAAAAAGACAACCAACTACCTACTGTTTGAAAATAAGTCTTGTGATGTCAGTGAATAGAAGATGTCAAAAATGGAATTATTATGCCGTTATTGTAAGCGATGTTACGATACACTCATGTCAGGAAATCAATTTATGAATGGCTTTTTGAGAAATGACATTTGGCTTTATATTGATGATGTGTATAAATGTGAACATTTTATATATAAAGGCATACTGCATTTGTGATAGTAAAGTGTAAATAGCAGGTTTTAGATTGACAATAAAACATGATTAATGTTTTTATCCATCCGTCTTGTACTCCAACTTTATTATTATTTCTCAAAGTGTTTATTATTATTCCTACTATGTATTGCCACGTGCCTTTATTCCTGCAAGTAAAACTCTTGACCCCCCCCAAACAGAACTGCTATCAACGATTTTACTGTCAATATTTTAAAATAGAAGCGTTGACAAATATGGAAAAGTAGTACAAAACAAAATCAAATTTCACTTAATTGGAAGTGCCTTTTCAACAGTGGCATTTAAGATTGAAGTTTGTTTTGATTAGAAATAATATAAAGATAACCTGTTTGGCTTACCATAATTATTGTATTATACATTTTTCTTTGAAGGGGAAGTCAACCCCAAAATCTTCATTTCATTAATATATGTGACCACACTAGTTTAAACACAGCAACAAAGCAGCAAAATCCACATGTGTTATCCAGCTCAAGATGCGGACATTTTGGCATTTACTGTCAATGAAATTTGACTGAACACGCAAATATCTTGATCTTTCTTCTGCTCAGAACTTGCAGGATAAAGTTTAACCTCCTCTAAATCCTATTGTCTTACAAGTGTGTATTTGACAGTGTGATAAAAAGACATATTTTCCTGTCTTGACCATCCGTCACACCTCGAGAGGAAACCGTAAAAGTTTTAAAGTGCTCAATGGAATGTCCAAAATGTACTTGAATTGCTCACTTTGAAGTTTAACACTTCTTAGGCCTTAGTCACAGCACAATTGAGCGAAAACATTCATGTTCCATTTGGTTTGCTCTTAATTTGAAAATGCAAACGTACTCTTCCTGTCACGGCATTGACACGCAATTATACATAAATTTAGTTTGTACCTGAAGAAACGCTGTTATAATCTAACGCCCCCCAAAGTGTCTTCACATACCTCAACGTTTACTCGCACCCTCGTCCGAGGATCATTGCTCCTTATGTGTTGAGGCCACTTGAGCCCCGTGACATGATGCATGTGTGACGTCATTCACTCACACAGGAATGTGGAATGGAATGTCACAGCACCTCATTGTGTTCAATCTGTAAATACATGTTTACACATATTTTATATTTTATATTTGATAGTTTTATAGTTGTATTGTTGAGTGCCTTGAGTGAGTACTACGCTTTTAGGAAACAGGTGTCCTTCTGTATTTTATTATTGCTTCTCTATTAGTTTTGTTGGGTGCATATTTGTGTGTGAGGCATCAGTGTGGCTGAAAAGAATGTGCTGTTATTTAAATGTTTGTCAAAACCAGCTAACTGCTGACTGAGGAGGTTAACTAGGAGGTTAACTAACTATCTTTGGTAGTGGAAGATTACGATTACTATTACTGCCACAATGTGGAAATTCAGACAGTATTAAACATCTCATAACATCATCTTATTTGAGTAAAAACAAAACAAAAAAATGCAATACATATACAAGGCTCTCCGTACAATGAAATTCTTACTTTGCTGTCATAAAAAAGACAAAAATCTGACACCAGCGCAAGCCCGCAACTTTAAGTAATGACCGATACCACTGGTAAGAATAAGTACCAAGTTAAATCAAAAACAAGGTATGAACAACACATAAAAGTCAGAGCACAAGTATGAACTGTAAGTGGGAAAGTAATTTAAAATTAATTAGTCAATAAAAGTTAATCACTTTACTTATTTGTTTGTATGTATACATATTTGTTATTCAAATCCAGTTTGACCTCTTTTAAGGTCATGTTAGAACTGGAAGAAATCAAATACAAATGCCTCAAAAATACTTCACTATTTATACTATAAAATCCCTCTAAATATAATCGCCAACATAATCAAACACTGTACTTGTGAAATAAGTGTTTGGAAATGACACAAAACCTGACAAAGAAACAGGAGTCGAGTCTAACCACCGCTACCAACAGTAGTGGTCTACAATTGTCCACTAGAGGCCGTTGTTTGTCAATCTCACATCCATGATTTGAAATGGCCTTTGTGATCTGTCAGAAAAATATTTAGCACAAAAAGCCTAACTTGAAAAAGCTCCGGCATACACCCCCCCCCCCCCCCCCCCCAGCCCACCCCCATTCCTCCAGGGGGCCCGTCGCACTATTAGAGGAGCACTGTTATTAAGGTAAATTGAGGCCAATCTATTTGCGTAGCTCTCAAGACCTGTTCGCCTGTCACCTTTGGCAAATATTTCACCACTCCCTAACCCTACCACTGTGTCTCTTCGTTAAACCTGTTCACGTCACCAATGAAAATCAGATTTAGTTCCGGACTTCTAAGAATAGTGTGACTGTTCTTACCTGGAACATTCCAGAACAGGAGGACATTTTCTGTCTTTTGTGTACCAAATACAGACACATGTCTTCTTTGAGGGCATGTATCCTGAGGGAAAACATAACTGCAGGTATAGCAGAAGCACTTTCTAAATACTTTTAAAATGATTCTAATATGGTTCTTCTTAAATGGCACAGGTTGTACCCGAAACCATTTTTTTTTCCGACAAACCCCTTTTCTGAAAAAGGACAAATTCTTTCTCTAGAAATGGTTCTTAAAGCATCCCTTAGTCCCACAAACCTTTTTGTAAAAGATAACTTTTCAAGACCTGTTGAAAACATGCCTATTTGAAGATCCTAACCTTCATACATCCAAATATATATATATATATATATATATATATATATATATATATATATATATATATATATATATATATATATGTATATATGTGTGTGTGTGTTTGTATCACTTATTGATTTTGAAACACCTTATTTTTTTAATATTTCATATTTCTAACCCTTTATCAATCCAGAGTGGCTTTTGTATTGTGATTTTTGTCATATTTTTGTCATGTTATGAATCGTGTTTTACATATAAATGATTCCAAGCACTTCAAAAACACCACATTAAGCGTTACAATAGTGTTGCGTGTATGGTGTGACTGGAGAAGCAGAGATTGGTCGAGTGAGCGAGCGAGCGGGAGAGAGAGTGTGGAGGAGGCGCATGCGCGGCTGGAGACGAAGTTGTTGCGGCGGGATAGAGCGGCTAATGTCGTCTCTGCCACCCCCTACCCATTTTGCCGATGTGTGAGGGAAGCACCGGCCCTGGAAGAGGGAACAAAACATTACCTTGCGCTAAGTAATTTTTGTGATATGAAGGGGAAAAACATACAGAAACGACCATTTCTCGAGATTTCGCTGTATTTGATAAATGACAATGGTTTTTGTCTTAATATTTTTCATCAACACAAGTGAGGTCACAGATCTTTTTTGATTACGGTTGAAGAGAACTGTCACCTGTCACCTGTGGTGGAACTTGTGGCAAAGTTCTACCTACTGCATGTATTCCTGCCACATAAAAGAGTATTCCCAAATGCTGGGGATATATTAACACAATCAAGAGCATGCTTGAAATGAAAAAAAAATGTTACGTATAATTTTTTAAAAACTGTTTCGTGTGTGCTCGGAGATGTCACTGATGTGTGGCTTCTGAAAAAGAATAAATAGAATTTGTCTGTTTTAATTATTTCCTTCTTTTGTCATTTATGTCACTGTTTTTTTTTTTTTTAATCAAACATTGCTCAATATATTGCAATACGTATCGCAATATGCCTTTCCTGTTCCGCAATATATCACGATACACTTTTAATACCCAATACCCAGCCCCAATTAAAGGGCACAGAAAAAAGGACATATCTTTTTACTTCCTCGTTCTCCAACT
Organism: Hippichthys cyanospilos; assembly: GCF_059441005.1. Classification (NCBI taxonomy): domain Eukaryota; kingdom Metazoa; phylum Chordata; class Actinopteri; order Syngnathiformes; family Syngnathidae; genus Hippichthys; species Hippichthys cyanospilos. The sequence continues at coordinate 18,397,968 of NC_142377.1, forward strand.
GTTGGATCAAAATAATAAAAACCACAAAAAAGAAATGCCTTGCCTGTAAACCTGTCTGTCTTTTGTGTTTCAGCATAACTTGTTTTTCTTCAAACAAGAACGCTTCATCTACACCACCATGACATTGTTGTTTTTGTACTCTTCTTTCGTATATTTTTTCAATGTTGTTTAGAACAAGAGAAATTAGTCCGACTGAAGTTTCAGCCCAAAAAAAAATATGTATATATATATATATATATATATATATATATATATATATATATATATATATATATGAAGTACATTTCTTTTTAGACAGACAATTGTCACAATAACAACAACATCAATAATGATAATAACAATGATAATAATAATAACAGGAACAGAAACAACAAGATTAGTAAGAAAGAAAGCAAGAAACCACCAGTTTCATTGTATGATGCGGCACACGTTTCCAGCACATTCAGTTGAAGTCACACAATGACTTAAAAACATACCAAAAACAAGTACATTTGACCTAACTAAAACTAATAATTATAGTATATTAGGAAATGCCCTTCCCTTTCAACTTGCTGGAAAGATATAGGAAGGTTCTGCAATTGTCTGGAAATCAAAGTTTACTTTGTTACGCAACACATACTGATTTTTTTTTTTATGTCATTCAACAAATACTCCACATAAAAAGCAAAACTTATCAAAAATCATTATGAATCTTATAAAAAAAGGATGAACCCATGTGATGAATGACAAATTCAAACTAAGTGAAGCTGAAATACAAAAATCAAAGCAAAACCAAAACTCATAATTAAATAAAAAAAAATCCATGATGTAAACAGCCTAGTGTTTGTGAAACAATTGGCCGGCGATTGTCTACTCAACTTTGAATGACTGGCATGCAAGGTGTGTACACTTGACGCTTTCATCAACAGGTACTGACAATGATGATTTATTTCCTGATGGGCGTGTACTCACTTACAAAGGTTACCTGCACACAGGCGAGCTTTTCTTGACTTCCTTGTCTTGCGTACTCCATTCATTCACAAAATGGAATTCTGTCGGCTTGGCTTGCTGCTCCTCGCTTCCTTGGTCCCTGGTGAGTTTTGCTTTATTTTCCCTTATGCTAGCAAGATTCCTAAACACGTGTTGTGTGTACATGGCAGGATGGTCATATCATGTGAAAAATGTCACAGTAATGTCGAAATGACGGAATGACAACACACTTGAGACACAGTGCTGTGATTTTTCTCTTAAAAAAAAACCAAAATGAATTTAAAGAAAAGGTGTATTCAACAAACATTGTACTTCATGTTAATCACTCTTAATAAGTACGTGACAATCATTCTTTACTTTAGGGATGGGCAACTAAATTGTGAAGAGGCTATTTATTTTCAATACCCCAAATTCCTCAAGCGGACTTACATTCCACCAGATGTACAAAAATGGCTTTTAAATGTGGAAAAAATCTGACGTATGTGTCTGTTTTTTTGTTTTTTTTTTTTGTTTTTTTTCATTTGATCTTGGAAAATCACTAACTCCAAATCTGAGACCATGGTCCTCGTTTGGGAAAATGATGGAATGCCTTCTCCCTGGATCGGGAATGAGATCCTGACCCAAAATGAGTTCAAGTATCCTCGCGTGATGTACACAAAAGAACCGAGTCTTTTGACCAGTTCTCACTATGATCGATGGGAACCCAGTCTTTATAAAGACTCAGGCAGGGTGTCCGGGTTCTCCTTTAAAGATAGGATTAGAAGCTCTGTAAAGATGCCTCGCTGGTGAGGTGTTGTGGGCTTTCCTGCTGAAGCTGTTATCCGACCTTGGATAAACCATAATGGATGTCTGTTATTGAACCAATATACACCATCATAATTATTTCCATTTTCCCAAATTAATGTCGCAATGTACAAAAATATTTATACAGCCTCTAACATTGTATTTGAACATCCAATAAGTAGCCAGATACTGTGACACCCCCCCCCCCCCCACACACACACACACACGCACGCGCACACAGGCAAACACACAAAGTCCAAAGAGCTCTTGTTTATAAAAATGATCATTTTAAAGATGGCTGAGGATTGTCGTTTCTATTACATGCAAAATAAGTTTACTCACCTTGTAGTATAGGGCAGTATGTGATCCGTTTAAATTGCAAATTTCGGGTGTGAAATTGTAACATTACCACCTGAATCTATATGGTGGAATCTTGTTGTTTGCAAGTCATTGGCATCTGACCAAGAAGAAAAATCTATATACTGTTTTCGCCCATTGTTATACATTAACAAAATAAAATAAAATACAATACCAATATACATTTTTCACGAAAGAAGGGTTATATCGCCCCCAGAAAAATAAAATAAAATAACAATGATGTGTTGTTCCCGTCATTCGTTGGCATTCGTGACTGACGGACTGCCCAACTCTGGTGTTCTCATAGAAACAATTCTCATAACTTTCCACTTTGAGGTGTAACCCTAACCCCAATCAGAACGAGGCCCTGTGGCATTAATGAGCAGGTTTTTTTGCTTAAAGATGGTATGCTAACTATGTACAAGTAACTAACTTTGTCAAGCTCAGATTTTGTTTTTCGGTGCCCCGTCAAGCAACTATTTCAAGTACGATGACTTAACATCCATCTTTAGGTCTTGTTGTGCCTGTGACTTTGGCCTGTGAAATGGATTGAACTGAGTCATTTGAACTGAGTTAGCTAAGTTAATTTTTTTAAGTGCTTTATAGAATTTATATTCAAGTTAATGTGTGTGTGTGTGTGTTTGGCATGTTTTGACAAAACCAGGCATAGAATTCATTTAGTGTTATTGACAAAATATTTCTTTCTCATAAATGTCCATTTTTAGATGTAAAAACAACCTCCTTTAAGTCTTGACTGTCATTTCTCAGTTTAAATTGTAATCAAAGTGTATGAAAATTAGTGATGAGTAGATGATGTGCAGCATTGCGTTGGACTTTTTTAATCCAACAAGCAAGCTATAGCATCCCTTTGAAGTGTCCACCAAATGACCCAAAGTCCCACGACCAATAAAAGTTGGAAACACTGATAGTGAGGACTCTTTAGCACCAACAGAACTCAGACGGACTTCCAACGGTGCCAACACCATGCCTATACAGCCAAACAGCATGCATACTGTACAAAAATGCTTTCCATCATGAAACCCATACATTAGGGAATTACCCGAACAAAATTCACTGTCAGTATTGGGGTGTCTATTTTGAATTTAGATTTAATGCTTTCATTTGTACATTCAGCAAGTTGTGTCACAACTGTTCCATGTTTTGCTTAGTATAAAAGTAAAATAAAGGTAAAAACTGCCTTTTGTGAAACCATCCATCCATCCATTTTCTTTAGACACTTATCCTCAGTAGGGCCGCTGGCCTGCTGGTGTCTATCCCAGGCATCTGGGGGGAGTAGGCGGGGGACACTCTGGAATGGTTGCCAGCCAATCACAGGGCTCACAGAGACAAACAATCATCCACGCATGTTTTTGGAGTGTGGGAGGAAGCAAGAGTGAACCCACGAGGGCTCGAATGATGATCATCGCAAATCCAGTCTCCCGCGCATTAAAGCAAGCAGCATATTTCGGGAGACTTCTAAATTCTGCAATACTGATGCGTTTCTGAGAAAGAAAATCGAAACAAAACTGTGTTGAATGCCATCAAAAGTCGTTTTCTTTATGTGGCCCAAATACATTTGAGATAATATCCATGATAAAACCTGGTCACCACTTGGCCAAACCATGACAAATCATGTATTGATTGATAGAAAACCCTTAAATCTAATAGGCTGACATTAAAAAATACACACACACAAACCTTAGCGGATGATGCCTCAAGCAGAGAATTGTATGCTTGATGGAAAAGGCCAAAGAACCAGTGTTCAAATCTCAGAACAAACTGCTATTGCCATTTTTTTCCCTCCAGTGGTCAGTTAAGACTTCCTAAAGGTTTTGCTCAATATCTTTCATAAAGTACTGCTAACTATGGACATTTGAAAGGTGAATATGCCAAAACGAAACATGTTCTTCTCAAAACTAGGGATTTCAACGTTCAACATTCAAATTGCTATAACAGTGTCAATGTGTGCACAAACACCAGGTATTTTATATCATTTTGAAGAGAATTAATTGCACGATTGGAAAACAAAAATATATATACATATTCGTTTTGAAAAACACATCCTATTTAAGAGAGGGAGAAAGAAAGAGAGAAACTAATCTATCTTCTGTCAATAAGGAGTTGACAACTTCAATGTCGAGTTTAAAGATAAGATAATACGAGGCATTGTGAAATCATGATTTGTGTTTGCACAAAAACCTGTTTGGGTCCCTTTATGGCTGAGTCACTTCTTGTTGTGCAATGTTTTGATATCAGCAGATTTATCCCTTCTTTCTTATTTGATTTCTGGTATTTGTGACTGTCAAACAAGCCTCACCTTCGTTCCATTATGAATATTTGTATTTTTTTCTATCCTGCAGGTGGCACTGGGCAGTTGGATGGTGAGCCATGTTTTCCATCTTTTGTATTACGTACAATGAAGGAAAATGCTTGATCATCACCTCAATGGGTGTGGGTTTGTGTAAGGTGTATCATACACAAACACGTGTGTTTACATATCCACATGAAGCCAGCGGACACTCACTTGAATGCTAACCCAAACCCTGAAATAACCTTCAAGATTGTATTTTATTTTTAATGCTGAAACTCCGAATATAAGTTACATCAAGGTACTGTGAAGCACGTCTTGCGCAACAGTCCTCACGTAGCCTTCTGCGTGTTCATCCGGTTGGTCCGAGAGAGAATGGTAGCCGAGAGGGATTGCGGGAGGCAGAAGGGTGAATGAAAAATATTTAATTTTGCTTAGCATTGAACATGAGTTGAACTCAATGTAATGTAAAATAAAAGAAAACTTTCATTCAGCTTGTTTTCCTGTAAATATCAGCTAAACAATCAAGTGCTTTGACCTCTCAAAGTGAGGTGTGTCACTGACATGTTTCATGAGATTGATCTTACTGACAAAGGACGTGAACAAACACAAAAAGCCCCTTTTAAAGTTAGCATACCTATTGTCTTCTCGGGTGGCTGTTTGCCACGTGACACGCAACATACTTGAACTCTGGCACCGATTGGCTGACCATGAAACTGTACTCTAACCATAGCATATAATTACAATTTATGGCTGTCCCCCTTTACGCCTGCACACGCAAGACAATTCGAAAATTCATCTCAAATTTGCAGAACCTGTCTGGTCAAGCGAGTCAGGTCTGATAAAAGCTTTGAGTTTATTTTTGATTATCAATGCATAGTTACAAAATTGTGGACCCGCCAATGTAGAGTAAAAGATCTTGATGGGGCTTTGCCATTCAAACGTACTGCAAAGTCATTCAGCTATATTTGTAAAGTGTTCTAAATTCTAGGCAATCATTCAAACATTGGTAAAGTCATTTGAACGTATTTGGTAAAATAATTTGCGTTCAGGTGTAAGTTGGCACCTTGCAATTAAAATTTTTTTTTTAGCATTCATCTAGCGTTTTACCAATATATTCCAATGGCCTAATCAAACAAGAAAAAAAAAACATTTACCGTCCCACTTATAATAACAGATCACATTTCAATATCTATAAAAAGTACTGGAATTCTAAATAGTTATTAATTTTATTATGCATTACTAAGCTGTTGTTGTTAAAGCAATTATTTTCAAGATTAGTGCTACTAAATAAATGTAATAATTGTAGCTGATGTAAAGTTATTGCTATTTCTTGACTTTACTTTTGGAAGCGCTACAAATCAAAGTAGTATTTAAGAGGTCAGTTCATAGGTCTCAAACTCCAGTCCTCGAGGGCCGCAATCCTGCATGTTTATGATGCTTCTGTCATTAACTCACCTGAATCAAATTAGTAGCTCAAAAGGAAGCTCCGCGGAAGCTTGAAAATGATCGTAATCATTTGAATCAGGTGTGTTTAAGAGAGCAGTATGGAAAACATGCAGGTTTGCAGCCCTCGAGGACTGGAGTTTCAGACCTATGCTAGGGGACTAAAGGCATCTTTGCTAGCAAATTAAATAAACCAGTACATTTTAAGCAGCCATCCTCACAAAAACACAACTTTGGACCACATTTCACGCTAAGTCCATATGTGTTTTTTAAAACCATCACAGAACGCTCATAGGGTGGGACCGACTGCACCTATTGATATTTACACGGTTGACAGCTTGCTTGAAAATGTACGTGAATAGCTTCATCTTTATTGACATGTCTTTATTTATTGTAACATTTGATGAATAAATTATAAAATTACATCCATATAATAAATTAAAAAATAAATAGGTAATATATATTACATGTACTCGTTTTGGCGCCCCCTAGCGACCGTGACACCCTTGACATCTGCCCATTTAGGCCTAACGGATGAGCCAGCTGTGCCTGTGCCCTCAGATACAAAGCACATCGATACTTTGTTGGTCACAAAAACGTATTGTAAGCTGTGTTATTGTGAATTCTTAAGTGTTGCCCGTGTGTATGTGTGTGATACAGTGTGCGGCATAGCCCCGCGCAACAACAGAATCGTGGGCGGTGAGACGGCAGAGGCGGGGGCGTGGCCATGGCAAGGGAGCTTGCACAGGTCTAGCCACATCTGTGGCGCATCGCTGATCAACGAGCAATGGGTGCTGTGTGCTGCTCACTGCTTCTCAACGTAAGGCTCTCATGTACAGTGAACACTCATTTGCGGGCATATTGTAATTTTCAAACCCTGTGAACTCCATTGGGTTTCCATTGAATGTAGTATAAGTCCACAATAGAGACACTATGATTAGAACTTTTAACTTTACTTCATTTAACTAAGGATCTTAAAACAAAGCACGTCATTGTTTGACCATTTTATTAGCTTCGAGCAACAAGCGTGAGGTTGGCAGATAAAATTAATGGATTGAAACAAAAGAGACTTCTATTGACACTGCCATGTAATTTTTACTGTAAAACTAAACATAAAACTAAGACAATTGCACATTTAAAACAACCATGATCTTTAGGTCCGCCATTGGTCTCCATATTTGCACACAACAAAAATGCACTTGGGTGGAAGAAAATATAATTTCTTGATGGCACAAGCCTTGTTTGGCATCTTTGAAGGACGGCTTTATGCTTGTGCTGGCTGTTTTCACATTCAGACGTGGTTTTATTTGGTAGGCCCCTGGTGCACCTGACAATTTGGTGGCTGAAAGTAGACTAACATTACACCTGTTGGAAGCAGGTCTAAGTATTGGCGCAGGTTTTGGATTCCACTTACGCTAACCTGTGAGCATTTGTGACCTCTCTTCTGTCCGCATATATATCCATGTGTGTGTTCCACTGCTCTCTGGTGGTCAATAGGCAAACACCAGAAGAAGCAGCATAATGACCATTGAATTGAGGCGCATTGTATCTGTCGCTTGGTATGACGAGGTCAATGAGTTGTGTGTTTTCTTACAGCACGAACCCCAATAGTTTTCGGATCTTTCTGGGTCGCCAGAACCAAGAGGGCAGCAATGCAAATGAGCAGGAGCGTGCAGTGGAGCGGCTCATCCTCCATGAGGACTACAACCCTCAAACCAACGACAACGACATCGCCCTGTTGCGGCTAGCGTCACCCGTCGAGTTCACTGACTTTATACGACCCGTGTGCCTCGCCGCTGAGGGCAGCGCGGTCCCATCGGGAACCCGGGCCTGGGTTACTGGATGGGGTTCTATCGGCAGTGGCGGTAAATGCTTTTTTTTCATCTATGTTCTGTGCTGTATTGTTTCACATTACCCAATACTGTACTTTATTTGAGGGGTCACAAATGTAGTTTGGCCTGGCCCCAATTATTTTCCAAAATTACACTTATCCCTTTCCTACAAAATATGTCTTATCTCAGAAGAAATTGCGATCATATACAGCATTTCCCCAAATATAGGAAATATCTGTGTATAAGACGCACACTTATGTTACTTTTCATAGGACGCACCTAAAATTTCAACAAAATCACGTCATATCACTGGGTGACATAGTTAAGAACAAGCTCATGGACTCCTCGTGTGGCGCTACTTTATTAAATATTGTGTTTGAATGTATTTTCCAGAAGTGTGTATTTCTAAAACGATTGCTGTCTTTCCTTGTCAGTTCCGCTCCCTTCACCACAGGCACTACAGGAAGTGACAATCCCTACAATATCCAACAGCCAATGTGACGATGCATATGGCATCATCACAGCCAACATGATCTGCGCTGGGGCCGATGAAGGAGGGCGTGACTCGTGCCAGGTGACCATGCTTGAACATTTGTTGAGCATTGCATCTTATGATTGGACATTTTGTCCACATCTGCTTGAGTTTATAGTTACCTTTATTAATCGTTTCACGTGTGAATATACCAAAAATTACAATCGCAAAACTCTTCAATATCCTTTCAAACATGAAAATAAATAGGTTACCTGTGATTTGATTCACCTCGAATCGTCACCATAATTTCTGAGGTTGTGGTTTATAGGTCATAACTTTGATTGACTGATTTTTTTTTTTTTTGACCAGAAATGCCTCGCTGAACACATTTTTTTCTGTATTGGCAGTGCTTTAAGTGGGCCAGTACACAGTGGTGTCTGTGTACAAGCACTTGTCAATTTTAGCTGCTGGCGTACCAGAATATTTTATGACATAGCCGGAATTCACATGAGCCCACTGTACCATCTATTGTTGCATTTCTCTTGCACTTTATGAAAACTTGTAACCTTCAGTAATTCAGGTACCCCAAACTAAAGAAAAAAAATAGATAATTGATTTTTAAAATGACACTTTCAGGATACAGCGCAAGTCTCTGGAGTTGGCAGAAGACACAAGACATGCGGTGCATTCAAATGCATTCAGGCATTTCAAACAGGCGCAGTGTAATTGTTTAGTTTTAACTTATCAATTAATGAACGTAATGATCTGCTTCTATCCACTGATCAATTTGCCTCGCAACATTTGAATACGGGACGTATCAGCGCTTATTTTTTTCCCACTTATAGCACACTGACTTACTGTCAATTCAAATACAACAGACACACAAAAATTAGGCCTCTCTACCTTACCTTTAAGCAAAATAAATAAATAAATAAATAAATAAAACATATTTACTGTAAATGGCATAAATCTAAAATGCCAATGCTGTTTTCAATATAGCAACAACAAATTTGGCCTGCTACACATGCCTTATACTTATACTTGTATACCAAGTACTTTTAGGTTGATAAAATATTGTGGTAGTTCAAATCATTTGTCCCATTAATAGCATTTTTCATAGTACCACCCTCAGATGATTGTAGCTTTTGCATGGTGGGTGTTCCATACACATGCACTAAAAAAACAAACGTGTGAGGGACCCATGAGTACCCTAAATAAATACATACATACATTTGGACATTCGTTTTGTCACATTTTGCAATATGCATCGAGACAGAATGACGCTGACTTTACAGAAATGTTGACAATCGTGTCATTTTCATAGGGGGATTCAGGTGGCCCGTTGGTATCCCAGAACGGTACAACCCGTAGGTGGACCCAACTCGGTGTGGTGAGCTTTGGACGAGGATGTGCATTGGCCGAATTCCCGGGGGTCTACGCCCGAGTGTCCCGGTACCAGTCGTGGATCTTGGATCGCATCGACGGCCCCATGCCGGGCTTCGTCGACTTCGTTCCTTCGACAGTCACTTCAACAGGTGGCGCCGCACTGGCACCTCTGCTGCTCACTCTTCTGCCGGCCATCTTCACAGTTCTGGTGCTCATGTGATCAGGACTATAAACATCAAAGTGAAGCCTTTCTGACCAAATCCAAGTTACAATATGGGAAGCTGCTGCAAACTCATTTGAATTCATATAATTGCCTGATGAAGAATTACTTTACTTTTTTATGTATTAAATTTTCTCTATTTCTGTTGGTGAATTGATCTAAAATGAATACGGAAGATGCTTACATTCTTTGCTTTTTGTTGAACTTTGTGATTTTCCTTGTTTTTGAATGGCTGGAAAATGTGCAAAGTCACCAAGCTCAGCGAGACAAAGTTACTTTTGTCACACTTTCACCTCAACTAAAGTTTTGCACTGGTTTACTATGTAAATTTACATTATGAAGTTGTCAATTTGAATACAAGCACTGTCGTGAATGCCATAATTTGTGGTCTGTTCGAAACTGTTGTCTTGCACTGTGTGACAAATGAATGTTTAAACGCGTGTTCATGATTATTCTGCATTGTCCAGTAATGTTATGTCGGTCGACTTTGGGTTGTTTTGCTTTAAGTAAATAATGTTGATCACTTAAGTTGTTTTTGTTGTGTGGCTGGGGCGTGTGGATTCAACTAAGAATGAACAACTTCAAATTGCCACAGCACAAATTAATGTAGAGCGGCTCAGTCAAAAAAAAAAAAGCCAGTGGAAAATGCAAAGGTAATGAGGTATACTGTATAGATATATTGACAGATAAATAGAGATACTGGACCAAATCATAATTTCAGTTTGTGTAATTGTATTTCAGTACTCAGCTCGGTGCCAGTAGAATTTGAACAAGCACATTTAATCCCTCCAACATTTGATCTAGTCTTTAACAGTTTTATAGTGACATCTGTTGGTAATGTTTGGTCACAACACTTGATACTGCATCTGCATTTGAGATGCTCTCCAGTAGTATTATAGCAATTTTTAAATATCGAGCCTGTCTCGTTTTTGAGAGTAGGGGCGATAACAAATTTGACAACCACTGTATTGAATAACGGGTCATTTTGATGATATATAGTCACACCTGACTATATATTACGGAACGCTCCTGTGCCACGGCACAGTGGTTGGCCACAAGTTCCAAAATGGTTTGCCTCTTCTTCATCCTCATCTTTGCCAGAATGCTGGTCTTTAGAAGTTTATTAAACTACCTTGAAAATGTAAACATATGTTACTCCCTTGAATAAATATAGCGTGGTTATCAAATTAGTCAGAAAACTGTTAAGTGGCCCTTGCATCATTCCATAACCCTGGATGCAGCCCCCAGAAGAACAAGTTTGGGAAAGCGTTCTCATCATCAGTTTGTGGGGTATTTCTTGCTTCGCGTTTGTGCTCCTGTTTTGGAGCCCTCTTGGCCACCGTAGCGTGAGGCAAAACGCAGACAGGTCGCATCTGGGATGGGACTCGAGAGCAGCGGTGATCTTGATTGAGGCGAGAGCATTACATCTCCTTCCTGCAAGCGAGCAGCACGCGCTGTTCTGATGGTTTGGAAATGGACCACCGGTAGCAGTCAACACACATGATCCGGAATCAGTTAAGCTCCCATTCATCAGGAGACATTGACTTTCCCCCCCCTCATTGGATTTTTTATTTCTCCAAACATTTTTTGTAAGCTTTCTGCTGTTTTTTTTTTTTTTTTTTTTAATTTCTTTAGAGAGTCTTTTGGTTCGGCGCTGCCCTGCCTTGGAGCCATGGGGTGCACCGTGAGTGCCGAGGACAAGGCTGCTGCGGAGAGGTCCAAAATGATCGACAAGAACCTCCGAGAAGACGGAGAGAAGGCGGCCAGAGAAGTGAAGCTGCTCCTTTTAGGTAAGCCTCCGTTTTATGCTCCTGCAATATGGTCCAATGCATCCCGGTGATCGTTTGACAGATATGCAAACACTCACTCGTCAAAATGTTAGGCACAGATCAATCAATCTGACAATCAATACGAGATCTGTGTTGACACATATATCCTTGCTAAAAGTAATGACACTCAGGTTTGATTGACAGTGTCAATCATACTGACCATTTTTCAGAATACAATGAATGAAAAGGAAAATAATACATTCGAATGTTTATAAAATGACAGTTCATCTGAATGAATAATAATCTAATTTCAATTGGCCACTGTCACATGATCCACCCCTCAACAAAAATAACAAACCAAAAAAAAACAGGTAAGTTGCAATAGGTCTTTACCTGAACCCTGAACAATTGTGATGTCATTTTCAGCTGACAGCAAGTGGCAAAAGGACCACTGCCTGAGAAATAAAAAAATAAAATAAAATAAAAATATGTTTATGCCTAATTATTTGTCATTTTACATGTTACATTTTTATTTTAGCACTCTATTTTGTATGACATTTTGCACCAAATCAATTTACCATTCCTCAATAAATGCATACCTTTTCAGTGACCATTTTTTGGAAAATTTTGGAGGAGTTCACGTCACCCAGCAAATGCAACAATATACACAACTCATGAACGTAAATGCCCAAAATAAAGAACCGAGTGGCCCCCCTGGCCATATTGTGTGCCATCCCCTCCTCTAATGGGGAACCATTTCATTAAAAACAGTTCTATGCGGTTCATTTGCACTTCTCTGCAATCACATCATCATCTCATATACTGTATACCACAATCAAAACTGCCTTGTACCTTTAAATGTCCTGTTGAACACATCAGCCATGGCCCAGTTTCATAACACACATGCCATTTTTCGGGGGTTCTGGAATAGGTCCAAACTTGACACCCAATAATTAGCCCTGTGCTCTAGATATTCTATTGCTGTAGGTAGATTGAATTCACCAGCTTATCTTGTCCAGCTCCTCGTGTGCAAAAGTGTGTTGTTGTGTTATGGAGTGGGAGGATGCTCGCTTGGTGTGTGCGGTGCAGGACGTGTGTCATCTTGCTGTGACAAGCTGTTCACGCACGACAGGATGGAGAGGTGCAGGATGGCTAGTCAGCTGACAAGTCAATAAGACGGGCCGGCTTGTGTGTGTTTGCGTGTCGTCTACAAGGTCCACATCAGCATGCCATCGCTCCAACCTGTGTTTGCTTGAATAAGCCCCATGAACATATTGCGCTATGTGGGCAATTTCAGCGCTGGACTGAATACTGCGGAAGCAGGCTGTAAACGCTGTGTGTCAGACTTGATAAAATGCGACCAAGACATTTCTTGCCAGCATGGAGAGACTGTTGCCCCTTTTGCTTCTGTAAAAGAAGCTCAGTCGTTGAATGACCTAATGAGGACGTTAAAGACTCCGGAAAAAAAAAATTGGAGGGTATTTTTAAATATTCTGTACATGATTGAAGATAGTTTCTGAGAACATGTGACCTATGCAGCACTGTACTATGGGGATATAGTGTGAAAACATCTCGCAGATTCCTTTCTTTTTGGGGGGGTGGGCGTGGCTAAAACAGCATGAGCCCTCCTCCTCTCCCCCCAAAACAAAAAAAACTTGAGCTATGTGTGAGGATGGAAATGTCAAAAACCTCAGGATAGTGGCCCTCAAAAACCAGGTTTAGACACTATAAAAAAAAAAAAAATGAAATATTCGGTAAAGTGAAAACATGTTGATCAAAACAGCATTTTACCATCTTGATTTTTTCAAAGTAGGCACTTTTTGCAGCTTTGCACATTTTCTCAGTCAGTTTTACTAATGGATTACCAAATTAATCAATAATTACAACTCTCAACTTTTGAATATTCACCGATACAGATACCAAGTACTGAAACAACCATTACAGTATGTTTGAAACCCTAATTTCCCCACAAAACAGATAGATCATTTTAAAGACTTACCGATACCAATATTGCATTTTCCTAAAAAGAAATATGGAAAATATTCCGATTTTCTCTTCTTCAAATTTATGATTTCTAGTTTGTGTTGGTTAAACTGCTCCAAGAGAGTAGCTGATACTGGTATCTATTTTACCTATATCCTGAATTTTTTTTTCAAATGTTAATAAGGGAAATAAAGCATCATTTTTAGTGTATCTAAGTGTAGATGTGTTCCATTTCGAGTAAACCAAATAAAGTCTTTTTAGAGCAAAATGTATTGAAGAAAGTTGCCTTTTAGTGATATTGATCTTGATAATTATGATCAGCAGCGACTTGGCAGTGTGACCTTCATATTTTTTGATGAAGCAAATATTCATGTGACTTCCTAGAAGTTAACTCTGCTGTCTATCTGGTTTGCGGTTGATCTAAGGACACACTGTGCCAGTTGTAATTGTTCTAATTGTCAGTGTGTGTGACAGGACGCACATTAGCGCTGGCAAAGAGATGTTGAGTCATTCCAAAGTAACTACAGATGATTGCATGCGGGAAGCAACTTATTTCTTTTATACAGTCCTTTTCCTTCACTGAAAGTTCTGCTCTCACAAAGACTGAAATGCGAAGTGAATATGGTGCACATTAAGTGGAGCTAATTGGCAGTGCAAAGCAGTTTCAGAGCTGTATTTTGCTATTGTCTGGCATTTTTGCAACACTTCGTCCAACAGATTGATTGCCGCCATGCTCTCTCAGGACATTTCACAAGATGAAACCTCAACTCTGCAACTCTCGGAGGTTTCGGAGTTGCAGTATGTTTTCATTTTTCATTTGGGTTTTGCAAAGCGTTTCAGTTCTTTACTCGCTGGTCGATGTTATGGTAGACAGCAGCAGTTTAAGGCTTTACGCAGAGCTGAGCAGCTCAATCAAATCTGCTGATATTTGACATTTTTGTGCAAAATCAGTGATAAAGTCATAATTAGCAGATCGATCAATGAGGATGAGGTTGGATCCATGAAATAAAACATTACAGCAAACATAATTTCATGTGCTGTGCTACCATTTTTAATAGTCCAAGTTTTCAAGAACATTTAGTCATATTTGTTTTGTTTGACAATATGAATCCATTGTTATTTTGGGGGGTGTAATTCATTTTTTTTCTTGCCCCATTTTCAATATATGAATGCTTGTCAGCATTTAGAGGAGAATTTTTAGGGCTATACTGCGATTTTTTTTTTTTTCCCTTCTCACAATGCATTTCAAAGGGTGTCTATTTTGTCTGTTTGTGGGCAGGGCTGATCACACTCAGCTGACTGCACAGTTAATAACTCGTTTAAATAGATATTAGACTTTACGCCAGTCTGATTGCCTTGATCGCGATCGGCTAATCCTCTGATGGATCAGATACAGATTGGTTATGATTGTTTTTGTTTTGTTTGTTTGTTTGTTTTCAACTCATATTTTTAAAAAACAATCAACGAACAGTGATGGGCTTGTTTTTAAACTTGTGTGACAATGAAGCCTATTCGGAAGCAAATGAACATCACATTGAATGGTAAAGTACCACTGATTGTCACATTATACATTCGTCAATAAAGTAAAAATTCTTTGCATGTTTTCATATTCATAGCTGTCTTATTTCCTCTTTGATGGTTAATGCCTGACTAATCCACCCCAAACATCACTGAAGAGTTAATAGATATCTCAAAATGGCCTGATAATGGATAGCGTTTACTGAGAGCTTTGTCCTGAATCTCCCCCTTTGTTAAAATTGCCTCGGTACCGTTTGATTTCACTCTTCAGTGGATGAATAGATAGATCACACATTCTCGGAAAAAGTTCATAATCATGCAGCATCTGTTTAGCTTGAGGGTAGTGACAAGCCAATCATGTGAAAGTTTGACACGCCACATTCCTTGAAGGATATCTTGCTACTTTATTCGTTTCAATTTCAATTCAAATCATTTGAAATGAGGCCAGAACCTAGTTAGAGTTTATTCCTTGAGTCAGAACCGAAGTCTCAATTTCTCAAAAAAAAAAATCCCAGGGTATACTTCTTTAACAACCAGACATCCTCTGGAGTTTATGTGTAAATCCCACCTTGGGCACTGACGATAATAATAGGTCTTTACCGACGTGACTCACATCTCAGGGGGAGACCGTCTGTCCGGAAACGGTAATAACGACCCACAAAGTGACAAGCTAGACAGTTAGACTTGTCTCTCATCAATAACACTAATTCTTTTTAGATAACTGCGTTGTAGCGTTGTACCATGCAAGCTTAAGAGATTACGCTTTCTACTTACACGTTGACATTGAAGTGTCTGAGCTGAAGTGCACACACATGCAGGCTTTATTTGATGCACTCTTGCTAAAATGTGGCCTGTGTCAACAGATTTACTCAAGCGATGTTTTTAGATTTACATGTTTTAATAAAATCAGTCGAGCCCTTTCTCGCAGACTGCATTATTAAAATGCAGGCAAATCTCCCGCAGTATTGTCACACACTACCGGGCAATGTATCCTGCCCGATTTTTTTAATCTGGTATTTGGCTTGTTTGATGTTTTATATTCCTCGTTATCTCACGTCACGGTTAATGGTTGTATTGTTGAGGTAACAGAACAGATGCTGGAACACATCAGATAAACGGGCTGGCGTGGAACAAAGATGTTTTCATGAAGAGAACAAAAGAAAACAAACAAAAGTATTCTTAGCTATTATGGTGATATGTGTCCTTTAAAAAAAACTATGTCTGTGTGCAAAATATCGTCTTTACAAAGTAAAAAAGTAAATATTTCTGTCAATAACAAATCCAGAAGGTCAAAAGGTTTGCGTGTCATACATCTACCCTAAGTAGAGTTAATGTTGTTCTGTTAGTATTGTTTATTTTTTTTTAAGTCGACGCAAAGATGACGGTTGTCAGGTAGATGTCAAATCACTGTTCACACTTTTGCCTCAAAACATAAACTTTGCCAATCACATCTTCATTCCAAACATTCAGACACTCATCCATCACATTCCGGTACCTTCATAGCCACGGATAATGAGAAGATGTAGCGGTATACAACCAATACAATATATTTATTTTTTAGGTTTTATTTGTCATTATGATTTCTTTTTTCCCATTGTATTTGAATGGCTGTTACGTATCAGTGAATTTTATTTCTTTTTGGGTAGTCCCAGTTCCAATCCCCAGCAACCAATATTCGCCTCTCAGGGGGATAGGGACTTGAATATGTGGACAAGTCTCTAAGGCCAAGTCAAATACAACTTTTTAGGTTCCAAGTCCAGGTCAGTTTTCAACTCCCTGACCACGATTCTGTCCAATTCCCAGACCATTAGTCCACTAACAATGCTTGTAACTCATTCATTCGTTCATTCATTTTCTATAGACACTTATCCTCACCGTGGTCGCTGGCTTACTGGGGCCTATCCCAGCTGTCTATGGGCAGTAGGTATGGGACACCCTGAATTGGTTGCCAGCCAATTGCAGGGCACACAGAGACGAACAACCATGCATGCACCCAATCACACCTAAGGAGAAATTAGAGAGTCCAATACCAAGCATGAATGTTCTGGGAATCTGGGAGGAAGCCGGAATGCCCATGGAGAACCCAAGCAGGCATGGGGAAAACATACAGACTCCACACAGGAAGGCCGAAGCGAGCTGGAATTGAACTTGGGACTCTGAACTGTTAGGCGGACATGCTAGCCACTCTTCCACTGTGCCGCCCCACTACTTAAAATCATTATTATTTTTACAAATATGGGATTTTCTTAAACATGTTAAGATTTTTACCATATTTGATTATTTTTTTTCTATGTCAACAACTAAAACAAAAAACATACTTCAATGCTCATATTTATTGACAGTTTTCAACTAAATGTTCATTATGTGCATTTTTCCCCTTCTTTTGTCATTACTTTGGGCCATATGTTTTCCGTCGACAAATTATAAAACGATACTTTTATGTCAGTAAATATTTTGGTTACTTTACTCATCCCTGATGGTAAAGAATTTGGGACCATGCCACACCATAGAGAACCACAATGCATCCCAAAAAAAGAGTCCGGGTCTTGAGTCATTAGTAGTCAAAGTCAACTTGTAAAGCTAAAAAAAAAGTGACTTAAGTCTCTCAAGTGTCAGAGTCTGAGTCATGAGTCCCTATCTCTGACATTGGGATAATGATCAGAGCCAGAGGACATTTTAGTCAATGCTATGCTTTTTAGCTAGATTTCCAACTCCCTGGTAGTCTCAAATGCAGCGTAAAAACTAGTGAAGTACTGTTTTGGGGGGGGGGGGGGGGGGGAACTTTCATAGCGTCTTCGGCATGAATGAAGTCCCGGGGCCTTTATGTGAACCATTTCCAAAAGCTTCCTCCATAGGGTTCTGCCTAATTGGATCCTTCCCCATCTTTCATTTTCCAGTCACACTTCCATTATCAGCGGCATTCATAATTCAGGATGCAGTCTAATATCACCTTATTTTTCTGCTCAGTTTTTCACATCAAGCTGCTCTTGTCTAAGATGAAGAGCACCATGAGTGGCAAAGTCTTTTTAGGAGGAGTATTCATCAAGATGCTCGCACTATTGACTCCAATCTGTCTGCATAATTGCACTTGACTCCAAAGTCAGCTGATGGAGGAGGCGCTTGATAGTTTGTTACTGTTGCCTAAAAGGAACACGTTTTAACTGGATGGCAGAGTGTGATAAATGGTGAAAAAGAGGGTGCCAGGTAATTACAAATTTGTGCCATAACAAAGGCAACAATAGGTCAACGTGCATGGAAAGCTATCAGATTTATTTGCTTTAATGAAGTAGAAATTGCCAAGTAGAAAATGTTTGGGTGGGCAACAACACTGATGTAAAAAGCAACACACTTTTTTTTAAAACTTTTTAAAAAAAAATATATAATTTCAATGATTTAAATCAAGGTTTAGCTTTCTGAATAATACAATATGATATTGTGGAAAAGTTCACTTGAATAGTTCATGTCACAGATCATTGGAAAACAATTATTAGAATGCCAATCTACACTTAATTTTTGTATTGAGTGATTTTTTAAAAATTGTAATGAATGTCAGACAAGTATGGATTGTTTACATTCAGACTTCATGTTTTTCTTATTATAAGCATTTAGCATACATGACATTATTATTAATTTTATTAGTTTTAACTGTTTTTACTGTTCTGATTTGTTTGATCTGTAATTGTTTTGTTTCAGAATTAATATTCATATACTGGTATTTAAAAAAATCACTTTGTTTCAAATGTTCAAAGATAATTATAAGTAGAAGCTAAATTGAGGTTACGATATCTCTTATTTTCTTGATGTGAGTTTTTTTCTGTTAGCTGCAATCATCAAAAATAATCTAGATTTTTTTTTTGCATTAAACTATCCATTTTTACCATCGCTTATCCTGATGCAAGGCAGACCACATCCTCAACTGGTCGCCAGTCAGGTGGAAGACAGGAAGCCTAATAGCTGTCGCGCAGTCTCCCTTTCTCTTTATGTGGTTGCCATGGTTATACTTGTTCCATCCATCAAATTCTGCGCTGCTCATTTTTGAAAAATTAATCAAGAAAAAAAATCAGGCCAACAAAGTACTTGCTGATCAAGCTGATTGTGATCATATTTTTCCATCCCATTCAATTTGTTGTCTTGGACCTTTCTGAGAGCTGCTCTATTTAATCATCACTGCCGAAAACACAATCCATGAAATATGTCCCGGTTAATCGTGTTCAACTGGAATGCAAACACATTGTTTTGTTCTTATACGGTAGTCACTGGCAAAACGCTAATAAAATCTGTATGAGCTGTATGATTGATTATTTGATCAGTAGACATGGTAATGCTAAATTTTGAATGACACTCTAAGCAATTTTACTACTGCGGTTGGCATATGGATGTGTACAGATCTGTTCTTTACCTTCTGAAGTGTCCAGTTAGTGTATTGTTTCTTTATAGTAGTGGGTTACCGTAAGATTCATTTGGAAACACCCATAATGTGTCGGTACAAGACTTTCTCAGTACTTTTACCTTTGTCTTGTCCGTCTTTGGAAGTCAACCGAGGTGCTGTGCGAAAAGATAAATGGAGGCATTTACGGGGGTGACAGTCAATCCGCAGCCCCGCTGGATGAAAGCATTCCACTGGCTGCAAACTCCTGCAAATCTTACAAGTGAGGAAAAACGTTATCTGCCTCGGTATTTCATCCAGTGACTCAGAAGAGAGCGTGGAAAGCTGTTAACGAATGAGGTCACACCTACATATAGCAACAATTAAACACGCTCTACAAGTGGAAGTGGTGCAACAGCCTCGTTTGTCTCCCTGAAGATGAGGCATCGGGTCAGCAGTAATGAAACATCAATTCTTCGTGCTTGGAAAGGCGGCGAGCTTGCCGTGACCTAAAAAAAAAAATGTATTTGGTTTGATCTGCGGGAAATGAATCGTATCCAATTTTTGAACCCGACCTCAGAGGCACACTTCACTGTTTAATGCATTCGACCAGATGAAAGATTAAAGCGCCGCCGCCGCCGCCGCCGTCAGATGGGATGCCGTGCTACGTCTGTCACATTGTAATGGCCTTTTTTAGGGGGATGTGCTCTACAGACAACTTAGGAACAGTTTTACTCTGTTAGAGGAAAAAATAATCTGATTGATATAGATAGATATGTGATATATCTTCATATGATATATAAACAAAGCATTTATTTTTGCTTCCGTTTTTTATGAGCTCATATCAGACATCTAAAGTTTATGAAGTGTATTTTTTTCAAATATCATGCACAAATCTGTCGAAATATGTGCTATTGAGGACTTCTGTTTTGCCGACATAATCTTGGCATATCATGATGCTGATTCAGCTGCCCACAGTAAAAAGCCACTCTAAAATAGGATGTTTTATTTGTTTTCTATTCTCCCTGATTTTGAAATTGATGATCTTGGCTCCTGCTCAGAATGTTAAAACTGTGTATGATATTTGATGAGCAATAATTGAGATAAGTTTAAGTTGTGAGGATGAGTGGCAATAGAAAATGGATGGATGCTATATAAATACATGTATGTGCTGACAACACTGCTAGTCTAAATAATCGATATTTGGTTACGTATGCGTTCAACCATCCGCACTGTTTAGGTCTGCAAGCACAACTGGACATATTATGGAAAATTGGCTTGAATTGCTTGTACTGAAATAGGTGAGTCTTTGAAGTGCCTGAGCAACCAGGTGTGAAATTACACAACATAGTAATTTTTCAGAGCTGCCATATGTTTGAAAATCTGTTTGAAAGCAAGCGGTTTGCATTTCGGAGGGATCAGTGATCTGTGACTCATTTGTATGAAACAGGACAATCTGGATCGTTGATTGTGGCGAATTTGAGTGTGCAGCTTGGCTACACCAAGTAGGCATTTTAATTAAGTCCACGCTAATTGCTGTCAAAAAAACACCAGCATGACTGGTTTGGATACTTGAACTCAAGTAGTTCCAAACATCTAACTTCTTTTCCTTTGTAGTGGATCAGCTCTTCAGCATTTCCAGAGTGCCTGTCATCGATTAGCAATACACATTCATTTGATTAGCCTGATTCATTGGGACTCCCGCAAGGCAAAGCGCGTATTGATATCTCTCAGAGATGACGAGTGCATGCTTGGCAACTTCCGACACGTCGTGTGACGCACGACACAATTGAGCTGTTAGACTCCGAGGTGAGTCATTTGAGCGGCTTATCACGAATGCCTAATTATACCTGTAGTAAGGAAGAACATGAGGCTTTGAATCGATTTGACTGTGGCATGTATGACATGATGCTCTTACGTCCTGCAGTATGTTGACCTGCTTTGGTTGCTGTTGTATTCATGTACAACATCAGTGTCATGACTGTTTTTGGAATGTGTGCAGCCGAATTACCTCTACCACAAAGTGGAAAATCCGATGCTAATGGGTCTACTATTCTTAATGCTTACTGGAATATGTCCAACAAGGTGGTTGCCCAGCTTTTCCATGTTGCAACAATGAGACTCTCTAAAGCGGCCACTCCAGAGCATTATTTGAAGGGATGTTGACATTTTTTTTAGGATTAGGCATATTAAGCTTGCTAACAAACTAACTAGCAACGGTAGCGGTTAACAGCTGAGAAAAGCAACAAAAGCTCTTAGGTTCCTATTAAGTGGTGTAGTGGCAGCCTAAGTGTGTCATTGGACCTTTTAAGTTCCTTTTTAGTGCCAGACAAATATTCAGAAGCAATCTCTAATTCAGTGTTTTAACTTAACAAGGTTATAAGGCTTTATTGTATTACACCTGCACATGTATATCCGGCTATATTTTAAATATACTACAGTATAGGGCAGCGCAACAGCCTCTTCCTCGGCAGACAGATCCTTCAGTCATTTGCTTGAAATTTCAGTTACGGTTGTTTCAACCACCTTTAAGAGTCCCCTTGGCACCACTTTCAGTATGTGTCACTTTGATCCAGGGATCACACAAAGACCGTGGTCCAGTGTCACGGCACGTGAGAAGGAGACGAAGTTGCCAACGGTGACTCATTATGTTGGTCGGTGAGATGAAGCAGTCAAGGGCAGTGCCGGTGACACCCACCCAGTGACCACAGGCACGTATTAGAAACCAAATGAACCATGCAGAAAGATGCACCGTAGCCCAAATGGATTCACAGTAAAATAAGCGTGAGGTTATTGTGCCGTACAGTAATGAAGCACAACTACCTCCAGTATATGCTGCAGTCCGTACAGCTCAGTGCGAAGCCTCAGGGATCTGTGATTGATTATAATGCTCTCATTTTTTATGCATGCCATGTTACAGCTGCTCAGGTTGCTGTTGTAATTATGTGCACCGGAGATTTTTCGAAGGATAGTCACCCGAATCTGTCAATTAGCAAGTCTGCGCATATGCTGCAAAATGGTACATATGCCCCAAGGAAGAGGCAATTAATTGGAATATTGTTTATTTTATACATGTTGGTAGGTGGCAAAATACATCGCATTGTTATGTCATGAGACACATTATCCATACACCTCAAATTCGAAGAGGACCAGTTTGGTCTCTGGGTAAATAGTTCTAACCGATGCACTCGACTAAAAAAATAGATTTGGTGTACCTCACTTCTTGTGCTCAAAGTCAGCTGCGAGGGGCCAGCTCATAGTTCACCGCTCAAGTACTGGTATGGATTTACATATGTGTAATGAATAATGACACCCGTGTTCCCCCGAGCTGCCCTTCAGAATAGTCATTATCGGGTCAAATAAAAAAATAAAATATTTACAAGCATTGGCTTCTACTTTGGAAGACAATTGTTAAAATTGTAGCTTATTTTTTAATGTTATGGAGCAAAGCAATGACCAACTGTTTTTGAATAAAAGATTGTAAATTTTAACTTAAAAAATCCGATTCATTGATTATTCGACAAAACAATTGATGGATTAAGTGTTTACTAAAATGACTGTTAATTGTAGCCTCAAACACATTGCTTTAGTTAGTACTGCAGCGGCTTTAAGATGCACATTGAATTGTGTGGTGAAAATTAAGCAGTCCGGTCACATCCATCGCATGGTCAGCGCGCGTCGGAGAGCAAACAGAACAAAGGGATTAAACATCGTGCACACTCGATGCAGTCTGCCTCAATGCAGAGATCGGTGGTGAAGCATCTTCTTCCCTTGCACAACTCATGACCTACTTTATCACTTCAGACGGTATAACGTATTATACTACGTTCAACTGCTGCCCACTCTGTATGCATTGCATCGTTGTACCACCCACCTGCATGAATTAGAGTGTGCATACCGGGGATCTTTGTTATCCCTAAGTAAAACGTGACTGCATGGCTGTCAAAGATTGGGTTGGGAAAAAAACAACAACAAAGAGATATTCGGTACATGACAACATATCATATTGACTCGTATAAGTATGTTGAATATTTTAAAAAGCATTGCAATGTGGATATTCTGAGTCTAATAAACAATATTCTTAACTATACTCCTAACATTAATACTAATATACCACTACTGATACTGATAGTAATACTTCTTACGGCTTTGAGGAAATTCTGGTCCACCCTCCGGCGTCTCAAAAGGGGAAAGCAGGGCACTATTAACATTGTGTCCAGTGGAGATGGGGCACTGTTGACCTCTACTTGGGACGTCGTGAGTTGGTGGTGAGAATACTTCAAAGACCTCCTCAATTCCACTGACGCATCTTCCTCTGAGGAAGCAGAGTCTGGAACCTCTGAGGTGGGCTCTCACATCTCCAGGGCTGAAGTCACAGAGGTAGTAAAAAAAAAACTCCTTGGTGGCAAGGCCCCGGGGGTGGATGAGATCCGCCCGGAGTTGCTAAAGGCTTTGGATGTTGTAGGGGTGTCCTGGATGATATGTCTCTGCAACATTGCGGTGACATCGGGGAAGGTGCCCCTGGATTGGCAGACTGGGGCATTGGAGGATGTTTTCCAACTACAGGGATCACACTCTTCAGCCTCCCCGGTAAGGTCTTTTCAGGGGTGCTGAAGAAGAGGGTCCATCAGGAAATGGAACCCCAAATTCAGGAGGTGCAGTGTGGTTTTTGTCCTGGCCGTGGAACAGTGGACCCGCTCTACATCCTCTGCAGGATCCTCGAGTGTGCATGGGAGTTCACCCAACCAGTCCAAATGTGCTTTATGGACTTGGAGAAGGTGTTTGACCGTGTCCCTCAGGTAGCGCTGTGGGGGGGTGCTTCGGGAGTATGGGGTACCGGATGCCCTGATACGGGCTGTTTGATCCCGTAAGACCGATGTCAAAGTTTGGTCCACATTGGTGGCAGTAAGTCAAATCCATTTCCAGTGAGGGTTGGACTCTGCCAAGGTTACCCTTTGTCACCAATTCTGTACATTACTTTTATGGATAGAATTTCTATGTGCAACCAAAGCGTTGAGGGAGTCCAGTTTGGGCTTGACCCGCTGGGAGGAGGCCCCCGAGGTCGACCCAGGACACGTTGAAGAGACAATGTCTCTCGGCTGGCCTGGAAACGCTTGGGGATCATCCTGGAGGAGGTGGGCCAAGTGGACGGGGTGAGGGAAGTCTGGGCTTCCCTGCAGCTGCCCCCGTGACTCGACCCCAGATAAAGCAGTAGCTAATGGATGGATGGATGGATATACTACTAATATGACTGATATTACTGTTGTCTTTTTGTGTCACTGAATCATTTGCATTTTTATGAACAAGTCAAAGCTTCCTGAATGCATTCATCCAGTAGACTGAGTCATGTAGTCCCTTTTGTTTTTGGGGGGGGGTGTCATATTATCATAGCTACTGTATAATGACAGTGGGAGACTGGCAATTGATGACAAATATGAGTGTTTATTTTTTATTTATTGTACAGAAAGATAAGTGGTTACTATATATCACCATCCATCCAGCCATTCATTTTCAATTTGACTTATCCTTCACCGTGGGGGGTGCAGAGTTTTACAGATGACTTGAGGCAACAGGCAGACTACACCCGGGAGAGATTGCCTGTCAGTCATGTGGAGATCCTATGCAGTCAGCCTAAATATGTGATTCAACTCACTATCAGAGACATTGCAAATCATCATGCATAGGAATCGTCTAGGTGTGTCATTATCGGCTCTTTTTAAAATAGTTTATCCTATTGATTATTCCATCAAATAATATAGTGCTGCATCAAATGCAGGTGCTGTGCCGTGTTGGCAACCTGACACAATCACAAATAATCAAGCTCAAGTTTGTATTTGCAATACACGCTTGGCAAAAAGTCCAAGTCAACCACCTTAATTTCTTCTGCTTGCCTTCTTTAACTTTTGACCCTGTCTTTATGAGATTGCTTTGAATACCTAAACTGATGGCACGCCAACCATGCTGTTAGGGAGTAAACCAAACAGACAAAAGACAAAAGATGTGTTTGCTCCATAAAACAAATCAATTCAGCTTGTGTCCGTCAGCAAAAACACAGCTCGTTTTGTAGTCTGCTCTGTTTTATCGACGCCCACGTGAGGTTAACCTTTTAAATGGCTGTAAAAGCTCGTCGGTTGCGGGCTGTCGTGACACCGGCGTGTTGGGGGGCAGCGGGCCAGGATTAGATGAATTGTGTCACAGCCACTTGCAGTTGCCGAGCGCAGAGATGTGAAGGTGCTGCGGTAGTGTGCCAAAAGGCAATCAATTTATGATGCTGTGACAGCGCTCGTCTGCTGTTTTTCATGTGTGGGTGAATAGAATTGTGGCTAAGCCCAAGATGCAGTGTCGACTGTCAGTGCTTGACTATGGATTTTTTTAATAGCAGTGGGATGCTTTCAGATGGTCCGCTATTATAAATCTTATTTATTATTAATCAGTACAGGGTAAGCTTTAAAATGAATCTTGTGCTGACAGTATGTGCAGCCTTTCCCACAAGAGAAGCGTTTGCTTTTCTTGCTGTAAACTCTCACCAGTCAGTAGCTTCAACGTAATTATTTTTTTTTTCAATTTGATTTTTTTTTCACACTAAAGTTTTATTAAATGTGCATGGAGCAAGTTCACTTAATTTTGGGGCTGAGTCATGATAAGGAGAAGTCTTGGGACACGCCCCTTAAACAAATTTCACCTGAAAGCTGAAGTAAAAATGTTTCTTTACAATACTATATTTTATGCGCCCTCACTAGTCATGGCATGCTGATTTATTGCGTTTGTGGAATATGAATTAAGCAGCATTATCCACTCAATTGAAGGGGTGGCCATTTTGGCACTTGCCGTCGACTGAAAATGACATCACAGTTGCTCAGGGCTCAGGTAACGACAGCTCATCTTGACGTCACATGACCAAACTCAGAAAAGAGGTGAGCCACTAGTCGACAGAAGGTGGATTTTTTTCTTAAAATTGCTGCATACAACATACAGCAATGTTGTAAATAATTTTGAGGGGTTACCATCCCCTTTATAACAAAAAAATACCAAACAAAACATAGCTCTCTAGCTAGAAAAAGTTGACTTATATTCTTCTTCTCTGAACATGGAATAAATGCTTTAAATGTCACAAAGAGCACAAGACAAAAAATCCCCTTCACACAGTTAACCCTTTGACAGTTGCTGAATGAGGTTTTATATGACTTCATCCATGTATGAAAGTGTAAAAATCAACCTAACAAAATGTTTCAAAATGTGGGCGGAAGCTGGAGTACCTGGGGAAAACCCACACAGCATGCCCCCATTAACCCAATTCACATCAATCTGTTAACATTGATTTGAGAGCATTTGTATGTAGATGCAGTCTCATGGAGATGAGTTCTCACTGAAAGAAAAAAAAAACATTTGCGCAGAATTTCTACAGTTGTGCGGTATTTAGGAAAACAACTTGGCATTACATTTTTACATTAAAATGACAGCAGCTACTAAAGTTGAAGTAGTATGAAATCAAAAGCATAGTGAGAATTCTGGCTATTCACACAGCTCAAGTTACCAAGACATCTAGACCAACGAAACGAAAGAAAGCACAAAAACTCACTGAGTTACTCGTATTATTTATTTAGCATGTGCCAGAAGTGCAAATTGGAACTCTACTGATCTGTCCACGCTGCAGTGTGGACTGCACGCATCCATTAGATGCCACTGCGGATTTATCCGTAATAATGTAATTGGACCTGCTGATCATCTGAGGCTGTTTGATTTTCTGCCAACACCACTGTGTAAATATTTGAGTCTGTGCGCAAAAAATTTGAAACGTAATTAGGCTTTTGTTGATTTCTTTGCAATATGACACCGTGTTTAATATCCTGCTCAAAATTGACACCTAAATGTTTGTTTCTAGCATATAGGACATGACGTGACCAGCAACGCAGATTTATTCATTTGTGACGATGCAATGTTTTGAGTCATCCATGCGTCCGTATGCGATAGTGCTTATCTTCTTCAGGGTCATGAGTAAAATCAAGCGTGTAGCGTGAATTTGGGTGAGACGTAGTATAGACCTTTGACTGGCTAATCATAGTGCACACAGGCTAGGAACCATTCAAAGTCACATTCACACACTCTAAAAACAGTGGGGTTAAAAAGAACACAATTTTGCATCAAAAAAGGACCGACCAAATATTTTGGGTTCTTCTTCTGATAAGAAATAACGTAGACAATGTGGATGTTTGTGGGACTTTATTCACTTAATTTACAGCAGTCATGAATATAAGCAAAAGATGCACTCCGCACTTTGCTTTTTAGTAACAGGTACATAGAACATACAACATAATTATAATGAGGTATTATTGAAAAACAATGCATACAGTGTACTGTGGAAGTGCCCACACTTTTTCAGCATGTGAGCTATTCTTAAAATGACCTAGTCCAAATTATCTACCTTATTTATTTCTCTATTTATTTGTTTACTAATAAATATATCTATAATATATTTTGTATTGAAATACCTTATATAACTCGACAGTGTTCACATGGTGAGGCATGAAACAGATATGATCGGCTGCCCTGTATGTCAGCAATTGACAGTTTCACAACAGTTGGATTTTTTTTTGTTTTTTCGACTCATTCAGTGCCATTGAGAGGCAGCAAAATCATTAGCATCAAACTAAGAACTACTGGTAGTTTACCATGTACTTAAAGAGCACCGCTGCAGTAGTGTATGAAATATATTGCTGGCTCGCAGGCTATATCTTGCTTTTTAGCCAGAAGCATATTTTTTGTGGTTGTAAAAGCTGATTTTTAATTTGCCATTGTTGTAACAGGGTTACAACAAACAATGGGTTCGTATTTCAAATTGTAGCATAACTAGTTGGCTTTGTCTTGTCAAGTTGAAAAGAAAAAAGACACACAAGAACTTGTCACTTGCTTCAGCCTGGCTTTCGCTTCATAAACCTTGACGCAAGGTGAAGTTTGACGTTAGTTTATAGCTTTTTGCTAACATCTGCTGCAGCATACAGACAAGCCTTGTGAAATCCATTAATAATGGTGGACAGCTTTCCTTTGATGTGCAGAGGCTCGATTGCCTTTTTTAATAGCCAGGTGAACTTGAAGGCTGCATCCTGTGGCTTTACATCATATTTTCAAAGCAAATGTGAATACTAATTCAAATATTTTAGTGTGTGTAAATTTAAAAAAAAAAAAAAAGAAACAGTCTCTCCTGAATTCAAAAATGAGTCAAAAGCAAACATGAATGATAATTCTAAGATAATCTAAGAATGGATAAACATACGGTGCTGAAACAAGTGAAACCAAAAGAGCAAAATGAGGCATCATCATGTGTTGTTTAAGCCTCTGAGGTACTTTTATTTTGAACGTGAGTATTCATCTCGCTAAACACTGAGTCTGTGGTCTTTGCCACATATATAGTACAATATGTAATGCCGAGATTCGGGCACACTACTGACACTCGCATCGTCTTGGTCAACGTGCTCTATTTATTTTGTGCTTGTATGCCACGTTGCATTCGAGGGCAGGGAGAATCTTTTCCAAATAATCCGAACTCTTGTTTCCATGCCATTGTGATATTGAGCAGTAGAATGTTGCTCCACCAACTCATTTGTCAATTAATGTAGGGCAATTTTGCTCCAATACACGAGAAAGATACTTCATGTTCATGTTTTCAGTTCAAGCTAATTGTTCTAACCTCTTTTTCGTGCAACAATTGGAAAAGATGAAGTTCCCCTCGATGACGTGCAGCGATGCTCCCCTTTTCCCCAAAACCATTTTGAGCATGAAAAATAAGGCTGCACTCATCTTTCTCACCAGTGTTCACATGCTCACCTCCCACTGGGCCTGAAATATTAATGGCCGCGTTTTATTCTGGAGTCGGGAAAGTGACCTTCATGCAAGTGGGTCCACAGAGATACTATTATTCATTTCATCGCCAGATTTTGTGTCCCAAAACGTTATGCAAGAATTCATGTAGTAAGCCGGATACTTGAACCGTTTGATCAAATTGTGCTCATCATCCTGTGAGTAAATGTACCATATGGAGGTGGATTGTTTAGCCTTTTGAACCTTGTCATGAAACAAATACAAACACAAAATTGGTTAGCTACTAGAACCACCATAGCTAAACATTAAATTCACGGCCAAAGCATTATTTGTAGGCAATATGTACATAAAAAACAAAAAAATAAAAAACAAAAGAGTTTGTTTAGGCTGTCCAAAATGATCTGTGCCATGGTATTGAAGTATAACCTCTAAAGCATACATGAAGCTAAATAGGAAAATTGCACAGAAATAACAATACTCACTTCAATGCCTGATTTCAGCTTCCAAAACCTGAACTGTTTTATTGAATTGTCTTCATCATCCTGATAGTAAAAGTATCGCCCTTTAAACTTTTTCATAAAACAAATGCAATCTTAAAAGCTTAATGCTACCAAACAATGTAAAATGCAATAGACAGGCTACCCAATATCTTCAGTGTCTCAGTATTATAACTTCTAATGAATATGGTAACACAAATGGGGAAGCAAAACTTGTAGACAGAAAAAAAATGACTTCACTGACAGATTTTGGCTTCCGAAATGTCTGTGAATCCTTGAACTGTTTTATTGAATTGTGTCCATCAGGCAGATGGTGTAACAAATGCAAACACAAAAGCTTAATGCTAACATACAATGTAAAATGCAACAGACGGGATACAATAATAATAATACAATACCACAGGTGTCACATTATTATACCCCTACAGCCATGGATATTTGAACACAAACGGAGTAGCAAAACATGTAGACAGAAATAATAAAATTCACTTCATGGCCAGATTTTGGCTTTCAAAACAGCAGTGTTATGTAAAAATTTGTATAGTGAGCCAGATAACTGTGTTCAATAGTTCAACTAGTAGTTCAACTGTGTTTTATTTGATAAATAAATAAAATAAATTTGATAACTGTGTTCTTCATCCTGTGGGTAAATCTACTAAATGGAGGCAGACACAAACGTTTAATGCTAACAATATAAATGCAATAGTCAGGCTACCAAATAGTATCAGTTTTGCAGTGTTATAACCCCTAAAGCCACATATTATAACACAAACATTTAAACACAAACGGTGCAGCAAAACATGTTGACATAATTAACAATATTTATGGGATACATTATTTAATCAAGATTGACTTGACAGAGGCTTCCAGACAAATTGTGAAAATCTTTTTCTTATATTGCTTTATGTTTAATATTTTGCCCCTAGGTGGCGCATAAAAAAGTGCATCACAATACCCAGTCAAAATATACTTATGATTTTAGTGTATGATTTCATGACATATAATACTGTGGAATGCATGTTTAATTAAGAAAGACATTACAAGTATTTTTTTCTTAAAGGTGACCGGAAGAGAAAAAAAAAAAGATTTTACTTTAAATTGAGGGGGGAAAAAACCCAACAATTTTTACGTTATGGCATAGCCAAGGCACTAATTAAATTAATCCTAACGGCCTGCTATTTATTTATGATATTTACATTTCTTTTGTCCTTGTTAATACATTTTTAAACTAGCATTTTCGTTTGCCTCGAGGTTCCCTCTATTGTTTTTGGGAAAAAGACTGACAATAAATTAGGTGGTCCTCCCGGCCGTCTTGCTTGTAGAAAAAGCCACCTCAGGCTTCACATTGACACCCATGCTGCCGCTGCAGCTTGGCACGCCACATCGTGTCACTTAGAGGGAGAAAAAAAATGGCACGACCATGATGAGCATCGACAGCGTGAAGGGAGCTAGCGCCGCTTCTCCCGCTTGCTCCGTCGTCGTCGCTCTGGCCTGATGTTTGTTGGCGTCTGGGTCAAAATGGCGTGACGGGGGCAGTGCATGGTGGTGCGTTCTTGACAACGCCCGGCCTGTGCGCAAAACAACATCGATCAAATATGTCTGCCTCTTGCGTTCAATGCATTAGACGTGTAGTCCACAATTACATATTGTTACTTATTGCGACATGAAAAGTTGAACTGATAAACAGACGAGTTCTAATTACTGTTGCGTTCTTGGTTCCTGATTAATGTGCACACCACATTTGCTGGGATTAATCTTGGAAAATTCAAATAGTGAACTTTTCAATCTGAAACATCTAGCTAGAGGAGTGGGAAGCTAGAGGAGCTTCGAGTACCTGTTGCAACTAACTGCAGCTCGTGTTAGCTGAGGTTGTTATGGCATTATTTTCAATAAAAGAAGCGAGCAGACTGAACCAAGGTATGAGTCCATCCTTGTTTACACACAGGAATATTACTAAAACCGAGAGGATCGTGTGAAGGTTATGATGTCTCCAGCTGATTCAATTAAGAGTCACACGTAATGGTATTCCATTTGACTCGTTTATTCATTGTGGTCTTTTGGCATATACACACAATCATAAACTTGGTGAAACACGGATGCTGCTCAACTTTGGGTATTCATGGTAAAAGGAATTCAAGGAAACAAAAACCTTGAGGCACATTCAACATTACACTGGCGAGGCATTCACTGACCGGTCACAATGTGGGACATTTGAAATACTTAAAACAGAAACTTGCGGATTTGAACACAAGAAAATATAATTCATAAAACATTATACTAATTCAGTTTTACTACAGTTTTTAAATTTGTTGCCAAAGTGTTGGTGTGTCTTATACACAGTAAAATTGAAAATACCTGAATTTGATACCTGAATAGTATTACATTCACTCATTTGTATGCGTCATCTTGCTGAAAATATTTTCACTTGGTGATGCAGATTATTTATGTAAACACGGAGGGCCCATGTCTTGCTGATGACTGTTGTAGGGGAGGACCATTTGGTGAAAATGCAAATTTTAATTTACAGGAAATTGTCTAATTTGTCCATCACAGTCCACTCTATGTCCTATAGTTTCCGTGTCCCCTTCGGCTTCAACCCCTCCACACTTTGTAAATAATCTATTTTTACCGCAGTCCTGCAAACAAAAAAGTTACCCTCCAGTGATGCAGCGAGCCTAAAAACGTCTCTCCCATCAAGTGAGAAACAAACACCCACTCTTGTATGTGCACTTTATGCGTCTCACAAAGAAGAACATCAACAGAGAAGACAACCCAGAGGAGCTCTTGTGATGTCACTGACAGTTCAACGCATTAGTGGGAGACAGTTTGAACTGCAATCCAACTTTTTTTTTTTCACTTGCAAAGCTGTTTTTTTTTTTTTTAACTTGAATCTTTGATTTTTCCAACAGGTGCTGGGGAATCTGGGAAAAGCACCATCGTAAAACAGATGAAGTAAGTGTGCTGATCACTTTCTCTTTTGTATCAGTAGCATACTAATGATTTCTAAGTGTTAAAGGGGAAGCCAAGTCCAAAATGTTCTTCACAACAATATTCTTTATGTGGACCCAATTTATATAGCACACTTGAGAAATAGAAATCAAGCAGAACAATACACTCAATTTCATCCATTTTAGAGGATTTGTCACTTGTTGTCCAATAAAAATGACTTCACAGTTGCTCAAGGCTGAGGTAACAACCAATCACAGCTCAGGTGTGAATGTCACATGACTAAACTTAGAAAAAAGGTGAGCCCCGATTGGCTGTTGACTGAGCCTTGAGCAACGATGATGTCATTTCCAGTTGAGGGCAGGTGGCAAAATGGCTCCTTTGATCAGGTTTTTTCCATCTGAGAAATGCATTTCATGGCAAATATGCCCATTCATTCCATAATTTTGCTGCTTAATTTATATTCCACAAACGCAATATTAATCAGAATGCTATGTTTAGACTAGTGGCGGTGCATGAAACCTATTATTGTCAAGAAAACATCCTCTTAAATTTATTAACTTTCCATGAATTTTGCAACCACATTTGAATCTCTTTTTGGCTAAGAGAACCACTCGTTCGTTTTAAACTACAATTGTTATTTCACATCCAAATTACTTTTTTAACATAATAAACATACCATAAAGGGTTGTGTGCTCACTATGATAAACCTCGGAACATCCCGACATCCTCGCTAGGTAATAGCTCAATATTTGCAGTAACCATGCGATGTTTTGATAAGAGAAATCTGCTCTTGCGTCTGGGTGGTTTCCATGGGATTGCCTTTCGCTACTTAAAGCACCAGAACAGCAGGCCGATGTTTCGCCGGTGCACCAATCCGAATACACGTAGGATCCTTAATGGCTTAATTATTCACATTCCTTGAGGCTACCCGGGCATTGGATCCATTTTTTATGAGCTCGAAGCAAGAACGGTCTGTCACCTGTTTTGAAGCGTTTTATCACATGCGCGCACACGCATCTGTCGGCCTACTGGAAACAAACATGAATTGATTATATAACGCCACACGCGGACGAATCCTCACCCCGCCGCTGAGGAAAACGATCCTTTTCTTAAATCAGGCCATGCGTCTTCTAAATGACTGCGGTTGTCAGGCAGCGAGCACTTTTCGCTCGAGAGTTAATATGATTAGGACCTCGTGTTCTCCCTCCGCGGTCTGATTCATTAGTTTGAAAGATTCCATCTAAGCATTGGACGGTTAAATTCCTAGTTCAGGTGAACACTAACGACCGATTAAATCGGACTCTGAATGCGGGGTCCACCTCAGTGCAAATGACAACCCACATGCGCGTTTGCACATTTGCACCCACAATATTAGGTACAGCAGCGGAATTTGTTTGACACCGATAAGAATGACGATGACAGCACTATTAAAAGGCATATATTTTCATCACTAATAAATCCTTTTCACAACTCAGGATCATCCACGAAGACGGCTACTCGGAAGACGAGTGCAAACAATACCGAGCTGTGGTTTACAGCAACACCATCCAGTCCATCATGGCCATTGTCAAAGCCATGGTCAGCCTCAAGATAGACTACAGCAACCCCGGCAGAGTGGTAAGATACCACGCCCCCTTCCTGTTTTCTTTTTATGATTTTTGCATATTTACCACTTGCAAATGTTCAGTTAAAAAAAAAAAAAAAAAATATATATATATATATATATATATATATATATATATATATATATATATATATATATATATATATATATATATATATATATATGTATATGTGTGTGTGTGTGTGTGTGTGTTTGCATTTTTTTTTTCTATTGTTGAAAAGCGCTGACTGGCAATTTGTTTAGCAGAGCATATTGTATTTAATTACCCCGGTGCTTTCTCGGTATCCATAATGATGACATCCTAATGAATTCGGGTTTTGGGTTGGCTAGAATATTCTATTTCTTAACTAATGTCATTTGTTATTTCGCTCAGGCCAGTTTCTTTTAGCTCCGTTGCCTACCAGTGGAAAAGTTTATTATTATGGTGGTAATGCTATTCAACTGCAATGAATCATACTCATTATTTTCATTGCTATGTTGGGCTCATCTAGTGGTGAGAACCAACTCTGTGTGAAGCTTTGCAAAACTACAGGTCTATCAAATGTTGTGGCCAGCGCGTTCAGAAGAAACGACATAGCGTATTCTCCTTCTTCCGTTCACCGTCCTCCCACGAGACAGTTTGAAAGCCCGGCTCCTACTTTGAACGTTACACAAGCTTTTCTCGCCAATGTCTCACATCAATTTGTTCTATCTTAATGATTTTGTATTTGTGAGACTTTGGAATTGGGCTTCAAAAGGACAGTTTAATTAGCTGTAACCATAATTATCATACTCCCACAGGACGCTCACAAGTCAAACTAATTATAAGTGAAAAGAAGACACACAAATGTGCAAAAACATGCCGCTATCAACACCAATATAGTGTTCTGCTTGTTGCGAAGTGGCCTTTGAAAGTCCCCAGGGTCTTGCTTCAAGCTGTTAAAAAAAAGTGAGCAGGCGCCTGTTTTCTGCAGCTCATGCATTTGATTTGATAAATGCATATGCCGGTTAGCTACTTCCCTCTTCAAGTTGAAGCTTTTTACTCTGGTATTTTTTCTGAAAATCTAAACAGGTAACACACACCAATACAGAAAAAAGTACATTAGCCTGATTATGAAAAATTACGCGTGCATTTTAAGTGTCTAAAAACGTTAGAAGATTCCTCGCCGCTGTTAGCGAAGTGAGGCTACTCGCTGTCTCACCTCCCATCTTACCCGTGTACTGCATTTGAACACCAATTTTGACTGTAAAATATATTTATTAAAAAAATCTATATAAACACAGACAAGAGAATTACAATTGTAAA
Organism: Hippichthys cyanospilos; assembly: GCF_059441005.1. Classification (NCBI taxonomy): domain Eukaryota; kingdom Metazoa; phylum Chordata; class Actinopteri; order Syngnathiformes; family Syngnathidae; genus Hippichthys; species Hippichthys cyanospilos. The sequence continues at coordinate 18,433,548 of NC_142377.1, forward strand.
TACTTTTAATGCATTATCAATTCTCTTTTATTTTTAATACAGGATGACATGATTACCTCAATAAATCATTGCCAGTTGTGAATATATGAAGATTGGTCATATTATGCCAAGAGGAATAGAGATGATTGAGGAATGTTATCATAGTAGTAAAGGAGCAGATGGAGCCACACAGCAATCCTCAACTTACAATTTTATTGTTTCTGCTGTGCTCAGATCAGATCCAATGACAGTAATTTGTCATTAGTTCCTACGGTTATTGTCATGGCTTTATTTTTGCTGCCTAAGCAGCCAACTAGAAATCAAACCTGAAGATGAAATGAATGCCCACCTAATTTCCAAGACCATTTGTTAATCAACTCGGGCAGCTTATATTTGCGTCACCAATATTGTTTGTGATCAGCCGGGTGGACTCGTGGTTAGCAGCTCTGTTTAATAATCCAATTCCGTTGGATTTAAATCTCTGCTTGAATCTTGAATTCCCACATTCCAAATAAAGCAACATACGTGGGTTAAATGAATGATTCAGAGTATATGCCACGGCTCTGTAGAAAATAGATAGATTGTGTGTCCTTAACATTAACCCCATTTAAATATGAAAAGTGTAGTAGTTAGGTCTGATTACAATAAATGCGAGCCACATATTCACTCTTGCCGTTAGCAGTGGAATTGCGAGACTATAAAATAGATATAAAGAAAAGCGCCTGCATTTGCGTGACTTCCATTATCCCCTTCAAAAACCCATATTGGATGTGAATTAATGTGTGGCTTTGTGTGAAAGCGGCAAACAGCTCAACTGAAGGCCAAAACTATTTATTCATGTTTCAACACATTTGGTAGAAAAAAAAAAAAAAAGTTCTTGGATTATTTTTCCATGACAATCCCAGTAAAACCTAATAAATCAATTAAGCAGCACCGGTCATGCTCCATGTACTGTTTCCATGGCAACTTGAGGCTGAGGACTGATATCCCTTAGAAGGGAAACAGATTATGAGGTTGCAATAATTTAACCGACTCAATTCAATCATAACACCATATGGCGAGAATGAGTGTTATAGAAGATGGATGGATGAAATTCAGTCGTAACTGAAACCATTTAGTGTCGGTGCTTGTCAGGATAGAGTATGTGTGGAGGTACTGTAATTGAACCTACACTTTAGCAGAGATGGGTGATTTTATTTTTTTTTGAACAGCTATAGGAAAAGATTATTATTTTTATACATACATTTAATGGAACAGAAAAATATTCCATTTAATGCCAGACTTATAAACAGTGAAAAATGTTGCCGGAAGACATGACCCTAGTGTGCATATCTATCACTTCCAAATAATCAATCTTTGCTTAATTGGTCTTTTTGGAATGTTCCAATAGATGGCAGGAAGTACAAGTCATGTGATTGTGTACCCGTCGCCATTCAAGCAACATATTAAGTCATCTATAAAGCCAGTGCTATAAAGCTGTGCTCCCATATAAGAGCTTAGTCTAGGACTGTTTTTCTCTTTCCCTCTTTCTCATTATTTTTTCTTGTCATAAGAGAAAACGGGCGCCGTAAAAGGCTAGCCGGTCGGCTCCTCTTCTGTACCCATTTGTCGGTCATTGTTTATTTGGACTCTAAAATGGGTTGCCTGTTGGGTTTCTTTGCACCTTGTCGTCCAATGACGATAAAACTATTCTGATTCCGAGTTAATCATTGTGGTTGTGCCGATTTGAACTATGTTGACACCGTCTGGGTGAAATTTCAGCTCCCTGCTGCCTTCTTTCAATGCTTTCCATTTGATGTGAAATGACTGTAAAAATCAAAGGATTACTGAACAGGTGTTAAACAGAACTGTGTCGAATGAGAAATGCAACTAGTTGTTCTGCTGTATAAAATGATCAAAATGAAAACAAAAGATACACTGTAGTCAACTTAGTTTTTGCATAAATGTAGATAATCCAAATATGAGGCATCAAAATAGCATTTGTGATCAAAACTGGTTTTGAAAATAATTATAATTACTAATGGAATCTGTTGTTTGCAACATTTATTGCGTAAAATCAAAACTATTGTGAGATCACATTATTAATACATTTAATATATTACATCCTAAAATGCTTCTCCTCAATATTAGCACACTTTTATCGGTGAGCCCACTCCTGGTTGATATGAACAAAGCCATGTAACAATCATTTCCTGTTTAGCTGTTTGTGTTGCAACATTTAATATCATTTTCTCTTCACCAAGGCACTTACGCCTGCTTTTTTGCTGTTCAAAGTTGGATATGGTAAATGGGCGCTCATGACAGACGTTTTGCCTTTCTGTCACTTCCAGTCTGTGTCAATCCCTCTTGCAAATTGATAATGACACTCACACTCACAGTATTTTGACCTCTTTGAAGATACAGACAGATTTTTGAATTCGAGCATCCGTGTATGTTTGTATGCCCCCCCTGCAGGACGACGCCCAGCAGCTCTTCGCGCTGTCCGCCGCCGCCGAAGAGCAGGGCGTCCTCCCCGACGACCTGGCCAATGTGATCCTGCGACTGTGGGCCGACGGCGGCATCCAGAGCTGCTTCGCCCGCTCGCGGGAATACCAGCTCAACGACTCGGCGGCATAGTGAGTGGGAATCTGTACGCTTTGCAGGCAGGGATGTTTCCAGTATCTGACACCGTCCCACTTTTGCATTAGTTGACATGCAATATGCTCCAATGCACAAAGGAGTCTATTCCGCCACTATAAATGTAAATTGAGAAGATTTTTTTTTTTTTTAAATGTACTCTTTGGACATCTCGCACTGTAGAAGAAAAGGGAGAGTATTGGTGTTTGTTTGCACCGTTGTAATTATTGACTGGATATTTGACGTCACGCACGGCTGCTAATATTTCAGCAGAGTTTGCCATGTATCCAATGGCGCCTCTTTCGTATGCTTCGTCTGCACTGGAAAACCTACTTTGACCTCCCCGGAGAGCCATAGAGGCTGGCAAGATATCATCTGTTACCTGATTATTTAGCAATCCCTGCGGTTTGATTCTTTAATATTGCAAGTAGATGAGTGCAATCATTTTGCTGGATGGCTGGGGAAGAAAACGGGTAAACTATGACAACAGGCCTCGTGGTAATGCCTTCCTAAATACTTTTCTTGATTTAATGAAATATTTTGCTACGGCTGTTCAGATGGGCTTTTGTTCAGGCAACCTTTAGAAGAGTTTCACAGCTTTCACGATAATGACCATTGCAAACCGTGGGACTCAATTTTAAAAATCAATTTGTATGAATTTTAGTTGGCAAACAAAAATCAATTCAGATTATACATTTTCATCAGGCTGCTTTACACACAAACTTGTGAGTGCCATTTTTTTCTTTTGGCTGTAATAGTCACAATTCAGTGATTCAGAGTCAAGAAATATTGTCATCTTAAGCCATTTAACTACCGTATTTTTCGCAATATAAGGTACACCTAAACACCTTCAATTTTCTCAGAAGCTGATTTTTTTTCTCAGAAACATAGAATAGACCCAAAGTACTAGTGAACAAAATGTACGCGTGACAAAGTGTGTTAGCCAGCTCAACACCATAACAAGCAGAAGTTTGGAGTGGACAATTCGCCAAAATAGGGACTTAGAGATGTTTTTACGTACCTATAAATTGAATTATTCTGTCAGAGTATGTGTATTTAAAACAACCGCATCAATTTCACTAGCTGCGATCTTAGCATTAAAACACAATGCAAACTGCACAGCAAGACCCTTAGACAGACTATACAGTATTAGTAACAGGCACATATTCATTGTCTGCAACAAATGACTACTAATGCAGTTTACTGGAGCAAGTAGTGGAAACATATGAAGAATGTTGTGTGCACACATTGCACAAAAGCACAAAGGTGGCCTGATGGATAAAATCAGTGAATCAAAACCCCCTTTCTTCCCTCCTGTGCCTCAGTGTTACCTTTTACCAGGAATTTGACCAGTGAGAAATAATTCGGTTTCATCTTGAGTGCAGAATCACACAAATATTTATTTCTATAATGAATTGAAATGCATTAAAGTCCAAAGCCTGCTAATAATACAACTTTGTGAGGGAAGCAAAGGCTGACTGGGTCAGACAAGCGCCCAGCTGGCCACATTATGTTTCTAATGATGTAATGCTTGTGTAAGTGAGGTGGGCTGTAAACACAGATGCGCCTTCACTCGCTCACTGAGTGACAGCCTGCTGGAAAATGGTTGTTACAAGCAGGAGGCTTACAAGATGAGAAGGCCCCTTTCATGACCTTTCACGACTCATTTAAAACCAGAAAACGACTGCATTAGTTGAAAATATCGGGGTAATGTGATCGAACTTTCTCGTCCACGTCAGGAGTCTTTCTGCAGGATTTTATTACTGACTACATTGCCTAGGGCGACCAGACATCCTCTTCTGATTTCGGTGTGTCCGAAACCTTTGTTCGTAAAGCTAAAATTCAATTGGTACGAAAGACCTCGCTGTCCCATATTGGTAACACACCACCAGAACGTTTATCTGATGCGAAAGAAACTGTTTAAAATTCATTGTTAAGTGGTCTTATCGTATAACTCAAAATCACTATGAGATCTGCCTTCTTTCAGCCCAAACATTTTGCTTACTGGAGTAAGAACAAACAAATAAAAAACAGGACTCAACCTACATACATACATCCGTCTTGACTCGGGACACAAGTCTCAAAATCAGGACGGTCCCGGTTAAAACTGGACATCTGGTCAACCGCATAAAGAAAAATCTGTTCGCAAGTGGGCCGGACTACTACTACTACTACTACAACAAATTTAAATTAATTATTTTTTTAAATACTGTCTGAAATAGTACAAGCACAACATCACTTTTAATCATAAAACATTAACATTACTATTAATCATTTCAATTGTTTGATTTATTGAAAAAAAGGCAGCCAATTTTTATATACTTTACACAACAAAATAATATTGCGGGCCTGATTAAAGCCGTTTGCAGTCCAGAACCGGCCCGCGGGCCATATGTTTTACACCACTGTCAAATACCATCTTTCTACTTTGAGAGGTGGTGGTTCTGCAGTACCATTATTCAGTGGAAAAAAGGCTTCATGAAGATTTTGCTGTTGTAGTGGAAAATTTGAGATGTTTGTTTAATCATTTTTGCTCTACTTAGCTCCTGATGTCATATTGTCAGGTATTTAAAATCTACGGGGTGCTTCCTTCGCCGTAGGACAATTCTGCTCACAGGTTTGATGAAAATGAGGTGACTATTATCCCAGGCATTGATCTGCTGTTTGACGTTCACAATCTCTGTCATCATGTGTCGGATATCATTTAAAATCAGTTGGTGGCTTTTTTATGTCGTAGATGTTTGAAAAAGATCCTTTGAAGATTTAAACACGGTATATAATCGAAGGTACATAATGTGACACATCTACCGCATGGAGGGCGCATCAAGTCACATGACCACCCCCTCCTCCTTCGTGCGCCACTGCAGGAGCTATAATAGCCATCCATTCAAGCGACCATTTCCTATACCGCTTATCCTGTGTGAACAGACATCAAATGCAAGCTCAACAACACAAAGCCATTGTTTCTGCCAAAGGCTTTCGGATGCAATGCCGCGTCGTGTTGACAAGCGCGGTCAGCAGTACAAATGACATATAGCTGAATCCTGAATCAGTGATGCATGAGGTTTATCTGCATGATGTCAATTTTACATCCTTCGATTCGTATTTCACGTTCCATGAGCCATTTGTTCACGCGCATGCACACTCCCAACTGGAGTAATCCTTTATTGAGGCTAGAGAGAAGTTCCTTCATTAAGAGTTGCTGACCTTCAAAAACAACACTGTCATTTTTCGTGAACGGTGAGGAATGGCAGCTTTGGGAGAGTTTTATGGTGTGCTGACTGAACATTTGTTCCTTGGCCGAGCAGTTGGCATCTCCCCTGAGAAGTTCGTGCTTTGCTCGACTAGCTTTAAGCCTCATCTATCATCTCGTTTCTCCTGTTAAAAACAATCCTCTGCTGAGTTAACCAATATCACTTCAAATATAGCAGTGTCCTCTATATCTATGGAAAAGATTTATCTGTCTGGAAATATTGTACAAATAGTCCTGTATCGTCTTAAAGTAGAGTTAGTCTGAATCAGGCAAAGAGAGAAAAATGGAAGATCATAAAGATCGCATTACCCAAGTGGATGAGGATGATTTTATCGTACATTTTTCTATAATTACTGGACTTGGAATATGTGTCAAAGGAAGCAGGAGCTGATAATTTCGTGCTTTGAAAGAAATACTACATTAACAATTTATCTTAAGATGCAAATCGTTTGTGGTGAACAGCCAACATACTCTAACCATTCAAAAGCAAAAAAAGTGTGTATTTTTGTCAGTAATGTATGTATTTTGGTCAGTCATTTTTCAGTTCCTCATTTGCAACATCGATGCAATGCATATTGATGCATTGAATATTTCTTCTTCTGACTTCGGACTAATAGCTATAATTTGTTTTATTAAACAGACCATTCTTAAAATGTTGTGGTAATATTCTCTTTAATAGAAGAACACCAACTACTAATTCATTTAGTGTGTTTAAGCAAACAAATAGCATCAGTCAGTCAGCTATCTGGTTGTGCAGCAAAAGAAGCAATGGAGCCAAATGTCAAGACGGTCTTTGCATACATATGTGCTCTTTTTTCCGAAGTGCATTTTCCATTTTGCAACATGATTTTATTCACTCGTTTTCAAATTGGAAATCGTCCCAAATTTGTGACATCACCTGGTTTTTCACTCTTTCTCCCTAGCTTTTATTTGCAATATTGCAAAAAAGGTATTGTAGAAAATAATGACGCAAACATGGTTTTGGTGGAGGAGCTTAATCTTTTTAGTTGACCAATGTTTAAAGTTGACTCACCTGACTTAACTTTTTTTCCAGTGCTTTATTACAGTACTTTTTTTTACAGTACTTTATTCCCTTAAGTTCATCTTTTTTTTTTACGCCCCCAAAACCTTTATTTTGATAAAAGAAAAAGAACTCTTAATGTTATTACTTGTTCTTGTAAAATTACACCTGATTAATTTAGTCAGGTTGTTTTTTTTTTTAAGCAGGACAATACAGAATATCAAATTCACAGTACAGAATATAGGCAAACATAATTGAATTATGACTATTATTAGTTTGGTCCATAGAATGTCAGGAGACATCAAAATCATTGATAACTGATTCCCAAGATAATGTTTACTGTAAAGGTAGAAAAACAGAAATCAGAGAAATTACAGAATATTTGCTGTAATTAACTGCTAGGGATCTGTTCAAAAGATATTTTGAGAATTTGCGTGATTTTAAATGTTAAAAAAAGCATCTTAAAGATATAGATATATCAACACTGATTTATTTCATGATCAATTGTTTGTACATGGTTGTTCCTCTAAATGTGATGACTAGTTTTTATAGTATTGTAACTTAGCCATTAAATTAACGATTATGTTCTCACGTCGCTAATATTCTTTGTCATCCTTTTCAGTGTACGTTTGCAATGCTGTGCTATTTGTATAATAGGTGTATCATTTTGTGTATGCTGAAGTCTTGACGATTTCCCTTGCTCTCTTCCTAGTTACCTGAATGATCTGGAGAGGATAGCCAAAGCGGACTACATCCCCACCCAGCAGGATGTGCTGCGAACTCGTGTCAAGACCACTGGCATCGTGGAGACTCACTTCACCTTCAAGGAGCTGCACTTCAAGTAAGACAATAAAAACTGACTTCCGCTCCAGCCCACTCACGCTAAAAACACATCGCATCACTGCTCATCTGCTTTTAAACAAAGCCATTAGCTCGGCCGTTAGTCTCATTCAACAGAAATTGCTCATTTCAACGTTATTAGCACTTTGAAAAGCGCAAGGCGGCCAAATTAAAACAGCAATTAAAAGCTTAATTATTACGATTACACAGAGAGTAAATAAATTAGTTCCTCACCCCCACACTCCATTTGTCTGTAAAAACTGGGTTTTATTCAACGCATAAAGCGTGGCTAGACGCACGCAGCCTGAGCACTTGTGTGGGATACTAATGGACTGCTGCTTACAGAGGATGTATGGACAGCGGAGGTTTATGTGTTCAAACATTTGATAAATGGGCTCGCGCTAACACTTATGTAAGTAAATACAGACGATTCCAGTCTACCACTAAATAGGAGCACAGGTGCTCCTTTTAAGTAAAGTTTACCCTTCATTAATTCAAATTGTCAATCACATCATTTTGACTTCTGAACGGTTTTGAATGGAAAATGTTGAATCCAACCCTAAACCCAGAAATCAGTAACAATCCCATCATTAGACAGTAAAAGATTCCCACCCCTATACCCCTACCGTCATTTCATCATCGTCATCATCATCTTGAACCATGACTTTATGACGATACATTCCAAAATGTATCGGTATTTTCAATATATATGTTCTATGCAGCCAAACTGGTCTAAACTTGATATTCTGATTAATATTGTGTTTGTGAAATATGAATTCAGCAGCACAATCCACCTGTTTTTAATCATCTCATTGGGTGACCATGTGGCCTATTTGCTAACGCTTGCATATGGCATCACAGTTGTCCAGCTAATGACCAATCACGGCTCAACAGGTGAGCTCAGATAGGTAGTGATGGGACAACAAGGCCTCATGAACCACTTGTGGTTTTTACTCAGTCTTCTAATTGTGCTCTTGTTTTAAAAGTGAAAGCTAGTCCAATGGAAATACATTAAATTTTCTTAAACCAAGAGTGTCATCTAAAGGTACAGAAAAATATCAAAATTGGCTCACAAGGCTCCATTTTTCTTTTTTCACTGACTGATCATAGAGCATAAAACCACATAATTGCATAAAAGGCTACTCCTACTACTGCACTACTGTATCAATAACTAAACTACCTGACATGTTTCTAGGCTAAGTTTAATTCAACTCAATTCATTCATAATGATTTTTACCTTTGGTTAAAGCATAATGATCTTTTCATTTTTCATAGTTTTGTCTTTTTTAGTGTATGAAAAACGAAGAGAAAACCCTTTTTTCTAAAGAGGTTCTCTTTTGTCTCCTGGTGATGCCCGCAAAAATGCTTTTTTACCTCCTTCACTTCCAAAAGGAAGCTCATGAAATGTTAATGTATCTTCATTCGTTGAATTTCACCTGAACCTTCTCTCCTTGTGTCTTTTAGTACCACTGGGTTCCGGCTGCCACCACCTTTTACACACGTTAACTCTCGTATATCTCCTCTGCATCACCGCTCCTTTTTGCAGAATGTTCGACGTGGGAGGCCAGCGCTCTGAGAGGAAGAAATGGATCCACTGTTTTGAAGGCGTCACCGCCATTATCTTCTGCGTTGCGCTCAGCGCGTACGACCTGGTGCTGGCCGAGGACGAAGAGATGGTGAGGATGGCGCACTGCCTTGCTGTGGCATGTTCTTCCGCAGTACACCCACATGAGCGCTACTCGCATGTCATTACAAGGCTTTTAACTTGTCGTCTTATGATGACACAATCAATTTTGCTGTTCAACTAATTGAGTGTTCAAATCCATAGTGTCTTGAACCGTTTGACCTCAATTATTTGAACGCGGTATGAGTTTAATGCTTCAACAAACCCCGTTGCGGCTTTGGTCCTTGTATTTGAAATATTGAACAACAGCCCCCTCTAGTGGTACACTGCAAAAACGCAATTACTCGAATAACATTCCTCTTCTATAGCGTCTTATCTTCATTAGGGTCCGTCGGTTGAACTTCCTGGTGCCTACCTGCTCTTACACAAAAACCACAGTACTTGGCAAGAAGAAATATTTTGGCACACATAGCGTATTTTAGCTCAGGATTTTCACTGGTCGACTTCTCATTTAGAATCGAATGCACGAAAGCATGAAGCTCTTCGACTCCATCTGCAACAACAAGTGGTTCACCGAGACCTCCATCATCCTCTTCCTCAACAAGAAAGACCTCTTTGAGGAGAAGATCACCCGTAGCCCTCTTGCCATCTGCTTCCCTGAGTACACAGGTATGAGCGCTCCTCATGGCTGGTCTCACCCTGGAACCAACATAAAACCATGGGCCACTTTATAGTGGGGGAAAAAGCATGCTCGTCATAATTGAGTATTGACGACTGGATTGGGCGAACCTTGATTTGGGGTGATTTACACACCAATGTGACTTTTCTTCCAGGTGCCAACAAGTTTGACGAAGCAGCGAGTTACATCCAAACCAAGTTTGAAGACCTGAACAAGAAGAAGGACACCAAGGAGATCTACACCCACTTCACGTGTGCCACAGACACCAAGAACGTGCAGTTTGTTTTCGACGCCGTCACCGACGTCATCATCAAGAACAATCTGAAGGACTGCGGGCTTTTCTGAAGGTGAGGTGCTTTAACGTGCTTGTGCAACCATCAGTAACATCAAAGTGGAACTTTGTTTGACAGAAACACTGCATTAGGTTTTAGTCAAGTCATCAATGTTTACCTTGTGTATAAATGCTAAAGAAAATCTATCTGGCATCATAGAAGCAACAATAAATGTGAATATGGCTTAAATTGATCCACAGGTACTGTGTTTTTGTTTTGTTTCAGATGGGCAGTCGGCGTGCACACTGCATGAGAGACTGCAGCAGCCATGTGACGATTACTGCTTTTCATAATGAAAACTGTGACGGGCAATCCGTACAAGAGGGGAAATCCTTGAAAGAACTTTCAACAAGCAATGATTGGCTACCATCTGCCCTTACGAATGCATCCAAAGTTGCCACGCCTCTTCATACTCCCCCTTACCGAATGTTTCAACAACACGATTGGATGAGAATGTTTTAGCAGCCACTCAGGTGGACAAAAGAGATGGCTTTAAATGAAATGTTGGAATGCATGTAAAATGCACAAAATGTCTCTCATCCAACAAAAAGATTTCCTAAGTATGTTAAGTTACCGTTTTTGTTTTTGTTTTTTTACTCACCATGACTTTTTTAAGATGTTCATTTTGCCCTTGAGGTTTATTAAAAGGCAGTATGAAACAATGTTTTATATCAAATCTACTCACGTTAACTATTAAAACACATGGAGAATGTGAGCGGCTGTGGGGAAAAAAAAGATTTTTTGTACACCATTTACAATCTGTAACGATCACAGTATTCTCCTGCATGACATTCCATGAATTAGCCTGTACCTACTCACCCCATCTATTTGACCACCTGTTTAAATACACGAAACACAATCTGTGAGGTTTTAAATAATGTCTGTTGCTAACCTACTGTAGATTGTTGTGTACTTTGTTTCACTCCCTGTCCATAGTTTTAATGTTATGTTTGTGCCTTGATATGTGTTTACATGTGTTATCTTCATATTTGTTCTTCACGGTGTCAATTAGGGCTATTTCTACTCTGTATCCGTAGCTTATGATGCATCCAAGCACAGAGGCTGGTGGATGACGCTGTACTTGTTTGCTGATATTAAAGTACAAATCAAGTCACTCGGTAAATGTAAATAATAAAAGTTTTGTCCTGTGAGCTTGTTATTCTACTGATTTTTCGTAGTGCTATTAGAGTACTGTGTTAGGTAGAAAAAAATACTCATGGAACTCTAGTGCAAATTAGCAAAGTATTTTTATTTATTTTTCTTGAAAACAAGAATACAATGATTCGAATTTGCTCTTTCCTTGGCATGAATAAGTTCGTTTACATTAGCCTCCACTCGGTAACACAAGGTGCTACCGTTCCTCACTTGCAAATAAATGATGTGGAGCGTTTGTAGTTAGGCACACAGTGCCTTGATTCAGCCAGCAGGCGGCGCGCTCTGCTCTGGCTTCACTGCGATTTCCATGCAACGCTGCATAGGATAACGTTCCTGCTCAATGGCCTTATGGTATTTTTTAAAGCTTATTTCAATGTTAAAATAGCCTTGGGGTTTTTATGTTTTAATTATTTATCATCAGTTTATAATTAACAACAACAAAAGAAATGTTGCATATTTATGGCCACTAATACAATTATTTAATATATAACTAATATGCAATTATATTATTATAATAATATAATGTGTTTTACATTCATATAGACAGCATGAAAAACGTTTATAATGGCTAAACATTATAGGAATACTATGTGAGACGAATAAAGTAATGACGTAAACAAATATTGATAAGCAAAAGGAATTGGATTTACTGTCAATAATTAATTACTATTTACGAAGCATATTTTCCATCAACATATTTGCATTCATCATCCTCATTTCTTGTGACTGTTGCAAAACTATTACCGAGGTGGTGACACATTTGCTGGAGGCGGGGATTTTTTCAAGGCGCCTTGTCATTGGCCCAGAGTTTAGGAGCCTGGCGTTCATTGGTTGAGGCCAAGCTCTTCGCCTTCTACAAAGTGTGCCGTCTTGCCTTCATGTTGAGCACAGGAGAGAGAACTCTCAGCATCATCAGAACTAAAATATACACGTTTTTAGTTTTTATTTTTCTTTGCTGGGAACCAAATGCCAAGGTTAGTTATATTGATTTTTTTAAACTATGGCAGATACATATGTGTTACCTCTAGGAAGTGTAAGAAATGTTTTTTTATATGTGCACTTGTATTTTGTTTTCAGACCACATAAGAAGTTTTAACTACACTGCAGACACTTACAAGCAATGGTGAGTTTAATTTTTCTCCTTGTTTTTGCATGCAGCAACAGCTTCTTGACTATTACATCTTTGCATATCAGGATTTAACATGCACCCCACCCTTCACCCAACCACTGGCCCCGGGCAAAACTAACAGTTCTTGATGAAAGTCCACAAGTTGGACAAATCAATTGTGTATTGTGTGAAGGAAGGACATTTGGACACGGTGGCACGGTGTGGCAATGTCACCCTATTGAGCATAAGTCGCGAGGAATGGGAGATGGGGAATGAGGAGGAGGAGGAGACGAGTCCCAAGTGGTTCAGAACTCACAGCTGTGATAACATCTTGTCATATGGACGATCCGAAGGCAAAAAAATTCTCGTTTGAGATACTTTTTTTTCTTCTACTCACCCACAAAAGAAAGGAAAACTCTCACTGGCCTAAATGAGAGCCGGTATAAGAAATGAGCATTTTCAAAGAGAGCAATGTTGAATTTTGATTGACACTGTCAGAGAGGCGTCCAATGATTATTATGGTGGTTATTGTGTATGTCGGCACTACATCACACGCATGGCTGTTTCTTGAAGGATGTTAACTTCACTGAACTATTTACTCTGATTTTCTTTATTAGAGATTCTGATGATGATGGGAATGTTATAATTTGCAACTTCTATTTCAGTTTGAAACTCAAGATATGTGAAAGTTTGATATTGTGTTATTTTTCTATTTTGGGTGAATTTATTCACAGGAGAAAACTATACAGGGTGCTCTTGTTTAGGTTTTCATTGAACTTTTTAAGATGCTAATGCCACTGGACATGGAAACTCTGAAATGTTTGTTTGAATTTTAAAGCAAAGGTAACGCATTTAAAATGATAGACTTTGCAAATGTGAAATACATTTCAGTTAAGTTATAAGTTGGGTGGTTTGTAATGTTTTTCTTTTATATTTTGGCACAGATTTTAAAAATATTGGGAAATTTTTCGAAGAAAAAAGTTCTGGCTTTATATACTGACAAACCTTTGATTATTAATGATGGCAGAATACGCAAGATTGCATTTTCTGTAAAGTCTTATTTTGTTCCAATCAAGAACAATTATGACAAACAATTTCTCATATGATGCAGAATATCTGCTGATCTGATCTTGACAATCAGATATGTGTAAAATCTCAAGAGTAGCATTACAGGAGGAATTTGCATTCAATATTTTGCTTTTATTTATCCATGTATGCGTGTATCAAATATATTCAGTAGGTGGATGGTGCGTTCTTTGTAAAAATTCTACTTCTAAGTTCAAAAGGTCATACGATGAATTCGTCTTGCATTGATGAAATGAATCATGTCCATGTTGTCAGGTGGACTGACTTTGAACACTTCATTATGATTCATCATGTAAACGTAATGTTGCATTGACACAGCAGTCAACATCCCGTGTGAGAGGATATGTAGTGCTCAGCTTGTAAATTTCCTCTCCTGCCAGAGGAAGCAGGCAGAGTTGTCTCCATCTGAAATGTGCATCCTGCTCTCTGTTTTTGTGGATCGCATACACTGACTCGCTGATGGCCGCCTGGAGCTTTGTGGGGAATGTTTTTGCACACTCGCGGAGACCAGTGATCTCAGATGCTAAAAATCCCAGAAACAGCACAAGGCGGCGTTCGGGTCTCGAAGCTAAACTTGCAAACATCCGATTGTATTTGTGTGTGTTTGGTTTTCCAGCTGTGCATGGGAGATTCCAGCCAGTGCTTCCAGAACCGCGTGCAGCACGTGATGCGTTCCCTGCAGGACCTGAAGCATCCTGGCAGGCCCAGGCCGCTCAGCGAGCCGTGCGACCGCTCCTTCGCCGTGACCCGCCACTGCAAGCAGAGGGCCCAGCAGGAGCGCCTCTCCAACCAGCGCGTGTCCCAAGCCAGCGAGGCCAGCACGTACGACTCGGCCTGCTGTTTGGCCAACCCGCTGGAGGAGGAAGAAGAAGAGGAACCCAACGAGCGCTTGGTTCGCGGTTCCCCCAACAGTGAGAAGAGTTTGGAATTTGACTCCGGCTACTCGGAGGCCTCCTGGCACGACGAAGGCGTTGTTCTGAGAAGGACGAGAAATGTGCGGGTTTCCTCTTCTGCTTGCCTTCGAACAAACGTGGGACCTTCGGGTCGGGTCAGACCCAAATCCACCTCGGACGCTTGCTTAGAGCGCTGGACATCCTTTGAAGCCAGCGACCCAAACGACTGGACTACTGCCTTGCTGAGCAGGAGTCGGAACAGACAGCCCCTGGTTCTGGGGGACAACAGCTTTGCGGACCTAATTAAAAACTGGATGGACCTACCGGAGTGCCCAGAACCTGCAGAGCACAAGCCGAGTGCCGGACGGCGTCTCGCCAAGGACATTTTGGTCAACATGAAACGACGCCTGGCCGGGATGTCCAAAAGTGCGGAGGTGAGGCAGAAACCGGCAGAGTCCGTCCGAGAGCGCAGGGCTGCCGAGGCTCCCAAACGGATGTCCTGTCCCGTGGGACTCCAGTCCCTCAAGCCTTTCTTTCACCAGTCGCACACGGGCCTGCACGCGCTCGACTCGGACTTCTACCACTTCACCGCGCTCATGAAGACGGGCAGCCGACAGCCCATAATATGCAACGACATCATAGGCTACATCTGAATCCATGAGATGGATTTTTGTCCACAGGAACCACCCCATATAAAGCTTCCTCATATTTATTTGCTCACTTTCTAAAAACTCTCTGTCATCTGTTCCTTTTCACTACCGTTTTTTACCCTAAACAGGCAATAAAACACTTCAAGCACTTCAGTCTCCAAATCATTGGCAAATATGTGTTTATATCAAGCAAATGAAAACAAAAACAATTAAATGTGCAATTAAATTTGCAATTAAATTAATGGGCTAAACTGGTAATATTTTTTAAAATGCTGGGTCAAAAAGAGGTTCACCCACATTTTTGGGTTAGTCAGTCAAACCAAAAATAAATAATGGTTCCTTTTTGTCCCATGTTGGGTTATCTTTGAGCCTACTATATTTTGTGTATACATCGTAACTTTAGTCAACCTACATCATTTACTTATCCACAAAATGATCAATGGCACTAGTGCAAGGGTCCAAAACAGCAGAAAAGCTTTCAATTCAACAGCACATTGTAACTGCATACAATGACAGTGAAAGGCTCTGTAAGGGTGGGTGGATCGATGCTAATATATTGACATTTTGATCCAGAGTGCTCATAGCATTGTATAAAACAAATTAGAGAACTCAGACAATAATGTTGGTTGGCAAAAGCAGAGTGTTTCCCAAACGCTTGGGTCGGACTCCAAATCCAAAAGGCAACAAAGAATTTGCAATCTTTGCTGTAACTGCAAAGTGATTCATGGGCCACTGAGGTATATGAAAAAGCAGAACTGGAGCCATGTGAGGACATTCAGCTACTTCATCCAAGTAGCTCACGTGCTCCGATGGGTGGGGGTGTCGAACAGCTGTGTCCAGATGGCAGTGTCCTTTCACCAGTCAAAGCCGTGCAGTATACAGTACAGTATCTTTCGGCTGGCTATGCCTTCACTCCTTTAACGACGTCCTCAGCCTGTCCTCAATTAGACCTTGAAAGTGCTCCAAAGGCAGTTGATCATCTAAATCCATAGGCAGGGGCCAGCATGCACTTCTTAATCTTCTGACAACTCAAACGACCCAAATGTACAGAAATTGAAGTGCTATTAAAGGTCAACGGCTTGACGTTCTGCAACTACACAAACATTTCAAATAGTTGTTTTTCTATCATTGGGTGTCTGAGAGATTGTCATTTGGAGATTCACCAGTTTCTTTGTAACAGAAATTCAAGACCAAACTGTGTGAAGACAAAAAAAAAGCATGGTTTGATCATATGCAGATTGTATTCACTTATTCATTTTGAATCTATGAATCGCTGTATGCCAAGTTTCCACTTGCACTGTGCATCTTTCAGTAATTGATGCAAATGAAAAAGAGATACAAAACCGAAAATTGTAAAGGCAACAGGACTCTTCAAAATATTTAAAACAAATAAAAGATGGGTAAAATAAATGTACACACACACACACACACACACAAAATATAATAGCAATAAAATCTTGTACAAATTGTCATCTGTTACAAATTCATGATATAAGTGTCTGCTTAAAATAATTTGAGTCATGGAGACATTTGCAATTTGAGAAAAAAGCTTTATGTTGCCAAAAGTCATTTAGACTAACGGTCTTAACCCTTTAAACAGAGAATCGCAAAAGACTATAAGATAGTCCACAAAAACAGAGCCAGTGGTAGTGCAAATCTGACATTTTTTTTTTTGGGGCATATTTTGGTGGAACTTAAGTTTTGATTACTTGAAAATAATGTTCAGTTTATTTTGTGGGTAATCTTATTTTAAGTGCATTACTTCATGCACAAAATCCTGCCATCCGAGCACATCACATTTGGTGATTTGAAAAAAAACAGTAACACAGTAGTAATACAGCTCCAGTGTTTCTCCCTGCCCCCCAAAGTCAGGAAGTGAGGGGCGAGCCATGCACAGGATGTGACTGGCTGGCGTAGGGGGCATTTGTCGTGTGCGCCTGCTGTGCACATGGTCAGCCCTCCAAGCACAACAGAAGCTCCCCAGAGACGACAGGCCTGATGACGCACAACACTCACATGCTCCTCAGCGCCAATGTAATCACTTCAGAGATCTCCTTTTGAAAATACAGCATGATTTTAACGGTTGTGATTGAGAAATCACATTTTGTAATGATGACAATGTCATATTTTCCCCCAAATCACCACAAAGAACCTATTACATTGTAAGCGATTCTTGTCAAGCTGCCCGAGGCTTCCATGATCTGCAGAAGTTCACACTAATCTCCAAATTTAGTTGGTCTACAGCAAACACTGGGAAACCTGAGCAGGAGCATTCTCAATCATCAAGGCTTCAATCAACAGGCTTAAAAGAGGAAACACCTCACCTTGTGATTAGTTTTGCCCCAAACAATGTTGTTTACTACTTGTGCCTGCAGCATTACCCTTGTTAAAAAAAAAAAAATCCCTAAAAAGCCATCCCCTTCCTCTTTATCATCATCACCTCCTTAGATGAAGCATTCCAACTATGTTTTCCCTCCTCATAAACCAATAATTCTCTTACAATCGGAATGCAAACACCACGCGGGGGCCAGGGGCAGCGATGAACGGAGGCACGCCATGTCGATCTGTCCAAACAGAGCAAAAGATCTGGCTTGACCCCAAACACATTGCGGCTACCTGGGCTGACAAAGGTAAACAAAGCCTGAGAACAAATGTTTAGGTTGACTGGGCGTGCAGAGGATGGCCTGAGGAAAGAGATGAACTGCAAATATATGAATGCAAAAATGAGGCTGGAGTAGGCAGAAGAAAAAGAGGAAAGTCAAACATGAAACATTTATAGTTGTAATGGCAACAAATATACAGTGTATGAAAGGTATAATAAAACCATAGACATTACGTAACAGTACTGTACATTACATAATAATTTTAAAGACTTCCATCGCAGTCTTATTTGCAGCCAGGGAAAATTAGAAAAATGGCTTCCAAAAAAAAGGTTGAAAAAAAAGAATATTTTTGGCAAAGCTTCTACTAAACCTTGCAGTACACTGCTACTGCTGCTACAAAAATTGAAAATAATAATAATCATAACTATCAAAATATTTCAGTTTCTAGCATTTCTCTACAAAAATTAGGAATGAGACAAGATCTCGTACGATGAGATCTAGAACGCGAAAAGATTTCTTTTTATCCATATACTAAAATACCTCAATAGCTACAGTCTAACAGGAGAAATTCAGGATGTTCTGATTACTTCCAAACCAACTGTGTGGTGATATTTTGGTCCTCTAGTTGAAGAAAAGGATGCTAAACTATTAGTGGATGAGCTCGACATTTTCTTAATACTGGAAAATAATTGATGACATACGCTGCAGTTAACAGGGACTTGTATGCATTTATAAACTTTTCAGTAGATGAGTTGCAGCTGAAAAATGAGGTTGACATATTGATATTTGTACAACATGTCAATAATTATATTACAGTCTACTCAATAAGAAGGAATGTGAGGGTTGAACTTATGCTAACTGAAAGTGGAGTGATGCTAGGCTCGGGGGTCAACGGTTCCTCTTTTGGAACTGCCGGGAGACTTCCCAAGGTCACTTCCTGCCAACAACACTATTCATCCCTCAACAAGGAAGTCGTGGCGCAAGGTGCGTTCGCTACTGCAAGCTGCTGATAGACACAATACATCCAGCACACACACACACACACATGCGTACACACACAAAGAGTTGACAGATGGAGTATGTATGTAGAATGTGAAGTTTTCAGGTCCACATTTAAAACGGCTGCAACAGCTCAACAAGTAGCCAAAGGTCAAAAAGGAACTTCCTTTTTCAGTCAATGTGCAGTGACAGTATCGAAACGACTCTTTTTCAGTGTAATTGCCAACCCTGCTCTTCATAATCAAAATCCAAATCTTTTTTTATTTGTGTCTGTAGTCTGTAGCTCGGGTTGTGTGAGTCCAGCCGGCATTACAGTAACAAGGAACTATATAAAAATGAACATTTTGGGACATGTTACATAAGTACAGAGTTTTTACGTACTGTAAGGTTTCCATTAGTGCTGAAGTAATCAACAATGGCAGCTGTGCAAACCATGCCAAGAATAGCAGAACATTTGCAAGGTGCCACTATGGACTTTTGAGTCAACTATTTAGAGAATCGATGGCAAGAGTCTGGAAGTTCTTGGCAGTCAGCTGGTTTAAATGTTTATAGTTTGATAAACAATAATAATCAATAATCAAACAATAATTTACATATTTTCATATATTTTCCCCAAGTAGCATTCCTCCCTCTAAAAATGCATGTTAAGTTCATTGACCCGAAATTCGTGTGAATGTTGTTTTTTCATTTAAATGCCCCGAGCTTAACTGGGGGACCAGTCTTGTGTCTTTCACTCATAGTTGTCTGCTCGAGCATGAGGTTGTTTGAACAGATAATACACAAGTTCAGTAAACATCATCATGCGCTTGCATGTAACATCACATGACTTGAAGCAAGTCAGAGTTACTCTCATGCAC
Organism: Hippichthys cyanospilos; assembly: GCF_059441005.1. Lineage (NCBI taxonomy): Eukaryota > Metazoa > Chordata > Actinopteri > Syngnathiformes > Syngnathidae > Hippichthys > Hippichthys cyanospilos. The sequence continues at coordinate 18,453,243 of NC_142377.1, forward strand.
AAAAGAAAACCCATCAAAATATGACACTAGTTTGCACTTGACTCCCCTGCAGAGGAGTTTGGTCCAATTATGTCTGGTCTGGCGGCCAAGCATTGAGATCAGGGGTGGCCAAGCTTTTGTGCTCAAGGACCGCATTTGATGGTTAAATAAAACAGATGGGCCAGGTCTTCTAGAGATGAGGTCATCAGCTATATTATAAATATACAATAACGCAACACATTGATTTGATAAAACAACTAAATGGACTTTATTTTCACAAGAAAGGAGCTGTAAATAATCAATATGTTTAACAAAATAATATCAGAATATCCAAAAAAATGGAAAACGAGTACATTCAATTCTCTTCTTTTTGTTTTTAAATATTCAATATTACAGGTCTGTGCCTACATTGTTTCTGATTGTTAGTCATCAGTAAGTGATGGAAATGAGTAAAAACAGCTTGAGAACAAATCTACTCATTCTGTTGAACGCTAACCTGTCTGAGGGTTTTTGTATACTATTGCCGCCAGACTGAAAGTTTTTTTTTTAGACAGTCATAAGTGATAGTAGTTGTGTAAGAGCATTTGAATATACATTTTTTTTTGTTTTTAATGATGGTATTGTTTTAGCATTAGGGTTAAGGATTCTGACAGGGTAGGACTAAGTCCTTGAGTAATTTGAGAACCCTCAGGCATTTTTTTTCTTTTTCCGATACCCGCTTATTAGTGCACACATAATTTTTAAAAAAGTTCAATTAATCACACAACTGTTAATGCTCTGCATAGCAGTAAAACATACCAGAAAAATGGTGAGAAAGACATATTCAAAGTAAATCTTTGTTTACCAAATAAAATGTGTCCATGAATTCCTTATTTTTATTTTGAATTTTGGGGGCAAATTTGTCTCTTAGGCTAACATTTTTGGGATGACATTTGGAGGAGGAGGAAAACATTGTGCTGCTAAGCGCAGTTTACATTTAAGTTCAAAGAAATGTTGATATTCAGTATTAAAGTGGAATTATGTAATTTGGTCTAGGTTATTGATTATTTTTCATGGAGCAGAATTATTTTTTTTTCTATCAGTCTTTAATATGCAATTTGGATATTCTGTACAATATCTGTTTACCAAAAATACTCAATGGCTGCATCCTTACAACAGACAGTAAGACCTTTTCATTGCACTATTTATTATTTCAATGTTTACATGTTTTAGTCGATTTTAAGCAGGGCACTTTATTTTCAACATGCATGTGAACACATTGTTTTTGCTGAGGCAATCTGGGAGCTTTCACTTCATTTATCTTGCAAATACAAATCTCATTGTCGATTCTGACTACTGCGCATTTTCCTCACAGGCTGAGCCTATTTTTGTTTCCTCCACTCCCTTCCGCTTGTCCATATCAGATACAAGTTTTGGCTGGAACCTGAAGGCAATCTGTGCCTCTCCATCATAGCCTGCATGAAGAGTGACGTCAGCTATTCAAAACCAGAGCAGGACTAAAGAGAAAAAAAGAAAAAAAAAAAAACAAGAGATGAATGGGAACGCTGAAACCAAACAAGCTTCTGGAAACAATTACAAACATTACGTTTCTCTTTTGAAATGAAACAAATATCCCAAAGGAAAGATGAAAATGTGATTGTGTACACGTGACCAGTGTGGAAGGAAAATCTCTCAGCATTTGAGCAAGTTTAAGAAATGCATAAAGCATCACATCTTGTTAAAGTACGAACTTTACTATTACTGGAAAATATGTTCATTGAGATTGAGGTATTGATTAGCACCAAATAATAGTGGGCCCAGTACAGTATTGCTGATCCTGATAGAGAGTACTTTTAGATTCATAAAATATTATGCTCTTTAAAATAATTTGTCAAATTAATCATACGATTTTCTTAAATTACCATGCCATAGTCTTTATTAGGACAAATAACTTTTAGAAAGTTGACTGGTTGGCAGAGAATTCTTAGTCTTATAATGGCAAAGGAATATGTTATAATATGTGTATTTCTCTAATTTTTGTGCACTGGATTATAACAAAAGCTTCAATGAAAAGTGATATTTTTTTGTTAAATTTCAGTCAAATAGTCATACTTGCAGTGCACCTGATTATAGGCTGCACTGTAAGTTTTAAGAAAATTAAATGATTTTAAGTGTGTCTTATAGTACAAAAGATATGACACTAGGGTATGGACAATTCTTAATTTATTATTTGCATTCATAGTAATAAAATGACTTTCGAATCAATATGGAATTGTGCCATTCTGAAAAAAAAAAACACAGTGCACCATTCGTGCATCAATAACAGACATACTGATAACATGTTAAGGAAAACTGTAAGACCTGTTTCAAGTAAACTCAAAAGACATATGACATAAGATCACATGACCTAGTGCCTGAAAGGTCAGCTGCTAAATTCCTTAAGATGGAGGAATGGCCTAATCCCAAATCTAATCACAGCTGTAAATCAGCTTGGGTTCGTAGTCTGCGTGTGCATTTTGATGATGAAGATACACCCGCCCATTGCCTTGAAAATGTAAACTTTAAAAAAATATCACATTTGCAACATATACAGTATGCAACAAGGAAAAATTTAAAATTGTGGAATGAGTTTTCAGAAAATACAAATCTCAGGATCATTTGGATTTAAGCTTTAAAGGATGACGTAAAAGGATGTACAATTTGCGGCCAATTCACTCATTTCTAATCCAAACATCTTCTGTCATTCCTCATCCGCTTTTGAAAACATGCTATGGTTTAACGACCTCGGCCGCTCTCAGCATCCATGCATTTTTTCTTAAAGTTTAAGTCTATAAAACTTGCAATAACCCCTATTGTCCAGCTTTATTTAAAAACACGTTTTGTTAAAGTTTTCTTCATAAAATACATTATGAATGACTAAGCCGCAAAATCTACATCAGACCTCCCCACAGCCAGGAGGTGAGACTGTCAAATGTCCACAAAGGCTGCTGACTGATGTCTGAATCTCAAAAAAAAAAAATAGAAAAGCCAAAAGAAGTTGAGCCTGCCAAGAAACCCAAACCATTCCCAGTCAAGTCAAGGAGCAGCGGTAAATCACACATGAATTCACTCGGGCTGAGTGAAGTTGAAGCTTTTCCTGTTTGGACAGTGGAGGATTTTGGAGGCAGGAAGCTTGTCCAATTTAAGAGACTATCCACAAAAAAGAGGTGTTCTCCAGCCACAGCTTCATTATCTTGGCCAGAATTGCAACAGTGGAAATATTTTTCAAAGCCATGTGGTCTTAGGCCTGCTTCTTCAAAGGCAATCCTGGTTTTCAGGGCATCAAAGTGAAATTTTGCAGAGGCTCATGCGGTATCTGTGTGGTCTTTTGGATCATCTTTTGTGTGTGTTTTAATCTTCAAGATTATCTTTTGTGTGCACAAGCTAGTTATTTTTTACCAAGCCATTTTCTTGTACAGACGTTTTAAATGAATATTTGCTGTCAAGTGTCATTTTTCAACAACTAGTTGGTATTGACTGTAAGCACCCGTGTTGTTGAGAGATTAGCAAAATTGAGGGCTTAATTATTGTAATTAATTTGTCTAATTAGTCGTGTTTAACCTAAACATTTCTCAAAAAAATTAGCATAAATTTGCTACATTAGCATCTTTTTACGTGTTGCTGCAGTTGAAGCTCGGTGCTTTGCATTTATGTGGTAGGCAAGACTTGAGCTGCTTCGGTGGTAAACAAGATCCTTTCGGCAAAGAATGCATATCATTCTACCTCTATCAAGAGTGCAGTCAGGGTGTTTTTTGAAGTTAAATTGACTATTTGTCAGCCCGAAAACTCTCACATGCTCTTCCATTTAGATGCATAACAGATCTAGTCAGCATACAGAAAGCATGAAGTTAGAGATTAAGAATGAGATGACAAAATGCTTTAACTATGACTGTATTTAATTGATGGCAATTCATATGTTTGACATTACTAGTATACACTTTTGACAAATCAGTGGATTAATATACAGTACTTAAATTCAATATTTTGGTTTCACCTACAAATAATTACATATGGAAATTCCTACTGTTATTTTGACGCAAATGATCATGTTGTTCCCCTTTCAAAAATAACCCTCCATTGTCTTTAATCAGGAATAGAAAAAGAATTGCGCAGCATAGCTGTGAGTTGAGTTAAAAAAAAAAATCGACTGTGATCATCAGGGAGCATGAAAGCAGGAACGGTTGGCCGTGACCTCAAATGGAAATATTAATGTCAAACAGTCAATTTCCTCTTTTGTTTTTTAATTGACTAAATACATCCACACACCACACTGACAAATATGTTAGCGTCATAGCAGCGGCAATGCAGGGCCATTGGACGTCAATGATGCTGCCTGTGATGTAAGGACATGCAAACCCAGGGATCAAGATTTAGGACGTGTGCAAACAGTGATGGTGATATATTGAAAAGGAGTAACTTGAATTGACTTATGATGAATGCAGTCATTGCCCAAAACATTGGGTACACTTTTATAATCTAGTAAGGCCAAATATAAGCGCTATATCAAACACGAATGACTGATAAACTAATAAAGCTCAGTTTTGCATTATTAATTTAGTATTTCGTGCCATTCCAGATAAGAGAGATTGAAAAGAGACCAACTTTTTGTTCGAAAAGCACGTTAAAACAGCCATAACAGACACAGTGAAATATTTTAAGACAAAGTAAATCAATCATCTTGTCAGCTTGTTCATTTCTGTCTCATCTGTTGCAAAATTCAGTCAATAATGGCAATCCACAACCATAAAACTTAATAAAATATTTTATTACCTTTCAATTCACTGTAACACAATAGAACAATACACTTATTTGCTTCACATTCCTATTAATTTGAAAAATAGACTGTTCCTGTTATGGCATTAAAATGACATTTATTAGATTTTAGTATGAGAGTACTTGGACTTGATCAAAATTCAAACATCATAAAGTCAGATGATTTATGTGATTTATGATTGGAACAAATTTGTGTGATAAGAATTGCGAAACTTAGCTCAGTAGATGTAGAGAAACGCTCAAGCAAACAACGACAAGAATCATCTGCAACAAATAGCAGAGTCATGTAAAAAGTGCTCTTTGTTAGTATAGCAGTGTCATCTGCTGCTTTATCCTAATTGATCCACGGCCACAAACACACAGATGGCCGGGACTTCCAACTGTTCCTTGCGACCCACCACAATTATTCAGAGCACACCGGGATGCTGGCTAGCTCGACCGCTTTACAAAACACAAGCAGCCCAGGCGCTTCTCAGGAGAGTGCAAGCTTTGACACGCTGACCCTCTGTCTTTTCAATGGCTCCCATTGAGGTGTAAAACGGCAAACACGAGCTCAATTCGATTGTCTGCCAAATGTGAAGATAACAACAGTTCACCTGGCTGAAAATGACCTAAGGCCCGACGGCCCAAAGTCAATAAAACACTCCTCCCAAAAATAAAGGAAAAGACCGCGGACGCGCTGGAGCCTGCAGAGACGACTGATGGACACTGATTATTAGGAATAACAGCACCTCGATTCTAGTACAGTGCACGGCACAGGACATGAAGTCTAAATGCACGCAATTCGCTTTGCAAAAATGATACATTACATAGATAACACTGTGATGCAATTGGTACAAGTTATCGAAAACAGCTATTATCACTGCACAAGGCATTGATTAATCAAATGCTTTGAGCAGTCAGTGCTCACACTGTCTGGTTTGCATTGCATAAAACACAATGGACTTTTCCGTCTATTGGCCATTGGAGCAACTTATTGACGTGTGGTTATATATGAGCTTGGATTCTTGTCAACAGCTGAACGGATGCTTACTCAACACATGCTCTACCCTAAAATGACTTCACTTGTACAGATACATTTGAAACAGTCCAACAAATCCACTACTCATTTTAATAACGAATTGTTAATAATGTTACCGTTTGGCGTGGATGAAGACCTAAATGCAGGGAAGCGAGGCTGCGATGCATTCAAAAAGTAGTTTTAATATAATCTAGGTTGAAAACCGCAACACTACAAGTTTGCAGAAAACGAAACATGCAATAAATTCTCACCAGGAAATGTTTATGTTAAATTGAATCGCCCATCAATTTGGTCATCAGTGATTATTTTTTTAATTTAGCTAATTTAAAACAAGAAAAATGTGTAATCCTTGTCCCTGCAAATTGAGTTGACATTCGAAACAATGTGCTGAGTCATTGTTGTTGGTGCATTCAATGAGTATTTCCATAGATGTTTGAAATGTCCTACTGTGTGAGGGGTTATTGTATGCACCTCCAGCCAACTAAGCAAGCGAGTACAGCAAATGCGTTTGTTGCTTCTCCATGCAGCTATTGATCATTGAATACGAGCAGCCTCCTCTGGATTTGTAAAAGGAGGCAGCTGAATCATAATAAATAAAAAGGGATGGAACATAGGCAGAGGTTATCTTCTTGAAATTATTATTATAATCAGCAAAGGTGAAAAATGCTATAAAATAAAAATAGAGGTAGAAAAAATGTTTGGTAAGTTTATTTCATTCCAGGGGTAAATACTCATGCAAATGAGATATCACACCCCTGATATTAACATTATAGTGTCAACTGTATTCACCTGGTGGCCCCCACCCTGCTCCCAGTTAACATCAAGAAGGAGCCATGTTGTCTGTAACCTCACAATTAGGTTTCAACATTTGCCAAGTTGCACCAAGAGAGTGTGTTGGCAGACTGTCCAAATGGTCAGCCAGGAGAGCACAACAGTGTAGCCTTTCATTGTGGCTATTAACTAAATAAACAAACAACTAAAAAAAACTTTGAGCATGCTTATATAATGACCAGGCTAACTTCGTTACTTAGATACTTTTCCAACATGCAATGTTGTGTGTGTGTGTGTGTTTGTGGGGTTGGGTGGGTCTGGGGGGAGGTGGGTGAGCGGCATTATACTCGGTGCCACAAACACCAGTCCTGACCCGACCGCAACTAAACAACCCTCCTCCACCCCTATTACGTAGACACATCGCTGCTTCCTGTGTTGAATTGGAGGCCCGAGCTCTTTGTAGTGCCACAAATCCAATAAGCGGTGTCTCATGGATGTAAACACGGCAGATAATCAGAACCACTCCGCTGTCAACCGGGAGCCGTTTCCACCCAGCAGTGCGCTTCGCTTCATTCTTGAGCGTTATACAAAATGAGCGAAGCTGTAGGAAGTTTGTTTTCAAGGGTGAACTTTATTCTAGAATCATATCTGACACTTGTAAACAAAATAAAAAAAAACATCCAGTCATTAGCTGGGAGTCTTGAGGCAAAAACTCTACAAAATGTGTAAAACATCTGGAACGGCAGTCACACTCGTCTCACTAATGAGAATCCCGCTGCCCTCTTCTCCCGCCAGCGTTACAATGTTAATTAGAAAGTAATGAAACAGAAGGAAAGACACTTTTAATCACTTCCACGCGGTGGGAAAAAAGTTCAAGGCAAAAGTTTGCACGTGACGGAAAGTTTTATGATTATAAGTCAAAAGCACAATAAACAGGGTGTTCTTGATTTTATGGCAGAGTTCAAAACCAGTTCTTTGCGCACCATGCGTAACCTCGAAACATTTCTTTGCCAAGACATTATGCAAACCCCCAATCTAAGATACAATGGATTACTTTGAATGTTCTAAACTTCCGTTTAGCTCCCGGCGTCACACTCAGCAAAAACAATACAGTCAGAAAACATGGACGTGCAATAAACCTTAACTGACATCTTATGATCATTTTAAACAGCAAGTTTGCCGACAGAATTAGCCACACCTCTTGTAATCAATTCCACACATTTGGGCAAATTCCTAACGATTGATTCATCAACAACTTCACTGAACTATAATGAAAAAGTGAATTTTGAGACCCTTTATTCAAAGTTTCAGCTTTCTGGCTCCAGGGCACTTCTGCTTGCAATCACTGCAACAGATGAACCTTATAAATGTTGAATACGGTCTTGCTGACTATCTGGGTAAAAATGGCTGGGGAGAGACTGGATTCTTTTTGTGTGCTTTTATATCTCTCTATAAAATAAATGAGAGTATTACTCATACTCTCTGCTTAATATAGCCTGAAGTGATTCCTAGCCTCTTTCATATCTGCAGCAGGGAGACAGCGCAATGTTGACACCGATGCCACGAAAGGCCGCGATATATAGAAAGTAAAAAAAAAAAAAGAAAAAACAACTCCGCGAAAATCCACCGTTAACTCTCTTAGTAAAAGAAGACCAAGCTCACAATAGCACCCCAATTAACAAACAGGGGCAGAAAATAACGGGAGGCACAAGCCAGAGATGCTGACAGCTGATTATTCACCAACTCGAGAGCACTATTCATGAGTGATGTCTGCGTCTTGAGTTACAAAGCCAACAATGGAAGTCCTCGCCGGAGTTCCCGGTGGAGTACTGAAGGCCTTGGATCAGGTTCTGGCCGTCCCTCTGCTGGCACAGCTCGGGCAGACCACAGATTGAACCACATGAGGCAAATCTGTTCTTTTGTTGAGTCCCTCTCTTTCTTTTCCAAAGCCTGTTATTATTTGTGCAGCAGATGTGTGGCCTTGTGAACATGGGATCATATCACCAAGAAATGGGTTTATTTTCTACATGCATCAAGCCAACATGGCCCAAAGTATTCCTGCTAACTAGGCTTGGATTTACACTGCATGGGTCAAGTAACACAATTGGAATATGGCAGTGTACAGAGACTCGATTTGAATCTCTGTGGGACCAAAACTCTTTGGAATTAGAATAGATCGGAATTAGAACACTTAAAAAAGTGGTTACAAATCAGATCACTGTTAGTACAGAGCAAATAGACAGAGGGGATACAACTGATTCAGATTGTTCCATTCTCGTTAGTTTTTTTTTTAATGTTGTTTGACATTTGTTTGTTTGAAAATAAAACATGTTTGTTCATGTTTATGTTCATGTTATATATATATATATATATATATATATATATATATATATATATATATATATATATATATATATTCCAGTCTCCAGTGACTTGTTGAGCGGTTTCTCTGCAAGCCATTTTAACAATGATTGTTGCCATTGTCCTTTTCCACAATATTTATACAATAAATGACTTAATGTCCACCATTTCCAATAATTTTCAAAAGGGAATGCTATTTTCTGACGTGCTCAGAAGATGAAAACAAAATCCATGTGGGCGCTATGCACTCTGCTCTCTGACTTACTATACATAGCATCCCGGCAAGGCAGGAAATAGCCAGCATTTCTGCAAGAGTTGAACAAAGAAAGCAGTGTAAGAGCTGACCTTGGGCCCTCCCTCCAACACCGCTAATTCAATAAGAGAGTGAAAGGACAAGCTTGGAAAGAGAAGCATCAGGGAGGCGTGAAAGGGCACCTAGTTAAGGTCAGGTTGTGGAGGACCAGTGAAGATGCTGGTGGTTGGATGCCATCACCGTATGAAGTTGACGACCAGAATTCGGAGCCTGAAGACAATACGTCACGAAAGTAGAAAATTCACACACAAATGCGACGTAACAACAGCAAGCATTAGAAACTAGACTTGGAACAATAGACAGGGAAACTAGATTGGGGAAAATAAACTAGAAAGACAGCTTGACATGACAGTTTGAGAGTTTCACTTCCTGACCACCATTTTTTAATGTCGTTTATCCTCACTTGGGTCGCTAGCTTGCTGGTGCCTAACCCAGCTGTCTTCGGGCAGTAGGTGGGGAACACCTTTTAGTGGTTTCCAGCCATTTGCAGGGCACACAGAGAAAAACAATCATTCACACTTAAAACCACATTCAAGGGCAATTTGGAGTTTCAAATATACATTACCTATCATGCATGTTTTTAGAATGTGAAAGGATGCCCAGAGAGTACCCACACGGGCTGGGGAAGAGCACTCACATTTGACAAAAGAAGGCCAGAGCTAGCTGGAATTGAACTCTGGATTCTGAACTGTGAAGTGGATGTGCTAACAAATCATGTGATAAAGGACGAAAAAGACTTAACAACAGGAAGGGACCAGCCAGACACCATTAGTCACAACATAGATGTTAATCACAACATCTGTTCATTACAATCATAGTATGAAACTACAATAATTGCTACATCAATTACTAGACTATTACCAGTAATGCAAATTATCACCACATTGCATTATAGATTATTTAATGGTTAATGTTTTGAACCTTTAGCACCCTTCGGCTTGCTTCCATGTCCAGTTATTGCGTGTGTGATGGGATGTTATTTTACAAACTCCGCAAAGAGAAGTATTATTTCCAAACCTTAAACTGGTGACAAAGCGTTCCCAATGGGAAAAAAGTCAGAGGTGAGTGGAAAGGGGAAACATCTGCTTTGAAAGCAATAGTAGAGCAAAGAGGTGAAAACGTACTTTTTCCAAAATCTCTGCTCTCAATAACATATCGTGGGGGCGGGGCAAGTTAACGGCGGTTGTCGGTGGCTGACCAACATCTGGCTGCTTTGCACTGGTTAACTTTGCGCCATGAAAGCCATGAAGCCTGTTTTTTGATAGGAATGAACCAAGACCAGTGAGGACAGACGTCTGAGTGGTGGTAAAGTGATCTCTTGATACTGCATGGCTGATCACTGATATTTAACAGCTGCACGTCTGTAGTGGCTTCAAAGGGAGTCGGGTATTTTCTATAAACCCTTGAGAGATGAGCTAGATAACAGCTAAAAGTGAGAATACGGGTGTTGGTTTCACTTTTGCAGGATACAAAATTGACTTGGTTTCAACGGCACATCAAATGTCCAATAATAAGCAGTAGTCTGACATGTGCTCAGCTGAGGCCGAGTGTTGCCACTTTATCAGGTGAGATCATGTCTAGACCTCCCGTCAGACGCAAGACCACCAGCGCTTTGGAAAAGATATGCACTCTGTGGCAAGTCTTCAAAGTGCAACTACCATGAAAACTGCAGAGCGCTTTTCGCCCGACAACAAATGGCATCTTCAGTCCGTCCTAAAAAAAATGTCAGCAGAGATGCATAAGAAACTTTGAGCAAAGACGACCGCACCGCATTGATCTCAATTTTGATGTCTTGCTTGTTTGTGTACAACCTGAAAATTGGTCACACATCGGTCACATAAAGGAAATGAATGCAATTCTTATTTTGTTCACATTCCACAATCGAGCAAATAATAAAATAGGCAATAAAACAAAACACAAAACCAAAAAAAAAAGAATAAGTATCTGTATTCAGCAGGCAATGATTTAATGTTTGAGAGTGCACAGTAGCTCTCAACTGTAATAGATACTCAGTCATTCTTACATCCCATGCAGGCAAATCTTAATGGCATAAACAGTTGATCCAAATAAATAAAATGACAAATGCAAGCTCCGGAAAGCTGTTTGTGCGCAGGCATGCATGGCGCTTGCACCGGCGCAAATGACTCCGTCATCGCTGTGGCAGTTGTGTGCAGCTGCAACATTTTTGCCTTTGCCTGGAACCAGAACTGAAACCAGAGCACTAATGTCTCTCAGTTGCCCCTGTCACTGCTGTCTCACATCCCTCCAGACAGTTGACCCTACCACACACACACATCCACAACCAATTCTGACCCTCACTCACCTATGATTCCAAATGAACCATAGGCTATGTTTAAATAGGGTATTGGCACTATTCAGTTTTGAAAGATCATTTATATACACACAAAACCCCAAATATACACACAAAACCCGTGGGTTACCCCTTTCCTAACCCCAATATTTGGTCATCTAAATGTGATTAGGTAAGGTCATCCAAACGGAACATTGGTTTGTGTTCTGCACATGCAAAATCGGCAAGGATTTGGGGGTTTTTGCATACAAGAAATACTTTGTTTTATTGACAGTAAAAAGTAAGAAGCAGAAATCTATTGTTTATTTACATAATGCATCTGGCTCAGTAAATGGGTTATTTAGAATGCTTCATATGCTGTTAGTGAGAAAAGCCACTAGTAGCGGGTCCAGTGTGTCACTCCCTGCTGAGGTGAACCATAGAGGGACAAGTAGTCCTTTAAAAAGATACCGCTGCTGCAATATCCTCTTAAAATGAACGTATAAAATCATGCTTTTCTGTCTAATCTGTCTGTATTTGTCTTTTGAGGCCAAGGCTATATGGTATAAGGAGTAAAGTATGCCCACGATCTGGAATAAGCTCACCCATTGAGCTGGATGTCATCCATCAAAAGAATAAAGTTCTTTCTTCTTTCATGATCATTGCCCTTAAACTGACTTCATTTTTACAAACACACACTCAGGCTAAACGTTTTTTTAAGTAATTTACAAAACACTGGCAGTCTAATACAGTGAGAACAGCTCATTCATGCTCCCTAGCCACAGCGGAAGGACGTAAATCTCTAGATTTATTCCCAAAGTGGACAGGCTTAAATAATAAATACCGTCAGGCTGAATTAAGTGCACCTCTCAGGGCCTGTCGTATAAGGATAAAAGCTTTGAGAATCTTTTCTCTGAAACCCCCACAATCACTTAGTGAAACAGAAGATGGCTGCGGGCATATAGAACTGTTACTCCCCTTGAAATGATGAGTGCTTGGCCCAGCAGGGGACCGAAACTCTAACTGGACAGAAAAAAAGATCAATGGAAGGTGTGAAGAGGGCGCTCCTAGAATAAAGCACAACTACTACCATTACATGTATGATCATCATGTTATATATGTTTTTGTCAATTAGTATATTTCATTTGTATAAAACATAACATAATTAAACACAATACAAAGAACCAAACAGTTTCTGCCTAATTGTTGATTTCTTGACTGCCGTGTATTACTTGGCCACCGGGGGCAGTATTATACATTCACTCAGACACAAAAACAGAGGACTTTCACAACTTCTGTAAGTGTTCACTCTGCTTGCATGGATTTTCTCCTGGCGCTCAGTCTTACACATTCTAAAAACAATGCTTGATAGGTTTACTAACATTTCTAAAAGGCCCATAAGTATAAGGGATTTTGTTTTTATGAAACCTATAAGCAAAGAAGATGGCACACGTGGAAGAATACTCAAGTTTCAGCCTCTTGTGCCGCCATCCTCCCATCCCCTTGAGTGTCAGTGGCCCGGCTCAGGTGTCACCTCTCAGAGGACAGGTAAAGTGCCGTGATTAGTTCTGCTTCAGGGGACAAAAGAAGGGGATGGGCTTCGTGTGGCTCAGGGGCAGGTGTATGTATGGGCTAACTAAAAACACAGGAAAAAGGCAGAAGAAACTGATTGGTTTACTTGCACTCTGATGCTGACTGATTATCACCAAGGACACCAGGTGAAAAATTAATTACAACATATTTGGTGCTCAGTCGCATTCGCGTACTGCTGTAGAATTACTAAAGCATGTTGCATAGATTCCTCATTAAATGTAGGGGTGCACTGTTTTGTTTGTAAGTTGGAAGAATAGTAAGGCTGGGTAAGTCAACTATAAAAACAGATCAACTAAAATTATCTGACGGTGGTCCGCCAAAAAGATGTTTGCACCATTGTTTTCCACGCCGACAATTTCTGGCAGACGTACAGTGTTACAATGGCGGCACAGGAGAAAGACTCCCTCCAAAATCAAGGGAGAAAACAAAACAAAATAAGATATATAATAAAAAGATATACCATGGCAGTGCTTCTGAACACCCACACCCACACCCACCCACACACACACACACACGTATATGTGCAAAGACAGTCTTGACATATGGCTCCATTCTTAGTTCACCACCTAGTGGCTGAATGGTGAATGGCCAAATGCTATTTGTGTGCGTATAAATATGTATAAAGATGTCAAACTCATGGCCCAGGGGCCAAAATCTGGCCCCTCACATCATTTTATGTGGCCCGCAAAATACTAATTATGACTTCAAGGTTCTGACTAAAATATCAAATTTGCAAGTTGCCGCCTTACATATAATAAGTGATGTCATGCATTGTTGCTGTATGGGTCTCGTCGTTTGAAAGCGGTGACAAGGTGTGCGCCGTGATGGACGTGGCTGGTGAGGTCATCCCTCAACCTTGGCGGCCCTACAAAGACGAAGCATGCGACTGACACTGGACGACAGCCGCGGGCCTTGTTAGAAAACTCCGAGGTGGCAATCCGATGCCTCTGAAAGCCTCCTACACACATTCCAGCCGTCCGCAGCACCACCATGATACAAATGAGAAGAAGATGAAGTGCGGCAGTTATGATTTAAGATGGCATTTGAGATGCAACCGACTTCCCTCATGCACATTCATATTCTGCTCTGGTGACACACATTCATGCTTGGAGAACTTAATGTCTTAGGAACTGGACGATGGCTGATCCGAGTCCTTCAAGAGGCATTTGGCTTTCTTTCGCAGCAAAGAAGACATACCTTTTGGAATAATGACAAAATGTTCAATCTTGGTTTCATAACAAGATTTCTCTGGTGTTTGGGAGATTTGGTTATATTTTATTGAGCCATTTTGAACAGTAAAAAAAATATATATTTTGACTTGAAGTGACAACCAATCACGGTTCAGCTTGATTATGTCACATGACCAACAGGTGAGCTGTTACCCTAGCCTTCAACACAGGTGATTTCATTTTTAGTTGACATGCCGTGAAGCTTGGAAACATGTTTTTAAAGTTAATAATTGTCCATGAAAAAATTATATCAAATGAATAATAGACAAAATTTTAACTTTTTAGCTCTGAAAATGACTAAATAAGAGGACTGTCTCTTTAATGGTGGCAGATGTGTTTGTTGACTCCTATTTAGCATGAGTTTGAATGGTGGAGAAAGTATTCACTGCTTTTATTTTGGTCAAATTTGTTTTTATCACAAAAAACACTGTCGCCTGAACATGATTGTGTGGACTTTTGTCCGTAGTATATTTACATATGTTGGATTGAAATGGACGGAGTAATTTTTTTCTGAATGTATTTTTACTTGGAAGAAGCCTGGAAGCACAGCCTGAAAGAACATTTACTTCAATGAAAACACACAGGGCCTTTTAACATGCATCCCTGACATCAAAAGTTGGAAGTAATAATAATTCTGAGGGATTTCAATTTGTAGCTTTCCATAGTCTTCAAAATATCTGCAGTATGACTCAGTTTCTGGCCTCTAGACTAAACCTGACTGTTCTCCCTTTTCCACAAATTTGAGTTGATTTCAATCCATAATCTGCAACCTCTCCCTGGAAAATGTTAGAGAGCTGATGGAATTTCAGATATCACAGTCATTCCTTTCCAAGCTTTCTCTGGAACCTCCGGGACACTGTGGAAGGTCAATAGGTCCAAAAGGTCCAAAAGGTAATAATAGGTCTCAACCACCCTCCCAAAAACAAGAAAAACATATTGGCTGTGATGTCACATCTCCACATAGGCCCATACTGTGGCCCTTGAATGTTGTTACGATTCCAAACAAATCGAGACGGCGGTCATGTAACAAGAGGCTAGTAGCTTTGGCACAGGAAGGTGTCGAGGCACAGCTCAGGTCCGGGTCAGCGAGGACACAGGCGAGGATCTGAAAGCGCTTACAGATCCAAGCGCTGCTCCCCTGCTAGGACTCGGCCGCCTTTCTGTCTGAGGCAGCTGCAGAGATGTCACCGCGCCTTTTATTCTGACGTTGACCTTCCAGAAGGCGCTGGGCCACATCTGCATGGCTGGACAGTCTATTGAAGCCAACGCCGTGGCCTGCATTTGTTCTGTACAGTGTACATAACTATGTGGGAGGTAAGGAAATATGGTCGTCAGCCCTTTTTGGTTTTTGACCTGATTTGGGACACAGATCTTGATAAATCTAACAAAATTCACTAGAAAATACACTAGGAAGCTAAAAACTACTATCGCTTGTCAAAAAAGGTGAAGGTTCACAATTCCCCCATGGCGTACTTTCTAAATACTTGCAAATGGGATTTATGTTTGCAAAGTTTACGTTCAAGCTGCGCATGTGTTCAAAATAGGTTCGCTTGATGATGGCCTTGAAGAAACAGGACAAAAATTGGTCTGCTTTCTTCTACAGAGGGCCGTGGCGTCCTCTAGATTTAAAGTATAATTCCTTACCTTAATAGATCAAGTCAGATGAAGGGAATGCTGCGACCTTCCTGTGGCACAGACTCACTAACATCGTTATCAGGTTTGTGTTGACTACACAATTCGTACGCCTGATAAAGGACACGAGGAGCTTTGAAGTGGCCAAATGGTACAAAGTCTGAGGAGAAGACAATCTCCCCATGACCAGTTGTCCCTGCAAGGCCATCAAAAGACATGGAGTGTCTTTTGAATCTCTCATCAGTGATCACTTGACTTCTATCCAGCCTTTCAAGGTATGCTCCTGGGTTGATTTTTCGGGATTGTGATCAAGACCTCTAAAACTTAAAAATGTGGCTTTTTAGGGATATTGAGGCCCCTCAAAAAGTCAACTGACTAACAGGGGAACACAATACAGTAATCTTGAGCATTCAATTCAAATGTTCTATCCTATTTGTGGTCTCCTGCTTCTTAATATGAAAATTCCATGAAACAGCCATCTATGAAGTGTCCTCACAAGTAAAATCAATTGTGATTACTTCATCCATTCTTGTCTCGTGCCGCTTATCTCATAATGGCAGGTAAGCTGTAGCCTCTTCTAATGTAATTGAGGTGATAGGCGAGGTACAGCAGGGACTGGTCACCAGCCAACCACAGGAAACATCAAATCCCCCATAAATTCACACCTATGACTCAAAGTAGAATGTATTTTCTGATTCTCTGTGGGGTTAGCTAGTATTTTGATTGTGTTCCTGCTTAATATTTCTAAACCTTAGCAGCAGAGGCCCAGACACGTTAGGGCAGCTCTGTCGTAACATTTGTGTATCAAGCAGGTTACGACCTTAAAGTGACGCGTAACTGTCTGGCCTTACCACAGTTCCTCAGAAAGTCTGCGGTCATGAGTTACGCTCTACAAAAAAAAAAAAAAACGCAATCAAAACAAACGTGAAATGAGGAGGAAGTGAAAAAAGAGAAGTAGGATTTTGATCGCCATATGAGTTTCCCCATTTTCTGTTCCACTTGCCAATCGAGATGTCGCTGTTATGACATACGCGTCACATCGCAGCGTCAGAGCTTCATCAGGCATGAGTACACAAATCAAGCATGAATAAAAAAAATTTAGGGGGGTATCATGGTTCCGTTTGGTTTGATACTGATCTGTGCGCCCCCAGGTGTGACTGCAGCATGTGACATCACTCCATCTGCATGCTTGAGCAGATTACAAACCCTAAGAGGTGCTAAGAGATATTTATCAGCGGTGGTTTTCAGGGCTTCGGGTTTCAGAGGAGCTCCAGCGCCGGAAGACACTAAAATGTGAGAGGTGGAAAATAGGTTGCCAGATTAGAAATTTGGGGTTTGAATTGTAACGCTGACAATCGGTAAATGCACAAGTGTTCTGTTCTGGTGGTTATCCTGCTGCCTTGCACTGAATAGGATCAAGCTGATGTTTGGACAAGAATTTAATACAAACTGTATTTATTCTTTCCTTAAGTTTTGGAAACTTTCCTCTTTGTGGGCGGGGTGTTGACAAGAACATGAAAGCCAAGCCTGTACCAGTTGTTGGCAAATCTGTACCCTATGCAGATACACACCAAATGGTTTTCCTCTCAAGCTGTTTCCAAAAGGCTCATTAGAATTCATGGTGTGTGATGCAGGGGAAGCCCATAAACTTCGCTTTTACTGTACATGTTTACCTTTTCAAAAGAGGTCCAAAACACCTTTGTGGTGTAAATGAACTGCCTCAAAAGGACATTAAGTGAAAATACACATGATTTAAAGGGACCCTCGATTGCTGCCATTTTGTGACTCTTACTTTCCAAACGCAGTCGAAGTGGTTCTTACAAAGCTCAAGTGGTTAGCTCATAGTAGTTTCACTGTGAAGGACCTTTTTCTCTCAATTTCCTGACTTTTATGACCATTGAGCTGCTTCACATCCACTCCCAAGAAGCTGCTTGAGGGGAACAAAACACCAACTCGACACAAGAAAACAGAACAAATTATTCACTTTAATTTGCATACGTTTTATTTAACTACAGGATTTAAAAGGAATCGAAATGGGCAGATTAGATTTGTAGGACGGGGACGAAAACAAGAACTACAGAAACGAGGCAAATAAGGGAAAAAAAACACTCCTAACAAAAAATGCAAACACTGAAAAAAACGTAGCAACAGAAAAATATGCATTCAAAATGGAAACAAACTTACACCAAAACAAGTGTGAATAACCCCCAAAAATCTCAGGATTAAAAGATTAAATAAATGCAAACACAGGAAAAACTCCAAAAACACAAGCTCGAATTTAAAACAGAAGTGAAATGGCAAAAAAGCACTAGATTAAGACGGATGCGTTTGTGGGGTTTTTTTTGGCAGCTTTTTTGTAGAGTGTTGTGTGATTTTTCTTGCACTTGTTTTAAAGCAAAGTTTCCTTCCAGTCCATTTGCGTGATTGTATCAATGTGTTTGCATGTTTTGTTTGCAGTTTCATTTTGTTTGTTTGTTTGCCTAATCTGCATGTTTGTAGTTCTGCTGCTTGCAGTAAATTTGCCTAGTTGGCGCAGTAGATTTGTACTCCTTGTGGGAACTTCCAGTCTTTCATGAGCTATTGATTACCTTATGCAGTGATGACTTTGTATTCTACAATGTCATTTTTTTTTTTAAGTCTGACTATGTATGGACTCACGGGGAGAAGAATGGATTGCGGTAGTCAGCCTCCAAAGTTCTGCTCCACCCTTTTGCCTCACTCGGTCGTGATGCAGTGCAGACTCACTGTACACAGCGCTGTACTGTGCAAACAGGAAATCTCCCCTCATACAAGCCCGGACAGGAATATGAGAGTCATACAGTGGCTTGCATGTGAGCAAAGAAAAACTCAACAAAATGTCACTGCAACCTTTCCAAATGCTTAATAGCAGATCTAGCAGAAATGTTTTCCATGGAGTCCCAAAAGGAGCAATTCTGTACATGTTCCACAACATGAGTGCAATTTGAGTAAATGTGGATGGCCACTAGAACTAAAGACCTGAAGTGGAAACCCTTTTGGTTCATTTTGTTCAATCTCAGCAAAACGGTCACATGGATTAGGAGAGCTCCAATGCAAAAACTCTAAGACACCGTTTGGACTTCCACAATTTACGTTCCTGTTGCATGAGTATTGCATTAACCCTTCAGGGTAAGCTCAGACATCCTCAATAAAATAAACACAAAAGAGGTCACCAAAGTGATAAAAACTCCAAATTTAATGCTGTCTTTTATCTTTTGTGCGTTATAATAGCTGGTCAAGACGCATTCTAGACCAGCTTATCTTGACAAGATAACTTACTGTGTTTTACTGCTAAAAGTTAAAAACGTGTTCATGTTTGTTTAAAATAACACAAACGTGACTTTGTACATGAATAAAAATTGAGATTTGTAAATACTATTAGTGGGCATTAGGAAAACATTTTACAGAAGATCAAATTCCATGATCAGAATTTCAAAGTTGGAGAACTGTCATCAAGGACAAGACACACCCACAAAAAGATCTGTTTGAACTGCTGCCATCAGGCAGATGCGACAGGAACCTGAGGGCCAGCACTACCAGACTGGCAAACAGCTTCTACCCACAAGCCATCCGGATTCTCAAGAAATCCCTCACGCACTAATCTGCCTCTTACTGCATGCAAAAATAATATTTTGCGAAAATATTTTGCTCTACATGACATTTTGCACTATATTATTAGCACCATTGTTTCTGTTTGTAGTTTTATTGCTATTTATTTATTTGCTCGATTATGGAATGTAGTCTGCTGCTCGGGAAGTGAACAGAATATGAAATTCATTGTGTAGTATAATAATACTATACATATGACGATAAAACTCTTGAATCTTAAATGTTGTGCCCATTGTGACTTTGTTGAAAACAACCAGCTGATTCAAAAAGACACTGTACACACATTGTATGCCATTTATATCTACAGTAATTGCCAATTGCAATTACTGGATCCAAGTATACATCTTTCAAAGAAAAGCTTTCAACTAAAACTTTTTACAAATATCAATGCCATTGTTTGGTTTTCATAATACACTAGCAAACATGAAGTTTCTAACTATGTATGGCCTGAAAATTAAAAAAAAAAAAAAAAAAAAAAACGTTTCTTCTCTGGTGAAAATCAACAGGTACACATGGCACTCAACCTCAAATTGTATAATGCTGTTTAGATGTGATTGTTTATTCAAAGCGTTTCCTCACAGAATTCTTATCTAGGATTACATGAATAATCCGCCTAAATACGTGAACCGGAGTGCAGGAGCATATTAAACATGTGCATTTGTGATTTTTGATACATATTTTACAAACAAACTCAATGTGAAACTATTGTTGAGCAAGGCAGGAAATGCCGCCCGAATCACTGCCATTTCCTGCGTGAGGCATCAGGATCTTCAACAATTGGGACGCAAACTTTAACTGGAGCATTTATTTAGCTTTGCTTAGCACGCCCTCTGCTGGCAAGTACGAAATAAATCTCTTTCTCTCTGTCTCTTTTTTTTTCTTTTTTTTTTTTTTTTAAACTTTTACCTCGCAGGTGACATTTTTTTTCAGGATTGGCTGTTCGAACATGTCTTTGACATCAAAGCACCATTTATACACGTCCTAGAATAGTTCTGCTGAAATTATCCTGTTCCAAAGGGACTCCAAATGACACCGTTTGAATAACTGTGTGGACGCATGTGCGTGGCGCAATGCGTTGCATTACCAAACGCAAATATGCCCCAACACCCACCGTGTTCATTACTTCAATCAAGCATTTTGCACATTTGACAAAACTTAGGGCAGGCCTGCTTACTATTTTGCATTCATGTCATATTGATTTCATCCACACTGCAAATTAATGGAACGTGCACCGAACCACAAGCTGAGATTTACTTGATTGTTTAATTTCACACTTGATGAGTGGACAGGAATTCCGAAGACCCAATTGTTGGCATACAAACAATTCAAGAGCACCTTTTCCCACAATATGTCCTTAATGTGGAATATTGAATAGTATATGAAATGGCAAAATCTGTCGTAGCTATTTCAAATTTTAAATATGAACAAAAGGAGACAATCAACTTGTTACATGTTGCTATTAAAGCACATCTCACCAACCTTACCGATAAGTTTGTTCATACAAAAGCAGGGGGGAAAAAAATCACGTGATGATTAAACGCAGACGTGTCGTTTGACGTCTCCACGTACGGTGACAATGAAATGATTGTCATCAGCAAACAGTCGCAGTCTGGCAAAGGCTCAATCAAAGAATCTCAAGTGTTGATGACTAGCGAATTTTCCATGTGAAACATTTAAATTGTTAGGCAGAAAAGGTTAAATAACAAAAAGAACAAAACGGAGAAAATGGTGCAGCACACAAGTTTGATGAAAACCGTGAGGGTAATTTTATTACCCCTGCCAAGTGTGAAAGTGCAATTTGCATTGTTTCGCTCACTGTTTAATTCCTTTAAATTCCTCGTGAAAACAAGGAACCCCATGTATAGTCCAATTTGCGTTCCGGCCAAATGCTGACGTAAGCAACCATGTCCAGCAGGTGGTGCTGTGCCGGGGATCAAATAAACAGGTCTGATAATTGATCATCTATTTGTTTCTATGGCTCGATAGGTTGCCACAGCACTTACACACAGACACACGCACGCATGTCCTTCTCACATTTACATTAACAGAGTATACGTGTCACCATTGCTATTTTTCTTCACTTTTTACAAGCATTTTCTTTTTCAACAATTCCCTTCTCCACAAATATATTTACAGTACTAGTCAAAATGTGGAAACAACTTCAAATTGTAATGGTCGCAGAAACATTGCGAATTCAAGAAATGCAAGGTATTAACCCTGAAAAATTCAGTGGTAAACTGGAAGCATCACCAACATCAAAGTGACTGAGAAATACCTCAAGGCCCAGGGGTGTCCAAAGTCAGTCCTCCAGGGCCGCCGTCCTACATGTTTTCCAGGTTTCTTTTCTTGACACACCTGATTCAAATGATCAGCTCATCAGCAAGCTCAGCAGAAACCTGGTAACGATCCTGATCGTTTGAATCAGGTGTGTCAGGCAAAGAAACCTGGAAAACATGCAGGACGGCGGCCCTCGAGGACCAACTTTGGACACCGCTGCCTTAGGCAAATTGTGCCTACTTGAATTTTGTAAATTAAAAAAACAATCTGTTTTGATTAAAAAAAAATCCATATACCTCTTTAATGATTTTTAAGTATTAAGTACAATTCAAGAAATATATAAATAATGAAAAAAATTGAATTGAAGTATGTTTCCAAACTTTTGATTGGTACTGCAGATGATTTTTCAGAGTCATTCAAAGTCCTCTGAGGGAAACCACGACGATGATGTGGCACGACATCAAAACGACTTTGACACACAATCAAGCCAGCATGCATGTTTTAAAAATATGAAACGAAACTGGAGTATTCCCAAAAAATATTTGTCAGATCTCACTGTATCTGTCCATGAAGCTCACATTTTCCAAAATTTCTATGATGCCCCTATGAATAGGAAAAAAAACCAACACTTTTCTTGGGGAAGTGATTTTTGGCAATTTTGTCAGGTCTGCTTTGCAGATACTACACCTAAAGTAAGCATTGAAAAGTCGCCCATGTGAATCGTCAGCGCTACAGCAGTTAAGGCAAAAAATATATATATGTATATAGTAGTCCTTGTCACGGGCTACCTCATGGTTGTCCCATATATTTCACGATCACTATATATGCTTCAAATGCTCCACGATAGCCGTGCAGTCACTCCATGTGTCTTGGGTGCACAAGATCCAGTTCTCGGCAACGTGCACACAAACCGTCGCTTCCGTGTGCCAGGCATCCAATTAAGAGACCCGCTCAGAAGAGGGGAGGTTGTGGGTAAATGGGTGGGGGATTTTTTTTTCTTTTTTTTTTTTTATGAGGTCCCGTCGCTCCAGTGTGTAGCCCATTCCTTTTTATGAACGCCGGATTTCTCCGTCTGGAACTGCGGCCGCTCCTGGCGAGGGATCTTCACCGCGTGATACTGCGGCAGTTTTTCTTTCAGGTGGGCCCGTTGGAAGAAACCACACTAGGGGAGAGTCACAAGTGAAGGAGGGAAGGACGGAAGGAAGAACAATTATATTAACATTTAATAATAAAATGCACACAGCATGTAAGAAGCTGTGCCCAGGCTGGTTCACTGATATAAAAAGCCACTTAAAGTATGTGTTGCAGGGATCTACATTTATGGACATTTTTTTCTGTGCCAGTTTGAAATGTTTGACTGTATTAGAATGCATCATGTGCACCACGTAGCAACTTGCGCTAATGCATGGAACGTGTGTCATATCATACAATAACAGCGTAATTGACTAGCGGCTTCCTAGTGGCCTTACGCAGCAATTGAATATGATTTTATATGATTTTATACAACGGTGTGTTGATGATGATAGAGACATGATGTCACGGCAATAAAAACTGAGCCGCAAGGAAAATCAAGCTAGCTGCGCCGCCACAACAGCTGCGAAGGCCAACTTCAAAATAAAAGCTATCTATGGCTATTGCAGTGTTGGTGTTTGCGATATGGCGTTGGCTTGTGACGTGATCATGTTGTAGCCTCCATTTTTTTTTTTTTGGAGCATATCACGTAAATAAATAAATGAATGTTGTCATTCATGTATGTCATATTTAAAACATATACTTCCGGTGTGCGACTTTCACCTGTGCACGCTGTAAAGTTGGACGCATTTTGCTGGTGAAAGTAAAGGTGTTATTTTTAACTTTTACATAGAGGCACTTTAATAACCATTTGGCGTTGAGAAGTGAAACTCGCATGCGTCACAAAAGCATCCTCAGCTTTTGTGTTATTATTCCACACACAAACACCTCCAAGGTGCTTTTACAGTAGGAAACATTTTAAGCACAAGTTGATTGTGGCAGTGTTACAAACGCAAGCACGTGAAACAGTAATTAAGGTGTGAAGTGAGACAAGCTGAGCAAATGTGTGATAGGCGGTCCACAGCAACACACAGCACAACAAGCGTCTTGAAAGCCCGCAGCTGAAGCCAACGGATGTCTGGTGCTCACAGGATGAAACATAATCAATAGTGGACACATTAATGCAGCAGTACATTTGAGTACATTTGTAACTTTTTTCTGTTTGGATTTCCTGTGTTGTTTTTGACCTTGCGTGCCCTTTTGTGCAGCTAGCCAAGTTTGTCTATATGTATTTTTAATATGGATTCAAATGTGAATTCCAAATATGGATCCATGTATTACATTGTGGATTGATGGAATAAAATGCACTAAAATTCTTATTCACTTTGCATTTTTTGCAACAACGAATTAGGAACATTATACCATTTAAAACAAAGCGGTAATATAATAATACAAGTTCGGTGTGTCTTTTTTCCGCCATTATTCCACACATCATCAATCATCAATTTATTCAATATTACAAAAACATGTGTGCATGGATGAAATAATTGTTGTAAAACAGAAAATGCATTTGCTATATTTATTTTTGACATTTAAAGACTTAAAAAAATTATAAAACTTAATAAATTATAAAAACTTATAAAAAATCATATATATATATATATATATATATATATATATATATATATATATATATATATATATATATATATATATATATATATATATATATATGTTTTGTTTTTTTTTCCTCTGGGTGTGAACTTCTGTTTAATATTTCACAAATACATTAAATAATGTCAATAAAACACATTTATTTATTGTTGATATTTTATGAAAAAAATTGAATTCAAAAGTGACACAGTGTATTGAATTATCTGTGGATTAATAAAAATGTATTTTTAGTTTTTACACTATTTTATGTATAGTACGATTTATCATGCATATCAAATTAAATGAGATATTTTTTCATCATCATTCGAACTCCTCTTCCACTGTGTGTCTCACAATTGTGCCATTTTCACTTTTAACAATAATAACAATACAAATTTAGTTTAACCTACATTCCGATGTGCAAATACTGTACATGATTTACTGAAATGATATTTTCCCCATTTTTTTTTTTTTTTTTTTGATGACGTCCTTGTGAACACCAGACCGGCCAAAATGCCAGCAAACGTGAGGCAACAGCAACCGCTTGGCGGCCATCTTTACCACTTAAAGGCAGGGAGAAGGAGGGGAGAGAGCAGGCCTGACTGAAACGTGTTCCCATTACAGTTCCGAGGCCTGCTTCTCCACCTCCGAGGGCTGGACGCCCAAATGGGCGCGGTAGTACTCCGTGTCATAGTGGACGCGCCTCTCGCTGCGTTTGAAGAAGCCACACTGGCGTTCAGAAGATGGAGCACAGGGAAGAGGTGAAAAAGAGCAATGAAGAATTTCAGCAGTGAAAAAGGGACAAAGGTCAGCTTTCCACCAGAAAAAGCCAACCGAAACATCTCAGACAATGAAAATCATCTGATGATCTTTGCCGCTTCTGGGCACTCAACCCAGCGGAAGGAAGTGCATGTTTTCTTTGTTTATGGATGTCTGTAGTGTCGTGTGATGATGTCATACCTTCCACAGTATGCAGACCAGCAGGGTGAGCAGCAGGATGCCTGCCAGAACAGCGATGAGGATGATCCACCAAGGGATTGAATATTGGTCCACTAGACCAGGTTCGGGATAGATCATCACTGGAACCTGCAAAAAACATGAAGACCATTCAGAGCGGACACCTTGTGAGAGCTGCGCTAGCAGTTGCAAATTCATTAAACGATGTTAGAGTATAAAGAGTTCAGGTATTGCTAAATACAGAGTGTGTTTTGCTATTTAATTGGTTTGTTTTTAGATCCCCTTTATCATAAGAAGCACAAATAATATTTGGATATACTGTTTTGGATAACGTTTTTACGGTTCTCATATAGTTCCATCAATATACTGTATGTTCAAAATCAATCATATCAATCTACAACTAAGGAAATGCTTACGTAATGGAACGAAATTAAAATCGAGGGTTTTCCAAAGTTTTGACTGGTGCTATAGAGTATAATGTTTGTTCATGTCTAAACATTTATATGATTATGGAAATTACCTGTGCTGCAGCCTCCTTGAGGATCAAATGTTTGATGGTGGACTTGACAGTGATTTCTGCTCTGACTAGCAGCTCCAGAGCACTGACGGCCGGGAACTCCTGAGAAATCATGGCGGGAGGAACTCGCATGAAGAAACAGCAAAGTGACAAAGTTGTGGCTGCCAGAAGATCCATGCAAATTCTACCTCGATAAAAGTGCTGTTCCACAGCCTGCCTTGGATCCTGAGCACCGCCTGTCCGGAGAAGCTGTGAAGGGGGCACTGCAAGAGTATGCACCGTGCTGAACCCAGGAGACAATCCTGTCACACCCAAAACCACAATCAATAATCGGAAAGTGAAATACCTCTCTAACCCGAATAGGGTAAAATAGCTGAAGGTCCAAATGGGGCCAAGCCAAAGCTGGCTATAGCAGCGTAATGTGTCTGATCAGCATTAACCTACACTTCAAATTTGAGTACATACAAACATCAAACAGCTTCATCTCCTTGGCTGAAATTTTCAGTCTTCAACCCAATTTGCCGGATCTAGTCCACCTACCAGCCTGAGGGACTTGCGCCTCTCGGAAGCAGCTACAGCCGGCGCCGTTTGTCTCACGCCTCCGCTGGTCATCTCTTGGCCGTCGAAATCCGGGTGGGAGCGGCGAGCTCTTCCAGCCTGTTGACCAACCAAGTAGACAACC
Organism: Hippichthys cyanospilos; assembly: GCF_059441005.1. NCBI lineage: Eukaryota > Metazoa > Chordata > Actinopteri > Syngnathiformes > Syngnathidae > Hippichthys > Hippichthys cyanospilos. Next base: position 18,479,947 of record NC_142377.1, read on the forward strand.
AAACATGAAATGCAGGAGAGATTCTGTCAAACTGAATTGGAATGGAACTGTAATGGATGCAGTGAATATTAGAACACAAATGGTGGAGTAACTCATTTAAACAGACAATATCACAAAACTCACATATACTTTATCCTATGTGGCAAAGCACTAATTATCATGAAGCATACTGAACAGCTGACAATATTGTGGGATTTATTTGTAGACTGCACTGTATTTTACTGCCCCCGAGTGGTCTTGAGGACCTCCAATTCTATCACACTTACCGTTTCATTGACTGGCTGCGCAGGTGTGGGGTCACGCAGACCTAAAGGGTTAATCACCCCTGCCGGTGTACATTGGGTTGCCAAATGTCCAGCAAAGTTTATGCTGGACGGGTACAGGAGCCACTTGCCATTGTGCAACTCGTAGGGCCACATGATGTTGAGGAAGGCGGAGCCGAGCGTTTGCAGAGCTTGTCCAGGATTGGCCACCTGCGGAGAAGGCATAATAATCAGCAAATCCTTCCATCCTTTGTGGCTACACACTTCTTTCTTGACAATCTCGCCAAGAATCTGTGGTCCCGTAAACGTAACGCAGCACAGTACAGTAAGTCACATACAGCAACCAAACTTCAGGCTGAAGGGGTTTTTATCAAAGATAAACTTCAACATTGAAAGTGGAAATATTGGCTTTCCTCACCACAAATTCAAAGTCCACGGGGCTGCCGACATCCTCCAGACTGCTCATGGCGCTCTCGCCCTTTACAGCACCGCTGAAGAACAGCTGATGAGGACGGGCCAGCCTGCAGTAACACACGCAATTGCTTTGCTGGTTAGCTCAGCACACACAAACACACAATTTCACACAGCTGAATCCTGATTCTTTAGTTTATTTCAGCAATTAACAATTTAATAGTTCTCGCACTATGGTTATCATAATCCTTGAGAAAAGCAGTTGCTTGTTTTCCCCATAACATCACATAAAGGAGGATTTCATGAGACTGTAGTGTACCTAATATTGCGGCGACTGAGTGTTACTCACCCACTGACAGACAGAGGGAGCTCTATTACAACTTTAGCCATCGCTGTGATTGGTGCCAGATCAGGCTGCTCGCTGATGCTGTGAATGAATAACGAAAACGAAAAACATAGTCATTATAGGTTACAGTATAATGTCTAGCCATTTTGAAAATGTTTCAATAGTACACCAAAGGTACTTGCGTTGTCAGTTGGAGATCAGCGGTCAATTCTGTGGTTTCAATGGTGATGTTAGCCGTGCTCAAGTTGATGGAGAATTTTAACTAAATTATAAGAAAGAAATAAAATACATATATGGCTGTGTTCATTTCATCACACATTATTATTGCATATTTCATTTGGGTAAAAACAGAATACGTTTGCTACCTTTTGCATGCTCTTAATTTTTCTGTATTCCTGACAGAGATGTGTACCACAACATGTACATTATCATCTTAGTATTATTATTATTTTTTGTTGTTGTTGTATATGTTAGCTCTTTATTCAAATAGATCTATTCCCCGAATATTGCATGACATCCTATTTGTAATAAAATAACAATGTTCTACAAATATACAATGAAAACGGTATTATTGTATTCCAATGCATAGTACAGTATATTGCAAAATCAAACAAATTATATATACCGATTTATAGTTAGTTAGTTGAGCATCAAATTGGCACAATAGAAAAAAATACTAAACAAGCTTGCATGTGCTACTCAAAAGGAGCAGTTTGAAGAATTTAAAAATTGAAGAATTGTTCGCATCACTCATGTAATGTTTCTTGTTCATACATCATTAAGCAGTTAGTTAGTTAGTTAGTTAGCTAGTTAATAAGTTAGTTGATTAGTTATAGCTGTAGTCTAGCTAGGTGTTTGCTTACTTCATTCACTAATTTATTTACTTACTTATACTACATATAGATTACTTATACATTACTTACAATATTAGTAATATGTTCAACCTAAGTCATTAAGCTCACCTTTGTGTTTCTTTTGACAGGATTTCCCAGGTCACATTCTACATCTGAGCCATTTTGGTTGGCTTGACACCTCATCTGGAAGTGACTCAAGATCAGTATCAACATACTGCATCATACGTAATACATTTAACTGTATGTCGGCCACCCAAAGCACCTGAGCGGGAACCCTGGAGCCGGCGTAGGACAGCGTTTTTGGAAGGGAGACGAGCAACTGAGCAGCGTGGGCGTCATCGCCGTCCTCCTCAGGGCGCAGCGGGTCAGAGGGCGTGTTAGTGACGGTGATCTCCAATACCACCACGCGCTGGTCGGACAAGGAGAACACCTGCACGTCGTCCTCGTCCCTGAGACCGACAATCAGGCCGCGGATTATTAATCATTCTGATTGGACCAAGCCGGCCGCAGAGCGGCAAGGCCCGTTCATGCTTGGGCTACTGGTTGCTGGGCAACAGCTAACACCATCCAAAGTACCCACGCTCAGGGCAGGTTTTATGTCGACACACTAACCTCGGCAATGGGGTGAATAGGTCAGAGGTGAGAGGTCGCGTTCCAAAGCGATAGCTGAGTTTCAGGTTGCTCTGGCAGATTTTGTCCGGGCCGCATCCCTCACGCAGAAAGTTCACCTTCAAGGACAAAAGACACGCTTGTGAATATCGAGTCATGCAATTGAAGTAACCCTGACCGACCTCCGAGTGCAGCGTGTTGGAGGGCGACACGTTGAGTACAGGAGCCAGTTTCTCCAGTCGCTTGGCCCCGGAGTGTCTGTGCGGGGGCACAGGTTTGATAGTGTGGGTGATGGCCAATGAGATGGGGCGAAGTTTATCCCGGATGTTATCCTGCGTGGAGAAAGGAATTCAAGCATCAAAGATAAAAGGAGCGCTGAAAGTTGGCTCGGAGCCTTTTCACCGGTGCCGTGACCCGGATGATCCGGAGAGACCGGTGAAAGTTTGCTCAGAAACTGTCAGTTTAATTATGTTCAAAACTCGCATTCAATGATTTGCATTCAACCAGGGGAGAGCTTGCTCTTACCTAAATTAAATTGTGGCAACTAAACCTGCATTACGTGCACAGAATTCAAGGACGTGAACCATTACACCAGTGGTGATCTATTTTCATTTCATTCAATTTACTTTGTCGGTTTCAACATATTAGAGTACATTTAAACACATTTTTTCTAAAAGCATTCGTTTTAGTATATCTTTAGTAGAGCGCAAGTCATTATCAATGCTTTAGGGGAGTGGTTGTCAACCTTTTTATTACAGTAAAATACATTTATACATGGGTTCACAAAAGTGTGGTGGTATGCCCCTGCCTCCCCCAAAAGATTGAAATCTTTTTATTTACCCTTTATTTACTCCTTGTCAGTTCTACGTTACTGTTGGCAATCCGTCCGAGAGCTTGTTTTATGGAATCCCATTGTGGCACCTCAAATATTTAAATTTCACATTTGATTTCATGTACTACTCTAAAACTACGGGTTCCTCAATAAAGTGTTTTTTATTTTTAGTTTTTTTGAAATCTTGTTAGTCTCTCGTGAACAGAAAAGCAGTGCTGTTTGATATGTCTTATCCTGTTTCCTTGTACCTCCAAAATCATTACTTTTCTGGAGACCCCAAGCATACCATGTTTGCTCCACAATTAACATTGCATTATGAAAAGACCGAGCCATTTATTGTGACCTGTTAGGATTTGTCCCGATGCCAGCCATATGCAATGATATGCTCAGTCCTAATCAACAAGACAGTTCCTAAAGTTAATTTCACTGACATGAAGCTGGAAGGTAGCAGTGGTGCACGCCTGGTGCTTCTGACGATGCAGCTCCACCTCCTCGGTCTGCGTGTACTCGGCCTCCAGGGAACTGCGGCCAAGAAAGTTGACGCGGTGCGGCAGGCCCAGCTTTCTGCGGTCCGAGTCGGCTTCAAAGCGCACCAGCAGGGCTTGAAGGTGGACGGTGCGCAGTGAGGGAGAAGATATAAAAAATGTAGAAATGTCAAAGTACAGAGAGGGAGTAAGGATGTAACATTATCAATTTGACGTCTAGTGTGTTCAGAATTAAGAATTCTACTTTTATGAAGTGAAAACAAAAAAAAAACAAAAGAAAAAGCTTTAATATCTTATGCAGTGCGAAGTATTCACAGCACTTGTCTCTGTCCACATTTTGTTATATCACAGCCTCTTTCCAAACGGTATTAATTTAATGCCTTACCTCAAAAATACCCCATTATAACAATGTGAAAAATAAATATTTTTGGACATTTTATGAATTCGTGAAAAATAGCAAACAAATTTCATTTACATAAGAATTCACAGCCTACAGCACCGTCAACTCTGTTTCCAAATCATGTCCAATCAACCGAATTTGCTGCAGGTGTGCCCCAATTAGCTATAGTTACATCTCACTGACGAACAGTGGAAAAAGGTGCAGCTAAGATCAGTTTTGAGCTTCATGGAAAAGCCTGTGAATACGTGTGTTAACACGATTTCTTAGTTTTCTATTTTTAATCGATCCAAAAAAATGTCAATAACTTCTTTCTCGCATTGTAATAATGTGGTATTGCGTGTAAAATGTTGAGCATTTGGAGATATTAATTTACTACGACTTGGAATGAGGCTATAAGACAAGAAAATGTGGAAAAAGAGAAGTGCTGCGAATACAAAGGACGTGAAACTCACTTATATGTGGTGAATAGTGCACTGGGTGCGCCGCATAAACGAAGCAAGCCTTGACGTCGATGCTAAAATGAAAGAGCAGAAAAATCAGGAACACTCAAAAATCTAACATTACAGTTTTGCTCGGATCTGCTCTTACCAAACTCCATCTCGACCCTTACAGTTTTGCTGGGTCAGATCGATGTATTCAGGGTCAATGAATATTTTTCTAATCACGTGAAGGACGGGACGAGACCTTTGCAGAAAAAAGAGCGATCGATGGAATGGTAAAAGAACACTCAATGGATCTAGTTTTCATACCTGAAGAGCACCACTGAATTATTGAGTGAGCCCACAGCTAGGTCTGGATAATTGTTCTCATCCACGTCCAAGCCGCCTGAGATGGAGTATCCAAAACGTCTCACGTCAAAGTCTCGGCCATCCAGCACCTGGTCACAGGAAGTAAACAATTACCCTTACCTACCTTTTTAAAAAAAAAAATTCAATCATATTTTAACAAATAAACTCAAAAAAACTACCTGAGCGGGTTTGGTTTCAATCCCTGCATCAGAACCACGGTAGATGAACACTTTGCCGTCCCCGTCAAACGGAGCTCCAACGGCGATATCTGCACCAGAGTAAGAACACTTATGGCTTTTTCACGATGGTTTGTTTTGACTGTCGCGGTGTAAGTTTTATGAGAATAAAGTAGAATTTTCCAAGATTGTCGTGACATTTTATGATTATAAAACTATTGTTTATCCATCCATTCATTCATTGTTTACCGAGGGGAAAAATAATGTTACTGACTCATTTTAAAATGACAGAAAAAACGTTCTTGTCCTTTAGGCCTTTTGTTCAGGAAAAGATGCCTTTAGTTAGAATATTAATATTGTACAAAAATACGGAAAAAATGATGTTATTCCTGTAATAATACATCTTATAAACTGCTTTTTGTTATATATTTCACAATCATATCAGTGATTGATTGAACTTGGCTAGAGAGTATTTTGTTTAGTATGTTTCACTCCAGTCCCCCATATGTTTTTGGGCCCATGCTTCCGGGGGGGTCCAGGAGCTCCACTAAATTAAAGAAGTTTGGAGGATATCGCTGCCTACATATAACTTTGGGTCACTTTTAAAATGAAGTCCGATTATCAGCAGTAACATAAAGACAGTTTCAGGCCGTGCCTCCCAAGTCTTCATGGCTGTCTAACACCAAAAATATAATACATAAATTCAACATGCGACTGTATATCTGGAATAGGTTTGACTCTCGCCTCCATATCCATCTTGGTCCAGATCACCGATGTTGCTGACCGTCATGCCAAACATGGAGTCGTACGTCCCGTTGAGACGGATGGGCCTGGCCTGATCGTCCCAGTGACCGAAAGGGTTCAGGTACACGTAGACGGCTCCGCCAATCTCTGCCTTGCGATCGAAGAAATTGGGCGCTCCCACGATCAGGTCGGTCCAGCTAAGGACAGGAACGGGTTATTAAATACCGACCCAAGACCTTTAAGGACGTGAGAGTGCCCGGCCCACCCGTCCTCACCCATCATTGTTGAGATCGGTGGTCGCGACTGAATAGCCGAAGGAAGACGCCAGCTCCTCTCCCCAGAAAATGTGCTCGGGCACCAGCCTGTACACGTTGTCCTTGCGCAGCAGCAGCACGGCCCCCGTGTGATTAGCCCGCGGCGCGCCCGCCACAAAGGTCAACTCCCCGAGGCTCATGATTCCAATGGCCGAATCCACGGAGAAGCCTGGCCGAGGAGGCGGAAGGAGGTAGTTAGGCTCAGGATTTAGTATTATTGACCGTGGGGGGTTTGCTCTATGCTCATCTTTCTTACTAATGAAATGTATGCCTAAAGTGACTATTGATTTTATGTCTAGCTCCTGCTGGGGCCGGCTAGCGCTTGTCGGTCAGCTCATGTCTCATGGGGTCTGCGTCGCTTACTTTTAGTCGAGGCGTGTAAACATTGTGACGAGACATTAATTAGATTTAGAGCCTTGAGCAGTGATTGCTAAACTGTGGTGGTTGATCTCTGGGGTGTGTGTGACATTAATGGTATAATAATTACACTTATAGCTTGTTTTGTTTTGTTTTTTTGTCCGAAATAAGAAGTCAAGTTGTTGTATAAGGGGTTTGTCTTTACTTGTTATGTGCACGTACGGTGGGGTGCACCAACTTTTCTTATGTACCTCCATTTTTTTTAAACAATTCCGTGCACGTCTTTTGAATCAAAACATTTCTGATTTTCCACTTCAAATATATTTTATTCAATAATTATAAAAACTATTTATATAAAAATCAGTCTGTGTGTCTGGGAGGTGATGCGTCAATCCGTTAATGGTTGAATGATAATAATTTGATGAGTCCCACCCTCCAAAAAATGCTATACTGTAGATGAGCCTAGTATCATTTTGAGAAAGACTAACCCCAGTATTTTTGGTTTGTTTATTATTGCTTTTGTATATGCTTGTGCTTGCATGTATGAGTATGTGTAGAATTGTGATTGTGGTAGGTGGCAAAGTGTAAGTGTGGTGTGTTTGGGTCAAAATCATCATAAAACACATCAAAGCAAACTATCTAAACAGAAGCAAGCACATGCATTTTGCTACAACATGCTTGGGGTAACGGTGACAAATGGCTGGTCTGGGATGGTCTGTTTAACACTGTTTAAACATGCATTAAAAAAGAAATAGATAAAAAAGCGAGGAGGAGGAGACAAAGTCAACATAAACCAAGCAGCTCCAGAACAGAAGGTGAGAAATGTCTGCAGCGTAAAACATGGCACCGCCGTCAGAGGTGCTACTTTTGCCACACATGGAGTCTTTTAACGCACGTCAGTAACAAAGTTTAGAAATGCTAGTGTTTTAGTCTTTAGGATACATTTGGGTCCGGAAAGACTCCGCATACTCTGCTATATTAATACTAATCAGACCCTCCTTTTCCTGTTGTTTCTACCATTAGTTTACTTGGGTAAACGGATAAAAGTATGCTTTGGTACCCTCGGCACCATGAGCCTGGATTTTAAAGTATTTGTTATGATACAGATTTTAAATTGGAAATCTTAGAAACAGAGTTTTGCTTTCATAATAATAATAATAATAATAATAATAATAATAATAATAATAATAATAATAATAATAATAAGTCATCAATCAAATCAAATCAATCAAATCAAATCAATCAAATACAAATAAAAAATGTAATGTTGAAAATATTGTATACTTGTCATATATACAAATGCATTATTGCATTTTTATGAACATCTTTTTCTAAAAATGTTCATTTTATAGCATTATCGTCAAAATTAAAAATAAAAAAACCCTACTTAATACATGTCAGTTTTTTCGCAATCTTACAAAATTCTCATAAGAACAAGTTGTTTTTTTTTTTGGCATTGCGGGGTGTGTGTCATTTCATCTAGTTAGGATCAATGGGATCATGTGAGTTATTAAAAAAAATGAAGGCTAACATGTCACATGGGAATTAGTGTTGTCAAGGGGACGACTAAATAAGGAGTGGGGCAAAAGGGTGAATAGGCCTGAAAGGTATGTGAATTAGGAGATTTACGGGAGAGCCACGCAGTCGGTGAGACGAAAGAACACTGCAATCCAACGTTAACGATGAAAAGGTCCTGTTAAGTCGACGATGGGTCATTAAGCTTGAACGGGACACTAGCAGAAAAATACCTCAGAAGAAATTGATCCTCTTTAAAAAAATATACCACGCGATACATCAACCTTGGTTAGTGCTCGGAAACACACACAAAAACAAACTATGCCAGTTACATACTTGGGAGATTGACGGAGAGAAAACCAACACCAAAGTACCCTGGGAAAGCATCGTTTTTTGGACACTACGGTACATGCAGTTGAGATGACAAAGACCTACAGACATAGGAGACGAACAAACTTATTCCAAGAGACAACCACCCAGTGATGGTTTAACGTTATACTCCTGGGGTGTCCAAACGTTTTCCTGCAAACGCTGTATTTGGAAAACTTCAATTTGAATTGTTTTCTCTTAACATAAAGACCACCATCATAAATTTAATCCCTACAGTCAGAATCAAAAGGGAAGAATTCTGCTTGAAGCTAACCATTTTAAAGTAGTTACTTCAGACTAATTCATGTGATATTTTCACATTTTGTACCTTAACTAAGAAAATAACAATTTCATTTTGTACTGTTACTATGCATATGACAAAAAAAAACACTTGAATCTAATTGAATCGCACGTAGAGCCGAAAGTGGGGGAAAACATTTTGCTTGCAAAAAATAATTTACAGTCACTTCTCTTCCATGAAGAGAAATGTTGTTGTTGTTCACAAAATTTACACCATTTCAATAAACTTATTAGTTGCTTTTTATGATATACCACGGGCTGCTTAAATATAATGGGAGGGCTGCAAATGGCTCACAGATCATAGTTGGGACACCCCTGGTTCACTTTTTAGACTTTGATGCATTTGGGTATTAACTAACGGTTGTGCAAAATGGTCATACTATTAAAACCACAAAAAATACTGATAAAAGATGTGCTGTTTTTTTTACTTAATCTTCGAACATGTTGGCAAAATGTAGGCCAAATGTGAATTAAAAAGGCTATTTATGTGTGCATTATGGGTTGAATGGATGGATGGATACTACATTTTAGCAATTAGCTTATAACTTATTTTGAACGTATTTTTAAGTGCATTCAAACCGATTCGTAAGTACTATCGAATGTATATGTTCAAATTTAAATCAGCTCAAAAGTAATTGCAAATACTGTCATTTAGAACATATTTTCTAGCACATTTGAACGTGTTTGTCAGTCAAAAAGAATTACTCCACACGTTTGCATTGACGTCAGTCAGAATAGACCGAATTTTAATCATATTTGGGGTGGTTGTCTCTGAACAATAAAAGGGACGGTCCAACACGTCAAACTCCAGACAGGTGCCATTAGCAGAGAGGATTAACACCAAGAAGAAGGAGAACATGGATTTTAAGGCGACTTCTACATCAGGAAAGGCCAATCCAGTCCAAATAACTGCACATCACGCCTACAAACCTAAGTAGCTATTATGGGCTACATCCTCAAAGGCTGTGGGCTTCCTGGAGGGCTCCAGAGTTTTGTACAGCAGTGTGTCTTCAACTGGGCTAGCCATGAACAAGAGCCCTATGGCCCGAGACAGCCAAGGATAGGAGTAGAGAAGTAGAGGGACCAGTGCAGGTTGGATGACAGGGTGGTGAAATGTGAGGGAGGTAAGGCGGGTGATGGAGAGGTAGAATGAAAAAGAAAGGGGGAGAGGAAGGTGCAGGTGAGACAAGCCGTGATTTATTGCTGCTGTGTTTTGGTGGGTGGGCGGCAGCGGTGTTCCCTGTGGAAACCTCCCGGCTCTCTGATGAAGCAGCAGCTCTCCGGGTTCAGAGTGTGCCCTGAAGTCTCATGGCCCTCATTGGATTCTTTGTGACCAAATAAAGTTTCCAGTCCAGAAAAAATCTCCAGACACCAGCCAAGAACGAGTTAAAAATCTTGAGGATTTTTGCCACAAACAACCTTCAAGAAATAGATGGAGTCAATGCGGCCTAGAGCGGGGACACAGTCGGAGCCCGGGTCACCGTCCTCCACCAGACCCTTGCTTCCTCTCCAGCAGTGAGCAGGGAGAGCGACTCCTACCCAGGTAACTGTGGTAGGGCACAGGGATGAGCCGGGCATTAAGCTGTTTCTGATCCGCCACCTCGTAGGGCCCGTCATCATAGAAACCGAGGTCGAGCAGCGTCTGGTTTAGCAGCTGCACGCGCATTTCACCTGAAATAAAAACGTGTGAGGCCACAAAACAGCCATGAGAAACATTCTCAGGCTCCAAAGACACTGCTGGAAACCATCTCGGCGACTGCGCGAAATGCAACATGCAGTACGCTCAATATTGATCTTGTGTGCTGCTGCTCTGAGTCCAATTAGGATATGGTATCATCAATCAGAAAACGCTTTATCTTGAGCATACTCTGTGTCTTAGTCACATGAGTCACAATGAGGTGTACAAAGAATGATGGGCATCTGGTGACTGGTCGGATGAATTCCTGGAAATAAATTCATTAGTCTGCAGATCTTGCAACTAGACTGACGGTATTCTGCTTCTCTCATCACACGTCTGTTGGAATAGACTCCAGATCACCTGTAACCCTGAATATGATATTTACAATGAAAAGGACGGATGATTAGATCTGATTCTCAAGTGACAATTCAAAGATGAGGGACACCCATCACGATCAAACTACCGTATTTTCCGCACGATTGGGTTTATTTCCATCCTTGACCCTTACGTATTAAAAAGTGAATCCTCAAACATAAGGTCGGCACTGAGAAGGAACGTATGTAATGTTTGTTGATGTATTATAAGTAATACGTAATGTTCTGTGAGTGGTTTATCACTGCCTGCTTATGTACAGCACGTCTTAATTATAAGAAAGGATTCAACCAATGTCTAGTGCTCGATCTTCCTTTTTCCTTGTTGTTCCTTTGCTGAGATCTAAAGCCCATTCTGGTTTAACTCTTTCATTGCGGAACATTGTGGGCGAGGGTAGTGGCTCCTTGGGGATCATTCGGGTCGCCGGTGTTACACATTTTTAATTGTTCAAAGCTCCTTTCAAACAAGAGCAGTACAGGTGATCACCTGGCGATGTCCAGTCAATGGTGACCTAACAAACCCAGAAGAGTTCAAAAGAGCCACCACCCTCACCAGCACCCTTCAACATTCTCCTCAGTGGGATAGCGACTTTATTCTCTTGAGGCCACCTTACCTTTCCAGTTGTACGTCCCAGGAGCCCCAAACAATATGAAGTTGTTGTCAGGGGTGAAACTGACAGAAAGACCCTGCTGACAGAAGCCAAACTGCTCGTGACCCTGCGGCCGACCCTCACAGAACTTCCAATCTCCTCCATCCAAGTCGTCTCGCTTCGTCAGGTCCTCACTTAGGACATAGCAGCGACCAATGGGATCGCGCGTTTCAGAAGGTTCGTGCACGCGCTGCCTGAGCTCGTACAGGTGAGCGCAAGTCTGGGGAGAGAAAGTGGGGTGTTGTGAGAAGCCAAATATTGTGCTAGTACAGAATTACAACATGCAAGAGATCCTGATACAGGGTTGACTTACCACCACCTTTCCTCCAATGCCCTGGCTTTTAACAGTAACTCCCAGCCACTGGTTGTCTTTGTTCTCTTTATTTAGACTCACTGAAGGAGAAAAGTGGACAAGAGGATAAAAATATCTCTAGAATCTGGTCCGAGCGTCAAGGTTAGTTTGGGGCTCAAACTTTTGTGCCAAAACAAGACTTTGGATGAAAAACGATTCACAAAATGTTCAAAGTTTGATCTATTTATTCATTATTTTGACTGCTTATTCTCATGAGCGTCGCAGGAGCCTATCCCAGTTGTCTCCGGGCAGTAGGGTGAGTACATCCTGAACTGGTTGAAACTCACAAATTCACCTAAGGGCAATTTAGAGTATCCAATATACCTACCCAGCATATTTTCAGGTGGGAAACCGGAGAACCCAGAGGAAACACATGCAGACACGGGTAGAACATACAAGAACGTGCATACTCCCCACAGGAAGGCCAGACCCAAAATTTAACCTGCGACCTCAGAACTGTGAGGCAGTGCTAAACAGTTTGCTAAATCTAAGTTGCATGCTGCTTCTTGGTGATACTTTTTCACTGTATAAGACCCAATGGAATTAAGGGTACACTTAAAATGACGAGAAAAAACTCACCTTCACCGTCAATATCCACTCTTTCACAGTCATATTCTTCGGCCGTGATAGGACACTTGAACAGGGCTCCTGGTCGACTGCCGCGCAACAAGCCGCGGCCAGCAGCCTGCGGTGCCCCGACCAGGATCCTGAAGCAAGACACAACAAGGATTGCTAATGATGAATGATTTAAGGATCAATCAATCAATATTGAGGATGTATGCGTCAACAAAGATTTGTCAGTCTACAGATCAGTCATTAGACACAATACCACTCATTGATGAATAAAATCTCAGGTTTTCATTACTCCAGATAAAATCAACCTTGACATTTTTAGTCTGTGATTGATTTTCCCCTTTTAAGTACTGTACTGTACTACAATTTGGAATATAAATTACTGTCATATTAGGAGTAGTTGAACCCAGAAGTAGAAAGTCTTCATACACAAAAACAACCTAACCACATTTAGCAGCAGATACTGAGACATGATTGGTCTCTAAAGTGAGACATGATTGGTCATTACCTGAGCCTTGTGCACAGTTGATATAATTTTCAGTCGACAGCAAGTAGAAGAAACTGTGTTTTTAAATGTATTAATAATTGCACTATAAATAATTTACTCATTGAATGAAATATAGACAAAAAGATTAACTCTTTTTACTTCTAAAAAATTGTAAAATAAAGGGACTATCCCTTTAAGCCAAATATGCACAATGTTTCGCTGTTTTTGCACTAACTAATGTTAAGTTTATTTTAAAACTGATTTTAAATCTTTACTCATGTATTCTGGATTATTTTCCACAGGTTTTTTTTTTTTTTTTTTTAATAAATCAAGCATTCAGATGGATGTTTGTTATTTTTTTTTCCATAAAAGTCAATTAAAATCATAACTGTCCGGAATAATTGAAAAAAATCTAGATTTTATTTTTCGGCCAATTCGGCCAGCCCTAATATGACATAATAAAACAAACTGAGGGACCTTAACACCTTCACAACAATGGATACAATCCAGTCACTACAGTAAATACAGGACCCTGTTTAAAAGGTAATAAATACATAAAAGGATAAGCGGTTCCAGAAAATGGATAACTGGAAATAAAAGTGACAACTACATGACAATTATGATAAAAGAGAAAAACACATGACCAGCATCTGCATAGCAACAGTTATCGCAACAGTCACGATGTCAGTCACATGACAATATACAGAAACTGATATTGGCGCCTGCACAAGTAGCTGTGTATTAGACAGAATCATGGCTTCACGTTATCTTGACTGCAGTACGACTATCTTGTTTGCTCAAACTTGCTCTGGCTCTCAACACTCGCCCATCACTACGTGAAGGCGAGCAAAAGACTTTATTCTCGCTGTGGTGGGTACGGGGCGGGGGGCAGAGTCACTCTGCCTTATTAGGAGCGGGGATTCTTAGGCTAGCCGGCTATTTTAAAAACTCAATCTTGGGCCGCATTCCAGCCAACTCTGTCAGCCATGGCGGATGCATGGAAGTGAGTCGTGAAGACACAAAGGGGAAAAGGGGGGAAGAGGAAACGGGGAAAGTAACCAGGGAAAGTTGGAAAGGGAAAAGTAAAAATAGTTAGCCACATGAATCAGCTTTTGTTTCTATCGTGGCAAAGATAGTGGGGCTGAATTGTTTCATAATAAAGTATTAAATTAACAGTTCATTATAATCTGAGAATTCACATGCTAAACTTGTTGAGGTTCACAGCATTTGTTGTTATTAAGCTAGCATTAGCAAGTAAGTCTTTTTTCGGTGCTACTGTTTTGGTTAACAAAAGAGTTTCAGTGGGTTTAGCGGTTTGATGTTCATGTGTGAACAATAGCATAAATTAATTGAAATACTGTAATTACAGCTGCCGATGTAATTTTCAGATGAATCTCTCCTTGAAGGATGAATTTATTTAACTGAGTATATTATTATTGTGATTGCTGATAGTGTGAACTGCAGCCTTTCGCACACTTTTATTCTTCATTGTTCAGCTCTGAGTCACAAAGTGTCATCATCATTTTCAAATGCCAGAGAACCCGCACAGGCTCAGGGAGAACATGCAAACTCCACAAATTTGGAAATGCTAATCATGAGATTTGGTAGACCTATACATTAAAATGATTGTGATGCAGCATAATCCCAAAATATTGTTCACCTTCACATTGCATATTTTGTTATTCCATAATAATAAATGTATGTGCATTTTTATATTTTTATAAGCTTATTTAATTAAATAATGTCATAGCACTTTAGCTTAGATAGCTTCACAATTAGAGCCCAACAATGTGGAATGTAATGCATGACATTAAATAGTGCGTGCAATGTACACGCTAATATATCGGTTAACTATTCATGATTAGTGTTAGCATCATGCTAGTTACCATAACGTTTAAGACATTTATCATAATGCCTAAACCTCTTGGGTCTCATTTTGATGGACAGTATTTCATTTTTTTCACAAATTTACACTATTGATCAGACATATATGTGTGGTTTTTTTTGTTTGTTTTGATAGTGCTCAAATCACTTGCTGACTTTCACAATGCAATGCTAATGGTTGAACACGCATGCCACTATTGGACACTGTAGCCACTAATTCGGTCAACTTCTGATTGTTGTGCTTGATTGATCAAGAAAAGTACCTCACATACAGAATCAACCCAACAGCTGCTAATAATGGTTTGTTATCTTTTACTAGATTGGAAGACCAACAACCGTGTACTGATAACAAGACCTGTCACCCAAATTCAATTGGTGTTAAAATGATGAAGACCGGGCGATCACCAATCATTAACCACCCACAGGTTGTCAATCATTGATCAATACCTGGTAGCAGAAACAATTACCGGTAGCCATGCAAAGATGAAGGATATTTTTAGAACAGGACAAAGATACTTCTGGCTGAAAACAACAAATACACAGGCTTCTTGTTGCACTTCCCACATTGCTCTTTGACCTTAACCGACAAGATGCCACAGTCCTCTTGCCACAAATTAGCTGGTGATAATGATAAGTGGTAGAAAATGGATGGATGTGTACTGTATTTTTGTCAATGCAAGCATTTCTGCATCTTTTTCATCCCTTAGTTTTATATTCCAGGATTGCACCTTTGAGTGCTATTCAAGTTAAGGGAACAAAAATTGCACCTTCATTTGCACTAGGACTTGCGAAAGGATGAACCCCCTAACCTCATCTTCACACTTAACATGTGTTGGGTGGACAGCAGGCTCTGAAAGGGAGGTCTGCATGATCAGCAGGGGGCGAGGGCCTCTTTTGGCCTCTTCTTATTGTCCCGAGGCAAGGCTGTGACCTCTGATCTGGATGCACAAACACATACTTGCCAAGGCAAACATGTGCCAGAGTAAACATTACCAAGTACCTGAATCTTTATCCACGCCTGTATGCACAGCTAACAACAAATGTCGAAACAAACCAACTGTGTCCACCTGTCTTTGAAACGATCATTTTCGGGAAAATCTCACCACGGAAAGCAACAGCTGAGAATGAGCTGCTGTGAATCACCATGCGTGCCACCATGAGCCAAAGATAAGAGGGCATGGCTAATGCCGAATAAAGTGGGAAAAGAGAAGGACAGAGACAGCTGGCAGTCCGTGCGAAAACCCCTTTGGGACGCTGTGATTCACTGCCAGGGGAGGTGATTCAATGAAATGATTTGTTTCAGGTTAAGTTAAAAAAAAAAAAAACATTTGGCAAACTGAAAAAATCCATCATAAAGTGAGTTTTATGATCCACATTGCAGTACCACAGGAAAACTATTTAAATGTTTCAATAATTATAAGTTGTAGCTACCATCTATCTATTGTCTTTAAGTATACATATTGGGGCAAAACTTAAATAACCTGAACTGGTAGTCAGTCAATCACATGGCAAATTCTCACTCACTGAGTGGCAACTGAACACACACACAGTCAGGCAAATGAATTACTACACCATCACTTGCTGTGGCAAATACCAGTGAAAACCACCTTATAGACCACCATGAAAGCCACTTTGAAATGTAAGAGTACTAGTGGTACTTAATCCATGCTACAAATTCATTTTTCAGGATCATAATTCATAATTAACGATGATATAGTTCATGACATCATAACGCATGTGGCCAGAGCCTTGTGTCCCAAGTCTGACAGATTTGAGCAGGCTTATCTTTTTGACCCCTATTACATAGGTCGCATCCCGGTCTTTTTTTTTTTTTTTTAGTCCAGTCAGGAAGCCAATTGTTTGGGCAATGTGTATGCTAGTGTCATCAACCTATAAGATAACACAATTATAAAGGAATTTAACTGTTAATGGTTTTTCTAAATACTTTTCGTAAGATAGTGTTTATATGTGCCATGCTAAAATCGGTTGCTTTTTTCTGTAGCCTAATATATGACGCAAGTGATCCCACCCCCTTTTCACATGGATCTTTAACAAGCCCCTCAACTCACCAGCTGGCCCTCTATTGATCAACATTCGAACGACCATTTTGAGGGCAACGACGAGCTAATGATTGGCCCTTAGGAATATATTCACATCTGTTTTATAGAATCTATTCTTTTCTTTCTAAATCAATTGATTGCATTTGATGTTTACCTATTGAAATCAATGGATAACAATCTACATCCATTTATTTTTCTTGTATTGCTATTGTGCTTGCTCTCATTGGGCTTGTGAGTCTGTTTCGACAGTCATATCAAAAACACAAAATAAATATTTATTATTTGAACTGCAAGACAAAGCTATCAAATTAAGGTTTTAATTTCCTGGTTTAGACAGGACTGCTACTGTATAGAGATGCTATCATCTGATTGATTCCACACGCACACACACACACACACACACACACACACACACACACACACACACACTTAGCCAAAAGGTGAGGTAGGTCATGGCTTATTCTTCCTCACAGATCTTATGTGTGTTCGACCCTCCCCCACGTTTGGAGAACCTACGAGTGTCAACCTTTTGCTTTCTCCTCAAACAACCTTGATGACATTTCAATAGTTAAACACTGAAAACAAATGATTATTCTGATTAAAAAAAAGATAAATAAAACATGGAAAAGATATGCTATGTATTCCTGCTCTGGAACTGCGTGCGTGTGTGTGTGTGTGTGTGTGTGTGTGCATGTTTTTTTTTTTTTTTTTTTTTTGCTGACAGCGCACATTGTCCCACTCTCACTCGGGTAATATTCTTGAAAGCTTTCGGGCCTGGCACCGACGCTTCCCGCCGAGCTTTTGTCCGGGTCATGGCGGGCCGGCGGAGTGCTAAATGGACAGCCAGCGAAGAGTATTCATGGTAAGAGTCCTATAAATCCTTCCTGCTTGTTGGTAAGCAGTGGGGAAAAGGGCGACTCGGATGCGCTGCCAAGACTTTCACGTGAATGTGATGCAGGAAATTTAATGGCAAGAGTTACTGTAGACAGATCATGAATTGAGTTTGGGCATGGAGGAGAAAGTGGGGGAGGCCGTTCTCAACCCGTGATGATGGAAAGCAAAGCGGTCCATGTGGGGCTTCCTTCATTGTGCTTTTCTGATGCAAATCAACAAGTCCATTTAGTATGTGAAGGAATGGTGCAGGGACATGGTGACACACATTTAAAGGGGTGTCAAACTCATTCTTGTCACAGGCCGCGTTGTAGCTGTGGTTTCCCTCAGAGGGTTGTTATAACTGCGAAATCGTATAAACGTATAGTTGGATTATTAGTTTGTCTTTACCCTATATTAAATTGAATACACTACAAAGATCAAATATGGTGGCAGCGTGGCTCAGTGGTAGAGTGGCCGTCACAGAAGTTGAGGGTTTAAAGCTTGTGTCCAAATATGCAGCACAGCATTTCGAGATATCCTTGCGCAAGATACTGAACCCCACGTTGTTATGCCATCAGTAGGATTATCTTAATTTTTGATTCAATACTCTGTCAGTGAATACATTAATTGGATTTTTTTTTTTAAAAGCATGTTTTAATTTCCATCCCTTTATCCAAAATTAATGCATTATTTCATATTGATAGCCACGTAAGGTTTGGTCCATAGCATGTCAGATAAAAGGGCAAAAAATATATGTTTTTCCAAAGTAAAAGCAGATGTTTATTTTGATTCAGTATAGATAATACACATTTACATGGATTATTATATAAAGGGGAGAATGTTTACTGGTGAGAGGCTGGAATGCTCAAAAATTAAATGTAATTAAAGGATATTTACATCCATTTATATATCCATTTACATCCAAATCCATCCATTGTCTACTGCTTCATTCAAGGTCAGGTCGTGAGGCAGCAGCTTGAGCAGGGAAGCCCAGACTTCCTTCTGGCCACTTCATCCAGCTCTTCCGGAAGGATCCCCAGACATTCCCAGGCCAACGTGTCCTGGGTTGTCCCCTGAGCCTCCTCCCTGTGGACATGCCCAGAACCCCTCGCTATTCTATTCAACTGAAAATTCTAGCATACAATGTGAAAACAGTACAGCAACAACACCCAGAAACACTATTTATGGACCTGAGCTCATCTGAGATGGACTGAAGCAAAATAAAAAAAAAAAAACCACGTTGCGATCTGAGGAGCCAAAGAGTTCTTGGAAACCATGGACCTTGTGGGGTTATGTTAGTGCCCATAGCATGAGTAACTTGCACATCTGTTGAGGAACCACTAAAGCTGCAAGATGCATTCCGGTACCTGAGATAAGCAAAGTGCAAATATGTAATTATGTATCTTTAAAATATTCAATGTATTTAATTCATAGTAATGACATTCAAATTGCAAAAGCTGTGGTAAACATAAAAGGTCTCCAAAGATCATCTACTTTCCCCAGTATTTTATGCTTTCGTGTAAATGTCACTTTTCCCCAATATGCCAACAATTTACAACCCGCTGTCATCCACACAATAGATCACAGCGTTCCAAGATGTTGCGCTAAAACGTCGGGAGGCGGAAATGACTTCTTTGAATACAAAAGCTGACCTTAAGGGTTCAGGGAATGAAGACGAAGCACAAAAGATGTCTTTGAAGGCCACATAGACAAAACAGCACGGATAATTTGTCGGCTGCGTAAAGAAACCGCATCGCCCGTGCTGCACTTTTAACTAAACACCGCAGCAGAAAAAAAAGACATAACACTATTGGATTGGGTCCAGCATACAAACTAATGCGGTGGCAGGAAGCCAAACACATCTATGGAGAAAGCGACATGCAGTATATCATGCTGAGTTGGCCTGTATGGATGGAGAACGCCAGTAAAAGGTTCATACGGACAGACAGTGCAGTTTATGTTATGTCTAGAATTAAAAAAACAAAAACAAAAAAACATGAGCATTCATTTTGGGAATGCGCTGATATTTCTTTTAAAATATTTGCATTTAAATGATTCTTTTTTACTCTAAAACGTTATTTATTTAACGTTGTTTATTTTTAAATATGTTCATTGTTTACTTATTTTATTTTTACTTGTGTTTTAAAATACCTGCAATCCTCATGAGGATAAGCGGTTAAGATAATGGATGGATGTATTTATAAAGATTTATTAACTTTCTATGAAATATGTATACAATAATAATATGTTTTGTGTCTATTTTGTGATTTTTCATTGTTTTATTTATATTTTTACTTTATATTTTACAATATTTTCATTTTAATATTTATTTTTACTTTCAGATAGATAATGTTATCTATTTTTAATGTAGTTATTTTATTGTCCTCATTATTTTAATATTTTCATTATTTTTATCTAGTTTTAATTATTTTAGCTGATTGTAAATTATCATTAAATATTGATTAACATTATTGTTAGTTCTGTTTTAATCTCAATTTGAATTTTTTTGGTATTTTAATATATAACTTTTCAATATTTACATTACTTTAAGTGCTCAACACTTTTTGTTATTTGTTTTTATTGTCATTTTTATTTTTTTAATCTTTCCATTATTTTTATTTAGTTTTAGTTTTTAACTAAATATTTATTCATTTATTTTTTTGTTTCAAATACTGTATGTATTATTTTAGTCTTTTTAACTATTTTGTTGTTTTTTTTATTTGTTTTATTATTCATATTTTCATCTTGAAATGTATTTTTAAAAATTCAATACCTCATTTTTTATTTCATTAAAAAGTCATACTTTGTGTTTATACTTTTTAAATCTTATATGTGTGTTTTATGTTTGTGTTTTTATGTTTTTATTATTATTTTAACATCAATTTTAATGTATCTGTATACATTGTTTTGTATCATTATTTTATTTTGAAAGATTTTACTCATATTTTTTTCATATATATTTTTTATACCAACAATCAGATTCTTACAATATCTTTCTTATGTGTATACTTGTGTCTTACCCAAAAAATCCAGTAAACAAACAACATACATAACAATTATTGAGTCTATGGGTGTTATCATTGTACACATTGGGAATATAAGGCAATGTTTGATATAGGATACGTTGAAAGCCAAGACAAAATACGATGTCAAATTTACTGCTCTAATAGACAGCTTTGAACACAGGGAGTTTCCTGTCTTTGCCATGTGCTCAACTATTAGTGGAAACACTTGTCATCTCAGTATAAATAGCTGATGCACACATAACTCCCACTCGAATGCCCCCGTCGTCTGACCGACGGCAGCGGTAGCGGCAGATTGTCAAGCTGCTTCAAGATGCCAGCGGACCTTGACCAAGGCCTTAAACTAGAAGCCGGTTCTTGTGCTCACACTGAGGAGACTGTGTGTAACGCGACACAAAGACACTACAGTAGTTCATTGCACCAACTGCAAGAAACTGGGCATCGGCGTGGGCTTCAAGATGCCTTCTGCCGATGGCTATCTTTCACAAAGCTGCTTTGATTTATACAAACCGTCTTTGTGCCCCCAATAAATGATGCTAGCAACTGCTCGGAACTTAAGATTACCTTATTTGCACTCCGCATCGAGAGACGGTGGAAATACTTCGGTTGGTGCTGTTGTTTTGGTTAGCGGTGGAGTTCATCTATTTCAGGGGAGTATGTAGCTACTGGGCAGTTTTTGTCAGCATAACCTTAACACTAGGAATGGGACAAGATCTTAAACAGTGGGATCTCCCTGCTCAGCACAAGATCTTTTTTTTTTCTTTTGGCTGTTTTTTGGCTTGTTTTTCCTAAGTGCAATGTTGTCAGTCTACAGGTGAATGCAGTCTTTGTTAGTGCTTTGCGTGACCGTAAAAATGTTGTCAATACTTCAAAATAACCCTTACAATACCAATTTATATATTAATCACGATGACATTGTGTTGCACTGGGCCTGTTGCCAGCATTTAACGTTTTAGCGGTTAGCATGAACGAACCGTTTGCTAGCAACACTAAAGACCCTATTTAGGCTGTCAAGAGCTGTCAGATTGATTTTCAAAGGCAGTTTAATAGACGTAAATCACTGCACACTTTCGCACCTGTATTTCTGATGTCATTGCATCTCAGCAAGGAACTTTATTGGGGGAGATTTGTTTAAAGGGCATATGTGTCATTTTTAATTTTTCGCATGCGCCTGTGGGAGCTTTAGGGGCATTACAGTAAATGCATCAATAGACACTATCAGGATTTTCCAAGTGTCAGGTACGAATGTTCAGGGTTGTATTGGATCACGTGAACCTACTAAAGTGTCTGGAACTTCAAAGCAGTTGTCATCAAATCATAATCACCAAAAGCAGAGCCGTGTGACCTCCAGCAAGTTGCACAAAAAGCTCGGCCACATTCAAAGAGGAGATGAGTCACTGTAGCATCTGATTACAACACTTTGGGGCAAGATGTCTCATCATGGCGCTTTTTAGAACGTGTCATCTGAACTGCCTAATGGAAATGCATTATTCATACAGGGGAGTCAGTTTCACTATATTTGTTATGTGAATAATAAAGTATGCTCTCGGAATAATGTCTATTAAGCTACTGCTGAGTATGTGATACTGATATACTTGATTTCTGGGAATTGGACCCCTCATGCAAAATGTACATTAACTTTTAGGTTGTTCTGTTTTTAGATGTTTATGGAGTTGCAAACTCACAGTTGAGAAATCAGTTTAATTGATTTGATACGAATTTTCATTTTTATTTTTATATGTATCATTATTATTATTAATATTCCATTCCAACTTTGCAGAATTGAATTCAGGGTAAACATGTAGCCGGTCGTTTTCAACAATATTTCGCTAAAAATATCAGCAAGTCATCCATACATAGCGACGGAGTGATGTTACAAGCAGCCACATTATGCACCATCCATCCTATGACTTTCTTGACTTTCTTCAGGGCCTCCCACTGCACAGCAATATGACACTTTTGGCTCCAGTCACTTTTTAAAATAAGATGGAGTCATGCTGCTGTGAAATATATATATATATGTATGCAGTATTAACTTTTACACAGTGGATTTAAGGCTGATGTCACAGTGGCGGCCTGAGCAGGCGACAGCAGGACTGTCATGCAGCTAAAGCGGGCACTTGACTGTTAAAAATGGAAGAAGATTTCTATAAGTGGGGAGACATCTATTAGGGAAGAGGTGTTTACTTGCTCCTCCACAATCCTAGCAAAATAGCACTCCACAACATGGAACTTTATAAAAGTATACTGTAATAACACAAGTCATCGAATGTAAATAGATGAAAATATTGAGCATCATGGGCCCATTGACATTGAGTCGTTCCCTCTGTTGTGAGACCAGCAGGGGGGAGTATAAAACTTATAAAATAAAAACAGTACGCAAAGAATACAGGTACATTTTCTTCTGATCAGTCAGCTGAAGTAGGAGTTGTTTTTTTTTTAAGAGGATAAAGAATATATTCTGCGAGCACTTTTATTTTGTCTGACTTGATGTGTTGCTATAGTGTTTTTATTGCTTAACAAGTTTTGATAGTGTTGGCATGAAGCTAGCATAACCTTTGCATGTTATGTGCTTTTGCAATTTTCTTTGTTTTATTTTAGTTTGACAGTGAACTTGTAATGGGAGTAACAATAGAAGGACACACTTTATAATCGATTCAATTCATATGAGTATCTGTTCATGTGGGTGAGCTGGTGCTGATGATTTGGTTAGCGACAGGGTTCAAATGAATCAGTACTGTAGGTTGGGCCTCAAATAGCTCATGCGTTGTGAAATTGAACTTGACGTCATGTGAAAAAGATATCAGAAAATGCCCGGAGCTTGCTGAAAAATATTATGGTAATTATTGTCCTTCTTTGGCACTTTTTGGCAGCACAAGAGCTGCTAATGTTAGACACAACTGTCAACATCTTTTTATACTTACATGACAGTGAATAGTGGATGTATTACGCACTGCTCTTGAAGCAAAAGCAAGGAAGAGTACATTAATGAGCACAGTGAAAATCAATATAAAGCTGGATAGATTCTCATAAACAATATCTCTACAATCAGGTACCACTAAGTTGCTGTTTGGCAGCACTTCTAAAATGATCCGCAAGTGAAAAAAGAACCCATGTCTTGACTGCACAAGCACCAGGAGTTAAGTAAAGACTTCATTTTTGACAAAGTACACATCGACTCTTAGCTTCGGGAATACTGATGACAATCAATAAACCCCAAAGACGTGTTTGATGCAACAATCTCGGACGTCTGCTGATTCATCACATATGCTCTCATATGCCCTTGACTTCCCGTTCACTCTATTAGCTGAATGTAAAGCACACATTAAACACCAGCAGCCGCTTGAATTATGGTTGTCCTGACAATCATTTGGCGCAACAATGCAGCAATGCAGATTCAGTGGCAAGTTTTGTCCCATACTTGGTGTTGCAGTGATAAAACAACACACACACACGGAATGTTGATAATTTTGTTGCTGCATTGTTGCTCAATCCCTCGCAAATAGCAGTGGTCCACTGTGTGGGATTCCCATTGCCCAAATGCTGCACAAATTTACTTCATTGTTCTCATTGTACAATAATTATACCAGAAACATCTACAGTATACCCAACAATCCACCTGTTGCCATATGTACAGTAGAATGATCGATAATGTTCTATTTAGTAAAACACAGAAGGTGGTATTAAATTTAAAAAATAAAATCAAAAAGTATTTTCCATGGTGTAATAAAGTTTAAGAAACACATATATACTTTAACCAGTAGGGTCACACTGATTGGTGATTTGTCGATATCAGCTGTTATTAAATTGGTATTAATTGGTTGTTTATTTTGCCCGTTTTTTTTCAAACATTTTTACATATGAACACATTAAGACAAAGATAAGACAAAGATATTAGTTAAAGCACCCCTCCATCAAAACAGCGGCAATTCTTTGGTCTTAGGGTAAAATCTAAATTTTATTTTGCCAATTATCATAAGAAGCATTGGCCTAAAAGAATGCGTATAGTTCAGGCCTAAAACAGTGCAGTGTAAAACGTGCTTTGCTATGGTTGGCCTTGAATATCTAATAGAAGAGTTAGCCACTACTATTTTAAAATGAACTGAGTTGAGTTTACGTTCTCTGCTGTGCTACAGTGATATCAATGTTTTGCTCGCAAGTCAAAGCAATAAAGCAACCAAAAGATGGCTGATGTCTCAAAAAACTCATGATGCTCAAGTTTCAAAGAAATATTGTTCTGTATATATTGACGATATAATGCTTGTCACTGTAAGCAAAGATGGTGAAGCAGCATTTGGCAGCTATGCTGCACTCCATTTTTTAAAACCATTTTCTCGCCCTGTCCTTCCGTTCACTCTTGTATTTTGTTTTTAGATTCGTATAAAAATGCTTTTAATGTTGTACTTGTATTAATGTAAAGCCAGTTGATTTATCTTGTGTATAAAATGCACTATACAAACGAAGCTGCCTTGCTTTGCCTTTTAAGAATGCGAAGCACTTGTGTGAATTTTGTCTGTGATAAGCTGCAAAAGAAAAGCAGTAGTCAGGATCCCTTCCAAGGTTGGAACAGGTGCACACAAAAGTTGTAAACTCACCAGCTCTGAGCTTCTGGGGTGAGCTGCTGGTGTAGAGCGAGCGAGAAACCAAAAAAAGACCCGCGGTCTCCCAGCTTGTGCAGCGTGTGAGTAGTATCCAGGTTGAAAGCTCCCACGTGGTTGAGAAGAGTCAGCAGAGCCCACAGCAGAGCCATCCTGCTCCCGAGGTGTCCACCCGCTTCTACCATCGCTGAAGCTTCAAGAGCAAAATTCCAAGAAGATCTCCCAGTTATTCCGAGGAGGAAATCCTGCTCCTGCGGCGGGAAATCCTTATGTTGTGGCTTTTTGGAGCAGTCGGTGCGAAAGGGGGGAGCAGGCTTGACTCAACGTGCTCCCGTCGGCTACCAGAGTGCAAGTGTGCAGTGTGCGCCTCCTCCCCTCTCCTCCTCCTCCGTGCGCCCGAGGGAGACGAGGGAGGACAAGTGCCTTGAATAGCCTTGCTCACTCCTCCCCCCTCCATCCTTACACACACACTCAGCTGACAGCAACACTCAAAGGACTGCTGCCAAAATACCAGGCAAGGTTGTCAAGGTACTTGGAGGCTATTGAATAGAGACGGAGTGGGTGCAGAAAAAATAAATACATAAAAATACACCAGACAGCTGTATTTATCTGATGCGTTCACACGGTCCAAAAACACTTCACTTTTGTAGATGTCCACTCAATGAAATGCATGGGAACACAACAGTTGGATTGGAGAGAATTTTTCGTTTGCTACAAGTATTTTTTATTTTTTTTGCAAAACAGCAGTCTTTTTTGCATGTTTTTTTTTGTTTTTATCCTTTTTACAATGGTACTTTTAAAATGTAGTCTCATCTCAACGCACTTGACTTGACATAAAATTTTTGTACCGTATTTTCTGCACTATAAGGTGTACCTGATCATAAGGCGCACCTTCAGTGAATGGCCTATTTTAAAACTGTTTTCATATACAAGGCGCACAGAATAGAAGCTAATATAAAACAAATGTCCACATATGCGGACATGCTTTTTCTCAGAAACTACATAATGCAAAAAGATATATCTTTGTTCATCAGTACTCAAAATAGCAAGAAGAAATTAAAATTGCATGCCATTTCGGAATCCAGGTCTTAGGAGGATAGTTACATTTAAAACATTTTTTAATCCGATATATCGATTACTTGCCAAACTAATTGACAGAATAAAGCATTTTTACGAATCTTTAGTTGTATCTCCACAAAATACAGAACAAAAACACATAAACTTAAAAGTAGTTACAGTAACCTCCTTTATTTTTACATTTTCTTTCCATTTTTTCCACTCATCAATTTTCCATGCTATTCATTGTCTCTAGGTTGCAGTTAAGACGGAGTTATTTGTATTTAAACTTTGTTTTACATTCCATTCCCGTGGTTCTCAATCTTTATTCACTGTTGTACCACCTGTAAACTATTTTTTTAGCCAAGTACCTGCTAGCCAGTGCTTAGCATTATTTGATGGAAAAAAACAACTACTTAATTAAGAGTGATGTGCATTATGTGCCTGATTTTAAAAACTATGGAACTATATATCTAGTTGTATGGATCGCTATGCGTATTTTATTCAGGATGGGTGGATGACCTATGAAGTTAACAGAGACATTCCATTCAATATTACAAAATATGTGTGTATATTAGAAATGGTGAACAGGAAGTAGCATGCACACACACACACACCATGGAGACAATCTGGATTAGATTAGCGCGTCCTAGAGTCCACATAGAGCCACAAAAAGTTGGATTTTCGCAGTTCCTGCGAGAGGAGAGAATGGTGGGAAAGCCTTGTCCTCACATTGTTGACTTTTGCAACGACTTTACATCTCAGTTGTGTATTGTCAGCTGCAGTAGGACCACCTGACGACTTCTTGTGTACAGCTGTCACCTCAACTGTTGCTTGCAATAAACCGTCACGTTTGTGACATACTGTGTATTATATGAGGATGAACATGTTTGAACAAGTTAGCTTCACACTTTCAAACTAAGTGATAGCCAACGGGATGCTTCAAAACGAAGAGGAAGAGCTGTACTCTTGTATTACTGTGCAATAATTGTAATATAACCACCATAGCGTGTTTGCAATGTTTTGGGAAAGTTGCCTTACATGGAAAGAGGGAATCAACACATTCACGCTTCCATGCTTTTGCTCTTTTTTTAAATCAATTTTTGCTGTACTGGCATCACAACGAAACAGATACTGCACATACATATGGTAATGTCATACATAAGCTAATTACACAATCAGTACTCATACATTTATTTTATAAGTGAATGTGATTTATTTTTTGAGAAATAAATTCAAATAGAAATTTGTTTCATTAATGGTGTACATTTAACATAAAATTGAAATTGTGTCAAATAAGAACAATATGTTTTTACTTTGAAAGGATTTTCACCAACTATTAACAAAATAAATTATTAAAACAACTGTGTTGTAATTCATTGCTTTATTTTACCAATTCTGTGTTAGCTTATGGTACAGCATTCAAATTATTTGGTATTGTATTTTGAGTTGAATGCATTATAACATTTTTACAGTACTTTAAAAAGTGTTTATTAATTAATTTACCATTATTATTATTATTATTATTACTATTACTACTACTACTACTACTACTACTACTACTACAGTACTTCTTTTATTAAAATATTTTTCTGACCAAAAAGAGGAAGGAAATGGATAATAATTATTGATTAGAACTTCTATGTTCCGTTAATACACCAGTAATGCTATGTATGAATGTTTTATCTTAAAATGTAATTAAATGGCAGTATACAAACATAAATACAGTACATGTAAAAAGAAGTGCCATTCGTACAACTTTGAGGAGGTTGCACCACCATGGTTTTATTAAAAAAAAAAAAAAAAAAAGACCCACAGACAAAGGCCTAAGAACAGATATAGGATATATCGATGCAAGTAAAGGTGCATGACAGCAACATCCTAATGCGAAGCCTCATTAGCAGTCAGAGCATCACCTCAAGGGGAGAGCTCATTTTAGACCTCAAGCAAGCAGCACGTTAGAGGCAGGGTCATTTTTCCCGTTTTAGCTCCCTCAGTCCCATCCATAGTCAGCACTATTACTGTATTGATTTATCGACGTTAAGAGGGGTAAACTGTAAGAGGGTGTGGTGCTTCTTCCTACAGGATTAAATCCAAGCACATCCATGCTGAGTATTTAACTTCATTCCCCCTAAGGAAGATGAGCTGAGTGCAGCTGTTTTCCCACAGTTTATGCGCATTTTGGAATATCGAGGACAGGGAAAGAGTAACACATCAATCAGAAAGATGTCATCATGCTGCGATGGGGGAAATATCACCTTGTCAAATGTGACTGAAACAAATGGATCAAGCTGAAGTAAACATCCCTGTGTTCCTCTACTGTTGGCTTGATGACCTAGTGATTTATACTTGGGGAAACAACCGGAAATGTGACATCATTATTGAAGGTTTTCTTCCCTGTATCGGTATTAAGCTGTGCGGCTCGTGTCCTTAAAGTGTAACAACAGCGATCTCTAGTGGTGCATTGAGTTTATATCGGGTAGATAAAGCTAGGATAACTAAAGAATAAACATTTACAGTTGTTGAATTTTGGCAACTGTCAAACTTTCAGGAATTCCCAATTCAGTTGGTGAATAGTACTGGCTAACTAACTGGCTAATTAAATGATCCAACTCTTTGCCTCAAGCACTTTTAAAATAAGTATTTAAGATTGCATTTCTCCACAAGTGCTTTTGGACATTTACTGTTTGTGTTTAGATGTTACTAAAAATGTTATGCGATGCTAAATGATTCAATGCGCTGATGACAAACATTCTGCTTTCCAAGTGTGTGATTTAGGGGTTGAAACCATACGCAGGGTTGTAGGGAGGTTGTGACTGTTCATTTGGACGTGGCGGAAGGACACCCGGTGGAGGAACTAAAACAAATGCGCATCATGATCAGCATGATGAAAATGCAGATACAGGTAAAAAAAAAAAAAAAATCTATAAAAATCTAAAAAATCCAATCTAATCAACTAGTTACAGTGAAAGTTACAGTAGAACATCTCACCTGCTCCCATGTATGCCGGTGGTCCAGCCGGTGCTGTGGGCATGACGGGGAATCCATAATGAGGCTGGACTGGCACAGGCTGGTAGCCCGGGTGGGTCGGCAGATGCTGAGGCGGGGATGCCGGTTGATGGGGCGCGGCGACAAAAGTGGATCTCACGTCTATACAAAGTGAGACGTTTTTAGTCAGAAAACATGAGTCAAATTGTGTCGCTTTCAGCAGTAATTTCAAACACTTTAATGATCTGTGTAAGATCATCCATTTTCACGTTTTTGGAAATCCCTTTTTATTTTGACCAAAATTTCATTCGCCACAAAAAAATTATCCGTACGAATGAGATGTAATAACAGAGGAAATAATGAAAATGCTTTTCTACTGAGCATGGTATTACATGAAAGCCTAGTACATATTTTTTATTTTTTTGGTGGTGGACCACGGGTTTTCCAAAGTCAAATACAGGCATGCGCCATGACTCAATAAAGGTTGGGAAAGCCTGAATTGAGAAAGTGTCTTACTTTGATGTCGCCGCGAGTTGCTTTGTTTTCTGCACTTTTTGTACAAAAAGCAGCATGGAGCCACAAAGCAGGTGATGAGGCCCACGCAGAAGATTATAGGAATGACTGCGCCAAGGATGCTGCCCAAAAGTATGACAGACCTGGACCTGGAGTACATCTCAAAGCGAGGCCTGCACAGATGAACCAGTCGTAGTCGTCAACAGAAGCATTATCACTAAAGCGGCGGTTAAAATTGAACCTCTAATGTTTTGCTGAAAGAAATGTTTCCGCTGTTGTTAGGTCAAATTTTCACTACTCTAAAACCTATAGCAATGGAGGAGACTCATTAGAACAATCCAGAAAGATATACTTTTCTTGCTTTACCTATCATCACAGATATCCTGAGTTAGCTGCCTTTTTTTTTCAGGGCAGCAGTATTTCTTGCTGCAGTTTCCACAGCAATACATGGCGTCACACTGGAGATCATCACGACGAACCCCGCTGTCATCCCAGTAGCTGGAACAGGTGTCAGCTGGAACACAAAATAGCATACTTTTACTTACACTTCCAAAATGAGCTTGAAGACTTAAAAGAAAGGTTCAACAATAAAGGTAACTCACCCCATGTAGTTGGAAGAAAGATGACACAAGATACTAACACGAGAATGGACAAAACGGCCGACACCATTTTTGCAAAGACACACACTAAAGCCGACTTTAGTTCTCACACTGTGTGTGTGTGTGTGTCCCACCCAGCAGCGAAGTCACCTAACAACATTCCTGCTGAGAACTGGCTTGGTGTGATTAATGGATCGCTATAGTTGAATGGTACTGTATCAAAATCAAGTGATTCATGATAGTTTACGTACAATATCTTGAGTTTCAGGTCTGATCTCACAACAAGGAAGGGACCTCAGGGAATTGCATAAGGGCACAAACAAAAGGGGGCATTGGAATATGTGTTGAATCAAAATAAAACATACAACAATAGGGCAATTAAATATGAATCAGTGGAAGTAAAAGTTTTAATCAAATCTATTTTGGCAAAGAAACCCCAAAAGTTATTTTTCTTTAAAGTATGAATGACCAGCCCTGATACATTACAGCTCAATAGTTTCTGCATGGGCTGCTGTCTAATAAATTTGAATTAAAATCAATCAAAATGTATCAATTTAAACTGTAAATTGAGGATTTGGGGTCCTTTAACAATGATCTTGTCCGCCATCAAGAAAGTCTTCAAGCAAATATAACATCGCGCATCTTAATTCACAACAAACACTGACATAAAATGTTGGAGACATTTTCATAAAAGCAATTTGCTGTTTGTACATCTGTAAGTTCGTTACACAACACATGCATGCATACAAGGTGAACTTCCAATTTATTGAGCTGGCATGTGGTCACATTTGACAGGAATGAACAATTTGCACGTACGGCATACAAATCACATCCTGTGATGGAACGAAGAACAATGAAAATGTTATGACAAAAGGGGAAATCTCTAAGCTCTGCAGTGTGTGTGTGTTGCGGCTTACGGACTTTGACAAAGGCTTTGCTGGCTTTGTGAAAAGGTCACTTAAACACAAGTAGTTTCAAGTAAAAGAGGAACTGAAAGTCAGTGCAGAGCACAGGAAAGATGTACTTCATCCTGACATTTAGTATTGTCGCATAGCTTAGGAGATGATTTTTTTTTTTTTTAATAAAACAATGTGACCTTTTTTTTTTTTTTTTTTACCTTGACCCGGTTAATATAATACTCAAAAGTCCGTCCTCTTAATGTTGTTTTTGACAATGTGGTTAAGAAGGCACAGCAGTTGCTAGCATCATTGACTCAAGGAAAAAGAAATTTTGGTTAACTTGCTACTAATTGCAATTGCAGGTACATTTGCATCCAGTTGGAACAATTAAAACAACCTAAAGTAGCACACACAAAAACAACAAATGAAAAAATGAAGACAGGATAAGTTTGAGCCCACACACAATGGCCAGCTCGCTTGTAACATAATGAGCATTCCCTTTTGCCAAAAAACAAACAAAAAAAAACACTTTCAACTTTATTTCCCATTATCAACTGACCTCTACTTTCCCAAGAGACACTTTTGGTCGAGAGTGGGGGTTTTCAAAGCTTGAGAAAAATAGAGAAAGACTTGTTAAGACAACGTTGGCTATATTAAAAAGAGGAATACATTTTGTGTTCCTGCAATACGAGAATAGACCGAAATATAAAAGTTTCAATACAATGGTAAGCTGCTGACAAGCTATTTAGCTAATATGTTGTAGAAAGGAACGGAACCAGGATGATACCAAAAAAATCGATAGATTGGGTTGTGAAGTCAGCCCTCGAGAGGCCCTTGTGGTTTGTGCGGTTACAAAAAAAATAATAATTTGACTTGAACTTCCGCAACCCCTACAACAAATTGTTACTAAATTTGTTATTTTAAATCTAATTTAGGCCTTTTATTATGCTCTAACACAGGGGTCCCCAACATTTTTATCACCACTGACTGGTGAACGATTTATAATTTTAGTGTGGAAGGACGGTATAAGGTGCAGCAAACTTGTTTTCACACAGATTTTGAACATACTTTTAAGACCGCTGTCATTTGCGAGCCCATCTCAATGGAAATTTTGCATTATTTCGGGTGCGGCGCGGTACCGGGCGACTGGTACCGGGTTGCGGACCGGCGGTTGGGGACCTCTGTCCTAACAGACACAACGCTGATTTTATGTCCATAAAGTCTCACGGTCCCACACTTTGAAAACCCCCCGAGTGTGAAGGCCATATGACAACTGCCACAAAACGTACTACAATACTGTATAACAATTTCACACAATCAAAAATATCGCTGGTTACGCATAGTAATGGTACTGGCACACAATAAGAGCAGCTAACGATGCAAAGGCGAAATATGGACAAACGTCAGCAAGAACGTCAGCACGAGAGAACACTATCACAATGTGTCCAAGTGTAACACTGAAATATTCAAGCATGGGGCTGAGGGTGGTTGACATGGTTCAAACTGCAGTAGCCCACTAAGGATTCTGGGTGGGTTAAAAAAAAAAAAAAAAAAAAACAACAACAAAAAAAACCAAAAAGGACATCTGGACTTGCTTCCTGAGAACTGCAAGGCAAACATCTCTTCCAAAAAAAGGCATGCACCATCCTTTTTGTGCATAAGTGTATTGAGAAATGGCCTATGTAAATGTACACGGTAAAAAATAAAAAGTAAAATTCTTTGAAAATGTTGCAGAAAACTCAATGTGACTTATCACATTTTGGGTGGCGGCGAGACAAAATCTGGGTTGTATGCTGGCTGAGCCAAGTAGTCCATTTGGGCTGCGGGAGCATTGGGCTGTGGCTGCACAGGGGGCTGCATGGGTGGCTGCACGGGCGGCTGCAGAGGGTAGGACGGCTGGCCAGGGGTAAACGCTGCCTGGCTGTAAGGCATCGGGTTGGGAGGGTAGCCCGGGCCGGCTAAACACAGAAAAAAATATAGAGATAAATGTCAAATTACAAAAAGCATTCCATTTTTTGGAGGAGGGATAATCTGCATTATCTGTATTAATCTATTTGAAAACAAAAAAATAAATGTGTATACATTTTAATCAGATTATTCCAAATATTTTGCCAGATGATGTACAAAGGATTCTTTTTGTCTTAAAGCATACTGACTGTATTCAGAATCATTGCCTTTTCCCCACCTATTTTTCAGCCACGGAATCAGGTCGCAGCAATTACATTTTTGCATTGGAAAATAAATAAATAAATAAAACTGTTATTGCTTCGTCAGCACCCCTGACAAAATATTGCTATAAAATTGAAAGTGAAACAATTAATCTGTAAACCATCCAATAGAAATAGAAAATGAAATCACTGTAACTGAAAAAGAACAAGAACAGAAAGAAAATATATATAGAAAAAAAAAAAAAAAAAAAAATATATATATATATATATATATATATATATATATATATTTAACACATAAGAAGTAATAATTATTTTATGTAATAATTTCTATCAATAAATTTCAATAAATTATCTTTTTTTTTTGTTTGACAGTCTATTTGTTAACAAAATATCTGTAACTGAATCATGACTATACTGTATTACAATGTTTCATGCAATGTTCATAATCCCCACGTAACACCTTGTTGAAATGGGCAGCAGTTCAAGATCTGCATTCGTCTTAAAACATCAACGGCTGCATACAAGACTCTTGAATGGCTCACAACGACACTGCTTTACCAATGAGACGATTCAATAAACCCACGTCCGCTTTTAAAAGCCTTCGTGACTGCTGCCTTTTGATTAGGCAGTCGTGCCTATCCTTAACCCTTTACTGGGCACGGCGGTCGCTTTAAATCAATATTCTAACAGGCAAAAACGGCTTTATTAGGCACACGTTTTTCTATTTTTACATCTTAAAGAGGCAAGAATCCTAAGGATTTTTGAGAAAGTTAGGCGTGCATTAGAATTTAAGCAATGGCTGTTATGGATACTTTTGGCCATTTTGCCTGTTTAGACTATTGGACGAAAGCGGCCGCTGTGCCCTGTAAAGGGTTAAAAACCGTAAGTTCCAACTCGTGACTGGGAGGCTGCATCGCATCATATAATCAACTTATTTGAGTTACTTGATGTCACGGTTGTGTACAAATTCCCACTCACTAGCTTCCTGATATGTTGGCGGTGGCCCCGGTGTGTAAGGCTGTCCTGGATGAGGCATGGCGGGCATGGGCTGCGGCGGGTATCCCTGAGGTGGCATGGGCTGGCCTCCGTAACCCGTCTGTACTGGTACAGGCTGGTATGCTGGATAAGGGGCCCCCTGATAGGGTTGTGGTTGCCCGGGTGACATCGTTGGTTGCTGAGGGTAATGCTGGGGGGTGTTGGTAACGATGGTGGTGTGAGTCGTACTTGCGATTACCGCTGTGAGGACATGACGGAAAAGTTAGGTTAGTATTTCTAGAAAAGACACGATGAGAATTCATTTTAAATAACACAACAACACTTAATGCATAAACTTGGGATGTTTGGTGTTAAAGTTACTCCAAATTGGAGCAGAAAGCAGACCACCCCCACCCCACCGTACCCCCCCCCCCCCCACACACACACACACACACACGGAAACACACACACACCATTCATTCTTTTTTCACCCCAAGGCCATCATGAACGCTTCCCGTAAATGACATAGGATGGTCGTGAATTCCACTCATGTGGTTGCTATGCAGACTATGAGTCATACACACATTTTTACACACACACACACACACACACTAGGTGGAGCTCTAACATTCCTGCTGCAGTTCAGCTGATGGCTCGTTTGCTTGGCAACCATCTATGTGCAGCTGACAGGAAGAGGGAAAGTGTGTACATCCACTATATATATATATATATATATATATATATATATATATATATATATATATATATATATATATATATATATAAAAAACAATAAATCAAACAGCCAGAAAAACCGGAAATCCCAATTTTGGAAACAGAAATAATATGAGTCATGTGGTTGGCCAGCCAACAGACTGCATATGACTCCCCTGCTTGCGCTTCTTCAAAAAAAAAAGGCAGATGACTGTGAGTCACTTAGGGAAGAGCGGCACGTTTTCACTTGTATAAAACGACTTTAGATATTCCATCTGACAGAAATGAATTGGAGACGTGGAGTACCTTTTACTTCTTGTCATGTAAACTACCAGTTGGTATACATTTATAAACTGTAGTTTAAATAAAGCATTGGAGATGAGGATGCTTTAAATGAAATGACTCAGAGAACGAAGTGTTCCAGAAATATCAGTATCAAATAATAGTATCAAAATTTTATTCCAATTGTTGCTTTAACTGGACATTGAGGCCAAAGGAACAATGTTTCAAGCACATTGCCAGGGAGTGACTCATGACCCTCAAGAGAGAATTTCATCAACAAAGGTTGAATGATGAACTTACGTCGCGGCTTGCGGCAGACCTTGTACAGGCAGCAGCAGGGACACACGCAGCAGCTGATGAGCACAATCACCATGAGGATAACACCGCCGATCACGGAGCCCAACAATGGGGAGCCATTTATGGATGAATGATTTTCACTAAAAACAAAGAAAGAAATATTGTGATGAAGACTTCATAAGAACTATATTAAGAAATAATGTCAATGGGCAAAAGTTCTGAACTTTTCGTGATAAAACAGGCCAAAAGTTGACCTAGGTTCCTTTATGAAGCTAACGTAGCTTCCTCCTGTTAATTGGCACCAATGTGTGTACAAATATATATTACTGTTTGGGTTGCGAGCCAATTAATTCACTTCAAAGTTAAACAAACGTTGTATGTACTGTACGTACTCACTGACTGTAAATCAAGCAGTTGTAACATATTTAGTATGTATTGTGTTTTCATTTATTCACATTTGTTTCCTGTTTCGAATTAATGTGTTAGCGCGTTTGATTGAAGAGAGGAGGGGGGAGTGCTAGACTCGCGCTGAAAGACAAAAAAAAGAAAGTGAAGATTTAACCATGCGCTGTTTTAGCAAGGCATTCACAGTGAATGGGATCCACGTAGAGTCGCCTCCGGAGACCCGGGAAGCCCTTTTTAGGCTTATGCACTGAAGTTTTCCAAACAAACTTATCACAAACGACCAAGTCGATGCTCCCCGCGCATGCGTAGTTTGACTTCCCAAGGAATGTTAGGTTGTCGCGGTTGCGCAACGGAGCGGAGCGTGCCTGCTGTCCGTAATTAAAAAAACGTCTAAATCTTATACATTGTTTAAACACTCTGTCTTAAAAGGACAAAGTGATGTGAAAATAAGCGGAAACACACAAAGAAATAAAACACCTTAAAACCCATACTATTATTTGCTCAACTGGAGGAACACAACTTCCATAATACCATGGAGGAATTCAGATTCCATTTTTTTTCATATCTGTCCAATCTGTTTCAATTTATTGGTTGATTTTAGCAAAGTAATCCAGGAAAACTTGTCTTCTTTTGTCTTCTAAATGATACATCAGCTATTTTTGGATTGCATCGCTCACATTTTCATCATTTGTCGAGAGTAAAATAACGAGAGAACCGAATTTGCCAGTCGTGTTACACAATGTGAGAAAAAACAGATCTTTCTGCTCATCTCTGACAAGCACTTCCTAATACTCGTTTTAACATATCAGGTGAGTGCATTGTGAATAGAGCACATGGAACATGGCAACAACATGAGAGCATTGATTGTGATTATAGCAACAATAAACATGATTAAATTAAAGAGATGCTACAGTTCTAAATATAGCATACTGTGAATAGTATTTTCTACTGAAAAAAAAGTTTTTCACCATTCATTTAAGCATCACGTCAATAATTTGTGATTGGACGCTCAAGGATATGGAGGTGTAACTCCCACCTGCATCTGCTGGTCTTTTTAGATTTGTGTATCATTAAGATAAGAGACACAGTTTTCTCCAAGGAAAACAATGTGACCACAATCTGTATCATTATACACCAATTAACTTATGTTTATGCTTATAAACACCTAAAAATGTTATTTAAGAAATCACATTGAGTCCAAAAGACAGATTTTTAAGGGTCCACACATTCAATGTGAGGTCCTTTTGTTTTTCTCCATTTTTTTAAGCGTTAGGCTAAACGTGGGTCTATAAATGGCAGGTGCTAAATGAGTTATCTGTTGTTTCTAAAGGTTTTAAAAAGGTGGAGGTGTGAATCATGAATGCATTATCCTATTTCTATGATTTGTTATAGGGAAAAGTGTCTGATTTGAAATTCCATAGCAATAATAGTACAATGAAATGGACATCTCAGATGACGACAGAATTTTTTTTTCATTTGTCAGTGCTTGAATATTTTCAGTGTTACACAGTGGAGCTAACGAGCCAAAGGAATGTCTCCTTACTGATTTGTATTTAATTTGAGGATTTGCAATGCAGTTACCGGTATATTGCAAACGCACACTTCATCCAGGTAGTAGCAAACAGGAAAACCCAAGTTCCTGTTACATGTCTGCAAGCGATGTGCAAGGATGTAAGCAAAACAAAACAAAAAAAAAAAAAGGTCTGTTGCATCAACTTTCATAGACAGTGTCATTCGGTTGAATTTGTGGTGCGGAGAAAAAAAAAAGGGAAATTGTATTACCATTCTTCTTGGTTGTCCTCTGTAAATCGAAGAAAACTATCCTGGCAGCAATGCTTGGAGTTGCAGTTGCCACAGCAAAATCCATAGACGCATTGCTGATACGAGTGATATTGGCCGCTCCAGTCGGTGTAGGCCAGACAGTGTTTATCGTCCGCTGTAATAAATCACAAGCAACAGGTTTCAGAGAATGAGAAGCCTGTACGTCACTTATTAGTAGGGATGGGACGAGATTTCATCTCGTGAGATCAAACGGCACAAGATTTTTCGTTCCGGTATGCCACAAGATTCATTTCCTTTTCAATTTTTTGGAGGCTACGGCTTATTGAACCAGAAGTGTAGGGCATCGAGGTTGATGGATAGGCATGAGTGCTAACTCTCGTACAGTAGGCGGCGGTATGGACCTAAACGTTATTTGCAATCCATCATTAATTGAAAAGGAGAAAGAAGAAATGCAGGATGCTCCGATTACTTTTTAATCATCATTTTAACTATGGGATGACACACTCCTGACAGTGTGGCAACTAAGTGGTCATGAAATGTTACCATCTAGGTGAAATTTCAACTGCCTAGTATCTTTCTTTAATGCTATCCCTTCAATGTGAAATGCCATGATGTAAGAATCAAGGGATTGGACAAAGTTATGAACGAGAGTTAATGGTGAGTTGCATTTTTTATCATTTGTTTCTGTGAATGCTGGTCCAGCATCTTGCAGAGGAAAATAATAAGTTTGGGGGCTGCTGATATAAACTAAATACAAATGCTAACACTGCTAGCTAGTAAACTTTTGTCATGATTACCTTCCAGAACAGCATGTCCACGCTTGCTTTATTGCTGTCATTGGACTTGGCCATTTTAAAGGCCTCTGAGAGTAAATGCAAAGCGATGAGACAAGACTGAGCAAATGATGATCATAGCGTTGTAAATTGTGAGACGGGAGTTTAGGTATGGCTAATGACATGTAATTAGAAAGGGATAACTAATCTAATGCCCGTGGTCTACAATGCGTGTTCCAAGTTTCTGATAGAGCGTTACACGAAACTATTGTCGTACATGTGGGTCAAATCACTCCACCCAGAGAAAACGATACGTCAGGACAATAAAAATACACCCCATTATTTTGAGTCCATTCGCGGTTTCGTTTAGGTAGCTAACGTCATACCCATTACCAACGGCGTTGACTTTTTTTAAGCTCCTCGACCTACATAAATAGTTATTTGACTGAAAAAAAAAACAAGGAGATCTCCGGAGGATTGTCGATTCCTCGACATGAATCCCAAGCTTACCTGACACACACGCCGCCAGAGAAGCGCATAGTAAGGCCAAGAGGGCGACACCGGGCAGGCCAGACGCCATGGTTGTTCTGTTCCTTATAGATGGAGTAGCCAGGATGAAGTCACACATAACAGGAAGCGAACGCCACAACCCCAGGGCAACGATCGTCTATGCTAGGCATGCATCGACACACGTCTCACTCCACTGCATTTCCGCCCTCTGTTCCGTTTGCTCGACAGGCATCTGTTAACGGTTAAGAGTTAAGCAACCAGAAACATTTCCAAACCTTTATCGAGTGAGTTTTAGCTTAGGGAAAAACGTCACAGCACACTACAAACGAATAATATGCACACAAAAAAAGCAGCAGCAACAACAACACATGATAAAACAATGTAATCAAAAGGTTTTTTTTTTTTTTTTTTACATCTCTGACATTTGGGCCAAACTGGTGGATATCTCCATTCATCAGTACCATTGATGTAGGTCTAAACATTAAAAAAAAATAAAGGTTGGTGACCACCTGATAGTGATGGCTCATGATGAACTTCTGATATTTCTGTTCTTCGAGATCAGTGGTTCTCAAATGGGGGTACGAGTACCCCTAGGGGTACTTGAAGGGACTCCAGAACAAACATGCAAAAATCCTTCGAAAATAATAATTAAATTAAGTATATGTTTCGGGAAAATACAAGTTCATAAAACAAATTTTATATTCAGTCCGTTATTCAATTTCATTATTTTAAAAAGCCAGATTCTCCACCATACAAGAACTTGCCAACTTCTCACGTGCCGCCTCTCGTTACCTGTCAAGTTGATAATTTATTTTTGTGAGCAGATCTCTACTATGATCCCAAAAGTTGAATAATATTCTGTGGACAAATATTTATTCATCATTATTTCTATTTGAGAACACTTTATGTTGGTTATTTTTTGCGGACAAATATTCATTAATAATTAAGTTAATGATTTATTTTGTGACCAAGTCTCTACTGTAATCCCAAAATATTATGTAGTTATTTCTTTGTGATAAGAGATCTCTTGTATGATTCAAAAGAGGACACTTTAAGTCGATTATTTGTGTGGACCACTACAAATTAAGTTTGAGGGGTTCTAAAGTTTAATAAATCTGACACTAATGGCATGTTTTCAGTCTTTTGTTTTTTAAACCCCAAAATGCTTTGCAATAGTTAAGGGGTACTTGGCTGAAAACATATTTCGCAGGGGGTACGTCACTGGAAAAAAAGGTTGAGAACCTCTGCTCTCTAGATGGAACTGTTACAGGCATACACACTGGTAAAGGCAAACATTCTCAAACCTGGCCAAAGTGGTCCATCTGAGGGGGCTTACCTGGAGCCCTAGAAATATTCCAAGTAGGCCACCAGGGGGGACTATTGAGTTGCAAGAATAGAAGAGTGACGATCAAAGGGAGTTTAGGGAAATTCCCCCCCAAAAAAAGATTAATAAACGATTAACCTGACAGTTTTGACGTTATCTTTTCTTACCTATTCTGATCGGTGTGCCAGGAGAGGCAGTGCAAAAGTGAGATGACCTTGGAACCACAAATTTAACATCACATGGTAAAGGATCTGGCTATTCATTAAATATCATAAAACATCGATTTCATATGATTACAATTCTCAGGTAAACTTGGGTGGGAAGTGAAGAAGACTTCACTAGACAAGTGGACACAGTGGACATAAAGACATTATCATGACATCCATATTTTGGAGTGTTCAGTTGAACCTAATTTCCAGGTTTTTGGTACGTTGTAACCGGGAGTAAGTGGAGAAAAAAAGTTACACAAAGAACGGGGAGGATCATGCAAACCGCACCCAGGAGCAAGTTTAAACTACCAACCTCAAAATTGAGACAAGCATATTATTTACAAGTCCATTGTCATTTGCAGGAAGTAAATACAAGTCAGAAAGTGTAATTCGTAAAGACATCTGCAGAGAGCAGCAAAACATCACTGACATGTTAAAGATAACAGCAATGGGAGGAAGTATCCGGAAAAAACTACATGTAAATTAAGTCGTGACCATTGAGAAGGTATTAATAAAATGTTTTGCTGCCTCGTGTAGGTGTTTCATATATACTGTACGTCCTACAATATACGATGCAACTAAAGTGATTGTGATTTTCTAATGACACTTTAATTTAAATTTTAGTCAACACTAAGTGGCAAAGCAGCAACCCCATAAGATAAATCACAACGAGTGGATTTTGCGGCTTAATTCATGTTGCACAAATACAACACCACTCTAAATGTCGTGTCGAGGCTAGTGTGTGAGCATCTTCATTAAAAAAAAATAATAAAACATTTTGCTAGTGAGCTTAAATGTAATGATTAATTTTGGCGGAAGCACGGGTCTGTACTCGGAATTATCTTCCTGGAAATTGTTGGCTGAAGAAGAAAAAAAGGCAAGAATGAGTCAGTCATGTAATGAGATCTCGCGAGACTTGTCTTGCAATGCTCTTATAAGCAGCTCCACATCCGCGTCCTTCTCGTTCGTCCTCAGTGCAGGATAACGCAACTGCCACCTTCCAGTCTCTCTCCTCTGATCGAGAACTTTACGGTTTCAGCTCTTCGAATCGTACTGTAAGGGAGGACTTTGACATTTTTTCCTGCGAGATTTTCCTTTGGTGAGATTTGCTAATATATTTTCTCCACCTTAACCTTTACCGCCGCCATCATACTCGGTCGCTGCTTAGCTTCGTGGCGAATGTAATGGTCGCTAAAGACAAAGTCAGGTCAAACTACATGGAGCGTGGGCGCTCTTTCACCCATTTTTTAAAAACCCAAGTTCTAGTAATAAATTAACAGTGTTTGTTGATGATGTAGAACAATAGATACAAAGTGAATCAAAAGTTTACCGTATATTATAATGTCGTAATACCAGGAAGTATTAGGAGGCGACAGAAAGCGAGATGCCCGTTTTGCTGTCCTTTATTAATTTCTCGTGACTTTCAGGATTTTATAAGCAACATGATTTTCATTGACAACTTAATTTTGACTGTTGTTTATAAAGTAACTACTGTATTTGTCATCCATA
Organism: Hippichthys cyanospilos; assembly: GCF_059441005.1. NCBI lineage: Eukaryota > Metazoa > Chordata > Actinopteri > Syngnathiformes > Syngnathidae > Hippichthys > Hippichthys cyanospilos. The sequence continues at coordinate 18,522,265 of NC_142377.1, forward strand.
TTTGGCCATATAACGTGAATGTATGCAAATGATTTCTCATTTATTTTTTCTCCTTCAGAACAAGCACCATGGATGTCATAGTACGCCGCTGTCCATTCCTGGCGCGTGTGCCTCAGGCCTTCATGCAGCAGCCCAGGAATTCGCTGGTGGTTTATGCCCAGAGATGCCCCATCATGATGGAGCTGGCCTCCAAACCCATGGCCCCGTCCCTGGCGCGGGCTCTCTGCACATCTTCTTCCCATCAGCAGAGGGTCGAGGGTAACACCACTGAAGGTATGATAATGATTTAATGAGTAATGTGATTATTATCGAGTGTAAGTGTGAATTCAAAGTCTACTCGTTTTTGCTTTTTCAGGCTCCAACCTGGAGGTGGAGGCCAAGCTGCCCGCTGGCCATTCAACGGTGCCACCCGGTCAGGCAGTGGCCTCCAAATGCCCCTTCCTCGCTGCCGAGATGGGCCAGAAGAACAGCAGTGTGGTCCGACAGGTCGGCATGGAGTTCCAAGAGGATGTTCAGGAAGTCCGCACTGTCCAGAAAGGTGACAGTTACTCCCAAGATGACTTTGGAAGACTGCAGTAGAAGAAACATGATGGTCATTATCCTGTGTTTTGTTCCTTTTCATTTTACAGAAGTGTCTCCTGATCAGCTGAAGAAGCCATCCTTGGCCAGTACCAGTGAGAGTCTAATGAAGACTCTCCTTAAACAACGTCCTAAGATGGTCTCTCATCTGCTACAGGACAACTTACCAAGTAGCTGTAAGTGTGTTTATTGCTGTTTTGTAATGAAGTTTCCCCATCACTTTCATAACAATGTGTTACAATGCAGTGTCGAATTGCCACAATGTTACAATGCATTATCCAATTGCCACATCTGAGCAAGTCTTCCTTTTTTCAATAGTGTCCCGCTTCCACTATGATGGTTTTTTTGAGAAGAAGATTGAAGAGAAAAAAAGCGACCACACATACCGCGTGTTCAAGACGGTGAACCGTCTGGCTGATGAGTTTCCTATGGCCGATGACTTCACGGGCTCCCTGGAGGAGAGGAGGGAGGTGTCTGTTTGGTGTAGCAATGACTACCTGGGCATGAGTCGTCATCCTCGGGTTGTGCAATCAATCATGTGAGTGGGATCACTTTAACTTTTTAGTCTCACCTTCACGACTAAGACATTAAAAGACTGGCTGTAATTATAGGGTTACTTGACACCTAAGTGCACTGCAACCGTCGTTTGCGTGGTCATGGTGCTAGCTGGTCTTAGTTTACACCAAGTTGATCGCAATCCATTCCATGTTGCTGGTCAACTGTTGCCTTAAAAGATTTAACTCTACGGACAGGTTTTAAAGTAACATTAGAGTTATAATATAGACTAGTGTGAGCAGTATTTAATTCTTCCTATATTCGAATGTTTGAAACAAAGCTGTTTATACACAAATACGTCAGGAGGATAAAGGTTGATTAATCGGTAATCTCTGCAAATCTTTAAAAAAATCGTAAAAGGCATTAAATGCATGAATCTAAGGCCTTAATTTGTGTTGAAATAAATTACACATTTCTTTTGAAAATCTCTAACAAATGCTGATACACAATGACAAGTAAAATTTTACAATTGTAAATTAAAAAAAACTGGCAATCTTTAAAAAATGGTAAAATGTGGTAAAATGACAACAGCGGAGGCAAGAAAACCGATAGGCTCATCAAGTTTGTGCTGTTAAACTTAGGACGAGTTGAGACATGGAGAACATTGTGAAATCGGTCTTACATTTCTTTTGGAATGCAATTAAACATTTTCTAAAATAGTCAACTTAACATGTCATAAGCTGTATGAACACATTGAATACAGGAAATGTAATTTGATGTTTCCAGGGAAACACTACGAAAGCATGGCTCTGGGGCAGGAGGTACTCGTAACATCTCTGGGACCAGCAAGTTCCACGTGGAACTGGAACAGGAGCTGGCCGACCTCCATAAAAAGGATGCGGCGCTTCTCTTCACTTCCTGCTTCGTGGCCAATGACTCCACTTTGTTTACCCTGGCCAAGATGTTGCCAGGTATTTTTAATTACACAGTTCCTTCATACCGTAAATACTGCGTTGTTTGTATTGACTGGTTTTGGTTTACGTGGGTTGTCGCAGGTTGTGAGATCTACTCTGACGCGGGCAACCACGCGTCAATGATTCAAGGAATCCGGAACAGTGGAGCTAAGAAGTTTATTTTCCGTCACAATGACGTCTCGCACCTCCGAGAGTTGTTGCTAAAGGGAGATCCCAGCAAGCCCAAGATCGTCGCATTTGAGACCGTCCATTCTATGGATGGTCAGTTGCAGATCATCCATTTACAGAGATTTAAAAAAGAAAAAATCCATAATGCTTTTTTGTTTGTTTGTTTTTTTTCCCCGGCAGGCGCTGTGTGTCCACTGGAGGAGATGTGCGATGTGGCCCACGAATTTGGCGCTATTACATTTGTTGACGAGGTTCACGCTGTGGGTCTGTACGGCGCCAGAGGAGGTGGCATAGGAGACCGCGATGGCATAATGCACAAGATGGATATCATCTCAGGGACACTCGGTCAGCATGACATTTCTACTTAGTACTATTTTTTTTTTAAACAACTATCTTAAAGGCTTTGGAATATCCTGTTGTTTGGTTTGAGAGGAGGCCATGCTCGTGTCATCCAATATGCTGGCGGGCTTAAAGGAGCTCCTCGTTGCCCTGCTGTTGCTAGGAGACCAAAGGATTAAATTGCTCTCTTGTCATTGTCAATTCCATCTGTGCACCATTTCTGAGAGCCTTATTGAGAGACCTGGAACAAAAACGAAGTAGAAATCGGCTGTACTTAAGTAAAACCAGTAAACCTATCTTACCACTCAGCTTAGTTACCTTAATGCACTTGCGTATGAGAAATAAGAGACACAATCACTGATGCACTGTTCAGCTGTTCGTTGAACATGAGGAAAATAGTTCATCACAATGACACACTTGCACAAAATCTGCTGTCCACCACAGCTGACACTCAGGCACTCACACAGACCAGCTTGAGTCGACTGCACTCCAATGTGCCATCTACCAGGCCACGCCTCTCAAAGGGATTTATCTAACACATTATGTGACACAGTGCGTGTATTTTTTATTTTTTTTTGCTTGCATTTTTTGTATGTCTTCAATTACAAGTGTATGAAATGTTTTAATCTGTTTAAATATGGTCTGACATTATTTGAGGATATTCACTTGTAGGTGGGTCTAGAAAGTGTCCCCAGCAAATTTCATTGTTGTTTTTGATCTCTTTCAGGCAAGGCTTTCGGCTGCGTGGGGGGCTACATCGCTAGCACCGCCTCCCTGGTGGACACGGTGCGCTCATATGCCGCGGGCTTCATTTTCACCACCTCGCTGCCACCGATGTTGCTCTCCGGCGCACGGCAGTCCATCCAGCTACTCAAGGGCGAAGAAGGTCGCGCGCTGAGACGTAAGCACCAGCGCAACGTCAAGCTACTTCGGCAGATGCTGATGGACGCCGGTCTGCCTGTGGTGCACTGCCCCAGCCACATCATCCCAGTTAGGGTAAATCTACGAAACTTACATTGGACCAATGGCAAACTTTCAACTGAAACTTAAGACTTTTCTACACTTCTTAGGTGTCTGACGCTGAGAAAAACACGGAGGTGTGTGACCTCATGATGAGTCGCCACAATATCTACGTGCAGGCAATCAACTATCCCACTGTGGCCAAAGGAGACGAGCTTTTGCGCATAGCTCCAACACCTCACCACACCCCTGAGATGATGAAATACTTTGTTGGTAAGGTGTAGCTCTGCTGTAATTTGAACCCAACATGGTTTGAATAGAAAGTTTTGTAACCTATGCCTGTTTTTCCTGTCTATACAGAGAGACTAGTGCACACATGGAAGGAGGCCGGACTGGAGCTGAAGCCCCACTCATCAGCTGAGTGCACCTTCTGCCAGCAGCCGCTGCACTTTGAGCTGATGAGCGAGAGGGAGAAGTCTTACTTCAACGGCCTCAGTCACCCAATCTCGGCCCGCGCGTAACCAATCACCACCAAAGCTGGCTCCAGACAACTCATATGTCGATGCTATTTTTTGTCACACTATTATCTTTGATATGTCCTTTTAAAACACTTTATTTAAAATACTCTATGGTAAAAAAATATAGATATGCTTAAGAATAAAATATGATCTGAAACGTATATGGTCTGTGCATTGTGTCTCATAGCAAAGAACAACTTCTACCACAGAAAATCTGATTTTCAAGAAAGAGAATTTTTCACTGACTTCTAACATTCATAACAGCAATAGATCACATTACACAGTGTCACAAAAAGTTAAATATTCGATTTGTAATGTAATCAACTTGCAGTTTTGTAGGGCACAAGCAAGAACAGAGAACTACAAAGCACATTTGACTGGACAAGTCAACTGAAATAAGGAATGCTCCCTTTGCGTTTTTTTCCAAAATAGTAGCCTACTCTAGTGTGCACTTCAGTAACAGGTGAAGACACTCCCATATGACTATACTTCTACAGTCTGATACCTCCCACATATTTGCTGTTTAAAGAATAAAGGGTGACGTTTTACCTGGAAAAACAACATGCAAATAGCTTCCACAGTCAAACAGAAAAGGGTGCCGCGGCGCAGTCTCATTTGACTGATTGATGAAATGCCATTGCAATCAGAAGCTATGTAAACAAATGTATTCAGTATGGTCATGGCAAAACGACTTGAATGAAAATGATCAGGCTCGCTTCTCAGCACATTTTCAACCGTTTTTTTTTTTTCCAATACTTTATCATGATCAGCACCAGTGCGCATAGAAAGTTCCATCTTACCTTTTTTGGGGGGCACAACTGTTTTCAGTGATACAACAGAAAGTACAGTTGCATATGCAGAAAATATTGAATAGATAATGATGATGGCAATATGATTCAGATGAATTATGTCCTGTTAGCGTCCCATTTGCTGAATTTAGAAGGTGTTTTTTCTGCTTTCACCAGACGCCACCTGATTCTTTGTGTGCTATTGAGCTAGTGTGACCTACTAAAGAGTAGAATATTATTGTTCATGTTGCTACGGTAATAAAGCATTTCCTTCATCACGCATGAAACGGGATGGTGAAAATGATGCTCACTGAGTATCTCAGAAAGATTTTATCAGTCACCTTTGTTAGTCATAAAAAGACAAAAAAAATCCAATATTACCATGTACTTTGAACAATGTACCTCATTTTAAGGAGAGCATCTTTCTTGCCTCTTTTCATATGTTGATACCTTGTAATGTAATGATACATTATTATAAAAGCTTTTGAGTTTCTGACTGCACACCAACTGATACATTATACGGAATATTTGACCGAACCGACTAACCCGCTGAGGTGACATAATTTTTGTTGTGTAACTTGACCCAGCCCAGATTCAGAAAAGAATAAAGAAACTGAACAACAACCGAAGCACAACTGATCTAGCATGCAACACACTCACAAAAATAATGGACTATATCAACTCATCTGAGTTACTTTCACACTCCTCTTAAAGGTAGCCTACATATTTATGGCTCTGAATTACAAATAGGAATAACTTTCATACATTCCCTACAAAAGAAAAAAAAATCTGATTTCATGCTGTAAAGTTCAATAATGAGAGTTAAAGTATGGTAAAACTATCAACAATCATGTTCCTCTTTTTATATTTATAGCTTTATTATTGTGGTATGATGCAAAAAAAAAGGATTTATTCATTAGATATTTTTTTGAATAATCAGCTGATTAACCAGTCAGGCCCGTGTCTAGAACACTATTGGCCAAATTTAAATAAAGTCCCAAGAGGAAGGAAGGGAGGGACAGACCAACGGACAAATAGATGTACCGAATGATGCGACGTATCGTCCTACCAGTACCTGTTCTGTGTGCGTGGTTTAGCAAAAGGTATATTCATTTATACAGAGTACATGGTCAGAAAACACGTTCAAAATGCCTCCAGTTCATCTCAAAAGTTTTTTTACACACTCTGCAGCTGGATTTAAAAAAACAATGTACCCTCTATTGGGAATTCTCTTTGAGATGACACTTCACTCTTTTATCTGATGCACCAAATTTGAACCCAGTTGAAAGCTTGTGGTATTGGCACATATATAGCGCAGCAATGGCTGGCTTTGCACTCCTTTGTGTATGCTTGGTATTCCTAAGACCAAAAAAAAAAAAAATGTGTGTGTCTGTGTCTATATCCAAATTTAAATGTTTACGTGATGCGGGTGCTGCTGTTTTTGTTAGCAACGACATTCAAATAGTCTCAGCAGTCAACTCACTGTAAATGATGCAGACGATCAAATTTGATTATTCTAGTTACCACCCATGTTTTTTTCCCACTGGGAAAAGATATTTGAGGGAGGCGTTTATTTCTCTTGAACTTCACCCTCTCAACTGAAAATATTCTCAGATTTTTTTGTCATTTATTAAAGCAGAATTATTACTTTGTTGCATCAAAATAAAATTTGAAACTATTTGATTTCACTTGTCACAATTTTTACTACATGGCTACAAGAAGAAAAGTACCCCATTAATGAAGGAATGGAAATTTGAACTTTTTGGAAAATCCAATTTATCGATTACTGTTTTTGACAAAATACTGGGCAGACGATCATGAAAATAATCATTAGCTTCAGTCGTACTGGAAACTATGTTAAAGTGTGGAAAATGAAAACTATTTATCCTTTACTGTCTGACATCAACCTCGTAATCTCACATGGCGTGCAAACCTTCTTCCTGGCTGCAAGTCTGAGGCCTCCTGGAATGTGAGCACGTGACCCTCACTTTGAAGCCTTCATGAATTGCACACAATCATCTTTTGCCTTTCCCCTAAGCCTGATAACTGTGTCATAAAATCAATCAGTTATGATACCATTTACAATCTATGCTCTCGTGTAAAAACAACTCTTTACATACCCACCGTTTACAAATGAGGAAATTACACAGTGTTTACCATTTGTAAAGAAAGTGTCAGTGTGTCGGAGGAAAAGCCAGGTTGTTTAACAGCCTGTGTTGCAATGGTGGAAGGAAAAAAAAAAAAAACACAAGACAAGACACGCCTGTTCTTGTTGTACACACACACACAAAGAAGAGAATTGCAAAATAAAAAGTCCCTACTCGCAAGGAGTAATTAACACTTCCTTTCAAAGATCACGATTCCATTGTCTAACAGGTTGAGCCAACATCTTTCTCATGCCATTCTATTTTGGTTTTTAAATTATGACAGTTATGCATTGACACGTGAGTGGCACTGCTTTTTTAAGCATATTATTTTGACCTGTTTTTTTTTCTAAAATCATGTTGCACATCGAGCTTCGAAATGTAAATAAATGAGGATGACAGATGGTTGAATTTTCATTTGCCATTTTTGGGGGCTCGCTGGAGAGCAATGAAGTTGAAGGGCTACTAAACATATTTTTCATTTTCAGCTGTGTCCATATTTATATTTTGTCTATGAGTCTTTTGAGAACTAAATTCTTTTTTTAAATGTACGAATAATACCTTTAACAACACATGTTTCTACTCACAGCTACTACTCATAGCTCACCTATTTATTGAGAACATGTGATGTCATTTTTAGTTGACGGCAAATGCCGAAATGTGTTTTTAAATACACACAATACACAAAATGCACACTGTAGATAAAAATTTGCTTTGTTATCAAATTAATTATAGATAAAATACAATTTAAAATATTGATGGAGATGAACTTTTTACTGCTGAAATGGCTAATTAATTTAGTAACACTTTAATGATGTTCAGCTTTTGAATACTTACAGATTGCCATAACTCTGCCCAGTTATGATGTAGAGGTTACACTAACTGCATGAAATGCAATCATGTCATGCAGCGCATTTACACATTATTACTTAGCAATTTTCTGACTAGAATGTTTAATACCAAGAGGAATAATTAATTAATTAATATTTCATACTGAATGGACTCGTGTACGTGCAGGGCCCCTCATAGAATTGGGCCACACTCACCACGCATAAAACCTCAACCCACCCCCATTTTAAGGCCTCTCTGGCATTTGCATATCACAACGTCCTTGCAGGGCTGTCACTGACATAAAATGGACACTTTCCAGACTCTCCAGCTGGACATTCCGCCCCATCTCAGGCCTTTCATGTCCTTGAATCTCTTTTCAGTACGCCCCCACAAACATGCAAGATTAAGATCTTTTTTTTTTTTTTTTAAATGAACTGATGTTACTTTGAGACATTCATGTGAGTAGACAGTAAAATTGACAAATATATTACACGCTAGTGTTGTTATGTGACCTTTGTTATTTATTTTGTGTTCTTTCGCACAACCGTCACTCCTGTATCAAGGCTGTCAGACTTTGTCCACGCCAGCTCAAATTCTTATCAGGAACAAGGATGTACAGGAGGAAATTTACCTTAAATTGTGAACTGCTAAAGTCGTCATACAGGAATAGATATGATTGTTTTATTGGATGCAGCGATAAAGAAAAAGGAAAATACATTTTGTTTAAAATGAAATTTGTGAGAAAAAAAACAGTATTTTTAAAAGGTTTTATATAAAGGTTTTGTGATTAAGCAAAATACAGTATCATTACTCATTATACACTTTATATTTATTTTTTATTGTAATTGTGATTTGTTTCTGATCCACTTTCTTTTAAAATAAATCATGTTTGACCCTGCAACACAATGAAAAATTGAGAGGAACATGAATATTTGGTTATATTGGTGACCCATCACTGGTGTGTGTGTGTGTGTGTGTGTGTGTGTGTGTGTGTGTGTATGTGTGTGAATGTGTGTGTTTATGTTTTTAATTCAATAAATTGCTGTCAACCTTGTTTTATTTGAACCATTCATACATTTTCCATACATTTTCTCACAGGACTATCCATGGTGAACTCAAACAAAACATAGGACATATTGTGACATGTTTTGACAGTTAATGACTGACGATTATTTTTATAACAGAAGCATTATGCTGTGCATGGCTCTCAAAGCTTGTGAAAAACTGGTTGGAGTTTGTTTGAGGTCAAAAAAAATCTTCTAAATGTGAAACATTTCATCTAGATGAAATTATTTCATATATTGGCCCATTATTTCCTCACCAACTTTGATTATTTTTTGTGTTGCTAAATATAAACCACTATCTGCCAAGTGAGCCTTTTCCTCCTTCCTAAAGCTGTGGAACAAGAAATTGTATTTACTTCCTCTTGGCTTTAAAAACCAGAAAGAATGAAGGTGTGTTCAAAAATTAAAAGCAGGAATAGACTTCTATAAAGCAGAACTCCTGATTGTTGAGACATGAAGCTCATTCATGTAGCTAGATACTTCGTTTAAAAAAAAAAAGATATTTTATGAGACTTTGAATGGTGAGAAATGATAGGACATTCAATGTGTTTTGTGTCAACAATTGCTTGCTAACAAGGTGATGAAGCCAACAAGGCTAAAGCAGCTTTTTATTTTATAATGCTGTTTTTGACAAAATAATTGGCAGCAACCTATTTGGGGGAAATTGACCCAGTTTGTTATAAGGAAGTGTGCAATTTGGAATTTTTATTTTCTAAACTTCAATAAAGCTGAAAAGTAACAAATACACTGGTTGCCAAATTGAATCTGTTGGTGAAAAATATGTTTTGGTTCAGCAAACATTTGCAATGGGGGTCCTTGGAATATTTGCTTTTTAAAAGGGGTCCCTCATTCCAAAAAGTTTGAGAACTACGTTAGTTCTGCGTCAGAGAACTAAAATAATTACCTCTATTTAAGAAATGGCCCAAAGCAAAAGCGGTGAACATGTTAACGCACACCCACGCACATTTTTTTTTCATGAGACAAGTGTTCAGTCCCTTATTATTCTACAGCTTCGGTGCGACATTTTTAGTAATCATTCCAAGACCTGCCTTCTTTTTCCTGTTCCTCTGTTTTACCTGTAAACCGGCATTCTTGAAGAGTTAATTCCGTCTAGATATGTAACTTCAGAAGATATGTAACTTCAAAAGATTATCTGAAGCCTTGGTAACTGGTAGAAGAGAATTTTTCTGAGTTAGTTGTTTAGTGACGAATCCTGAGATGTTTTTAATTTAAAATATGCATCTTGGATCTGTGTGATAATTATTATATGAATTGAAAGCATGTATTTGTTCATATATCTATGCCAGCGATGTATACTGACAGCCAAAACAATCAAATATGCTTCTGGTTAAAGTAGATTGAAGATGGAGTAATTTTCATACTTTTTCCATTGTGTGCTGTGAGATTTTTCTTGTGTAAAATGAATGCATTGGCATAAAATAAATTGGAAAACGTATGCATAGTCAAAAGATAGAGGGTTTACTGTGTATGACCTTTTAAAAATAGTTTACCGTGTTATATGTGAATCGTTTACTAGTCACCAATAAAAGCACACTGCTTACATCTGGCGGAATCAAGCCGATATTACATTTTGAAACATCACATTAAAACATCTTAAAAATCGCTTGCTGAATATTCCGCGATTAGGACGATAGCAATACTTAAACATACTTTACGTTCATACATGTATTCCGTCTTTTTTAAACCAAAGAAAAATATGAAGCGTCCCCTTTAAGAATTATGACGAAGTGGGCGCCCAATCGCGGCGCGTAAACTGAACATTGCTGTCACCGGCCAGCAGCTAACAGTTAGCTTTTTATTTTCATACCGAGAGAACGAACGGGAGTTTTTTGAGGAATTCCGTCACTCTGACAACCAATTTCAAAGTCTTCGCTGCTTACCGCGCCGTCCCTGAACCGCTAAAGATGACTTCTGCACTGGTAAGAGAGTTTAACAGAGCTGTCTGTTAGCTGCTTTGAAGGTAGAAGTTACGTTAGTCAAACGAGGCGAGTGACGCTCAATGGACGCTAAGTAACGACAATGACATTTGCAAGATGAATCTATGATGTTGTTTTTCCGGGTCCACGTGTTAAAATGGGAAGGATTATTCAGTCTAGTTTTAGTTTCTCTATACACAAAATAGAAACCGTACAATTACAAAAGAGTGATGAGAAACTAGCAAGACAATAGTCCATTTTTCGGTTAACTCTCTCGCATAAACAATAATCATACATATATTCGGATTATTGCACTACCAACACAGTACAAGCGAAACCCGGAAGTAATATCGAGGATGTACTCAAATTAACATAGTCTACACACTAAATAAAAGTAATATATTTAGGTCTTACATGTTAGTGAATGGCCGTACATTGGGAAGTAAAATGACCAAAAATTGTATGTAATGATGAAATATATTTTTTAAGATGCAGAATTTATGATCAAAGTGAAGGTTTGTCTTCACATTATTGACGCATTTTTTTAAAAATATGTATTCATTCCTGAGGTCCATTTTTGCTAAGTTACTGTGTTTAGTGACAGTTTGCCGGTGCGCAAAAGGACTGCGTGTCTCAACCGGTAAGTGCCTCAAAATAGGTTGGGGACCACTGGCATACATAGAACATATTGTTAGGGAAATAAATGTTGACATTCTCTTTAATCATATTTAAAGTTAAACTGATATCTTTGACATCTTATTTTCTCTTTAGAAATTGGAACATAAATTGCAATTGGTCCTTATGTTCTTGTATGTTCTGTGTAGGAAGCCCAATAAAGTACCACATTGTAGTGCATAATTGTTGCAACAATAAACATTTTGTTTAGTTAAAAATAGACATCCATGCAAAATGCAACAATTGTAGACCACATGATAAATTTCCACGCATAAATTTGTATACATCACCATTTTATTGATTTTGTTTTCCACTGCAGCGCAAAAGCGTGACTGTTGATCTAAATCTAAACTATCACAAAAACATTGTTAGAATGCTGTTCAACGTCTAATCCATTGAATTACTTGTATAATATTAGACATGTATTTTTTCAGTTTGACAGAGTGGGTGTAATTTTGCCACAGAAGTCAACGTCCTCTTCCAGTACACAGTATCTGGGTTCAGCCTGCAGTATTGCCTGCACAAGCCAAACACCGCTTTGGTAGTTAATAGATAAGGGTCAAGTCAAAATCAAACCGTTTCTTTACAATAACCTGTTATTGGGATTAATATTGCGTTTGTGGAATATAATTTAACCATAAAAATAATTACGTTCAATTCAAGGAATGGCCGTTTGCTACTTGTTAACTGAAAATGATGTTACATTTGCTCAGATAATGACCAATCTAGGCTCAGCCTGTGAATACCACACGACCATGACCGTTCGTGGCATAATGGGATGGGTAAAAATAGATGCATATAATAAACTGTAAAGGACATTTTCGACTTGAATTTCCCTTTAAAAAAAAATCTCCTGTACAAACAAAAACAAGAAATGTAATCTTTAAAAGTTCACGCTCATTTGACGTCAACTCTCGACGCCGTATTTGTCAAAGTTTCTCATGACGATGCCGAGCTCCAGCTCCACGGTGCCCATGGCCTTAGTATGCAGCCTGTATCGGTCTGCCCCGCTGTAGATGAGATCCGGGCTCCTTAGCTGCGGTCCCCCGCCGACAAACATTCGCGAAAGCTCCTCCTGCCAGGAGCCGAGGGGCCTCCACGTACAGCAGCTGACACGATGATGTCCCGGGCTGGAGGGGACGTGGCAATATCCGTACCCGAATAACTCGCAGCGACCGAAAGTGTCTTGGTGCCACACCTGGAGGTGAATCTTGGGCCAACCTTGAAGTCCTTTGGTGGCGTAATGCAAGTCAATAGGATGGCACCAGTACGCCATGTCCCCCATCTGGGGACTATCGACTTGAGTTTGCCCCTGCTTCAAGCCGGAGAGAAGACGCCAAGCTCCGCCAACGTGAACGCCCCATTTACAAAAGAGGCTGTTCTGAGGGAAGCCCGTTGCCCCAACCAACTGACCTATGATGTGCAGCTCGGCCATACCACGAAAAATCCACGCTGGCGTTTCAAAACAAGTCTTTATCTTCCCTTCGCTTGCGAGCTATGTAGCCGCGAGCGTCACTGGCTTACGTCTCCCTGGCAACACGTTTCTTTACCTTCACGCTTGTTGCTCCGCGCTTTACGTCTCAGGCGGTCTCAAACGTTCTCCTTGCACTTGGGTGGATTCTCTAAGTCGTAAGCGTTCTCTCAAGAATCCGTGCAACAACTACGACAGCGTGGCTTATGCTACGACGGATGCACAAATCTTAGCCGAAAAGACGAACGGCTTCGATTAACAAATGTGCGGAGGCTTCTACTACTTCTTCGCCGTCGTCTGAAAGCACACACAACCGAAACAGCGCCACAATGCGGGTAGGCTGATAGCGAGATAAAGCTACATAATGCATTCGTTTAAGGTGGAGAAATTAAAGGAATTTGATGAAGTAAAAAGCGTCACTGCATGTTGAAAAAAGAAGCAATTTGTAAGAGGTAATTATAAGGTAGTTGTGCAGCTTCCTTCGTTTATCGCGGGGTTACGATCCAAAAATAACCGGTCTGAAGTAGAACTCGAATTTACCCCCTCGAATGTGTTTCTTTTGGTAAGAAAAAAAATAATATATATATATATATATATATATATATATATATATATATATATATATATATATATATATATATATATATATATATATATATATATATATATATATATATAAAGGACAAACATCTAGACATAAGCGAGGCACGGTCATAAATGAAAATCAATGTGGTATAGTTGGAATGTTTTTTTTAAATACATGAAAGTACTGTTTCTTTACTTGTTTGTTTTTTTTAAAGAAAAATTGCAAGAACATAGCAATGTAAACCTACAAGAGGAATAAATCATGATCATAATCAAAAATCCGCGATAGAGTAAAGCCGCAATAACCGAACCGTGATGTAGCATGGGAATACTGCAATAACTTGAGGATAAGTAATTGATTGAACAAGTAATCATTCCTCTCGGGTCTCTGGGTTGTTAATAATGTTCAAACTGCAAATTTGTGGCCACAAAGTAGGTATAACGTGCACAAAATACACATAAATGTAAATATGCATGTTCCTGAATGGGTATGCAAATAGAGCCCACCTTCTCAATATCCAAACGTTACAAGACATGGTAGAGTACACTTCATTCTCTTGCTGCTCCAGCCCCTATTACACTGAAAGTGGTGTTAAAAGCATGTTATACATCTGGCCATAAGAGATGTATTTACAAATTAAGAATTTGTGTTCATTTTATTCCTTTTTTTTTGCAGCGAATCATTTTGTTTTGGAGTCAAGCAGTTCAATACTGTATATACTGTGGCATGGAAAGCAACAATTCTTAAAGGTTTTTGTTGTGGACATCTTAATTTACAGCCGTGTTCTAAGCTCCATTTGCAGTCTGCCATTAATTATGGGTTCATGCAACATCTTTCGTTTTTAGTCATTCATGCTAAACCCCAGGAAATGTATTGCATGACAGTATTTTCATTTGTCGCCCTATCCACATAGCCGGATCCGACACTTGAGCGTAATTTCAAGGGTCACAAAGATGCCGTGACTGGTGTGGACTTCAGCAGCAACATGAAACACATCGGTAACTGCTCTAATTTTTAAACATTTATGAAACTGTGTTTAAATTTGATACACATTTTCTGACAACTGTTAATGTAATCCCATTCATGCTCTCTTTCATCTTCCTCCAGCCACGAGCTCCGCGGACTGCAGCGTGATGATTTGGAACATGAACCCTCAGAAGCGTGCTTATCGTTTTGAGGGGCATGAAGATGCCGTCACTTCCATTCAATTTTCTCCCTCGGGACACTTGGTTGCCTCCTGTTCCAAAGACAAGACTGTTCGTCTTTGGGTGCCTAATATGTAGGTTTTTTTCTGTCAGGGTATAAAATTACTGGTAGTTATTTACTACAAATGTTATCTATGGTACATTGGATGAGATAACTGGATTTTAAAGCAGTAGATTGTTAATCAGCAGCATGTCAATGCTTTGCACAGTGCAAACGGGAAAGAATACCTTAAATTCTTTATTTAAAATCAATATTCTCACAGTTTCCTATCACAAAACCCAATTTAATTAACATCTAATTTCACATTCTTAGCTGTCATTCAAGTTTAAAACTGCAGAGTAATAAAACAAAAGTAAAACTCTTCAGTTGCAATCCCCGTCACCTAATAGTGTTTTTTTTTTTTTTAAGATATCAACAAATAAAACCATTTGCTTAAATGTATTGCACATATTGTACTCCTGTGTTTCTGTTTGGGTGTTTTACAGGAAGGCTCAGTCAACTGTATTCAAAGCTCACTCAGCTACCGTACGCAGTGTGAATTTTTCTGGGGATGGTCAGACTCTGGTCACGGCATCTTATGACAAGACGGTCAAGGTGTGGGCTGTCCACCGACAAAAGTTCCTCTTCTCCCTCAACCAGCATATCAACTGGGTCCGCTGTGCCAAGTATGCGAGATTTTGCAAATCCAAATTGACCTTCAACAACATTATTCAATATATGTGTGGTTTTTTTTTTTTTCAGGTTTTCTCCAGACAGCCGCTTGATCATTTCCTCAAGTGATGACCGAACCATAAAGCTATGGGACAAGAACAGCAGAGAATGCATTCATTCTTTCTACGAACATGCAGGGTGCACATTTGTTAGGAGAATTTCTTCAAAGCAGACATGTTATCCTTCACTTATTTTTCCTTTCCATTTGTCTTCCAAGTTATGCAAACCATGTGGATTTCCATCCCAGTGGAACCTGTATCGCTGCAGCCAGTACTGACAATTCAGTTAAGGTGTGGGACATTCGATCGTATAAGATGCTTCAGCATTACCAAGGTAAAGACACGTCGCTATTTTGCTCAAGAGCAGTCTGTTGAATTTAAGGCCACAATTGACTTTGTTTTTGGATTAGTTCACATTCATGATTTTCTTATTGCCATTAACTTAAATGTTTAGGGAGGCCAATTGGTCTTTCTACAGCTGTCTGGTTTTAATTAGTTCCCTTTAATGGATTTCAGATGTGCAACCTAATAATGGATAATGACCGATCTGTAACAATACCCCTCCTCCCCTCCTGTGCTTCATTATGTTGAGTCCACAAATTCCCAGGCTGATGTGGTAAAATTAAGGTGGTGATAAAATATGATTCACTCGGGCTAAGGGGCTTAATTAAATTCTATTTTGTTTCGTGTATTTTGTGGCGGTTGCTTTAGCTGTCATTTGAATGTAAACCACATAAGGGAAACCCCCAAGGTCTCCAAGGTCAAAACTTGGAGTTTAGCCAAGAGAAATTTCTTAAGAAAGAAAAAGTAAATTGTAATCCTTTGTGACGCCAGCTAAGGGAGCATCCAAAGCATCAACATGTTGTGAAATACTTAAACATAAAAAAAAAAACATGTTTTTCTCACTTGGGATAGGTGCTCCATCCATCATCAGCAATCACAATTCATTAAAATAACAGTGGAAGAAGTCAACACACCCCTGTTTAAATTTTGCCAGAAAAGTGTAGATTGTAGCAATTTGTAGCAGATTGTGTAGCATTGAACTGATCTGACACGTGCAACTGTCTTCAAATTTTGAGTAGTTTTGCTTTATGTTGTTTGTGTGCATGTGTGTGACTGTCTTATGTGTGGTTAACTTTATACTTTTACGCCTGATAGCTACATTTATACTTGTACGTTAGGCTAAACATGTGACAATAATTCTCAACAATTTACGTACATGGTAAAACGGTATTTAAAATTTTGCCCGCCCATAATGGCAAATGTCAGCTTGGAACTCGTGAATTTACTCTATATTACTACGTTTGTTATGGGAAAATAGACATTTTAATTATTAATTGGAAGTTAACCAATATCATGGAACAGATTGTGTTCCACTTTGGAGGTTTCACTGTCATGTGTTTTCCTTCATTTACACCGAGCTACCACACCATAAGTTACACGTGTAATGAGATTCAATACAGGTGCACTATCAAAATAGCTCGTGATGATTATTGGGCTTGTAGTTTGCATCATACATTGAAGTGACCAAATTTCCTATCCTAACAATATGGTCGGTGAGTGCATTTGAGGACAGCTATCAGCTGTCCGCTATCATGTTTTAGCCAACAGAGGGCGCCCGTGGTTTTCGGACAACCCACTGTGCTCATTTGTCTGTCTTGAGTCAAAATACTCCAGTGCATTCCGACATGAATCAAATGTTATTATCAGAGCTTGCCATCCACATCGTTTGTGTGGATGTAAATATGATGTCGGGCCACCATTAGGCTAGAGTGTGAGAAAGAGTTCAAAATTCAAATATGAATGCTACATATAAAAGGGTGGGAGTGGAGAAAACACAGACAATCGATCATGTAATAAGGAAATGCTTTGAATTATGCAGGTATGTTAACTATGTACACCCGGTCTCTGCGGTTCACATGGAGCCCTGTTTGCCAGCTTATACATCTGTATTTAAGTTTAAGAAAAGTTTTACAATATTTGTAAATAGAGACAGATACTATTATTTATGCCACTTATGTATTTGTTTATGTGTGTCTGTGTGTTTCCCCAGTGCACAATAGCATGGTGAACAGTTTGTCTTTCCATCCGTCTGGTAATTTCCTTCTCACCGCATCCAACGATTCCACAACCAAGATACTGGATCTTGTGGAGGGAAAACTGTTATTCACACTGCACGGACACCAGGTACAAATATATGCACCTGAATTATTTTTCTGCTGATTCAGGTCAGGGGTCACCAATTATTATTATTATTATTATTTTTAGTATGTTGATACTCATCTATTTGATGAACGACTGATCATGACAATGCTTCTTGACGATAAACAGCAACGTTTAAACAAGGGCAGATATATGAAACACCTTACATATTAATGCAATGTTTGCCATTTTCACATGATAACATTGAAAACATTCCAAGGAAAACACAATTTCCCATCACCAGTGATCTACAGCATTTTAAGAACAGTGTCTACTCCTTGGAGTCTGTCCAGTGTGCCCTAGTCATGAGTATTGCTCTCCAATCTCCACTCTGCACACCATCTTGCTGCATGTTTTCTTCCTTGACGCATGTATACAATATGTTCATTTACTTTTTTTCCCCCATTTGTATGTGTGTATACAGTTTATTTTAGTACTTGCCAGGCAGGCAGCCCACTCATAATGACTCATCTCCGAAACAGTACCGTGCTTCTTCCTCTCTTCGTGTAGTGCCTCTCCTCCTCCTCTTTTTCTTCCTCCTCTTTGTTTCAGCTCTTTCCTTTTGTCCAACGTTAACTGTACTTTGTCTGTTTCCACGGCTTTAATATTTTCACTGTAGACCAGACTGAACTGGTAGGCTTAACAACCAATGGAAACCTATCGATTGAACGTATTTTTGTGCCATATGTGATGCTCTCCTTCCTCAATTGCCACTAGTATATTCTTTGAACCAATTAAAAAAAAAATCCATATAACCCCCTTTTCACTCCTCTGAAGTTGTCATCTCTTGTGCAAACTCTCCATTCGTCTCATTGTTCTTTTTGGCTTAGCACTGACTCCAATCTGTTGAAGCTGAGAGCTCTCACAGTACAGCAGAACCTCTAAATTCAAATGATGATGATATGATTCAGGAAAATAGACTTCTTAAATCACACACGCAAAAAAACAGGAGCCAGCTGTCTAGGATTTTCTGTTTTATTGTTTCACTGTTTGACTTCTTGTTACACTTAAATGGCAGAACAGACACTCACCACCCACACTGCATACCACTTGTACCCACAATCAAAAATACAGCAGCAATTTGGCCTGCTTTCATGCAAATTAGCCATGCGGTCGGCTTTTCAGTGCAAGTGCTTTCTGTCCAGGCTGGTCAGTACACAATAGCCAAGTCAACAACAACAATAATAACAATAGAAGAACAGAATGTACAGCTGCTTGCATTCTCCCTCGCCATAGCTTTGTCACCACAAACACAGATAGATTAAAATTACTGGTGAAAAACATTTTTCACATATATTTCACTGATTAGGGACCTCTTCCATCTGTACGGCTGCTAAGGTTAATGTGACTGCACTTTTGATGGTGCTTCTACAAGTTGAGCATCAAGTGCTATATAGTGCTTACCTCTATTTTCATTTCAACACACAGATGAGGTCATCTATGGTCATGCCACCGGTTCCATCACTACACATGGTGGTGTCAAAATGTTCCTGGAATTAACTATTCTACGTAGGTCATGAGCCATGCAATTCTACGGTACCGTGTCAGGTAGAGCTATGATCAGGCTCTGCTCAGGGCAAGATATGCAAAGAGGGACGAGCGCTTGTCAGGGTAAATAGCTGAAGAATGCACATATCATTGAACGTCCACCCAAAGAAAAGTACAGTAATGTGTGTTTGTCTAGTCGTGGCAAGTGCCAGCCTGGCAGCAGGCATTAGTCAGAGCAGAAACAGAACATACTGTCTGTCATGTCGTCGCGTTGCCATAGTGACACTGTCTGCTTCGCTCAGGTGCTTCTGGGAAAGCATTCCTCACACAAACCGGCCTGTCTGGGTGCCAGCCGTGCATAGGACACAGCTCCCTTTTTATTATCTCCACTCACCGCGTGTGTGTGTGTGTGTGTGTTGCTTTTCCATTCCTTTGTCCTTGCATCCCCAGGTGTTCGTTGCTAGCTTTGACCAGAGTTTGACCCCTGCCCACCTGTGTCTCTGCTTTCTTTATTTGTTCCCCATGCACCCATGCAGCGTCCGTAGTTAGCAGAGGAGTCGTCAAATGAAACAAAGATACAACGTGATCTCTCCTCTATTTCTCCGCAGGGTCCAGTAAATTGCGTGGCCTTTTCCAAAACAGGAGAGTACTTCGCCTCTGGAGGTTCGGATGAACAGGTAATAAGTTCAAATGGGTTTGAGCTTTTAAGTTGCATTATATAGTGAAGCAGTATTCTTAAAACCATTCATATGCATGCTCTTTTTTAAAAAAGATGCAATCAATTTTTTTCTGACCTGCAGGTGATGGTGTGGAAGAGCAACTTTGATGAGAGCGGTGACACAGCCAGATTAGCCACTTGTCCCACCCGCCAGGTGCCATATTTAATATTCTAAAGCCAACTATAGTACCAATCAAATTAGAATTAGAGAGTGTTTACCCTCTTTTATCTTAACAAAATTGAAAAATGGCCATTTATTTATTTATTTTAAATAACGCAAAATAAGTAATAACAATCAATGATGCGAAAAAGATGCCAGACAGACCGAAAAAAAAGGAAGATGCTGTCATATAGTATTAGGACTGGGCAATATGGACTTTCATACATTCATTTTCAATAGCCGCGTATCCTCACTAGGGTCGTTGGCCTACTGGTGCCTATCCCATCTGTCTGTCTTTGGGCAGTGGGCAGGGGATACCCCGTCAATCACATGGCACACAGACACAAACAGCCATTCACACTTACAATCATACTTAAGGGCAATTTGGAGTGTCCAATATATCTATCATGCATAGTTTTGTAACGTGGGAGAAGACCAGAGTCCCAGGACAAGATCCGCAGTAGTACGGGGAGAACAGGCACACTCCGCAATATGGCCTTTTCTCCAAAAAAATGTGCTCTACCATATTTAGTACATTTCCATTTTTCTTGCATAAAATGCAAATGACAATGGAATTATTATAGAAGTTTTGCTGTCAGTTTTTCGTTTTTTGGGATTCTTTCTTCTTTTTTAGCTAATGAAGCATGTTGTAGTTAGAATTTTCTTTTAAAGAAGAAAGCTTAGAAAATATTTTTTTTCCACTTGACTAAAAAAACAACTTATCATTCCCTTTTTCAATTCATTAATAAAAAAAAACAGTAACAGTACTATTGTAAACCTGATCGTATATTCGCTGCCATGTTCATTGTCATATGTCCCATTAGCCACTTTTTTTTCTTTTCCTACACCTATTCTCACTTAACTGTGGTCTGATGGTGTCTGCAGTCGATTAAAAACAATTTTCGGCCTTAAAAGTAAAATTGAATTAATTGCTTAAATTGATCAGTCGTCCTACTGTGTACACTAATAAATGTGACATTCACATCAGTTCATTGCTTACACCTAATTTTCAAACGTTATCGAGGGGTACTGCACCAGGTTTTTGCAAAACAAATTGTATGCAGCAAAGTGCTCATATACAATGAAAATTGTATGCTTACATACTGCATTAACATAATCTAACAGGTTCACATGCAGGTTTATGCAAATATTTACCGTTTAACAAAAATAAACACATGGCACCCACATGGCACAGATGGCCCCGGTGTTTAGCATTTTCATGCTGCCTTTCCCCTCTAAGCACATTGCAGCCTTTGAAGTCTGCTGTAGTTCACGTCCTTACCTCTAACGCAGGACGTCCCAATATTTTTCAGGTCCTGCATTTTCACTTTGATGTGCAATACTTTCATCTCCATTTTCTGACTTCATGAAGAAATTTGCATATTCATCTAATCTGTGTTCATGTTTGGACAGCGTTCTTCAATGTGATATTAATATAAGCATATGGAAAACTTTTATCAGAACTTTGCCAAAGCAAATACTGTATATTGACAAAATGCAGTCTCTGTTTGCCTAAAAGGAAAATTGGTGTTTGAGTTTGTTGGCTTTTATCCAAGTCAGCTTGATGAAATTCTTCCCTACACAGTGTTTGAATAATGTTGCAATTGTATTAACAACAACAACAAAAATCCTACAAAATGTTATCCAACATGTTTGCTTGACATTTCTATTGTGTGGATACCACACCAAACATCAATAAATGCCCCAGTCACTGATGCTGAAAGTATCCAGACACACAGACATTTAAGCCATTTATGTGTTTGTGTCTATTTTATGTTTGTAATGCATTACAACACCATTAATTTCTGTTAAAAAAAAAAAAAGACTAATTGCAAAAACACATCTTTCTGCCTGTGGCACTGATTACAAACATTTTTTGTTGCAGATGTGTGTGATTACTGCCAGAAACTGTAACTGGCTGTGGTATTAAACAAAGGCTTCTGGGAAAACTATATCAAGAGCACTTCATGAATTTGGCAAGGCTTTAAGCAGAATATGCAACTATCCATTTTCTATAGAGTCATTCTTCATGGGGTGAGCTTGACCTTATCTAAGCTGACTTTGGGTGAGGCAGAGCTGACCCGAAACCAGAAAAAAAAACAAAAATCCCACATGGAGGTGTGACCTCATTGCGATTGCAAAGTGCAAATAGACCAAAATTCAACAAAATTTTGGAGTTTGCTCATAGGCACATTTTTGGAAAAAGGTGTTTTGTAAAAAACGAACTTGATTGTGTAATTTTACACATGAATGCCCACACACTTCAGAGACTTTTTAGACAAGCAATTAAAAATCCAATTTTCCTTAATATGTCCCTAGACAGTTGCAAGTTTATAAGATGCTTTTACTCTTCTACCACCTTTTTTGGTTTGATGTTATGTATAAACCATACTCAGGAGTTTCCAATATGCAAATATTTTCTATCTTTACGTCTTTGATTGATTTATTGATATATATTTTTTATTTTTGTACGTTATTTTAATTTTTAAGTGCGTTTAATGTCACATAAACTATTGGAATCATTTTTATTAGCGGGCAGCACCGTGGATGACTGGTTAGCACGTCAATTTCACATTTCCGAGGCCATGGGTTCGCTTCCGGCTCCAGCCTTCCTTTGTGGAGTTTGCATGTTCTTCCCATGCCCCCATGGGTTTTCTCTAGGTATCGCTACCACATTCCCAAAACATGCATAGTAGGCTTATTGAACATTCTAAATTGTCTGTAGGTGTGATTGTGAGTGTGATTGGTTGTTGAAAATTATTTTAAAAATTAACTGAACCTGCACTGGTGAGAGCATAGTCATTGCATTTAGATGTAATGCTTTTATGGTATTGAGGATGTTTATTATGACTAATCACAGTACATCCTTTTAAGCACTTCTCAGGATATCCCCTCCAAGTTGGCATTTAAAAAAGACTCTGAAGGGATAGCTCAGACCTGTTTTTAACAGATTATGCACACTCTCTTAGCAAAACATTGACGGACTATTTTCTGAAAAGGTAAACAAGGTCGTAGGGCATTGTGGGTATTAGTTCTCTTTAAATATTAAAATGCTTGATCAAATGTCTCTTTCACACTTGAAAGGGGCAGGTGGTTGCAGGGAGAGGAGGAAACCTCAGGAAAGGTTTAGATTTCAATCATTTCAACCTGCAGCAGTGTTACTTACATCAACAAGGACAAAGCCAAGGTCCTCAACACTCAACATCCTTCTTTCTTCTTGCCCATATTGATCGCTACTCTGCCTATTCAAACCAGAGCCAGTGATCAATCTTTGCACTTTCTCATACCCGATGGGTCACCTGCCTCAACAAATGCGTACACATGCAGAAAAGCCAACCTCCATCAGCTGCCACTTTAATTATTTGGGTTGAATTGACTTGTGGAAGTGAAATGCAAGATTAGCACCAGAAGGGAAATGTGAGAACCGGACAAAAAGTTTTATTCTCGTCAACCAGGCTATCCTTAAAGGGACAATGTGCAAGCTTTAGATCGTTTTTCACTACGATTATATGTAAAACATACTGTTGATCATTAAGAACAGATTTATTTGCAGGTTTTTGACATTTATAATGATTTAATTTATTCCTTTTTAATGAAAAACGTTCTAAATCTTACACATTGTAGCTTTAAAAAAAAAAAGGGAGGGGGGCTTCTGTCAATTGACTTTTTCGTACATGCATGCACACAAATAATCAATGTTTAATTAAGGTTTGTTTCTGGAGTTTCATTCATCTTTTCTCTTTACTCACTTGTCACCTACGAGTTGCAGCATTTGCATCGATGCCAGGTGACGCACCAGGGAAGTGCTGCCTTCCTCGGTTTTTCTTTTCATGTATTATTTATCCATTCAGACTTGATTATTTATAGCGCCTCTTTCATCTGCCACGTGTGTGTCGCCTGAAAGGAAAGGGAAGAAGTAAAAAAAAATGTCACATTCTTTCTTAAACAGTGCTCTTTTAAACATGGATTTCAAATGTTTTATGGATTTGGGCGTCAACAACCAACAAGCAGAGTTGTTCTAATGACAGGAGGTAAATTTTCCTCACTTAGGTGCTAGGATGTGGGATAATGCAGTGAATGAAATGCATGGATGTGTTTTACCTCCAGAATGAGCACAAATAGCTCAACATTCTATGCGGTCTATACATTGAATGATTTAAATGTAATAAGGAATGTATTATGGTGTTATTCTATGTGCTGTGCATTTGATACTGTTCAGTTCGGGTGCTGTAATGGGCCCCCTCTGTTTTATCATTCATATCAATGACTTTGGTCTAAATGTGTCCGATGCTAATTTGTAGGGATGGGACAAGAGCGGGTGAGTTTAGAACGTCACGACATTACTCGTCCCTACAAAGCATGTGTTCTTTTTTTCTCTTGGCTGTCTTTTGGCCATGGAGTACACAGGAGAATATGATGCTTGATACTGTTCATACAGTAAAACGCACCCCAAAATTGTGTCGAGCCTGGCTCTCCTTTTATATTTACATTTTCATACCAGACTGTTAATTTTGTTGTCGTCTGTTAAGTAAAATAAAACGTTTTGAAAATTGGAAAATTTGTATTACGCATTACTTTACATTACAAATTTTTACAAACATCTTGTCTCAATATCTTGAGACCTTTTTTCCTGTGGGATTTGTGGCTCATCCCATCCCTACTAATTTGCTTTTTTATGCTGATGATACTGTTATGTATATACAGCTGTGAATCAACTTTTTTTCGGCTGTCAAAGCTCTACAGAAAAGTGTTTTTAATATGCAGTGTTTGATCTGCCAGGGGCACATTCAACGTATTCTTGGAAAGAAAGTACGTTTAGTGCCCCGTTAAGGCCTCCTGTCTTTGTTTTTATGCGTAACCAAGGTGTTTTGGAATATCCTTCCCTGCTATGCTCAGCATCTACTCACAGCCCAATCCTGCCTTAGGTTATAATTAATTTCATCAGGAAGAGATTTACTAATGAGAGCAACCCATGGAGGGAAAGGCCACTCACTGTTGCAGCTACCCCCCTCAGAATCAAATCCACGGGGAATTCCAAAGTAGCTCATTTGATATGCTGATCCGTTTATGTGCTTGGATGCGAGGCTGCATGTTGGTTTGCCAGTCATGGGCACGCCAGAAACACGCGGGCCTATTTGTTCAACACAATAAGTCAGCTTTAAAACGTCCCCTTGCCCAGCCGTAGACTGAGATTGTGTGTGGTTGCAGTGTTTCTGATTTCCTCAGCACTCACCACAGCTGAGCAAGTCTTTGCTGCTGTGTGAAAATAGTATATGCATGTGTGTGTGTGTTGGTGTGAGCGTGAGCGCCATCCATAGCTGACAGGCAGATCAGCTCTCTCTTATCACATCCGCCCTAATCTCCCCCACCTCCCCCCACGTCTCTAGCTTCACATCTGGGTCTTTCTCCCGCTCACGTGTACAGGCAGACGAGCTGCACACTTGCAACAGGCTTCCCTTCACAGCTCAACACACACGCATGCACACTCCAATGCACTACAAGGCTTTTGGATGTGGCGGGACAGACCACACTTCCGTAGCATCATGAACTTCTGTTTTTCACTATTGTTTTCATTGTGATGCTGCATGGTACTCTTTGAAGTTACTAAAACAAATCTTTGAAGATCCTTCCTTGCTGGCCATGATGTGGGGGTCCAAACCTAAATGATGATGTAATGTAGAGTACACTGAAGCCTTTCTGGCATTCTAAGCAGATGGTGCTATAAAGTCCTATGTTAGAGAGACCTAATTAAAAATCTTGAGTGCAACAAGTTATGCGACAGTAATATTATATAAAGGCCTAAAACGCCACACAAGCAAAACTAAAGTCACTCACAGAGAAATGAAGATACATCTTCCCTGATATAGTAGAGTGGTTGAGTCCAAGTCTCAGTAAAAATTCCGTATAGAGAATAGGATATTTAATCGGCATAGAAAGGTTTAAAAGAGATACTAAACTTAAGAAATGCAATTTACTTTGCAAAGAAAATCTAGAAAATGACCCATCAATCAAAACAAACTTGCCTGACAGTCTTTCATCAATTAAAATCAGTTGTATAACTGTCAGTTCAAAAATGCATCTGCCAGTGCTAGAATTGAGCACATTTTGAAATAAATGTATGAGGGACTTAATCATCAGGCCTTCCCGTCTCAATTGACTGTCAACTAAAATTAATGTGCTAGAATTTTCACTATAGATAATGTAGATATTTTTCTGCTATAGGCAATAAAATGGTCATTTTTAAGAGTCTTTGAACAACATTAATATGGCGACTCTTAACCAAAAGTGAAACTTAAAGTATAGAACGTACTGGTGCTTTTTAAATAACCACCATTAATGGAGCAGTGAAGTAATCCACAAATCGTTATTTGATCATCTCTGCTATTCTCTGTGTGGTTCTTTCACTGTATCTTGATATTTGATATCATTAGCTCATTAGGTAGAGTGGTGAATTTATTGCATTTGCTAGCAGGAAATGGAAGGTGAACATGAGAGAATAAAGGAGGGGATGTAGCTGGGCATAGTTGAGGACTAGATCGTAACAGGAGTCAAAGGGGGCAGATAATGGGCCAGTTGAGCGAGAGAACATAAATGGAAAACATGGAGGGTGAAAGGTAAGAGCATGGGGAAATGGTTCACTTCTGTGAACGAAGCTGTAACGAAGCAAAGGGAAAAGGGCGGTCCAAAGAAATGTTTGTGCTTTACAGTGATAAATATCATGGCGGGTTTGATCAAATGCAACTCTAGATGTTGTAGAGCGATGTAACGATGTAAGTGACAAACTTACCCATTTTGTTGGAACAGCCATATTATTAATAGCTCCATTGGTTTGAGAAATGGCTCATATGAACGCTAAAGCCTTGACAAATTGTTTAGTATATTAAAATTTAAAAAAAAAAAAAACATAGATGTTGATATGGATTTGTGATGGAGTGCCATTTTGGTGCACAATTTGACCCCCTTTATGGTTAGTAGAGGTGGCTAATCTTGGTATTTTAAGCTAATGATATTGCCTTCCACTCTGCATATTTCTCTCATACCCACATACTAGTTGTTACCGCAGACCACGATTTTTACGCCACCAAGTTTAACTCCAGTTGAAATCAGTCATTAGCTGTCAAAAAATGGATTAGAAATTCATTTGAGGGGAACTCAATGTCAACCTGTACCCAAGTGACAAGACATACGTCAGGCACTGTAGCTTTTGGAGCCACCTCCAGTCTTTCCTGTCTTTATTTCTTTGGCAAAGCAGGTACCATAGCGACTTGAAGTGATTTGCGACCCATGGTCTTTGACTTGGCTCACTCTTCCTTAAATAGTCAATCTTTCCATCCATAGCCTTCCCATGGGAACTCTACTTAATCACTGAAAGAACATGATATAAGCATAAGGCTAAGTCTAAGCCGAGATTTAAAACCATAACCTCATGACCCCCCCTGAAACTTCTTATATGCCTGTGAACATTCTCATTCATCCAGGTCATTTCATTCACAGAGCATTGAATTGAGTGTAACTGGACTGTTCTGTTTTTTTAGGGCTGCCTTTTGATGAAATAATGAAGCTTCTTGTTACAAGTGGCATCCTTAGCATGCTAGTAACTTTGAAATGAATGGAAATGCGCTCCACCTTTCTATATATCTCCATTAGTTCGTCTTTATTACTTTCTGTAGTAACTTGCTTTTTTGTTGACTGACACAATGTCTTTTTATATATTAAAAAATGGGATATGTGCAATGTTTGCTTCATAGTCAGGTTTCTGTTTTGTTTATTTGTAGGTCTAGCATGGTCGGAGCTGTGGTTTCTCAAGAAAAAAAAAATTCCCCTTGTTCAGTGAGCAATACCTCTTTTGGTTTTCCGACTTCTATTAACTTCTTGAAGTAAAAATGTTGCTAAATACTACTTCGATATAATGGCACAATTCTCGCATTCCTAGTTTTTCATCCTTGGAACATGTATAACTTATAATGGTAATGCTAGCTTGGAGAAAGGATGCCAATGAAGCAGGCTGCATGACTTC
The DNA here is from genome assembly GCF_059441005.1 of Hippichthys cyanospilos. Lineage (NCBI taxonomy): Eukaryota > Metazoa > Chordata > Actinopteri > Syngnathiformes > Syngnathidae > Hippichthys > Hippichthys cyanospilos. Next base: position 18,550,295 of record NC_142377.1, read on the forward strand.
AGAGCTTTGGCACCTCAATAAAATGCCCCCATCAATGTTATGAATAACACCTGGGTTGGAAAAAGTCTCATAGCGATGAAGAATTCTTCAGGTTTCAGCATCCTTTTGTGTCAAGTTGTAAAACCCTGCCATGCTCTTGTGTCCCAGCTTGTGTTCGTGTCTTCTCATAAAAACCTTCTCCCCTTGTGTGTCAGTATTTGCCCGTGCTTGTGTAGTTTGTAGTGCACCGTGCAAGATCCATTGATGGATGACTGCTTTCAAATCAAAGTTTCATTTGGGCCTCAGGAAATTTTCCACTGTTGGTTTTCCACTCCAGGTAATTCATTAGTAGGGTGGTGGTTACTATGTGTGCTGAGTTGGTGTGCACATAGAGTTTGTGTTTACATTTGAGCACATCAGGGTTTTGCCTGACTGTGTGTGTAAGGTGTTTGTACTGTAATACATGTTCAACTTTAGGAACTGCCTTCGTAAAATGTTGTATTAAAATGTTTAAAAGTGCTATATTGTTTGAAATATATTTGTCTTGAATGTAAACAATACCCAGATAGGTTTTTTTTTGGTCTATTTTTGAATTAGAAATGAGAAACCAATTGATTGTTTAAAACATGCATAAGAAAATCAGTGCAAGGAAGAGAAGAAAATGTCCGATTCCAATTTCAGAAGGAGGGTGATGTAAACCGAATACAGATGTGAACTCTTGAGGAGGGGGAATGGAAAACAACTGAATGGTAATAAATCAGAATGGCTTTTTGCTCTACTGTTTCTTAATGCATATGATAATGTGAATCATGTGCCAAGGCCTTAGTGTGCACTGGATAATAAGAGATCGTACACAAGTGAGGCATAATACACCATAATGTTGCTGCACTTTTTGCAATCTTCATATAAACAACACTGAGGGAACTTCAGGACATGCTCACCCCTTCAGTGGCGTTATAAGGATATTTAGATTTTAGACGGATCTGTTTTATATAAGCTGTTTTGGTTGGCCTGTGGTGACCCCTTGTAAGCAGTGAAGCAGCTGTTGCAATACAGTACAAACTGGTGAAGTGCCGATATTAGTTTTTTCAGACTGAGTATGAGACATACAACTTCTTAAACTTGAGTACTCACTGATACAGAGTGCAGGTACTTGATAATGACTTTACATCTTATTTTAACTGGGATATAATATTATTCAGAAACAAAAAAATAAGTTTTGCTCAGGTCGTAACACTTTTTCGAGAATTGCTTCAGTTTAGTGACAGTTTTAAGACCAAACTGTGTTTTTTGTTTTTTTTTTATTGGCCTTGCCACGTTTCACTCAAATGTCAACTGTAATGAAAGACTTTTTCAGTCATGTGGTGTCTCATGCTAGACTACATTTTCTGCTTGCCTGCACGCATTTTCAAGTCCATGTATGAATAGAGATTGGTATTTGTGCAATCCAAATATACATCTTAAGTATCAACAAGTTAAAGGGATACTAAACTTCTTGGACCATTTATAGCAGCAAAAAGTTAGTAGTTTTTGTATCATTACATTTATAGCAAAATAATTGTTCATGTACAATTAGTAACTTTTCCACCTGCAAACAATTGGGAAAGACATCACCGTTGACCTGTTTTTTTGGGTTTTGTCATGTGACGTTCACAAACAGAGCCATCATTGGTTGTTTCTTTATACCCCTAAATGCATATGACGTCATCATCATGTTTTTAAAGGTTTTAATTGTGCATGGAAAAAAAAATTAATTGTTGAACGAATTTGAGACGAAAAAGTACTTTTTACTGAAACTAGCTGACTAATTTTAGTATCCTTTTGTCTAGTATACAGTGAAGGTGGACAAAGTATAGCCCTATAGCGAAATGAATTAACCGCAAAAAGTCTTATAAAACAAACAGTAAGCTGACTAGCATTCAATATGCGTTTTTCACAAATATGGCAGGAATACAGAGGAAAAATATCGACATTAATCAGACATATAAATAAAATGGTGGCTGCAAATCTATGGGTGTTCAACAGATTTTTTTTTAACTTAAGTATTATAGATTCCTTAATGTAAATTGAATAATGACAACTAACCTACATTTTTTTTTTAGGTTGTCAGCTTTATTTCCTTTGATTAATTTAAGGCCATTGCAGAGTTCTGATTCATAAGGCTCACTACCAAACCCTGGAGAAAATAAGCCTGTCACTATTAACATATAGTTTGAACCACATGTTTGGGCATGCTTTCAGGTAATTATTTTGTAGGGAGTGAAAAGAAGTCATTTGCCACGCACTAAGAGCGGCATACTCCTGCTTTGAGTTTTGAGTCACTTCGACATGTTGTAGTATGAGTGAAACTTGCATATGCATTTGGTTGTAGGGTGTACTGCTGTTCCCTGTCATTATTATTTGTATTTGGAGTCTACTGTAGTTTTGGCTCGTTGTGTATTGTGCTTTAGATTCTAGATTAGGGTTTTTCTGGGTTAGGGTTTACAAAAATGCAAACCGTAAAAAAATAAAAATAAAAATTAGTAGAAACAAAAATTACAACTGACTATTCATTTTGATTTTGTGAATAGTTTAACACAGGGGTCACCAACCTTTTTGAAATCGAGAGCTACTTCTTTGGTACCGAGTAATACAAAGGGCTACCAGTTTATGTGAAGACCCTGATCATGTCATTTATTTCTCACAATAATCAATATCATATTATTGCTATGATTCTTATCCCCACTGCGATTTTTTTTCAAAGCTGAGGGATGCATTGTCCCAATGGAAGTGAAAGTGTTAAATACACACCCACGCGCATACACACACACACTCAACTTATGAAGTTGTTTATATGTAGACAAAATAAATAAATGATTCAAATAGAGTGCAAATGCTACTTATTTGCTTGCTACATTACTTCTAAAATCCATCTAAAGTGAATTTGTACTGTAGAACATTCACAAGAGTATAAGTTCAGCAAACTAAAAGTCCCTTTCTACACAACATACTTTTTACTGTCAACCTTATAGGATTGCTATTGTACTAAACTCTGGAACGTACTGCCTTCAGAAATAAAATCTGTCTTGGACTTTAAGATTTTCTCTTCCAAAACTAAAACCTGGCTAAAGGAAGAACACAAATGCACTCAGTTGCAACTAGTGTGGCAACACTTAAGTTCGTGGTATGTTTTGTTTTGTTTTTTCATTTCTTTTAAAATGATAGACATATATTTTATCGTCACACTTCTACAGAGTGGATATTTTATGTAATTCTGGATTATTTCATGTTTGTCTTGTGTAGACGTTTTAGTTTTTGTATTTGATATATATTTTACATTTACATGTTTTACATTTGATTTATTTTACATTAATTTTATATAGAGAAAGCCTTCAACAAAATCTAATTGGGTGATTTGGGGTTTTGTTTTCATTCTGGTTTTAAAAAATGTCTCAAAACTCTTAAATTTGGCTTGTTGAAACCTAGAGACCCTACGATGGAGCCATGCATCCCACCACCCAAAGGAATTCGAGCACCTGTTCCACTACCACCCACGCAAAGGTCCACGGCCCGACTCAGCCCTCGCTCCAAGCGCGGCATGCAGTTGTGGAAAGCACCACCTCTGGCCTAACCAACACACTTGAATGCATTATGGGACAACTGGATATTCTCACTCAGGTAAGCAGACGTCAGGCTCATCTTTCATGGCTTGCACCACACCACCCACTCACGCACCCGAGTACAAAAGCTTCCTTTTACTTCCCAAGTAGTATTCCATAAATGAGTTTAGCAACATGGACACAAACGATTACATAACTCCGTCTACAGTGCTTGGCACTGCTTCCTGGTTGATTAATCACATTTTGTTCCGTTCAAGCAAACATTACCACCCACAAAAAAATGTGTCCAATATGGATTCGGTTGTAATCCTCTTTTTTTTTTATTGTCAGCAGCAAGCCCCTCTGTGTTGTTTTATCCATATTTGATTCATGAATTATGACTCTTCGGATAATGTGAGGAGGTATTTGCCAAGCTGCTTTCATAGCTGCAACTGTTTTTCAGCAAGATTTTTATTTATAACTACTTCTCAAGCTTTGTTCTTCATTTATAGTTTCCAAGCCTTGTCAATATAGCCCAAAACTAAACAAAAAGACTGAAGTCAATAATTTGTGGTGAGAACGTTCTGATAAAACAAATATGTTGTAAGTGTGGGTATATTTTGCATATCATAATGGTGCCGCTTTGATTTTGGAGTAAAATGCCACCAAAAATTGGAGTGACTACAAATTTTAAGTTTGATGTTGTTAATGCCACAAGTCACAGAGGAATCTGTGCAGTCAAACATATGGATGAACATGTGTAGAAACCTGCATGGGATTCTGTAAGAAAAAAAAATGCAGCAAATAGCTCAGCGAGGCAGGTTGCTGCATGCTTTTTCCCCCCTTTCACATTTCACCATGAATGCACGTTTTTACCCAGTCTGAATAGTGAACACATACTATAAAGTGCCAATAGGAATATCTGACACATTTAAGAGTCACTGAATGAAGGCCTCACTAGATGTCCATCTTCACTACAATCTTTCCTACTGTAAAATACAACAAACAAGCTATCAAATAAGGCAAATTTGGCATATTGTAACAAAACCCTTGCTATCAGGAGAAGACAAATAGCTGCCAATGCTTACTTTTTTGCTTCACCATTCAGCATTTTGTAACTCACAGTCGAGGAACCTGAGAGAAGCCAATGAATTATTCAGCATACGACAGAAGCTTCCAAAGAGAGACACTTTGCTGTCTTTGCTGTTTTTCACTTGTCCACCCACTAGCCCACCCGCTTGTCTGTTGTTTTTTTCCCCCTTCTAGATGTACAGCACTATATGTAAGTGCCAAGTATCAACCTATACCTACTATTTTTCACTTAAGCCTGACTACTTTTTGAATTTACATCAGTCGTCTGTGGCTGTGCGGAAAAGTCAAATTGTGATTGCTAGAAACATGTTGCAATAGAAATTTAACTAACCCCATTTCTCTGAATCAAGAATTAGTTTTCCTGTTGTAGAAGATCATAGACTACCAGTGACATAAGATGGTTGAATTTAACCCCCAAAAGTGTATACCCCCCAACAGCTTTCATATTTAACACATTTTCTATTGAAGCAGTGTGGCATCAACACTAAATCCTCCTTTTGGGTCAGGCGTAGCATGGGCCTAACCATAGGAATAAGACTTTGCATGTAACACAAGGACGGTAGCGCTGAAGGCGGTGGGGAGTATAATACTTTCAAGAGTGAACAGGAAAATGACTCTCTCTATTTTAGGGGCAGAAAGCTTTGGTTCCTATCCTAAATGAAAATTGTGGACCCCTATCATGTTGCTGCAGCCTGGGGACACGGGCACAATTGCACACACACTCACACAAATAACATTAGTAAGGCTGGGGGGCCATATCAGGTTGGTAAGATAAACAGGGTATTATTGATCTAGAGAACAGCCTGGGAGAAAGATATATACGCATTGACCCTGCTTGGATGGATTGAGTAACAGGAGATTTCTCGTCTGATGACACCCCCCCCTAAGAAAACGCCCCTCACCTACAAATGCTCCATATCTGAAAATCAAAATTGCACGTGGCAATTTACTCACAGTTTGCTTGCCAATCCATAGTTGGTAGTTCTGTTTTGTTTTGGTTTGATGAGGACTAACAATAAATATAGAAATATTTGTTTCATTTAATGTCAATGTTAAAGTATACCAGGTCTTTTCAGTTACCTTGTCTTTGGAAATGCATTTTTTAAAAATACTCTGATCAGCGTTCTGTGCTATCTGTGCAATATGACTGTAGTCTAGTATTGTTTTGACTCCTTTGGAATTCTGCATGCCCTGATATTCTGCCAACTGTTTCAATTTTTTTTTTTTGGTTCAGTTGGAAACAAAGGGGGTTAGTACATGCAGTCTCCATAGCCATGTTTTAAGTTAAAGCCTGAGACTCTTCAAACCTCACTTCAACCATACTTTTCGATCCTTACAATATCATTTGAACATCACTCAAAGCCAATCACAAAATACAGACTGCATGTTCATTTTTATTGCGCAGATTTCAATTTGGCAAGATTCTCAGAGGTGTAAAAGAAATTTGAGGCCCCCACAAGTCGTGACAATAGCTTCATGGAAAAGCTCTATTGAACATCAAACCAAAAAACATAAAAAAAATCACTGAGAAAGAATCTGATCATTATCAAGGCTCACACAATATTCACTCAATGTAGGACAGTTTCATAACACATAATTACTTTAGCTAACATGTTCCCTTTGCCTCTTGTGGAGTAATCAAGGGTCCCCTTCACTTAATTTGATCACTAATGAGAGCATAAGTCATTTTTTATGCAACATATTACCCTAAATTATTCTTTATGCAACTGTTTTTTTTTAAATCAACAAAGAAAATGTAATACTAGTATTTTAATTCTTAACAACTGCCGTCCGTTATCGGAGCAGTTTTCCATATTGTCAGCCAATTTTGAACATTTTTGACATATTTTAAGACCCACAGAATAGTTTTTGTGACAATGTAAAGAACCAAGCTACCCAAATAATGAGTAGACTTCCTTTTTCAACAAAAATGTTTTGTCCTTTTTTCCCCATTCTTTTGTAGAAAATTGATTGGTTTCACCTAAAATAAATTGTCTTGCATGCAAAATCTAAGCTGACCTCAGAGCAAAGTGCTTCACTGCTGACATTTACAGGCAGCCTTCCATAAACAGAGTTATTTATACTTTCATCTCAACCTGTTGAAAATCATCCTTCCTTTAGATCACGATGGACAAAGTAAGATGCATTGAATGAGTCATGTCCAATAAACACAAACTGGATTCACTTTGAGATGAGATTCCAGTATCATGTAATTTTAGATTTTGTTTTATTAATTCTGTGGAGATCACTGTAAACTTTGTGTGAAAATTTTGGGGCAAAAAGTGAGAATCTTATGCAACAAAGCAACATCCAGAGCCTACGAAAATATGAGCGGTTTCCTGTTTGACATATTAAGATGTTTTGTTTTTTTTATTTCCAGCCAAATCTGCAAATAGGATCTTTTGTTTGAATCATTCAAAGAGGCATTTGGAGACACATCGACATGTTCCTCACTGGCTGTATCCAAAGTCGTGAGCTTCCTTGCTGCACTGTGTTTGTCACCAGGCAACACAAGGGAGACATTCACAATCATGTTAGTGTTTTCTGCCTCTTGAGATGATCTTTTTTTTTTTTTCTTCGCTAACCATTCTCGTAAAAGTGCCGCCTGGATGATTTGTGGTCATTATTACGCCGCCTGGTTTTGCAATGGTTCACCATTGTTTTCCTGTCTTGAATGTCTTCAGGCACTACTCAAAATTCAAATAACAAATCAATCAATCTTGGGCAAAAACAAAGGAAATCAAATGAAACCACAGCTAAATAACAGATATATACCCTTTTTGCTGCAGTCACAAATAATTTAATCAAGGAACGGCTGAGCCTTGAACTTGCAGGACCACTGGCACCAGCAACATGTGCTTGGTTCATTAGAGAACGCCTGGACGCTTTCTAGCCTGTTATTTACCTCACTTGCAGTGCATTGAAAGCTTTTGACAGGCCTTAACAGAGATGTGCACACCACTTCTACACAAACTTAGTAGAAAGGCATATTTATCCTGAAGCTCAACTATCCAGACAATTCTTGTTTTGTTTCAAATATAGAGAAACCAGAAATGGTTCCATTATTATTATAGACATTTTAGCTGCTGCATTTAGAGCTGTTCAGTTGATTGAATATCAATCATATAAGGCGGGGGTAGTGACTAGCACGTCCGCCTCACTGCTAAAGGGACCCGAGTTGAAATCCAGCTGGTTCGGACCTTCTCGTGTTGCGTTTGCATGTTCCCCCCAAGCCCGCGTGGGTACCCTCGGGGCACTCAGGCTTCCTCCCACACTAAAAACATGCATGGCAGGTGAATTGAACATCCTGAATTGTCCTTAGGTGTGATTGGATGCGTGAATGGTCGTTCGCCTCTGTGACCTCCGATTAGTTGGCAACCAGCTCAGGGTGTCCCCCGGCTACTTCCTGAAGCCAGCTGGGATAGGCACCAGCAAGCCTGCGACCCTTTGTGGATAATCGGCCCTAGAAAGTGGATGGATGGATCATATATAGTACCCCTATTTAGTTAACCAAGAAGATGCTGATTTAAACATGGTAACCCCGATTTATTTCACAATTATACCGATTCAAGCTCCTTTTTTGCTATTTGCTTGACAAAAAAAAAAAGTCACGCAATGAAGTGCAGTCAAGCCCTGGCTAATAGTAAAGTAAGACAGTAATTGTATCAAGGAAGTTTTTTGAAATATTAGAGACAACCATCTTTTTATATTGGGGAGAAGCTGATATTAATCTGGGTTGTTTACTAGAAGTTGTGGAGCATCTTTGGCGTTTTAACCAAATCTGTAAGTAATCTATTAATAGGTAATTTATTGATGAGATAAGTTTGAAATGGGGCTGCACAGCGGGAGACTGGTTAGCACGTCCGCCTCACAGTTCATAGGTTGCAGATTCAATTCTGGCTCCGGCCTTCCCATGTGTTTGCATGTTCTCCCCGTGCCTCTGTGTTTTTTTTTTCTTGTTACTCCGGTTTCCTCACACATTCCCCAAAACATCCATGTTGTGTATATTTGACGCTCCAAATTGCCCTTAGTTATGTTTGTGTGAATGGTTGTCTCATTCTGTCCTCTGATTGGCTGCCAACCAGTTCAAGGTGTACCCGGCCTGCTGCGATAGCAGACGGCTGGGATAGGCACCATTAAGTAAATGAATGAGTGGATGGATCGAGTTTGAAATGTTAAAGTGTGTTTGGAGTAGACAGTAATTTGCAATACTTTTACCTATGCTTGTGCTGTGGCATTCATGTCTGCTTTATTCATCTGTGTAACTACAACGTGGTATGGTTTGGGGTATTTAATCCATCAACTTCAGAAGGTAGGTTGTGTAACAGCTGTAAAGTTGCTTCACTGGTAGATTGTTTAATAGCCGGAAAATTGCACCACTGATGACAATGCACATCCATATAAAGCAAAATACAGACATGCAAAATTTTGTAAATTAGTCACTATAATGCAGCTTAGTAATATGGTTATTTCTGTTCTAGTTAATTTGCTCCCAAATCAAACTGAAAAATGTGCTGTTCCTGTTACGGCATCAACTCATTCAGTGTCATTGTTGGCTTTCAAATGTAAAAAAAAAAAATCAATTTTTACTGGGCTCCACGACAGCTATAAAAGTCAGAGAGTTACAAGCATTAAATTAGATTTGCCGTTACTTGCAGAAACCCCATTAAAATCTTGCGTACCACCTGAAGTGCCTTTTCATACCCTTGGTACTCGTGAGAACCACTGTGCTTGTCAGTCTCTGTTGGGGTTTACTGTATATTCATTACTCATTTTAACTTCATTTAGTTTCATTTGAATCTACACAACACTAGTAGAAAAAAGCTAAGAAATTGTTCATAGTTAATGAAGGTTTATGCGATGTATTGGCAACTGATGTTATTTCCTTTGGGAATAATTGCTTTGAAATGAGAACTTGACTTATGTTCATCTTTGGAGTTTTCATATGTAGTCTGCGGATTCTGCTGATTACACTCATCCATATGCATCTGGTCTCAAGTGTCTTGTGCAAGGCAGAAGCAGACCTTTTCTAAGCAAAAAAAAAAATTACAGCCATTGTTTGTCACTCTGCATATGCTTGTGTAACATCTCTCCTTCTTTCCTCTGTCCCTCATCTCCTCTCTTCTCTCTTCATCTCGCTTCCCTTCATCATATTATTATCATCATCCTCTTCCTCTTTGTCTGTCCAGACGGTGTCCATGTTGCAACAGCGGCTGACGCAGACAGAGGAGAAGCTGAATGAGTGTTTACAGCTAAAGGAGTGTTTACAGAACCAGGTTGCATCTCACGTGCAAACGTTTCCAGATGAGGCGGGCTGGGCACCGGCCGCCCCGTACTGAGGCTCGCCGACATAACTCGGGGACATTCATGAAAGGCGTCAAAGACAACTGTTGCAGAGGTGGTTGGGAGAGCGAGAGTCATTTTTGCCGATGAAGTATGTTCGCAGTCTGTGACATTTTCCTACTTGCCTATGCGAAGCACGTTTGGTTTTTAGTTTAGTGTGGTTGGAGCAAACTTACAAAGAATATCATCTACAAACATCAACTTTTTTGCCTCATTCATTTTTTTTTTTTAATTGTGGCGGTCTCGTCGTCTTTCAAATGTACATGAGCTAAGTCTTATTAACTATCATGTTTCATTTTTTTTGACTACACGTTGTTGAGTGCTTATGTCCCATTGTGCTATGCCAATTATTGTATTGTGTTTTTTTCCTCCATTTTAAGATTTTCTAGGTCTTTACGGCACAATTTTGTCTCCCCAATAAAACAAAGGATCGTGCTGGTCCTGTCTCATGCAAGAGGTTGACTAAAGGTCCGTCCTGTTTACTCCTGGGTCAGTGTTGAGTGCAGCTTCCTAAAGACAATGTTTTTTTAATCATGGGAGTAGCGTTACCTACACGATCACACTGTATATGAGCCATTAATAAAAAAATATTAATGGTTCATATAAAATAGTTTCATATGTCCTTTTAAGGGCGTCTCGTGGTGCACTTGCAAGACCACTGGCACCAGCAACATGTGCTTGGTTCATTAGAGAACGCCTGGATGCTTTCTAGCCTGTTATTTACCTCACTTGCAGTGCATTGAAAGCGGTTGACAGGCCTTGACAGAGATGCGCACACCACTTCTGCACAAACTTAGTAGAAGGCATATTTATCCTGAAGCTCAACTATCCAGACAATTCTTTTTTAGCTTTAAATATAGTGAAACCAGAAATGGCTCCATTATTATTATGGACATTTTAGCTGCTCACATTTAAAGCAGTTCAATTAATTGAATATCAATCATATACGGCGGCTCGGTGGCGCAGTGAATAGCACGTCCGCCTCACGGTTCAAAGACCAGTGTTCAAATCCACCTCGCGTCAGCCTTCCTGCATGGAGTTTGCATGTTCTCCCCAAGCCCGCTTGGTGTCTCTCAGAGCACTCAGTCTCCCAAAAAATAAAAACATGCATGGCATGTATATTGGACATACTAAATTGTCCATAGGTGTGATTGGGTGCATGGATGGTTGTTCTCCTCTGTGTGCCCTCTGATTGGCTGGCAACCACTTCAGTGTGTCCCCCACCTAGTGCCCATAGGCACCTCGATACTTTGACTACAATGTCACTTTATTCTGTAGCCAAACATTGTTGTTGTTGTTTTTTTTTAACTAAATCCCTCTCATAGTCGAAAGAGACTCCAGATGCTCTTTCATAACTCTCTGCAAGGCTATTTGTTGTCATTGCTTTTGCCAGAGCAATGATGTCATCAGCAAGTCAAGCTTTAAAGGGACCATTTCCTACAGTGAGCGGTCCCCGGAGCCAAAGCGGTTATCCGACATCGTGACTTTCTTTTGTTTTGTTGTCTTCAGCAGTGATGTGGACAGCGTGAGTCGTGGTTTTGTCATCCCAAGTGCTTGGTGAGTCACTTTCACCTCTTCCTTTGCCAGATTTTTAGAGCTGCCGTGCATTTGGCCGCCAAGTTCGGTTTCCCTTGGGGTCCGGCATGTAGGCAGGGTAGTACAAGTAATATCATCCAGCAACACTACATACATCATTTGATGTCCAGGTTTGTAGACTATTTGCAGATCCATAAAAAGTAATAATGTCACATTTAATCCAAACGTCTTAAAAATGATACACTTTTGTCAAGTTTATGTACGTATTTAATGAATTCAACTCCATTATGAATGTTTTGTGTTTTAGCAATACTTGGATCATAAACGGTGGAACTATCATTCATTCATTGTGTCAGGAGAGGTCAGGAATGTGACTTCGCTAGACTATTATGTAAGAGTTAATATTTTATAAATGTGTGAAATTTGACTTCCTCCAAACCACAGCCACACCATTTTAGTATGGTGTTAACTTCCCCTTACACCTGCATGACAAGAAGAAAGTGATAAACATGCCTCACATTTCGCTTTAAAGTTACAGTATGTAAGACATAGGACTGTTTAATTATTTTATTTTAAGTTAGGTTATTAACCATTGAGCGAATCAACACTTTTCTTTTACACTTGTTAATGGACACAGCACACCCAATACCGTAACCGTCTTTTAGAGACATCCAGTTATGTCTTTGTTGACTTTGATCAGAAAGGGCGAAAATGCCCAAAATGCAGCAAAATTATTGGCAACGCCTCTTGCTGTGATTGGTCGCCTAAGATAAAGTCAACAAATTTATCAAAAATGCAGATGTTTACAAATATTCCATTTAGATTTAGCACAATGATAATCAGTCTGATTTGGTGGAGGATCAAAGAAGTCAAGAGAATATTTCCACCCGAAAAATAGAAAGATTTTGTACAATAATATGGTCCTACATGATTAATCCATTATCAAAAATAATTATTACGTTGCCGATTGGTTAGTTGTCCATCAATCATTGCACCTCTAATTTATTTGTTTTATAGAAATGAGGAAACTTCAAAGCCTTTATTTTTCATTCTAGCGTTATACACAGGTACACATTCAGACTGCTTTTTGCTAAAATCAGCACTTTTATTTTTAGTAGGCTCAATGGAAATCAGCTCGAGGTGAAACTCACACAAAGTTTAAAAAAAAAAAGAAACCCATGGAATAAATGACTTGACGCAGAACACGGTGGTCCGCGTCCCAGGTCAGTCCCGAGAGCGGCGTGTGGCGTCACGAGAGGAAGAGAAGGAACATATTAATGACTGACTTCTTTTAAAAGAAGCCAAGGCGGCCTCTCTTGCACCCGTGGAAAAAGAAGTAAAACACAACCGGAGTTTTGGATTTGTGCTGCAGGGCCCACTCTCTTCCTTCCTGTCTGGGGCATTCTCAGACACACACACACACACACACGCACACACACACAGAAAACACGCCTCCCTTCAGTAACTATGGGCCTCAAGCAGATGGCCTGCCAGGAGCGCTTGTAGGGGAGGGGGTTCAGTCATTTCTAGGTGTATTGCCTGTGTTCACTTAGGGATCCACTTTGAAAAGAACAATTCTCAGCAAGGTCTTTGTAATGTACATTCATTTATATTTTAATGTGATTTCATCCCCCATTTTTCACATTATGCTGCTGTATCACACCCTCTGTTATTTCATGTCTTATTATACATCCGCTATAATCCAATAAATGTATACTAGTATTTTTTTCTTGAAACAAGGTTGTCCTCTGTCTACTCCAGATTCGTCATTTTAATGATGGTGATGCTGCTGGGGATGTCGGTGTTTTCCTGACAAGTGTAGGTGTACAAAAGGTCTGCAGAAGTAAGTAAAAATGATTCTTAAGAGTAGGCCTCTGTAATATGTGGGCCATATGTGGCTACAAGTGTGTGTGGGAGGGGGGCTGGTGAGTCTATGAGGAGAACATCTGGATATGTTTTTCCCTCTAAGCTGTGGTTGCCGCCACTGCATGTGTGTGTAAGAGAGAGTGAGTGAGTGAGTATGTGAATGAGCATGTTTTAGTATCCTGGTTCCGTTTGTCAGGGCTTTGTATTCTCCCTATCTGTTTGTTGACTAAACTGGCATCATTTAGGACATGAGAGGCAATTTGCGAGTCACTGTCTGCTGCAGTTCCCATTTGTTGTTATTGTGTGACAAAAAAAAACAAAGCTTTTTTTCCCCCCAAACACTTCAATAGCCGATGTCTATTCTTAGACATACGAGTTCTAGTAGCCACTTATAATTTGTCTCAGACCAAAACACAAAAACTGCAGCTGTATTTTCTTTCTTACTTTTTTTTTCTTTTGATGGGAAAAAGTGAGCGAAGCAAGTACCCATTACACCGGACTGAGCAAGTTAATTGCAATGAATGCCAGCGCAAAATTGTCTATATACCAGATACAGTTTGGAAACAGGTTGAGCCTATGCCATTCTCCCAATGGAAATAATGAACAAATCTGCTTCAAACAAAAGCCGTCAAGTGTCGAAATAAGTTGAATGCTGTTAATATTAGAGGTGGAGTTCACAATAACAATTTTTCTGTTGCTATATTTTTAAAAAAAACATCTCATGAATCAAAGTTCTCAAACTCAAGGCTCGGGGGCTAGATCTGGCCTGCTGCATCATTTTATTTGGCCCGTGAAAGTTAGTCGTAAGTCCCAACTTCCATGATCCTCGCTAAAATCTGTACTAGCATTTTTAAAAGGCATGTTTAATAGTTACGATTGCTTTATATCAAAACTAGTCATCTGTAGTCCCAACTACAAAATGGCTTGAAACAAAAAATGAGTTTGACACACCTCATCTTAATTGACACAGATGTGTTTAAAATGAACTTAAGTGAAGGGCTGTACAGGAGACACTGTCTCACACAGTCTCACAAAAAGTAAAACGTGTTCCGAAATAATGTACGACCAGAGTTGTCAAATTGTAACGGCGTCAGGGGCTTTCCACAGATTTATGTGACATACAGTATATGCAAGTAAAGCTGCATGCCTTGACACATTTCTGTGTGTCTTTTTCTCCTGTTTGTTCTCGCTTGAAGCAATAGGGAGAAAATCCCACCTGGGATGAAACAAGTGTGCGCTGGTGGCCACATCAAAATATCTTTCAAAGTGGCTGCATGTGTTCAGAAATATGCAGAAAGGAAACGCACACATGAAGCGACTGAGCTAATGCACCAATCACACTCAGAATAATTTAAAACAGGATGCTGTTTTTTTTTTTGTTTTTTTTTTAACTTGATGATAGGCCTGGGTGATGTGGCATTGCGATCATGTCCTTTTTCTTTTTTTCAAGTTAACAGCCAGCACCAAGCCTTTGATTCTACTGTTGGAGCTCCACTGAGGAAGTGTGCTGCGTTTCCCAGTTGAAGTGACCACCTGCTGGGTTTGACGGTGGGGAAAATGCTGCACGTGTTAAATCTTGAATTGGAACGATACGAGTACAAACGCATCACATGTTGCAACTTTTTATTTGAGTGTCCCTTCAGTAAGCCAGGAACCATATTTGGTCCCAGCCTATCAGTAATGCAGAATTTAATGAATTTGTTGATTTTCTGATGTGTTACAGTCCTAACCACTGACTGAATTCTAATCATTTAATGTGTACGTATTTTCTTTGAGATAGTCTCCTGTTTTTAAATAAAGGGGTTTGAAATAAAAACAATGTTGTTGCAACAAGCCAAACATATTGTGTTTGCTTTTCAGAATCTCCACTGCATTGACAAAAATTACAGTTAGTCTTATGTATACGAAGTCATGTTGAAGTATGAGCGAGTGTTATTGAAAAGTGTTGAAAGTTACGCCGTGTGGTGCACACCGTGTTGTGACATCACTGGCTGTTTTTACAGCAGGGAGAAGCCTTCTTTTACTCGTCATCTCCTTTTGGAAGAGTGCTAGATTTGGCCAAATTCCCGAGTGCCTCATTTCCTGAAACCCCCACACCCCCACCCTCCTCCAGCCCTCCACTCCACCACCTCAGTCCACTCACCGCACCCTCCTCCACTCTGGAGACTGAGCCACGCTTGTCGACAGTTGCTGAGGTTTTTGGCGCTGCGCTGCGCTGCGCTCAACCCACGCCTGGGCTTGTGCTCCAAAGCCATCTTTTCCATTCGCTCTCTTGGAGTGAATGGCTGGAGGCAGTACAAATACAAAGCCATTCACATGGACCTCTTTTACTCCACTTCAAAGAATAGAAAATATTTTTCACCTAATTTTGGATTTAACTACTTGAAAGTAAATTAGGGTGGCCAAAAAGATTAAAATACCAAAACAACACACGCACAAATAATGAATCTAACTTTCAATTGATCTTTTTCAACTTCTTTTTCAGCAAATCTCTAATTTTATTTATTTCCTTTTACTCCACTTACAGATGAGCTGGAACTTATTCCATTTGAGTTGAGCGAAGAGAAAGCCGGTTTACTTTGGGCTGGTTGTTATATAATTGAATGCCACATAAGGAAAAAACCAACAACTGTTCATTGAAGCTACGCAGGTTTCTAGTTAAGGTAAGTAATTTTAAACTAAAAACAATCATTTCCATTGTTAAAAGGAAATGTTTTTAATCTAACCAAAACTTGTCAGCTGCATTCTGGCTGCTGGAACGGAGGAATTTACGATTGCCGATTTTTTTGTTTTGTTTGTTTATTTAATAATAAATGCTCTCCTTCCTCTATCTTTACAATTTAAGACTTCATAGTTTTAAAGTTGATTAAGCTTGATTAATTCTAGATCTTAATTCATCTAAACTTTTTACCCTTAATGACACAAATTTCAGCATTATTTCAGCCTACACAAAACGGAATTAGTAGATTTTTTTTTTTTTTTGGTAACAGGAAAAACAGTACTGTATGGTACACACATAAACAATTTTTATACCCCAAATAGTCATGAAAACCTTTGCACTCAAAGCAAGTAAGTCACTTACCGGATTAATAAACATCATTGGCAATCCAGGTTTTGTGGCGGCAAAAAAATATTCCCAGTAATGAAATAGATTAGTTACATAAATTTTGTTATTCAATTAGCTAATCTTGTTACATGGAATTATTTACTCAACAGACTTGCCGAGCTCTCTCAGAGATTTGCGTAAGATTGCTTAAAATGCTAGCCAATCACATTCACACTGTTAAACTAGGTGGTACTATGAGCAAAGAAACCCCTTGTAAGAACTTATATCTTTGAAAAACGTGACTTCTAGTCAATCATATTACTGATTTAACGCTCGTCGGTCCACTCATTTGTCCTGCCGTGGCGCTTGAAAGCACTTCAGGTGGCAGGCAGGCTGTGCAAATGTGCTGGCAAACTGAAAATTGATGACCCCTCTTGACAACAGACCCAACCCATAAAACAAACCTTCAGATAAGTCGGCCAACACCTGCTGCCCTCCCTTCGCCTACACCTCACCTCATCTCCTCGCCATATTAAAGGTCAGCCACTCATTCATATAATGTAGGGCAGGGCGGCCTCAATACAACAGAAAAAGCCAACATTGCATCAATTAGATGAATATTTCTATATGTTACAAATGACCCCATCACAATTTCTCAATCTTTGATAAGTGAAATTATCCACTTAGTTAATTGCCACAGTAATCTGTTGCACCTTTGCATCCAGGGCAATCTCAGTTTCATAGCAACCCCTTTTAAAATTGAATACTTGATGAAAATGTCAGATTTTTTTTTTTTTTTTTTTACCTCATTACACTGTACAATATTGTTCCTTCGGGCCCGCAGTAGGAGTTTGATGGGAGTCAAAATAGATGTCATTACAAAGCACAACTTCTACTAGCTTATTATTGCACACATTACAAGATGCCTTAGATGAGCCAAGGAATTGCCTCAATAGTTTCTGTGTTCTAACCCTTTGAGCAATGGCTATTTGAATACAAATGGTGGAGTAGCACCTCTGGACAGACAACAACTCTTACAGGCATTACTCTAAGAATAATTAAGAGGAGCTAATATAGTTAGTAAAATATTCATAGTTTTAGGTAAACATTACTAAATAAATACACTTGCATGGATGATTATTATAATTTTTTTTAGACCTGAAAAAGTTTGTAAATCATTTCCAAATATATTTTGAATGATTTTTCTCACGTTTAACAACTGTCTTAAAAAGAACAAAATCATTATAATTCTCAAAACAAATTTCATAAACGTCTCATTTCTAGTGAACATGAATGTTTATTCAGGCTTTGAACTATGTTTTACGTAACGCCGTAGTAATGGAGCACTGTTATTATATAGTAAAGTCTGAAAAAAGTGTTTTTCAAGATGATAAATTAAAACACATTTAAAAGTCCACTAAGCCGGTTTGTTGGGTGCACTGAAATGAGCAACATTGTTGTGTGATGTAGCAGTGAGGCCTTAATTAAAGGTGCTGCTAGAATGTTGAGACTGAAGTGATCATTAAGCACATCCCTGGGGGCCATGCACTTTTGACCAGGCACTACCTCCTTCAGTTGTCATGGTAACATCATAAGGTTGGGCACCGTTTGTGTATGTTTGTGTTTTTCTCTCCCAACTTGGTTTGATTCAGTTAAAAAAAAAAAAAAAGATAAACGTTGAAATGAAGTCCTCAGTCAGTCAAAACGGCAACACTTTCAATGTTGTTCTTGGTGTCTGCAGGTTCGATGAGTCACTGGCTCTTTATTAACACTGACGCCTTGACGGACACCTCCTCCTGTGTTTAAGGCCACGCCGTGGTTTCTTTACTCACTCGGCTCTGTGGTGTCCCTCACATGCCAGTAAAAACACTTGCGCCAGAAGGCAAAAATACACTTGACAGTAGGCATGGGCCGATAACCGTATTGGCAATATATCGCAATTTTGAAGGTCATGGTTATTTAAAACTGTCCAAATCTGTCAAAAGCGGTAACTTTTTTCCCCCTCCCAAGTCATCTCCCTTAACGGTCAACTACAGTGTGCAGTTCTCATTGTGTATCACCCCCCAGCATCATTTAAATAACCAAACCCCAAAGCATACCTGTTTTAATCCATCTATGAGGGAGGCCATTTTGACGCTTACCATCGACAACTGTAAATGACATCAGAGTTGCTCTGGTAATGTCACATGACCGAGTGATGGGTCGTTACCTGGGCTCTGAGCAACTACGATGTCATTTTCAGTTGACAGCTAGTGACAAAATGGCTGGCCCTGAGATCGATACAAACAATCGTATTTTGCTGCTTACTACATTTTTTTGGGTACAAGTCGATCTCGAGTATGAAATCAATTGTCCGTGAATTTTCCAAAAACCTGAGTATAAGTCAATAGTTGACTTAAGTGGTTTCACGAATCATGGCTGTCCAATTAAAACACATCACAGTGTGTGTTTTTAAAATGACAAAATCCCTTTTAGAGGTACGTATTGTACAGTGAATGCGGGAGCTCCAGGCAAAGAGGAAGCAAGTAGGTGCCTTGCTCTCGCTTTGCCTCTTTCGCCAGGCTAAAAAAGTCTGCGAGACTCCCAGATACTGTGCACATTCCCAAATTGACCAGTTTAAAATGTGACTTTGTCGATGGTAAAATAAGGGCAATGTACAATGTTTCTTTCGGAGTGATTTTTTTTTTCTTTTTATACTCAATGCATTTAAGTCAACTGAATAATTGAACTGCGTAGATGTTAGAGGAAAGTGCGTGCATATATATATATATATATATATATATATATATATATATATATATATATATATATATATATATATATATATATATGTATATATATATATATATATATATGTATATATATATATATATATATATATATATATATATATATATATATATACAGTTTAGCTCCCAAATCATGGGCAGAGAGACTATGAGGTATAGATGCAGTATTATCTATTTTTGTTATGTGATGTTGTGAATGTAAATATTGAGAAGTTTGCTCCAGTTACATTTAAAATGTTAATCTCACATTTTATGTACTTTTATACTTAAATAGTATGTCCCATTTACAACCAGTAAAAGACCTCAAAATGTATTCCCATGATTTTCAGTCAGGTCAAAAATGCTTATATCATTTGCGTGTGTGTGCGTGTGGTTTCCAGTAGCACTCATTTCTCCAGCGTCGGGAGTGCTTCTTTTTTGTCTTTCTAGTTTGATCTCTCGTAATGAATTCAGTCGAGAGACTTTATTCCCATAGAGAGAGGGTTCACGTTGCAAGCACGTGTTCATCTCATCTTCAGCAAACACGCACATACTTGAGGAGCTCTGATGTTGCTGAAAAATGCAGCTTTGAATATTCTCTCTTAATTCCTGAAGACTGAGCACTTTATCGACATTTTGCCCGACAATCGCACTCTAGAAACAATTTCACTTGCGATCCTTTGCGACTGGTATCATGCATGAGTGAAGCTATAGATTTCTACAAGCTTCTGATGCTTGTAAACTAACAATAGTTTGTAGTTGGGATTTAATCCCCACTCTCCGAATTTGAGTTCAAACAATTTAAGTGTAGAAATGTCTGTGTTCAATTGACTTCCTTATACCGAACAACACTGCACGTGATCCAAAAATCAATGGTTGCAACTTGCATAGCATATTAATATGTGATCCAAACCTTGTACTGAATATCTCTTCTCTGTATAAACACATAGATAGTCTCTTAGGTTGCTTTTAACATGTAAAAACCACTTTTTTATATAAGTGTCACTCTTGGCAAATATAACGTGACACGTTTCCTAGAAACAATTTGTATGTGTATGGCGACAAAGGAAGTGGTAGCGGAAATGGCTGTGTGAGTGTGGGTGAGCGGCGTCCACCTACCCAGTCACTCAAACGGCTGCCTTAGCGAGACCTCCACAAAATAAAGTGCTGTTTCTGTTGTGCTGCACATTTGGGTGGTAATAGAAGGCAATTACTGACCTTGCGACAATCCCATGGCCCAAATCCCACTTAAACGCAACAAAAGTGCCTCTGCAAACATCGCAGGGAGTCAAATGTGCAAGAGAACATCTTAATCTGTGAGGGAAAGGTGTCGGATTTCACAAGGTGGAGCAAATATCACATCGGTGTTCGTTACTGTGGAAAGCCTCAGCATCCCATGTCCTCCAATTTCAATACATTACAGTTGTGCTTTTTTAAAGAGTGGTACTAGTACACCTAAGTAGTAAGTGAATGAATCACTGCCAAAATGCTCTTCAGTTGTATTTAACTTTTTCGGACAATAGGACAATACATTTATTTACGGGAAGTTTAAATTAATCTGAATTTAATGTGACTTAGACATTTAGTACATTTTAATTGAATTATTGTTAAGTGCATTTTTTCCCTTGTATTTAAATGTAGTTTTGTGGTCTTAAATTTCCTAGCATGATTACAGGACATCATTGTCTTGTGACTGGCCAACAATGCTAGGGGTTTCTTAAAGCATGCAGCAAGTCACTCTACTGCACACATCTATTTCGAGGCTTTGTAGCCAATGTCACCAAGCCATCCACTGCCAAGTTATAAAAATACAGTCTACAGTATACACTAGAAGTGTACCCAAAAAATATAAATATTTACACAAGAATCAAGATTCTCAATTATGACGATTAAGGATCGATAGTGTCCCAAAATCAATCTTACAAATAATAAAAAACAATATAAATAATTAAATAAAACCTCTCCTTCCTGCTGACTTCCTGTAACTACACCAGATGCACACTGGCAAGGAAGCGGCAACAAACGCCTGATCACATGCCAACGGTGTACTGTAAAGGCTAACCGATGTCCAATTTCAAGCGCAAACTCAGCCAAACTGCACATCATTATGCACAAGCAAAGTGCTGAACTAAATAGGTTAAACAACCACTAGATTCATAAATGAATATTCATTGACAGTTACACTTTTTGCACAAAATCCCTGTGGCTCATGCAAACAGGCAGATGCTCACTGTCCCACAGCCGATAGGGACCCCTCAAAAAATGCATACACAACACACTGAGGCGGAGCGTGGTCATGTGCAAACTTCAAAAATGTTCCCATCGGATCGGATACAAACGTTAACAGAGCTTGTTGTGTGTGCGGACATGACAGCGGTGAAGTTTTTCCCCTCTGTCTTGTTGGTGTACTTCTCGCGTGCGTGCATGTCTATGTATGTGCTTGTGTGTGTGTCCACTGGCGAGTCAAGAGAAGCATTGTCTGCAGCTGGTGCGTCCCCCCTACCCCACCCCTGCTCTGTGCAGCTGTGGGGAAATCAAATGCTCCTCTTTCCCCCCCCTCATCCTCTGTCACAACCTGCTGATGTCCTATGAGGTCACTCGTGGTGGAGCCTAGTGACGACCCACTGACACTGACCCCATTTAGAAACATGAGATCTCCTAAAATCACATCTCCGATGTGACTAGCTTAGCTCATTAGCTTATTATCTGAATAAAAATAATCAGACGCCCTCAGAATTGAAGGTCTTTGTTGCTGCGTAACTGCATCAACAAAAATGATGCCAACGTCCATCACATCAATCCAGGACATGGCATGTCAGTGGTGGTGGATTGGTGCACCACAAAACCGCTAAATAAAAAAAATGGAAAGTGATAAATATAGAAAATAGCAGCCACGTTAAGAAAACTAAAAGATCTGCAATGGCTCAAACAGTTGCCTTAATTTGAATAGAAATGTTCACTCAAGAAAACTAAACCCAGATACCAACAATGACAGATTATCCAATTTCACTTAATTGGTCTAAAATGTATATTTATTCACTAAAAATATCTAAGTTCATCAGTCTATTCAGTGCTACATATTGTGACAGGCAGAAAAATTGAAGTCTCACTCGATGGCGGATGGTAAATCAACATAACCTAAAGCCCCATTTCCACCAACTTTATCTGCTCTATTTTACCCGACAAAAGCCCAGTTTCCACCTATAAGTCTACTCGACTCTACTCACTTTTCTGGTACGTACTAGATACCGTTGGTGAAAATATGTCTTAATTGACGATGGTGTTTATTTGTATGAGATGTAAAATGTTTTGGCTGAACAAATAACAAAAATGCCTCGCTCAGCTAAACGCCTCATTTTCCCTCGTCATAAATAAATACAGTGGTAACTAATATTGTTACTGAAGTTGTTGTGTACACTCGGATGATTGTGAGGTTGAAAATAGGGTCCTAACCAAAGCAGCGGCACCTAAAGAGCCTCCAATATGCCTCAGCAATAACCAAAAGCCTTCAGTGGATGAATTAAGGAACGTTTCTGTCAGGAAAATGCATTAAGAATGTCTTGATTGTGGATCCTCCAAAGTTTTCCAGCCTTGCATCGAGCAGGTTTTGTCAACCTCACATGTAGAAAAGTAATACATAACGGCTTATTTATTGATGAATGGCATGTTCGTAATACGTATGGTCCAGATGGATGGAGTTCTGGATGCTTGAAAGATGTCCCAACAAGGCTGCAAAGTCAGCAAGGAGCTGGCCGACTGATGTGTAAGTCTGACGTACGAGTCTCTAAAGTGGAGAGAAATGGTTGGTATTTATGGTGCCTGGCGGTGTCAAAATGACCTCTACAAAATTTATGGAGTTCTCAATTGACCATTTCCTGACATAATATAAATAAGAGGCTCGTGACTTCTGCACTAAAAAAATTCTTAAGCTGTTCCTCACTTTAAAATGCACAGTACTATTGAGGCTTTTGCTATTTTGGCTAAATTGTTGGCCTACTCACTGGAAATAGACACAAAACTAGCGAAAATCCACATATAACTGGCACTCCCCCCCCCTACCACACACACACACACATAGTAACACACAGTTCTTCCAAAAAAAATTGGAATGAAAAACAAAAATATTTTTTAGAATGAGGAAGATTACATTTGAGAATGTGACTCTGGGGTTCCTCTGTTTCTAAACCCCTGACCTCAATCTTAAAGTGGCCATAACATGTAATGTTAACTTTTTGGAGCTTTTAAACATGTTCCAATGTTGATTTCTCACCATAAACACTCCCAAATCGTTATTTTCCTTTATTCTCACCAGTGCAGCTGCCTCATGTGCTTTTTTTTCGTGTTTAACTTAACTATGAAAACTTCTAACGCAGCCGACAGCTCCTTATTATGACGAGACAAGCCGCCACCGTTTGTTTTTAACCAGCTGCTGAGTTGACACATCATCCATCGTACGTACCGTTGTATCCCAACCTCCCTTTCCCGCCTTTGATGACGCGCGCCAGGCTAAAGTTAAAGTTGCCGAGCGGCGGCGGTGCAGCCGCAGCAGTTGTTTTGCAGCGACGCGGTTTTGCTAACTGCCGCCCGTAGACTAGCAATAACCACGTCCACAGTTCGGACCACAATCCTGAGCCACAAGCATTCAGAGTAGCTGCCGCAGCCTCGAGTCCTGTATGATGAGAACTTGTACTGTTTGACCCTTTAAATGACTCGCAAAGTGTATAACGACAGACCATCTCTAGCCAGTAGCTTTATTGCATAGTAAGCCCCTTTTAAAGCTGAACAACAGTCTGCAATCTGATAAGTAATTCCCAGCTCCTGAGATCATCAGTTGGAAATAACAGAGGTGGGCACTTCGTCAGTACTGACAAACACCCGTTTATGATAGGAATGCTAAAAAAATTTAAAAAAAAATTAACATGAATTAAAATGTCTGTCAGAGGTCCATCAGCCCACCACGGTCCTTGTTGCTTACTTAAATATAATTCAACTGACTTGCATGATTATCTGCTATGCTTCTGCATCTTTATAGTTTAAACTGCAATCAGCCTGCAATTGTCTCTTTACAGCACCAGTACAGTCGAGAAACATGTTGAGTGAATAAATGGGGTTGTTTCAATTCACTACTTGTCATTCACAGTTCTAACACCGCTGACTTGAATGGAGATTTATTTGTAGTTGCACCCTTTTTTACTCCTGATTCCAAAACCAAAACTCATTGTACAAAACTTACTGTCCACAAGCTCACCACCAAAAGTTAAACGTAACATTTAGAATTCAGTGCTAAGAGTTTTTTTTGTGTTATTTTGCCTTTTAAATAGGTTTTACATGGAGAAATGTCTTGCTGATGTTGCATTCTGGGATGCATTTCCAATGCAGGTGATCACTCTCAAATTTACATTTTTTCTCAGATTGGCTCTTGGCCAGAAATACAAGATAGAATTTTTTTAATTCCTAATTAAAGACGTATTTGTTTTAGTAAATTCAACCTCAGCAATGCTTTGTTTTACTTGTAGTGTATGTAACAGATGAAATTTCAAGACAAATATTAATGAAACAGTCTTCTATAGTTATAGGGGAGGCAGTAATAAATGATAACGGACATCCATCATTTGATTACCCACTAAATGTATATTTTTTTCATGGCGTATAAAACAGCCAGTACAGTACAAACATTGTAAATTAATATTAAAGTGTATTTACTTACTGGTTTACAAACTTACCTCGCTGCTGCTTTGATGTTTTTTGTTTTGTTTTGTTGTTTTTTTTGGGGGGGGGGCAGGCATGCAGCTGGCCACGCTTATGAGACACGTGGTTATTTTTTTACAAGTTACACAAAATTAAATATGCGTACCAGTTTGTTGATTGTGCCAAGGTGCCAGTCACCAGCAAATCTGGACCACTGTACAAATTGGTCAAGAGTGGACTTTTCTGTCCACAAATACAGACTCGGTTGCTTTAAATCAAGGTTCCACCATATACCTTTAGTGACATTTTTGTAGCGATGTGAATCTTGACACACGTTTGGAAACACTGCATTAGATACTGCCTTGTGTTTTGTCCTGAAATTCTTCATTTTGACACTTCTCTCACCCTGCTGGATTGCAAGCAATTGTCGCTCAAGCACACGATTTCATATGTCACATCAGACACATCTAATTATCTGATGCAGCAATTTTGTAGACGCATCGTCTAGAAAAAGATATCGCAGGATGAGGCAATATTGGACAAAAAAGTGAAACATATAAATAAAACATCAGAAGTAATGAACCAATGGGACGTTAGAATCCTAACCCATCTTATCGTATAGCCTTTTATACGAGCGCTTTGAGATACCACGCATCATTGCTGGATCACTTTTTCTCCCATGATCTCACCTTTGATCTTTTCATATTTTCTGGAACACAAATAACTGTTTATTGCTCATCCCACCTGACCACATTTCAAGAGCATATTCTATTTTCCAAGCCTTGAGCCATGCAGCTGCGCCAGCTGAAAACGTGAGTGGAAGGGTAAGAAAAGAAAACATCATTGATTACATTGAGCATGTTTACGTCCTTCGCTGGTAAACTGCTATCGTCCGAGTTTTGTTATTATTTTCTACCAATTTCTTACATACATGGGGCGCTGATGTGCACATTGATTCAAGGGAAGCGTTCTGAGAAATCTGTAACAATAGAGACAAGGTCTGGATTCTTGGGACTGATATGTCGATATCATTAGAATGAAATTCTGATGACCCGATTAATCTGCCCATTAAAATATACATATTAATTATAATAATTAAATTATAATTATGAACACACACACAACACACAACAAACATTTGACTGTTTTGCAGCATTTGCATTACTTTGCATGCATGAGAGAAAAAAAAATCTTTTTTTTTTATATTATCTTTGTCACATGTTACAATCTGTTGATCAGTTAAAAAAAAAAAACATACATTCTGACGATTTTATAATATCTAATAACAACCACCTAAATCATTTATTTTCTTCGGTCCAGGCCTTAAAAAAAAAAAAAAACACTGTGTCGAAGGCAAAGTTTACACACGTTACATACATGTTAAGGCCGGGTTATGTCATTGTTAATCGTGTTACATCCGCTCGAAACCGCAACATGATGTCATAATGCAAATAAACATCCTTTCCTCGTCTTACATTCTCCTGTCAATATATATTCGTGCTCAGAGTAACAAAATAATTAGTTTTCTCTTTGCTCTCAAAGTGAGGCTCTTTGTGGCATCTTAGGTTTTTCCCCTTTTGTTTACTTTATGGCAAAATTAATGCTGAGCGCAATGTAATGCGGGTGGCTATCCTCTCAACTCTCAAAGGACCCTTTGATAAACACTCTGGATTTCTGGAAGTGTTGCATGTGGTTATTGATCAGTCCCCTACATTGTTAATGTATTACGAGGAATCATTTGCATTGTCAGTAGAAATGAAGTTGCTTTTGATTTCACCTGGCTTTGTTTTGTGTTTCATTGTATTTAAACATTTTGTTAAATAGAATTGTTCCTTTTTCACTGTGGGTTTTTTTTCTGCAAAGTGTGAATATGATCATCCGCGCAGGGGCCAAGCTTGTCGTGAATGGCCGAGTAAGAACCTGCGTCCCTCGGCCCCTTTAAATCTCCACGCCCCGCCCTCTCGCCCGGAGCTCTCCCAGCCTCTTTAGCTGCTCCACGCTCAGGCAGGGAACCAGAGCAGCTCTTCGGGTCAGCCTATGAGTCGTCGTCGAACTCCCGTCATGGACCCGGACGGCAGCCCCTAACACGCTCCTCGATTTCCGTATTTGTTAGATTTTTGGGGGGTTTGTTTGTATACTCGACTCGGGAGCTCGAATGGACGTCGCTGGGCTGGAGGAACGGGGGGAAGAAGCCTCCGCGGAGGGGCATGTTGGTTCCGAGCGTCTCGGCTGAGTGGAAGTGGATGTGGCGGCGAGAGGATATAAAGTGAACTTTTGCCGGGCGATTTCTCCTCATTCCCCCTCATAACCACGCCGAAGTCCCACCAGCGGATTCCCTCACACCGTTTCCCCGATGAGAAGCCCTCACCCGCGGGGAGGCTGCGCGATGGTGACCGTGACGATGAGTAAGAGCGCCGAGTGGCTGCAGGAGGAGCTGGAGTCCGGGGCCGCCGCGCTTCTGCTGCTCGACTGCCGGCCGCACGAACTCTACGAGTCGTCGCACGTCGAGGCGGCCATCAACGTGGCCATCCCGGGCCTCATGCTGCGCAGGCTCAAGAAGGGCAATCTGCCCATCCGCTCCATCATCCCCAACAACGAGGACAAGGAGAAGTTCGTCAAGCGCTGTAAAAGCGACGTGGTGCTGCTCTACGACGAGGCCGGCCCCGAGCGGCTGGAGTCCGGGCTGGGGAGCTCCGTGCTCGGGCTGCTGCTGCAGAAGCTCCGGGACGACGGGTGCAAGGCTTTCTACCTGGAAGGTGAGTTTGGAAGTGGAGACACTGTTTATTCCCCCCATTTAAAAATGGCAAATGCAGTAATCGTTGTTTAATATTTAAAATAGTATTAAATTGATTTGAATGTGTTTTACTTATGTCCAATCAAGTATTCGAGCTTTTAACGTCTGGGGAGTAGTGTAACCTTAGTAGGTGACATGTTTGAAATTGGCTGTCACAGTAGACAAGTGGTTAGGTTGTTTGGCAACTTACCTCGTATCCTAGGTTGGGGGTTTGAATCCTGCTCTGGCATTAACGTGTGGGGTTCTATTTGCAGGTACTCTGCCTGCTTGTTTAATTGGGTAATTTAAATTGGCAATAGGCTGAATGTGAGTTTTTGAGCTGTTGTTTGTTGGTACATTGTATCGTCTGCTCCGTAACTGGCTGGCGACCAGTTCAGGGCGTACCATGTCTCTCAGCTGCGATAGGCTTCTGCTCACCTGCTGCCGAGATGAAGATAAGCAATATGTACCTCCTGTATTAAGTATTGAAATGAGGTCATGCACGGACAATTTCAAAACACTATTTTAAATTGACCTTTTCAAAGGCTATTTTACCAATAAGCTTTCAATTCACTCTTTCCAAATTTGTCGTCTTTACACTTGAATAGAGCTCGGAAGCAATGAGGCGACGCACTTAATTGCCTTATAAGGGGATAGAAAAGCACCTGTCTGTTGCAGGTTGCGCTCTAAAATGTTGTTTGCCAATTAAATGCAGCGCTGCCGTGTTATTTCTTCTTTTGTAAAGACAGGCTTTTTTTTTCATGAATGAACAGTGTAAACAAGTCTGTTATGAAATGTCCTCCAACAAAGAAAGGCAGCTTATTTGAAGATCAGCGCATTGTGTAATTATTAATGCCACACGAGCCAACTAGCAGATGTATGAATGTTTGTGTGCACGCCCGTGTGTGTGTATGCGCCACTGGAGCCACAAGCTGCATGTGCCATTCACAAAAAGTCCACTGAGCCGAGCGAGCATCCACTCTGCTTCTCTCAATGGATCACATATGTCCAGCTGTTTTCTTGTCTCGCTGCTATGGTTGCTACTTAATCACTAGTGGTTACATAATCATTTGTACATTAGATGCTTTCATTATTTAATATTTCATCCAACGTGATGTTTACTATTTTTGTCCTTGTTCACTCGTTTGCAAACACATCAAGATGCTAATCCCTTCGTTCTCAATTAGGGGTGAACGTTGGCTACTTTCAGTGAGGGTAGCGCCTCCTTTGATCTTGTCACAATCCGTTCAAGCGCACCAACGTTTATCAGACACGGCCAAATGTTTGCCAACAGTTTTCATGTTTTTTCTTGCCACAAAAATGTTTTGAATGCGTTCAAAGTTTCCTTGCGACAAGCGGTGCAGGCAAACATCTGGCGAATGTTTAAGCACGACAAGCTTAAAAGAGTCCCTGCCCTTGGTGACACTCATCGACATTTGGCCCTCAGTGTGATAGGGACGTTAATGGTATTTTAAACTTATTTAGCCATTTTTCAGTGTCTAATTTTGCAATTAAATTATTTTCCGTGTAAAATTAATACATTTAAAAGAACTTTTTTTCCACTTGCCAACTGAAAATGGCATGTGCTGAAAGCTCAGGTGACAATTATTCTTGGCTCGCCTGATTTCTGGGTTTGGTCATGTGACATTGACAAACTGAGCCACGATTGGTTGATTGGCTGAGCCATGAATACTCGACATATGATGGCGACAGCCAAAAAGGTATGAATTGTACATAAAAATATTTTAGTTGCCAAATTAACTATAGACTATTTTAACTTTTGACTGCTGATAATGGCTGAAAGATTTGGCACAAACTATGAATGTTTACTTTATGTTAAAACTGATTTAAGGTCAGTATAGCGCTGTATGAACATTTTGTACAGTCTATAAATCATACCTCTAAATGATTTGGTTTATTACGTTGATGAAAATCAATTATAATTGTCATCTAGAGTGACTGTGCGAAAGCTGTGATTATATTTTCGCCTAGTTTCAGCTACCTAACACTCATATATATATATATTTTTTAAATCACCGCAGGAGGTTTCAATAAGTTCCAGTCCGAGTTTCCTGAACACTGCGAGACCAACTTGGACTGTTCGTGTCCCAGTAGCTCCCCACCGTCTTCTGTCCTCGGCCTGGGAGGCCTCCGCATCAGCTCCGACTGCTCGGACGGCGAGTCCGACCGCGAACCGGGCAGCGCCACCGAGTCTGAGGGCAGCCCGTTGCCCAGCAACCAGCCAGCGTTTCCTGTCCAGATACTGCCATACCTTTACCTGGGCTGCGCCAAAGACTCGGCCAACCTGGACGTGCTCAGCAAATACAACATCAAGTACATCCTCAACGTGACGCCCAACCTGCCCAACATGTTTGAACACGAAGGGGACTTCAAGTACAAACAGATCCCCATCTCTGATCACTGGAGCCAGAATCTCTCACAGTTTTTCCCGGAGGCCATTTCGTTCATTGGTGAGTCTGGCTTTTTTTTTTTTTTTTTTTTGAAAAGCATCAACTTTTGCCATTATAATGTGCTCAGTCGATGAAACTTAAAAATGACAACGAGAAGCTCAGAAAAGCAGCATATAGCAACAACTGCGTGTAGTTGTGCGCACACCAAGTAAGATAATGACATCATGTTAGCACTAGTGTCTGGTGTAAGGTATAAAATACTTCAGACAGGGAATATTGCTTTCAGTGCTGTCCCGGCGTTGCGCAATACTCGTACACACTCCCACTGCTGTTATGCCTCTGAAGTATGAGCATTAACCCGGCGGTCCCCAACCTTTTTATCACCGCTGACGGGGGGGGGGGGGTTAGTTAACAAACTACCGGGAACCCTCAGCTTGTTACTCTTTTCGCACAGATTGCATGTTGGAAGTGTACTTTCAAGGCTGCCGAAATTTGCGAGCGCATCTTCTTGAACAGCCATGCTAGATTCATCTAGTTTGTTAACAAATAGGTCGAAGATCCATTCCTCGTCTGTTTGTGGGTCCTTTTTGGATGGGAATTAGTGCTGGAAGTCCGTACCGCGAGAAACTTTTATTTCAAGTAGTACTCCCGGTATTGCCCGTCGTCCGTCATCTCCAGTCTCTGGCCACTTTCCCCTTTCAAAAGACGTCTATTTATTACTCATTTTACTTTGTGAGTGAAATTTTGGCACTCAAGTGACTGAAACGGATCCAAGAGAATGCGTCCAGTTTTCAAAATAAAAGGTTTTTCAAATTAAGATATCTTTCAGACTCGGATGATACATAAAACAGGAATACTGTAATTGTTTATTTTGGCTGTGGCCCATGCAGCCCGGTACTAGTTGATCCGCGGAATAGTACCGGGCCACGGACCGGCGGTTGGGGGCCCCCGAATTAACAAGTCCTTTTCCTGTAGTAGTGGCATAAACGAAATGTGTTTCAACTACTGTAGTAAAATCACCATTTTAGGAAATATCATTATGTCATATTAAAGCAAATATTTGAATTGAAAAACACTTGTAGCCCCTGAAAAAAAGTAAAGTGAAAAACATAAGTACCGCATTAATTGAGTATGCCTTCTTGTACCGTGTGACAGCACTTCCCTACGCTACCGCGCAAGCTAGTTCATAACTATAAAACAAGAAAAGCCTTTTTGGCATGACACAAAACTGATACGTAACGTTAATTTAAAAAAAAAAACTGACAAAGCTATCCCAAAAATGAGATTTCGACTAACTGAATTTAGAAAAGTCAAAAGGAAATAAAACTAGCGATTATGAAGTGTTGAAAATGATTATAACCCTATCTTGAGGAAACGATTGCCACATCTCCCGGTCACGCCTTTCTTTTTCTATAGTGTCTTAATGGCTTCGTTTGCTTCACTCTCTGATTATAATTCAAACTTCAAACCCTTCAATACCACTCAAATCAATCCAAGCATTCATTTCGATTCTCTCCGTGTTCAGTCACAATGTTCAAGTCACGCAGTTATTGGACATTGGCTGGCCCCAGTCATTCCTCTGGCCTCCAATACCAAAAGCATGAGAGAATTCCCTCCCTTGCGACTCAGTGAGATTTGCTCCCGTTTGTTTTTCAACATGTTTATGCATCGCGAGGAGGGGAACGCTGCTTCAAGAGGAAGTGCGACTTCTGCCAAAGCCTGGTGTTAATAATCACTCTTGGCAACCGCTTCGCATTCTTGTTAAAGCGCTCGGCTGCAAAAGGAGGCCAAGGAGTGATGTCGAAGTCAATGATGACATCGTCTTGTTGGACATCATAGTCTGCTGTGGATGCTTTTAGCTAGCCGCACGACCATTTCCAACCCCCACCCCCGCCTTTTTTTTTTTTTTTTTTTTTAAAGTGAGCAGACATCACACACAAATTGAATTTGGTGTCCATAGGAGGCATCTGGAGGCAGCAATAAGAGAAGCCCGCCTAATGGCCTGAGCGACGCAAGGCTTCAGAGGGATAGACAGATGTAGCGTATTAATAATGGAACACCGATGTATAGTCCGTTTATGGTCTTGAAGCACCATATCTCTGAGAATAGTCTCTTTTTATCAACGCGTATTTCAGGGATGCCTTTAAAATCAGTTTGTCTTTTTTTTGGACAAATAACAAAGAGCCATTATGGCGCTTTGCTATTAAATCTATCTTGAAATGTCGTCATGTTTCTCGGCTTTTTTATCAGATGGTATTGTGAGGGGAAGGCCTCGTTTCACTTCAGGCTTTTAGGAACAACTCAACACAATGGCAGCATTCCCAGTTGCAACACTCGGGCAAGTTGGAGCAATATCGGCGTAACGCATCCTGTCAAACGTCGGGCCTTCAAATTAAACGCTCGCCAGCATAATTACATTTCAACTCTTTCTTTGGTCACGTGCTGGCTTATTTAGCAGTCACACTCAAATAATTATTTAGTTTGTTTAGTGCAACTGCTAAGAAGCCACCAGTGGGTCAAGGGAAGTGTGCTAAAAAATACTTTTAAAACCCTTGTGCACACACTTTACAAACTACACACGCTGCATTTTTTTCCTGATTTTGTAAATGCTTTTAAAGATGTAATAATTGAAGTTACAGTTTTGATGAATATTTTTGTCCTTCAATCACTCAAATTGTTCGGTGGCGTCAGTTCTATCCATACATATGTAGGTTAAGTTATTAACGCTCACAAAAAAAGATGAAAAATGGAAATCTCAGATCCCGAGTGTTTATTTTCCCATTGGTTCTTTTATGATCTCGCCAAAAACTAAAGGAGCTTCCATAATTTGTAACGGAATGTTACAAGGGTTAAACTGTATGCTGTCATTTCAGATGCCTGACTTTTGACAGGATGTATTAAGCAGACCAGGAAAGTTAGAACTGCCTTCAGTAGTTACTAAAGCTCCTGTTTAAAAATTTGCCAAGCTCTATGTCGAGCGCATTTAACACAACTTATGAAATGCTTTGGATGAGTAGGTGGCATGATACTCGACTAGAAAGAGCAAACGGCAAGATTTCAGAGTGAAAATAGTTTTGTTTTTTTTTTAGTTGCAGTTATTTTTTTATTTTTAGTTTAGTTTTTGTTCATATTTAGTTGCTTTTTTAATATGTGGGTGCAGATTAAATATTTTGAAAACAGTGTTGTGTAAAGGAGTAAACAAAAATTTTCAAGAAATTGATTCATGTATTATATTAATTGACAAAAGGGATAGTTTCATTATGATCATAATCAGTTTCCTGGTGTTTATTGACTTTTTTTCCAATTCAAGTTTTAGTTTTTCTTTTAAGATATACTGTCACGTTGCACCATCTTCTCATCATTTTATGGAACCTTTTTTTTTGGGGGGGGGGGGGGGGGGGGCAAAAATGTACACACTGCAAAAACAATCAGCAAAAAGACATACAAAATATTACAATATTATTCTTGTGGCAGCTATCCTCAGCTCCACTGAAAAACTTCAATGACTATTTTTAGTTTTTGCCATTTATAAAGAACGGTGATAAGGCTGACAGCTTTTTACACCAGTGAATAAGAAGTCTTTTTTGTTGTTCCATCCTGCGATTGTCTTGATTCCGTGAATTATTTTTTTTCTTCTCCTCGTCAGACGAAGCACGTTCCAAGAAGTGCGGCATCCTGGTGCACTGCCTGGCCGGCATCAGCCGCTCGGTGACCGTGACGGTGGCCTACCTGATGCAGAAGCTCAACCTGTCGCTCAACGACGCCTACGACTTCGTCAAGCGCAAGAAGTCCAACATTTCGCCCAACTTCAACTTCATGGGCCAGCTGCTGGACTTTGAGCGGACGCTGGGTCTGAACAGCCCTTGCGACAACCACGCCGCGTCCCCCACCAACGAGCAGCTCTTCTTCACCACGCCCACCAACCACAACGTGTTCCAGCTGGACACCTTGGAGTCCACGTGAGGTCCGCGCAGGAGTGCCACCCCGTGTTTTTGGGTTGAGGTGATCCTGTTACCGCGGTTACCACGTGGCTGCGCCGGAGGCGCTAGCAGCCGCTTTAATGAATGTTTTAGCTCCGGGAAGCGCGAGAAAGTCGAGGTCGCAGACGACGCCTCAGGAACGGGAAGTTTTTTTTGTTCGAAAGCCAAGGACAGCTTTCATCAAGCCAAGGAGACTTCGTGCAAAGATTTGGGGGGGGGGGGGGGGGGGCAGAAAATGTTACGCACTCATTAGGCGATTGCCACCTCACAACCGGAGATTGTGGAGTCTTCGGAAAACGTCTCTACGGAATGTAGAGTTTTTAAAAACCAAGGAATTATTAACACGCAAGTATTTGTACTGTATGCGCTGTTTGTATGTTATAGCAGGAAGAAAATGTCTATATGCATTTTTTTTTTTGTATATTTTTGTGTGCTTTTACGCACAAATTTAAACCATGTATCGATGAAAATATATGTACACGTATAATAATAATATTGGTATCTTTGTCCAAAACAGTGAGATTGTAAGAAAGGGAAAAGCGGGGAAAGTCGTCTTTGAGTTTGCACAGTTGCGTAGCCGATGTCTTGCTGGCGCTGACACGCGGCCACAAGCCAAACCAGGCCA
The DNA here is from genome assembly GCF_059441005.1 of Hippichthys cyanospilos. Classification (NCBI taxonomy): domain Eukaryota; kingdom Metazoa; phylum Chordata; class Actinopteri; order Syngnathiformes; family Syngnathidae; genus Hippichthys; species Hippichthys cyanospilos. The sequence goes on from NC_142377.1 coordinate 18,584,980, forward strand.
AACCAGGCCAGACGGGCCCACTAAAAAGGACCAAAGCTTAGGCTTCCCTTTGACTTTTGACCAGCTCCGGTTCACACTTAGCCACGTCCTTCCCGATGCCGTACAACCAGTAGTACCGGTTGTTTGTTTCGCAACTTCCTGCTTTGTGTCATAGCGGCAAAGCGAGGATATGCCCAACCGGTTTTTCCGACAGCACCGACATTTTGTACTTTGGAGTCAGATATGGTAGAAGGCAGCACTTAGCTTATCTTGGCAACCTTTGGCAAAAAAAAAAGTGCCTCCTTTCTTGAGTGTGTACAAACCCCATTTTACACAGCATGTTCAAGCTCAAGACTTACACACTCTGGAGGTAGTTGTTACGGATCTTTTAACACGCGGCACTCACTTCTCTCTACCCTGTTGGATTAAAGGCGATTTGTCTGACAAATATTTTGTCCGGCCAAAGTGATGTCATCTTTCGCTGTGATATTGCGGGCTCTCTGCAGAAGAGGCTCGAATAGGATATGGATGAAAACTGCACTTATTTCAACCTAAACTTGGGCGTGAAACAAGCCCACCGGTTTTCTCAAAGAACATTTCTGAATCACCCGTAAGCCTTGAGTATGTATTGTACGAGAGAACTATTCTGCTTAATTGGTTATAAATATTATATATATATATATTACAGCGTGAAGAGTAAACATCAATAATGTTTTGTATACCTGAGCATGCTGCGGTACTGTATGACTCAGCCACCTGATGCTTTAAAAAAAAAATGCGGGTTGGGGGGGGAAACATGTTTTTTAGTTTCCTAAATCAAAGGTTTTTTTCAAAGACCGAGGTAAATCCGCTACCCCTTAAAATTGGAGCCGCCCCCTCCCCTCCTAAAGTAACGGGATGGGAAAAAGTCTGGCTTTTGTTCAAACTAATTATAAACTTCACACAAGTTTTTTTTTTTTAATCACATTTGGTTGATATCTGCCTACATTTGACATGGTTGACCCGGACGAATTTGCATATTTAGCCTTGTTAGCTAAATTGCTAGCCTAAATTGCTAGCTAAATTGCTGTTGAATGTGGTCATATTGAAGAAACAACTTTCAAATTATTAGTGATAGAAATTTTGACTTTGCTGCAATTGAATCAGTCATGAAATTAACTCATGCATTGTTAGATATTTCAACTGTGTGATGCTAACCCCAAATAAGCTAATGCTGAAAAATAGCTTTCAATTTGTTAAAGTGGTGTAATAATTCAAAATGTGTTTACTGGATGGCGTTCGATAATTTGGGTCTCGTAGTCCCGATTAAAGCAAACGAGCTGTTTTTTTTTTAATGTAAATGCCGAAAAATAGCATTTTTCTTCAGTTTTCCCCCCCCACTGGTTAAACCGACTACACAGACTTCAACTAGGTTCTCTTGTGGCATTAGCCAGTTTAGCCGGTGACGCAAAATGTGACACCCCCACGCCACGCCCGCCGTTATGAATAAGACTACAACGGCTACATTGTGTTCAGTATTTGCAAACATAAACCGAGCGAGTGGCGTTAAGCCGTCGGTCGTGAGCAGGGTTCAGCTGGCCTTACAGACTTTATAATATTGACTGTTGAAAACTTTGTATCACAATTTTTGCAGGACCCCTGTAAAAAAAAAAAAAAAAGACATAAAATAGTTTATAGCAGAATGCAGTATGTCTCCCCCCACCCCACCCCCCGCCACGGGGTCACACAAACTTATCTTTAGTACTTTGCAATATACCGGGACTTCTTTTTGTTAACCCCAAATGTATCCTTTTGTATTATAGTGATGGAATTATGTTGGAGTGCCATCTTACAGACTCATTTGTTCAATAGCTGCCGCTGGTCCTAACTCTTTTTTTTTTTTTTTTTTAATCTTTTCTCATGCCAATCTGAAATTCAAAATGCAACAATGGATTGGTCATAATTAAAAATGACTTTCATTGTTCCAAAAAATGTAAAAAAAAAAATGGTTAGTGACAAATCTTTATACAATGGCAACATTATCTCTGCTGTGGAAACAGGAGTTCAGAACTATCAAAACATTGCGAAACAAATTGAGTGTTGAACAGTTTTCCTAAACAAGGAAACGCCATCAAATGCCCCATCACGCTCCATTTCTGTCTTGTTTAGTTTTAATATGCTCTATGCTATCCCTGTGGCCTTTTAATGTTGATATACACTATATATACTTATATATGTTGAATATGTTATGACTTTATATGCAAATGTTGTTCTATTACAGCACTAGAGTGGAAAATGAAACCCACCGCTCAAAAAAAAAAAAAAAAAACAACCCACTTTACAGTGTTGAACTGTTTCAGTACGCAGCTTTCATTTTGTAAAACTGTTGATTCCAAGCTGCATTTCCTGTATGTTATTTTATACTTTGTGTGAGTATATATATATATATATATATATATATATATAAAGAAAAAAAAACATTTACACATTGCCACATCACAGGAACGGATGTTTCTGTTCTTAACAACTTGTAGCCACATTTGGGTGTCAATGTGCTCAGGATGGGAGGGACTATTCAATGTAATAATGGAAAAGTAAATGAATTTCAAAAAAAAAAAAAGTTACCTCAATGAGGGATATTTTCAGGGATATTTTTTTTTGAGACAATGTCTTTGCATCATGTTGCATCGAATGGACGTTTTGTATAGAATGGTCTGTTGTGGCGTTTTTAACACAACGTGCAAACTGTGGGCGAGCGAGGAAGGGAGGGAGGGAGGGAGGGCGCGTTGAAGGAAACACCATTGGCCCAATGTATTGTATTGTACAGTGTACTCAAACAACACCACACCTGTTTATACTGTAATAAATATTGACATATTTTTTCTTTATTATCTTGTCGGCCCTGTTCTTTCCAACAAAGTATCAGTTAACATTTTTTTTTTTTTTTTTTTTACTCTCAGGACTAAATTTTACATGCTCCCCCCGTTAGCTATGGCACATCACATTTTTTCAGAGCAAAATTTGTTTGGCTTTTGAATGTTTATTTTACATTTGGGTCATACGGGGATCACCCACCCCCACGCAAAAATTAATACTGTCTTGTTTGATTCTGACCACTTAGATTAACCTGGAAGTAGCCTGCGAGCAGACGACCGCCAGTTTTAATGAGGCAGCTTAGTAAACTAACAAGGACAAAGATGAGTAAGTTGCACTGCTTTCCCTTATTTTTTTCTTATTTGTTTGTTTGTTTTTTGTGGTGTGTTTTGCTCATTTTGGAAACACTCATTCCTGTATCAACAATAGTTCAGCACCTGTGTCCGTATAACTCATTATCCATGAACCAAGAATAGAAAACGGAAAAAAAAATAAATGAGAGATACACAGCCCTTTCTGCACTTTTGTTTTTGGTTGTGATGAAGGCGGACCAGGAGTTTTCTCCTAGCTAACACTGCCAACAATTTTTTTTTTTTTTTGTGGTACAATCCTGTCTCCTATCATTTTCTATGTACCAATAAATACTATGCTAGCAAACAAATGAAAAAACAAAACCAGTGAATCGCTTTGCACTTCCCCGACAGCATTTTTTGACATAACCTTATTTGCATAACACTTTTCAAAACAAGTCACAAATTGCTGGGGTTGCATCAAGGCTTAGAAATGTCGCGATTTACAAATTCACAACAGGAAATGATGAAGAAGCTGCCAAGTTGTTGAGTCAGCAGTCCAACCCTAAACTCCTTGGTTCAGTCATTGTTTGTCATCTTATTTCCTCTTTTGTGCGTTCATGTGAACATGTTTCACAACTCCTCTCAAAACAGTTTGACCTTCACGAGTATAATAATGCTTTATTGATAAACGGCGTGCAGAATCACGGTTGTAATTTCCTGTGATGTTACATTAATTGTGACTTCACACTCTCCTTTAGATAATCAGATCATGGGGAGTTGACCAGGAAATGACTCCGATCCCCACCATCCTGTTTGCACAGCGAAGATGATGATGACGGCTGACTGGTCGCTCGCTGGTTACCTGGCAACGTGGTGACACCCCCTGCCTCCCCTTGTCAACATCACGCTACATGTGACACAGGTAACATATCTGCCGCCTGATGCGAGAAAATGAAAACCAGGAATTAATTACGCCCGCGTGGAACGGGAATGAGCGAGGCGCAACATATCAGAGAGCTAATTTCTTTGGGGAAGAGGTCGCTCATGTCAACAATTACTGTAAATGTATGATGATGTCCATAGAACAGGAAATTACTTCTTATATATATATATATATATATATATATATATATATATATATATATATATATATTGTATTTTTCTGAATATGAGCCACGACTTTTTCCTCATGATTTGAGCCCTGTGGCTTATAGTCCAGTGCGGCTTATCTGTTGTTGTTGTTGTTGTTGGTTTTTTTTGTTTGTTTGTTTGTTTTTGATAGCTACCAGCAAGCAAATGTGTTTATCTGTTCGAGGTTTCAATTTCTGGAACAACTAGAACAACTATGAAATAGAACTGAAAAGATGTTTATCAATGGCTGTGCTCAAAGAGTTTTAAAAATATATTATTAGAAAAAATATATATATATTTCTAAATTGAATGAAAGAATGTAAAAAATTTTGGGTAAATTTTTGACCTGTAAATTTTACATACAGTAAACAGGATACGTGATTTTATTTACGTATTTCTGATTGTATATATAAATTATGTGCAATGTGTTTTATGTTCAATAAAATAATCTATCAAACAAAGGGAGATTAAAAAAAAGATACTATTGAAGTATTGATTTCGCTTTTGACCTGCTATTTAAATGACAGATATCCATCCATCCATCCATCCATTTTCTATAATTTGTCGGGACTAAACATGCAGGCATGTTTAGCCTGTCTTTTTGCATAAATATCTTATGTTATTACCTGCGGCTTATAGTCCGGAAAATATAGTGTGTGTGTGTGTGTGTGTGTGTATGTGTGTGTGTGTATATATATATATATATATATATATATATATATATATATATATATATATATATATATATATATATATATATATATATATAATTTTTTTCTGGACTATAACACACACAGTCAGAGTGTACATACACATTAGAAATTGACAGCAGGGTGAACTTTGACTGACTGACATCACGTCTGACAAAATGAGTAAGGTGTGAACATAATGACGCTTGTATTGGTCAGTCTGTACACCGGTCCACGCCTGCAAGCGTCACTCGCACAATTTCTTTTATGGCGTCACACAGGAAGAGCGTGGGCGTAAAAGGTGTCATGTGACTATTTGACTTTGACTTTGAACCCCGGTGAGCAAACACTCAGAGCGGCCGCTTATCTGGCTGACCCTCTCATGGGTCACTATCTCCGAGGCCAAAGTCATATTTGCTTGATTGGCCATGTGAGCAGAGACCTTTTGAATGCGCTTAAAATTGCTGTGACTTCCTTGTGCTCTGGCAAAAGTATTGGGACATCAAAAGAAGCCAAAATGAAAGAAAAGAAATTTTTTTCTTTCACTTGAAATACAGTGGATATAGTAACTTTTTCAACGAATAACGTTTGTGACCTATAATCTGGACAACTCAATTCAAAATGAAAGCAAACTGTTTCGAGGGAGGAAGTAAAAATCGACGAGCGAGATAAAATGGTTACACAACATTCTTTTATAACTGGGAATGTGAATTCAAATTTGAGTTACAACGCATTTAACAGAATTTTATGCTTTTTTGATGCCATAACAGTAACAGTACATTTTATACAGTAATGTTATACTTTCTATTTAAGAGCAAATTTATTGGAACATGAGGGAACTTATTGGTAAATTGTGTTAGGGTGACTCCTTTGCAAAATGTTGTATGCCCCCCAATATGTATTTTGCGGCTCTGGAGCCCCTTGGGCAAGAGCGTATTTTGCTCAAAATGGATGGAAAATCACCGTTCTCCGTTTTCCTGACGTTCGTGTTCCGGCTGTGAGTCTGACCTCCGGTTTTGATCTGGAATGCAAGCTAATCTAATTGCTTCTTGGCTCCTTGGGCACTTTCTCATGCAAACCAAGAAAGTTGAACCATATGTCGTGCAAAATGATTACATGCGTAACGCGTGAGATGAAAGCGCGCCGGCTGCGCTGCATTGTTTCCTCGCTCGGGCGAACCTCCCTGCTGACCACTGAGCAAAATCTGCGCACCTTCCGGTCGATGTGGGCTGGGTGCATCTAGGGTCAGCGCAGGCTTGGGGGAGGCTGATTATGGAAGAAGATGGGTCATACGAGGAGGTCAGATAAAACTAACTAAACGTGCCTGAAAGGACCGCTGCGCCTTTGATGAAGGCAAGAGTATATAAAAAGATTGCTTATCACAGAAGCAGTTCAGCAGTTTAGCCTACCACATAAATGCAAAGCCTAGCTACAATTGCAGAAGAGATTTTAATTAATATTGCAAGCTTTAGCAAAGCTCTTCGCCAAAATAAACTGAAGTTCGCAATGAATTGCAAGGACCATTTTTTTATTTGAATGTTATTTTCAAATTTGGGGGCAATTAACAAGAAAACAGCAACATTCCCAAAAAATAGTCAGCAGCAAAATAGTCTCAAACACAACAGAAGCATAATGAACAAAACTGTATGACAGAATCCACAATTTTTTTTAACATCATTATATTATATTATATTATATTATATTATATTATATTATATGATATGATATTATATTATATTATATTATATTATATTATATTATATTATATTATATTATATTATATTATATTATATTATATTATATTATATTATTCAAAAAACATGACACAAGATTTCACCACTAATTGTTTGAATGGGATATATTGTGAAAACTTGACAGTTTATTGTTTTCACAAAACTAGTTGGGTCTTTGAAGTGTCCACCACTCATCATGTGTGAATTTAGCAAACTAAGAAGTGCGCTACCAACTCACCAGGCACCAAACTCGTTCCTCTTGCAAATATGCTCCAAATTAACCATTTGGTTGGCTGACTCATGTGCGGGTAGTTCCCATATATTTCAAGCGAGCTCCTGTCGTCATCATGAAAGTGGAAGAGTGGAGTATAACGTTCATAAATCCTCCCAAATGACTTCTTTTATGTTACATATGAAACATATTTCCATTAATACAATTCTGGAGGCTACAATCACTCACACTTTTTATTTCTGTCACAGTTCAGCCTGTCCCACTGAGCGCCGCGACGATTCTGCTTTCTTCCTGTTGCCATGGCAACGGTTGGGGATATCATCAGACGAATTGGGCTGCGAAAAGTATTTTTATCTCCATCTCGCCCCGTGGCTCTGCCTCATATAGAGGCGAGAGGCTGCCGTTGCCTTCGTCAAGTTTTCACACCGCATCTGGCGAAGAAAGGAAGTCGCCAACTCCTTAAAAAGCCGACAAAACAAGTCAAAAGACTTGTGAAAAGTTGTTTTTTTTGGGTTGCGGGCGACCTTTGCCCTTTGAGCATACAAAGGATCAACTCAAAAGGTGCATTGCATATTTTTCTTTGTCCTTGTTATTTTTTTTTTCTTGTGATAGCGTCACACTTCACAAATGATGGCTCTCATTGTGTAGTGCACTCTGCATTCAGTACGTAAGAGCATTTTCTTTTTCATTCATTTCAAGGTCTCGAGAAAAGAACAGATTTCCAGGATTTCACGCAGCCGCGGCTGTCAATGAATCACACCTATTTGGTGTTTCTGTGTTCATTCACAGCTTATGTGCAGAGGATGTGTCAGAAATATGAAAGAGAGAATATGCATATAAACAGGTGCATTAAAACGGTCATATGCACAAATTATTGTGGAGCTGCAGTGACGCAGTGAAGTAGTGAAGTAACAATAATTGTGCCATCATCATTTGGGAGCTTTTAAAAATACATATGAAGGATTTGTAATAATAATAATAATGCATTCTAGTCATTCTATAATTATTTCAAGGGTTTGATTCATGCTGTTGCCATCCATATCAGTGGATTAAATCCACCAAAATTGCATTACAACTCCATGAGCCACAACTCGCTATAGACTTGATCCACATGGTCTGAGATAGCCTACTTTCTGTCACCAAATTGACAGGTTCACCAGGATGCATGTAATAGGGTAATGCCGTCAGTTCTCCACAACACCCAGCAAGGCACACCACTTTTTGCCAAAAGTGACAGAAAACAAGACATGTGCCAACATGGAGAAGAAGATTGGCAGTTTTTATGCGCCAAGCTATGAAAAAGGACCACCATAAATAAAGGATTTATTAAAGTGAACATTTTTGGCCGAAACCAAAAAGCGAAGACGAGAAATGCTTGCTCCAAAGGAAACATTGAAGAAGAAAAAAATAGAACCTTTTCGCTCATCGCCTCGCTGCAGCCAATCATCTTCAGGAACGGCCTGTAATGTCACAAGCAGCATCTTGCACAGCTCTGGAAATGATATTCTAAGTGAAGAAATTGACTATTTCATATAATTACGTAGGTAAAATATCAGTTGTGCCCAATCAAACAATGACAGCAGAATTGATTAACGGTTTCGTTATGTCCTTCAGGATATATTGTATATAAGCTGGAGTTTGTAACTTTGGTGTGTTGAGTGACGTTCTTTTGTCTTCCTTGATGGGGTTTTTTTTTGGTTCGCTCATAGTCCCAGGAACGAAATGGTAGCTCAGCAGTGCGCTTTTCTTAACCCGTTTACAATAGTTGCACTCTAAGCAACGACCCATCTTCTCCTGAGTATTTATGTGAAATTCAGGCTTGCTGGCAGCGGTTTTTGCATCATTGCGACATGTTTTTTGAAGTATTCTGTATTGGTTTGTCTTTTAGGCCCAAAAATGTTTTTTTTTTGCCATTCCCGGCCAGTACGTTTTGATGGTGGAATATTTGAAGCATCCTCACCACCACGAATGGAACAAAAACCAGTGTGGCAATAGCCAGAGTAAAATATTGTCCCCATTAACTTAAGGAATTATAATTACTGTCAATCCTAGACAGACGGAACAATTGCTTGTACATCAGAAGTTAAAGGTTGTTTCGTTAAGAAACTGAAACCTTGAGGACACCTCTCAGCTCCAAACGAAATATCTCCAATTGTCCATTTACAGATCGTAGCTTGATGAAGGCTAAGTCCGGTTGTCTGGGTCGGGAGGAAGTCGTGGATGATTTGAAAAACACCTCTATAATCCTCTTCTTCCTTGCCCAAAGCCGCGGAAAGTCTTCTTCCGCCTCTGGCCTAAATGTGAGCCAGCATGCCAACTCTTTGTGCGAAGGCATGCACTGGGATGCAATAGTGTTACGTAATGTGCCAAGATTCTCCTCGGAGCCAACTTGACACGTACGAATATAAGAATGCATATTAATGCAGCTGTTTCCGCTAATTCCAATCTACATTTCAGATGTGTTCCACTTATGTCTTGATTGAATTCTCACGCGGGAGGAACATCAGCTTTCTTTATGTTACATCTTTCTTCCCATTTCTCGGGATGCGTGTTATGATCCGTGTCAAGTGAGTCAGCTTTTCATTGTGGTCCGTATTTAAGGTACGTTGAGGGCGACCCTGAGCCAAGTCCTTCGCACCAGGCTGTTTATTCATAGTACTTTTTTTTTTCCCTTTTTTAAAATAGCTGCACGGCTGAAAAGAAAGAAGCCTATCGTTGCGTAACTGCCACCCACACGGCGCTCAAATTGCCCCCCCTCAAAAAAGTCATGCAAAATGTAGATGACTGTTAGAGATATAACCAGGCATCGACAGCCAAGCCTGCGCGGGAGCTGGCTGCAGGATCTATGAGCCTTGCGGGATAGTTTAAAAGTTCAAAGGGCAAGGTTGTATCTGTAAAATCATGATTGGCTTCCTGTTAACCCTTGAGGTCTTTGTCAAGGAGACTTAACCTTAAATAACTTCTCCTTCTCTCACTAATGCTCAAAAAATGTCGAACGACCGCAACCCTTTGGTGGTCTATCGCCAATGACTGCGACGGTCAGGAATGTGTATCACGTGACGATTCTTTAGAGATGGCTTGAGGAACATCTTGTTTCAATCCATGAGGAGCCGAAGAGTATCTGATGAGATTTTAAAATCAGGGCTGTATTTTTGAAGGTCTCTTGGAATCTTGGGACTGGAAAGGATTTGTGTTCTTCTTTGTTTGGAATTTATTTTTGACGCTCAATCGATGTTTCGTTTATTCAACAATTCCATTTACCTGTTCATGAGACGCCAAACATAAATACCCTCAATTATTTTCCTTATCATTGCTAGAGTTGCTGGCTTGCTGCCGCCTATCCCAGCTGTCCACGGGCAGTAGGCGAGGGAGACCCTGGACTGGTTGCCAGCCAATTGCAAGGCACAAAGGGACGACCAACCATTATTGCAAAATATACAAAAACCAAATTGATAAATCAATATCAATTCCACTTGTGTGGAGTCAAATGCAGTGTTGACTGCATGTCAAGGACTTAATTACGCCCCACCGAATCAGCAGGGATCATAGTTTGCCATAATCACCAATGTTCTAAGCACATTGACATCTCATTAGTGTGTCACCGGGTGTTCTCATTGCATTCATGCACTCATCTCATGCCTCATTTTGTTCCATGCTCTTCACTTACACCCAAATAGCCGCCCCCAACCCCCTGCGACCCCCACCACCGGATGGATGCTTTGCCACTGTCCGTCTCACCTCATTACAGTCCATTATCAGCGGGGAGAGCACAGATGCAGAATCTGGAATGTCAACAAGCAGTTGTCTGCAAGAGATACATGATATCGTGTGTGTGTGTGTGTGTGTGTGTGTGTGTGTGTGTGTGTGTGTGTGTGTGTGTGTGTGTGTGTGTCTGACTGCGTGTGTGCGTGCAGTGTTTCACTTAATGAGCAACACATCTACAAAGTCCACAGCCGGTCAGTGTCTGTAACTGCTTATTGGCAAAAATTATTCCCAGCTCGGCTTCGCGGCCAAACTGTGATTGTGCAATCACAACGTGCCCACAAACACACACACACACACACACACACACACACACACATATATATATATATATATATATATATATATATATATATATATATATATATATATATATATATATATATATATATATATATATATATATATATATATATATATATATATATATGATTTTATACTTATCTTAATACTTGGTGTGTGTCACATTTGAAAGACATTTTAAAGTGGATTCGGTTTGATTTGATGATCCTTTAAATCAAAACCAACGTTCTTATTCAGTTTATTCATAAACACAGTATATCCGCAAGTGCATACTGTTCCTAAACATTGATTTACATCAGTCAGCGATTGGGAGGGGTACTAGATTTTCGAGTCTTCATAGGATTTGTGGTTAATATGTTCTCAGATTTACACTCCCAGAAAGTCATAAAAACATGTGTGTACACACATGTGTGTCAAATGGAAAAGTTAAGCTTCAGTACTTTGGTGGACGCTAAGGCTTATGTGATCATGGTTCACAATTAAAAACCTATTTGGTGTTGAAATCAGAATTTACATCCTTGCTGTCGTTCAATTAATAATACTGCATAATGCCATTACTGCGCAACGCTAAGTAGTAATTTGCAGTACATCTATACAGCTAAGAAATAACTTAATTTTTGGTCCTTTTTTTTAGCTAGCATATGTCTTATTTGCCTCTAATCATGTGGTTCAAAGGTTGAATTGGAGCAAATATTTGTTTACACCTCATTTGACCCGCCTTCAATTTCATTCAGAAAAAAAGTAGTAATGAGGCTTTATGCAAACAAACAATGCCCTAGCATTGCAAATAGCCCATCCAAAACTTAGTCAGTGAGACTAAACAATAAACATTTATCTTTTGCTGTCAGTTGCTTCTGCTTCACCCCAAATTTAACAATCCCTATCATCATATCCAACGTGTTCTTTCTCATGTCCTTATGCAAGCCCATGAGTCTCTTAGATACCGTTATTTTCTCTCTCCAAACATTGTGATATGCTTCTTGTCTACTATTACGACATTTACCACTTCCTTCTCCCTCCCCCACCGCCAGGATGTTGACGGAGGTTCAACTCGATTTCAACACCGACAGATTTGATCAAATCTACACTTAAGAAAGAAAGAAAGAAAGAAAGGAAGAAAGAAAGAAAGAAAGAAAGAAAGAAAGAAAGAAAGAAAGAAAGAAAGAAAGAAAGAAAGAAAGAAAGAAAGAAAGAAAGAAAGAAAGAAAGGAAGGAAGGAAGAAAGAAAGAAAGAAAGAAAGAAAGAAAGAAAGAAAGAAAGAAAGAAAGAAAGAAAGAAAGAAAGAAAGAAAGAAAGAAAGAAAGAAAGAAAGAAAGAAAGAAAGAAAGAAAGAAAGAAAGAAAGAAAGAAAGAAAGAAAGAAAGAAAGAAAGAAAGAAAGAAAGAAAGAAAAGTCAATTGGTTTTCACCATGAAGCCAGACACATCATGTGAGATGATTGTGGGGAAGTCTGGGCTTGTCCTTGGCCCCCCGAGTGACAGATCCCGTCATTTGATCGAGGGCCGACACATTCCTCACGTATCAGATGACTCGGATGTCCATGTCCGCTTCCTGAACCTCCTAAACACACACAAAGAAGAAATTGTACAAATAGGGTGTCCCTCAGAATGTATACACTCCGACTCCTATGAAATTTAGTAAATGGCAGCATCTTACACCTCTGGGATTAGGGCTAGCTTTGACCCCTGAAGTCACAGTCAAATCCAGTCAGGTCAAGTTTATTTATACAGCCCTTAATCACCAAGGGCTGTACAGGCTCATAGTTCGCAAAAATCACAGACATCTCCCGGTCCAGACCCCTCGACCGGACGAGCAAAAACCTTGAGAAGTCATCTCGGAAAAAAAGCATGAAACTTTGAGAAGGGAACGCCAGGTTGCAATGGACACTGAGTGGACAATATTCATCACATGATAGTATGCTGTTATTTCATTCCGAAAATGTCTACATTGCTCGTGCAATCTACCGGTAGGGATGAAAATGCACATCTGGGCTGTGTCACGCTCGTCTGTAGATCCGTCCACCCGCAGTGATAGACAGCGTCGTACTGGCTCATCTTACTTGTGCTTGTAGTACTCATGGGTTCTCCTTAAAACAGCCAAACGTTGTGAGGAAGTCTGCCAATAGTTCAAAATAAACTCTAGGATATTAAATAATGTAAAACACGAACGGCCTTGGGAAACCTTTATTTTGAAGTTTTTCCCGGATACATAGTCACATCAACGGACTACTACTTGATAATCTTTGGTTCTCAGAGTGAGGAAAACAACAAAATGTTGTTTTCAAGTCGTGTTTACACTGTTCTGAGATCAGGTTCGGTAGTCAATTCAGGGTGCTACAAAAAAACAATAAAATCAAGCAGTGACTCATGACTGATGATTTTTTTTTTCTGGATTGACCTTTTTTTTTTCGTCCATTGTATTCCTCAGTCATCGGCAGAGGTGGACATTCCGTTGGGAATCAGATTGGACTGTCACCGTCGGACGCCTGTTTTTGCAAATGAACACAAACTAGACCCGCAAAATTTTATAAAATGCCCATCTCGTGGGTAATATAGAACACCGGACTGACGATTATTTTGGCTTTCAAAACATGGCAGACTAATGATGATGGAGGGAGGCCCAAGGCACCATGAACAGCGAAAATTTGGGAACCGGAATAGCTTCAAACATATGGGGAGTGGACCTTAACCTACCCTTACTTCCAAACTTAACACCTATACTATCTGACTGCACCAGAAAGGTAGAAAGTACACCCTCAAGTACAGCCTCTTAAAAATGATCAGTCAATCAAAAACAATGCTTATACTCCGTGGATGTATTTAGACAATATTTGGGATACCCTTGTTCATGGCCGACACCTGATATCCAGAGCGTACTCTCCTCTTCCGTTCCTGTTCTCTGGCAGCTGCCTGCCATATCGGGTTGCAGCGCCCAACCTGAAAATAGATGCCAGGGCCATTAGCGTCCAACCTACTCACCTCACCGCCGAGCTTCCTGCCAAGCTAATGACAACCGTCTCGTGTTTCACAGTGACTAGACGAGAGGGATTTTGTGGTCCTTGAGTGTGAGGCTCAACGAGAGTAAACAGACAAACATTCTCGTGTAAAATCGAGGCCACATGGATACGTGTCCCCTCCATTGAGTTATGTCCTATTTCATGTAGCTGTAGAGATGATGAAACTTCTAGCCGTTTTGACCTATGAGGGATGAAATCTGGGAGTATGGAGCACAAGGCGTGTCAGTGACTCATCAACCGAAAGAGGTGATCCACCTATTGATTAGTTAACAAGCTATCTGAGGACATGGTGGTTGAATAATCATTAACTACTCACGAATAGAGGAAGAAAAACATGCGTCGCAATCTTTTGAGTCACGTAATATCCTGACATACAGTACACTGAAAAAAAGAAGAATGAGCTTAACTTAAGGATATTGAATTAAACAGCCAATATTTCTACTTCAATCAATTTAAAAATATTTAATTGGTGTAACGGCGATTCTTTTTCAGAGTATGTCGGAACTTAAGTAATATAGGCCAGTGAAGTAGGTGAGCCAGGGTCGCCATAGCAATGACTGTTGCTATTCTTGGAATGATAAGCCTGTGTACTTTACAGGTATACCATCGCATCACTGTATACCCGATGCTTAAAGGTCACATAATCATATGTTGCTCCTGTTTAAAAAAAAAAAAAAAAATCACTTAGTGTCTGTCACCCAAACTGAATGAACCTTTCTAATATGACAAATTGCAAAAAAACTTCAGTCCCTTGTGGGTTTTTTTTTAAATGTTTTTTTTCATTGGTCCTACGGATTTCACTTTTCGGGGGGGTCCCATTAACCACAAAAAAATGAGGGAACACTGTATTGTAAAACGTATTTACTGTATATAACCTATTGGTATAGTTTGGAAACGGGCAGCTCTGCGCATTGGTTAGCACGTCTGCCTCACAGTTAAAAGGACTGAATTTGAATCCAACTGGCTCCGGCCTTCCTGTGTGCAGTTTGCATGTTCTCCCCGAGCCCGAGTTGATTCTCCCTGGCCATTCTGGCTTCCTCCCACACTCCAAAAAAAAAGGAAAGAAAAAAAATGAGTGACAGGGGTTGGACATACTAAATTGTCCTTAGTGGGATTGGGTGCATAGATGGTTGTTCATCTCTGTGTTTCCCGTGATTGGCTAGCAACCAGTTCAGGGTGTCCCCCGCCTACTGCCCGAAGTCAGCAGGGATACTCACCAGCAAACCTAGGACCTGCGTGAGGACAAACTACTATAGCTAACGAATGGATATTTTGGAAACATGTTTGTTTAAAAACATCATGTGATACAAGGGGCATTTTTGATTGGCCGTTACCACTGCTATGTCGCGATGCTCACCATTTGACCTTAACATGAAAGTGTTTAGCATAGTCTGTCACGTACATGTTCATGTATGACTGGAAAAGCACTCCACAGATCCAACAAATTGTATACAAGCTATTAAAACATTTGTCTTTTTTCATACTACAGTATGCCCCAATTAATTTTCCAAGTTTCCTACAGTGTTATACGTTGTGTTATGGTTTAGGAAAAATTTAGCCAGTGTCAGCAAGTTCTCTCTGCATGACTGATTTGGGAGGAGAGGGTGAATAATGGTGGAGTCTGACTTGATCGGGTGACTCAAACTCCGTCTTCCATAGAAATGAGGCTCTTGACTGGGTGAGTAGGTGTTCATCAGGCCTATTTCTGTGTGGAGTGTCGACAGACAAGCTTGAGTATTTCCTGCCCCCCCAACACACACACACACTTGTGCACACTTCATCACAATAAGGTGCGACCCCACCTGTCACTATGGCAACTGGAACACTGTGATAACCACTTGGGTTTGCATGCGAGCGTGTTTGCGCGCGGCAGCAATGTTGGGATTAACCTCTTCGCATAAGCTGTGGCATCTCCCCTCCAGGAGCCCGAGAGCGGAATAGCGAAGGGGTTTTCACGCCGGGATTCTTTTGATCCCCTGCGCAAAAGATGAAGAGTGGCGGCATCTGCCAGCCTCGCTATTCAGAGCTGACCCCCTGGGGTGAACAAGGCTCCACCGAGTGTTTGTTCCACACTCGGCTTTCCCTTGGTGTGGTGAGGAATTAATTTGGAGCTGTGATTGGTCAGTGACCAGTTCAGGGTGTTCACCACCAAGTTAACTGGGATAGGCTCACTTATGACCCTAATGAGGACAACCACAGCAGAAATGAAATGGATAGAATAAACTAGAGTGTTGTTGTTCCAGTCAGAACTGGTTTCAACATAGGAAATGATGTACACTGTACACTACCAGGTGTGTGCCATCCCACATATTACTCATATTATTTCTAAATTGTTAATGGTATACTGTACCGTACTCGGCAGCCAGGACAGTGATACGTATTGGGTGAGCTAGAGTTGCCATTACCTTTTTGGTTTCTGAAAGGTTAACAAAGAGCGCTACAAGGCTTGGGGTAATGGTCCAGTCGCTCTTGATTAGTTCAGCCCCAGACCATCAACCTGGAATGAACCAGCGGAAACGGTTAATGATTCATGGTGGGGGTCTGCTTGTGGTTCCTGGCAGAAGCCCTCGCTGATGATGTCATGCTTTAGCGTATCGATTGAACTCATTACTCTTTTTCTCGCGCTCTGGCTAGTTGACCATGTTTTTTTCCATCTCTCTCTTTCTCCTCCCTTGTAGCTCATCAGAAACCAGATGCCGCCGCTAAAACAATAAAACTCCCATCCAGAGAGTCATGAGAACACATCGTAATCGCACGGATCAATAATTTCCAGTTAGGGGCATTGGAGGTAGCGTTGCTGGATGCCGCAATGGGAAGACGAGGGCTTGGGGTTGGATTACATTTAAAGTGCACAAGAGAATCGATCGTTTGTAGAAGCTTTTGGCAGCCTTCGACTTCTCTCGCGGGATGTGCAGGCTGGCTCTCGCTTCGGCACGAAAACAACAGATTGAGTTTCACGTTCAAAAAGCATTACGCCCCTCATCAGTTTTTTAGCTAGGTAAAAAAATAAATACAAAAAAATCACAGTTAGGGTCCCTGTTTTAAGACTATTGGGAGAATGTGTTGTTTTATTGGGTTTACCCATACTGGAATTTCATTTTCAAGCTGTTTTTGATTAAACATAAAGATGGCATCCGTTTAATCCTAATATTAGCGCTATTGCATGCAGCATGCTAACCTGTACATTACCATGTCCGATTAATCAGAAAAAACACCCTATTTGTAGATAATTGATTTCTCCAATTGTGAATTGATAAAAATCGAGACTTTTAGAGATGGTTTTGCAACCTTTCCCAGCTTCATACAAATCAACAGTTCTTAACGGCTGCTTTTCAGAAAGCTCTTTTGAGCGAGGCATGATGCACTTTGGATAATGCTTTTCAAGACATAATTCTTCATAAGTCTTTTTACATACAGATAATGTGATGACTGCTCTTGCTGGAAAAATTCCATGAACTTGAGTACGTACAGTACCCATCAAAAGTTTGCAAACACCCTTTGTTTCCCTTTTTCTTAAAGCCCCTATTCTGCTGAGGGGCTAATAGTACCTGCAAAGGTATTAGTTGTTTTCATCTCATTAGGGTTCACTCAAGTTTGGCAATGTTCGCCAGAGGTCACCGGCCATTTGCTAGCATTGCCCCTGCCGCAAGGAAATAATGAACATGAAAAAAATAAATGAATTAATTAATACTTGGATAGAGGCTTAAACCATTGGCATTGCAAAATATATATTGATAGAATTATTCGATAAACAAAAAATGTTCAAACAAAATGTATATCTTTTAAATTCTTCAAAGTAGACACATTCTGGCCAGGGCTTTGCATATTTTGGTATTTTCACAGTCAGTTACATGATGCAGATGAAGCTTTATGAGCTGGAATGATATTTTCAAAATATCTTACACTTCTTGACGTCTGACCATTTCAATTGGAAAGTGTGCCCAAACATTTGATTGACACAACATGGCATTATTGTCATCACTCCTTTTAACTAGATATACAGAGTAACCACCACCTTGTGCAATATAAATAACTATAATGACAACAAAATATTCACAGTCAAAAAGGTCTGCCGCTCATGCGCAAGTAACAGTATGTGTCATTCGATTATGTCATCACTCCTCTCGCTAGTTTTTCCTCAATAACTACCGCTTAGGGAAATCAAAAGAACATTATACCTTATGTCACTGTAGTTAATATCTTTGTATTATTTCCTACTAAATTAAGATTAGAAATTGGTTTTGAACGCTCTTATTCTTGTTGCAGTTGCCTTCATTCATAAGAGGAATTTAACGGTCCGTGCCTTTGGCTCCCTCTATACACTATTTTCTCACTTCCTCCTTGGCCCCTCCCATCCCTGTGTGGCTTTTACTTGAATGGTATATGAAGCAGTAGAAGATGAATGAGAAAAGATTACCCAACACTGACTGCTTCCCTTCTGCACTCACGCACGCGCGCACACGCACAAACACGCGCACACGCACATCCGTATCTCTAGTATAAAATTCTCCGTACGCGTGAAGGGGTCTGAAGGAGTATTAACTAACTAATTTCACTAACGCACTCACGAACACATTTGCACTAAACTGCGCGTTATTCATTCATTAATGGAGCCACATGCTGCACATCACTGGCCTTCACTTAGCGTGCAGAGTGTATTCCCGCCTTGTGTCACGTGACAGGCCAGTCCTCACCGCACAGTAGTGTGTATGCGTTTGTGTGTCACCATCAAGCATGTTAGTGCACACATATACACACACATACTCATAAACACAAAACACACACAAAGAGATGCATTAGCCATCACATGAATGCGTGCGTAATTGCGTTCCGTGCATCAGTTTTTCTTTCCCGGCCGCCATTGCCTCCGAGCCCCGCCCCTCCTCTTGTGTGGATCACGTGGCATCTGCAGAGGAGAACACGAGGCAGCGGCAGCCGTGCAGAGAAAGAAGAGGAAAAAAGATTCAAACCTTCAGGAGTTTGCGAGGAGTTCACGTTTGTGTGAGTCGGTGAAAAACAAAGTTTTCTCAATGAACCGCGTGCACCATGTGCCTGTATGATTCAGGTTTACAATGAGATAGCGTTTTGTATGTGCGTGTGTTTTATCCATTTTCTGTTGTGCTTGTTCCCATCAGGGTCACAGGTGAGCGCAAACTTATCCCAGCTGACACACTCTGGACTGGCTGCGAGCCAATCTTTTTGAAAATATTCCTTTTCGGCTATGTTTTCATCATCATAAACAATCTTTATTGAATTTATGCACACGGGCGCGTAGTGGTAAGCACATCAGTCTCATTCGAACTTTTTTTTTCAAACTTCAGTATTCCAATGGCTGCAAAGGGGCTGGCATCCTCTCCACTTCTCTTCTAGAGATAATGAAACGTTCAGATTTGAGATAGTTGGCGTTCTGTTGCATACCATGTTCCTGCAAGTTTCATCCGAACACATAATGCTCGGGTGTCCAAACTTTTTTCTGCGAGGGCCACAAAGTGACTAATCAAAGGTTGCAAGAGCCACTACTTTTTTATTATTGTTTTGGCAGGGGATGAGTGGCCACAAATACCAAGTATCGGTAATGGGCCGATACCTGGCCGATACCTGGCCTTATTTCAAGGTATTACAAATTAGGAGGAAAGAAAATTCATGACATTTTGTGGAAAATCATTATTGTGATAGGTCATCACATCATTTTTTTTTAAATGAACTATCATTTGTGAAGGGGTTGTGTATCAAGGACTAAAATCCATCAACCACATCAAATCAACCAATCAATTTCATATATATATATATATATATATATATATATATATATATATATATATATATATATATATATAGAGGCAGGAAATACTCTGAATGCATAAGCTGATGAGCTCGGACAGATCAGCAGTCGAACATAAAGACAGTGACCCTACAACTAACTGGAGACACACTAGGGCTTAAATAGACTACACACAATCAGGAGAGCATGAAGAAGCAAGGCAGGGGAATCTGATAGGTGGACACATAAGGAGCAGGTAAACACAGACAGGTGGACAAAATCATACCAACGAGGACACAGACAAGGAAGGCAGACACGTGGGAAACAAACATGAACTAAAAAGCAAACAAAACCCCAGAACAAAAATCCCAGAAGCCACAACAACAAATCTCAACTGAACAACTTGTAAAATAAATCCACAAAGTTGTCGAGAGAAATGCCACTTCTAGTTTGTTTGCAAATACCCAATTCTCGAATCGTTGCATATTTAGAAAAGCCCTACAATATATGCAGCCGATTTATTAGTAACAAATGTAATTTTTAGTATTTACTTCTGGCCGCTTAATAATGGACAGCGGACTATAGATGGTCACGGGCCATGGTATGAACACCCACGACATAGTGTTTTGTACTGTACCTAATCCATCAATCAGCTCTGGAATTCTCCATACGGCAGGCTGGGGATCAAAGCGTCGCCGCAAACCTCCAATTGTGTTTCATCAACACCTTCTTCGGTACCGCATCGAGCGCAGGATGCGTGATTAACGAGATGTACAGTATGTAGAGAGGGGGACAACCGGAGAGCGAGCCCTACATTTTTTTTTCTTTTTTAGTTACCACCAACCAGCAGGCAGCAGCGGGGTTTCCGGCACTAAGTAGCACTCCTGATTGTACGCGCACGCGAGATAATTACATGCATCCTGACAGCACACACGAATGCTACAGTGGAGGAGAAGGCCATACTGATGCGACTGCTGTCCAACGTTTCAAACCAACTACTGCGGTATTGAGATATTCGCCGGGCTTGTGCCGTTTGTTGAGAAGAGGACGCTTGGCGTGTGGGTGGAAGGGATGATGACAGACAGACAGACAGACAGACAGGCAGGCAGGCAGGCAGATGAGATAGACAGATAGAATTTTAAGATCCTTGAATAGTATGGCAACCGTGTATTGTATCGGGATGCTTATTGAACTGTATTTAAAGAGGAAGTCAAATCACAAATGTACTTTGAAATGATATGCTTTATTCAGGCCTAATAGTCTAAGCATGGAATTTTGATTCGTATTTTGTTTGTGGAAAATAATTAAGCAGCAAGATCTGTCTGTTTGAATCTACCTCAGGAGGCGGCCAATTTGCCACTTGATGTCAACTGAAAATGACATTCCACTTGGTCAGTTAATGACCAATCACATCTCGTTTTCTGAGTTTAGTCACATTTTTTTTTTTTTTTTTACTACAGCCTGTTTCCAATTTTTTTTGCCTCATCATCACAATATCATGTAAACATATATTTTGCAGCAAAATTTTACCTTTTTCTATTTTGATGATGATTCAATTTGAAAATTTGAAAATTATTTTCCTCATTTTTATTAGGGGTGGCAAGAATCCTATCGGTATTAATACCAGCCTGATTTCAAGTTAATTTTACGGACCTTGGCAGCCGATGCTAATATTGGCCACCACTTGTGGCTGTTTTACTATCAGGAATGAGAAATTAAACATTTAAACAACAGAAATAGACAAGTTCGTGCAGTTTTAAGAAAATTGCGGTTTTGGGCTATGTTGTGTACGTCTTTTTTTTCAGGAAATTTGTTCCAATAATAGTGGTGGTATCGGTATTTGGTGTTGGTATCAGCGACTTCTCAAGCATTGGTATTGGTCAGAAAGAAGCGGGATTAAGCTTTTTTATTTTTGTCTCATAAAAATACAACTTATTTTTGAGAATCAACATGTTTTTCCAATAATATTTTCTTACAATTTCAGGACTTTTATTTTAATATGTGCTCACATGTTTTCTTTTTGATAGTCCTTCTGACTTCCAACCATATTATGATAATATTCTGATGATAGCTTTTGGTCTTTAAAATGATTACTTTCTGCTATAATAAGAATAAGAAGAATAGTTATTATTATTATTATTATTATTATTATTATCTCATTCTCAGACAAATTGTCCTACCAACTTTTCCCCAAATGGTCACTTTTTATTTCTTTGGAAAGTATGATTTTGTTCTGAATGAAACGTTTTTTTTCATAGTACAAACATTTTCTTCTAAAAAGACAGCTTTATTTTTGTAGCATTGAAGGTTTCTTGCTGGAAGGAATATAGTCAGACAGATTGTGTAACAGGGTTTAAAAATACACAGCAAAGTGGCAAGATGAAGCTGGAGCTTGCTTGAGCGTGGCGTGGGTGTCCTGTGAAAACTTATTACTGCGTGTACTGTGTTGTAAATGTTTAGACACGGAATGGCGAGGAATCACTGAAATAGGATTGAGCTAATTAGAGATCCCTTTGTAGTGTTGACATGCTCTTGTTTTATTTAGCTGTATGAATCATTATATTTTTTTCCAATTTTTTTTCACCCTTCCACACTTTCCTGGAAATCGCACTCCACATTTCCCAGAATTCACTGCTGTACCATCATTGCTATATTTTTTTCATTTTTGCCTTTTCTGTCCTGTGTGCTACGCAGCTCCGATTCCATTAAACCCGAATGAATAAAGAAAAAAAAAGAAGAAAAAAATGCACCTGAGAGATACATAGAAGACCGCAAAGAGCAGTGGGCGGCCCTTACGCTGTACCACCGCTTTCTGATAGGTCGACTTGAGAGAATGAATGAGAGGATTTGAATGAAGGCTGCATGCATGCCACAGTGAGAAGTAACGAAGGCAGGGTTGCGAGGACGCCAGGGAGAGGAACAGAGAGACGGCGATTCATTTCTGTGCCTCTCCATCCTCTGAGAGGAACTGCCAGACTCACGGCTAACCCTTGAGCCCATCCGCGTTTTGGAAAGCGACACCTCGAGCGGCCTTGATTTGCGCCCACTGTTACTTCTTGATCCAACGCATTTGCACGCTATACCTTCAATGTTCACTGGTTGAATTGCTGTACATTGCAGGGCGAGCATTCAGCTTTCCGGTCCCACTCGCAGCTTTGTTAATGGAATCTGACTGGTGATTAATTATTGGTGTTTTCATCATTGCGTGGAGTGACAGTCAAATTTTATCTCCTGTCATAAAACATTCAGCTCTAATAACTCATCGTTGATTTTACGAGTCACTTGTCCTCTGGTCACTATTTTTGTATGTTCCGTTGCTAGGGATGAACGAGTACCGATTTCAGATATTGCTACAAAAGGCAGTTATAGACTATGATTTTACTACATTTTCCATCATGTGGTCCTTTTCCTATCTAAAGGTGTTGGTGAATACTCAAAAATAAAGTGGTTGGTTTCCTCCTCCCTCCAAAAGTGTGGCTTTATGCTACAACTGAGTTTCTCTCTCACTCCACTAGGAAATTGGATTCAAGTTAAGCAACGTAAAAACAGGTAGCTTCTACTACTCCGTGTGGTGATTTTTTTTTTTTTTTGTGTGTGTGTCCCTTTGCTACAGTGAAATTTAAATAAAATACTAGGGCATATTATTGTAATTCAGTACTGAAAAGACTCAAATATCTTGCAGTTAGAGAATTCACAGAGAATATACAAATAGGGTAACCCGATTGTGTTTAGTATATGACCACTTAATGCATGAGTATTTCCATATACAAACCATAATACTGTCAATACTGCCTTTTAGATGACACCTGTACAATCAATAAGTGATTACTCACATTGGTATTTTGTCTGAAACAAAGTGGCATTGCCTGTACCTATTTCAATCAATCAAGCAATCACTTGTTATGTCTTTTTTTTTTTTTTGGTTTACTTTTCCGAACAAAAAAAACCCCAAAACATTTTTTGACAAAATTAAAGTCTAACCAAAATAAGTCTTGTCACAAAAGCTAGTTTGTCAAAAACTCAACTAGTTTGTCAAAACGCTGTATTCTTAAACAAAAAGCTAATATGTATTCCATTTCGTCACAAAATATTTGATCACAGTACAGTATATTCTTTGACAAAGAAAATAGCCTTAAATATGTGACCCAAAAAAAAGCTGTCACATATTCTTATATTTTGTTACAATGCAAATTCTTTATTTTGTCATTTGAAAAACTTATTTTCCCCAATGTAACCCAATTATCACAGAAACATCAACGTCTAAAAAAAAAGTGTCACGTTTTGTCCTAAATTCTATTTTTTGACACAAATTATTATTTTATTACAAAACATTTGAACTTTTATTCCGAAGCACAAATTGACACAGAATTTTGTCATCATGCAAAATAATTTGTCACCAAATAGTCACCAAAATATACAATATTTTGTCACACAAGTAACAAAATCTTCCCGAAAACTACACCAATGCTATATTCGGTCACGTACCACCATATTCCATCTTAAAAGTGTCTATGCTGGAAATGAATAAAGAACATGGCTATTAAAGCCTTTCCGGTATCCAACACGTTCCCTGGTTTTAGCTTTATTTCAGTATTAAATTTTAAAGCGGCCTCTAGGCACCGTTTTTGACATCTGTGGTGGCAGCTATTTTGGAAAGAGAGCCGAGCCGAGCCGAGCCGACCGGGGCTTGTCACGGTGTCAGCGTGTGCAGAGAGCACGCTCTCATTATTGCACAGAAACATGGAGGACTCGAGCAATCTATCCCCCGTCGCCTCGGGGTTACCTGAGCTCTCTCTCTTCACTAATAATACCTCCTGCGTTGAAAGCACTTGCTTCTGTTGAATTCACGCCAATACTTGAGCAGTTAAGTCTGCTTTGATTTCGCCATGGTAGTATTTTAAAAGAAGTGTCACATTAAGTAGACGCTGTGTTGCAAGAATAATGAGCACAGGAGAAGGATGATTGTTGTCATGCCGGTGTGCAGCAGTGTCACGCTGTGTACAAGTTAAAGACAAAAATACAACAACAGTGCATATGGTGTTTGCCCACGGCAAAATAGTCACTATTTTTGTGCTAGCGAATATATAAACCAGCGAAGAAGAAAATAATCAGTCAGCGAGGTGTAGGACTAAAAGTGAAAGGTGTTTGCTTTTTGTCTTGTTCCACAAGATTGAATTTTGCAAATTTAAGTGAACATCATCCGCCTCGTTTTTTTGCAAATGTAAAATTGCATTGAACCATATCCTGAAATTACAAGAAAATGTTTTGTTTTGCAATCGAGTTGACATTATATTAGAAAGTGTTGCCGTATTAACATTAACAAAACATTACAAACGTGCACCGAAAATATTCTTTCGAGGATAAAGTTGTAATTTTGAGCAAAAAAATGTTCTTTGATGAGAAGAAAGACAACATTTCGGAGAATCATTTTTGTATCGGTACAAGGATATATTTTTTGCTAGCATAAAGTCAAAATTGTTCTTTAATGTAACCAAAGTATATCAAAAGCTGTAATATGACATTAATTTTTAAAAATTACAAGACTCACATTTGAGAGGAAAAAAGACTTTGGCACTGTGGAAGAGTGGTTAGCACCTCCGCCTCATAGTTCGGAGGTCGCGAGTTTCAGTCCAGCTCTGGCCTTTGTGTGTGGAGTTTGCATATTCTCCCCGTGCCTGCGTTTTTTTTTTTCCGGTGCTACAGTATCCTCCCACATTCTCAAAAACATGCACAGTAGGTATATTGGACACTTTGAATTGTGCTTCGTTATGTTTCTGTGTGAATAGTTGTTTGTCTTTGTGTGCCTTGTGATTAGCTGGCAACCAGTTCAGGATGTACCCCTGCGCACTGCACTCACACATCAAAACTTTTGATGAGGTCAACGATTTGCACAAGAAGGTGAGCATTTTCAGATAGGCTACATTTTCAAAAGTGAAAAAAAAAATAGTTATTGTCGTCTTCTTTTCCCTCTCTGTGCCACCAAGCTCAAACACACGCCTCCTCCAGTCACTTTATAGCCACGATACACACACTATCAAGTTGTTCTTCACCACAAAACCGGGAAGATGATGGCAATAACAGCCGAACGTAATCAACACAAACTGCAAATGCGCAGGGCGACGACTTGTTTGAATCAAAATGTCAAATAATAGAGCGCGCCGAGTCTAGACGGCGTACGTGCAGGCCTTCATATTCTGTAATTGAATTAGTCGTCGTCTTGGGATTACGCTGTGTGTGTATGTGTGCTGGGATCACTTAATTGAGAACAGCGTGTTCAGATGCAGGGCATAAATCTCAATTTAGCTGAGATATGCAACCTCCGTAAGGTGGAAATC
The DNA here is from genome assembly GCF_059441005.1 of Hippichthys cyanospilos. NCBI lineage: Eukaryota > Metazoa > Chordata > Actinopteri > Syngnathiformes > Syngnathidae > Hippichthys > Hippichthys cyanospilos. Next base: position 18,611,067 of record NC_142377.1, read on the forward strand.
ACTTTTTGTCAAGTGGGCGTTTTTCTATTGCTTTTCTGGGCTGGGGATCATGGATGGATGGATGGATGGATGGATGGATGGATGGATGGATGGATGGATGGATGGATGGATGGATGGATGGATGGATGGATGGATGGATGGATGGATGGATGGATGGATGGATGGATGGATGGATGGATGGATGGATGGATGGATGGATGGATGGATGGATGGAGCAAAGCGTGTATGTAGACCTATAAGTGCAATGCGTTTCTGCAGAATGGAGAGCGAGCAGTGAGGCTCAGATGATCAAAACGACGGGCGCTCTAAATATAGGATGCTGCTGCACAATTTCTTCTGCTTGAGCTGGGATTCACCCATCCACTGTTGAAGATGCGGGAAGGGAAAGAACAGGATTCACATTTGGATTTTATTTGAATACTCCCATAATAAGCAGATTTGCTCTTGCCTCAGGGTACATATACAATGATGCCTTAAGATATGAGGATATTTTCTCGTTTGACCTAATTCAGAACAATTTTATCTCGTGTCATTTTTCTCCATTGAAATGAGTGGAAACTTTATAAATCCATTCCAGCCTCTCAAAAATGCAGTAACATGTTTAATAACAGACAAGTGATTAAAAAAAAATCCATGAATCAGATTCAGACAGTGTGCACACCGTGACAGCATTTTGGCCACAAGGAGGCAGTAAATTGCAGCCACATGGCTATACAGTACAGTACACTGCAATACAGTATTCGAGATATGTGTCGATTCTTTCATGGGCACGCTTGTAACTCAAAACACTCATCAACACTTATCACAAGGTTACGAGATTTCCTTGTTGTCGTCTTTTTGTTTGTTTGTTTTTGGTGTTTCTTTTTCATTTTCTATAAGAATAAATTAGTTAATTTTTGTTCCTGTTGGAATATTGCTTTTCAACGGGATGTCACCCACTAAACTTAAAAGAGATCATGTGTAAGATTTAGACCGTTTTTCATCAAAAAGGAATACATTCAATTATTATGCATTTAAAAAACTTGTAAATAAATGTGTTAACGACCAACAGTATGTTTTAAATATAATCGTAGGTCTAGTTATCATAAAATTATATTACGCGGAGGGTGGCTCTTTTCTGGAGGCTGCCTTGTTTGTTATAGCTACGGACAATGGTAAATGCAGCACCTCTTGCTATCTGTATTGAAAAACGGGTCTAAAGCTCACATAGTGTCCCTTTAAGACTGTCATAATGCTCAGTTTTGAGTATTGTGCTTTATTGTGACAAAAACAATCATAAGTGAAAAAAAAAGTTAATACCATTAATTAAATAATGTATAATGCTTTCGTGCTTCTTTAAATTATAATTTGACCTAATTGCGAAGCATCGTGTCTCAGTATAATAAAATTGCTTTTTAAAACATAATGGAAACTCGTGTTGAGCTTTGACCATGTTTATAAAGCACAGAACGACATCTAGTGGTCCGTCGTGAACATTTCCTTCCCTGGACTACCAACAGGGGGCGGTGACTTGAGAGCCGATTCGCCGGTCGTTTATTTACTTCCGGGAATAATTGTCTTTCTCTTCCGGTTGTCTTCTGTTCGTGTGGAAGGTATTGACCTCCTTTCTGAAACTGTACAATTGAAATCTTTATGAATCTGCTTGTGTATGAGGTGTTTGTACAGAAACAGTGTCCGGGTATGATCGACAACGGTACTAACTACACGTCCAGTGCACTATTTTATCCAGATGATCCCTTATAAAAACGATAAATTAGTCCGAAGTTGCATTCGTGCGCTTCGCTTTAGTTAGCGTTTAAAATGATTAGGTAATTACGTAATCATTACGTTTTTTTTCTTATTTTAAATGAAAGCTTTAACGTTTTTTTTTTCATGTCTTGCTGTTGGTCTGATATGTTACGTGTTTAAAATTTGCGAATCCAAACTTGTTCGGGTCAGATCGTGTTGACAAAATTTCCTACCGCAGATGTGGCCAGCAAACGTAGCCTTGTTGGCGTTGTCTAATTCTCTACTTTTTATTTTGCTAGGTAAACTAGAATCACAATGGCAAAGTCGAAGAACCACACGACACATAACCAGTGTAAGTATTAACTTGTTCACTGTCAGTCCTCACTGTTGTCATTCTTTTTTTTTTTTTTTTTTTTGACGCACTGAATTACTATCCAGCATCCCCTCCTCACACACACAATTGTAGTTGTTCTATAGTCTACTACGTAAATTTCATTGCATGTCTCATTTCCCCTCTGCAGCTCGTAAAGCCCATAGGAACGGCATCAAGAAGCCCAAAACCTACCGCTATGAGTCACTCAAGGGGGTATGTAATGTGCCATTGTGTCAAAAATTAACACAAGCACTATAGCAAACTTTCCAGAGCTGCATCAACACAGCAAGCTTCGTGCCATATAATTAGAACAGTTTAGTAGCACAACCAGGACATGTGTGTATAAGTCACATATTTCATGAGATGAGAGATTCACAAGATGATATTTAGTCGTTTTGTAATATGTAACAATGCTTGATTAAAACAAAATTACATTTCAAAATGTTTTAGTCGGCAGCAGTAACAGCGATTTAGTGTCAAATGTAAACATAAAAACTCAGGCTATCTTCAGGTGCAGCTGAGATTTTCCTCTTACTAAATAATAGAAAGGATACTTCTCGTCGGGTGAAGTCTTATGGTTTATGAACTACAGATTTCTGCAAGCTATTGAGTATTGGTATTTGGACAAAAACGACGATTATTTTTATTTTATTTTACTACGTTCAAAACATAAACTCAATAGGTCAAATAACGTATTTCTGTTTAATTGTGAATTCCAACTTAAATATGTTTTAATTTACCATTTTGTTAGTTGAATATAAACTACAACTGTCTCCATAAATTTTGGTGTTGTGAAGTCATACTGCCTGTAAAATCGCGTTTCAAAAGTAATCCCACAGCTCTTGATATGGGGTGTCTGCTGCTTGCTAACAACTAATTTATGCTAGACGCTGCGCTAAATGCTGGCAACAGGCCTTGTACTATAAAATGTCAGCGTAATTATGTTATTTTATCACTTTCAATTTGCTTTTGAACGTTATTACAGAACAATATTTTGTTTTTATCAGGAGTAAAACTCACTAGTAGAAAAGGTTTGTGCAGCAGAAACTAGAGTTAAGTCAGCGTTTGCGACACCCTGGTTGGAAAAACCTCAAAATGAAAGCTTACTTTTGTGTGAATAAGTATGTCACTGATAAAAAGGTTGAGAGCTAATGACGAAGATAACAGGTGTTGTCTATTTTATAAGGCTTCGAAGCTTCGACTTTTTTCAAGTCACTGTGGCAATAGAAGCTTTACAAGGCTTCATCAGCCCATCACTAGTCACGCATATCCCGAAACTTATCCCAGCTGTCTTTGGGCACCAGGCTGCCGGCCACTCAACGCCACTCAGACAAACTAGAAGAATAGAAATGTTTTGATTGATTTTATGAAAATGTGATTTTGGAATGCTCAGTTCTTACTTAAAAATTATTTCATTGTTTTTGCTCAGAAGTTTTCCATATCAAATGTACCAGTTGTATTTGCACTTTGTGTTGCAAGACTTGAATAGTTGTACTGGTATAGATCGGAAAGAAGTGCTATCGAAAATCTCTATTAGTTGCTGGGATTTTTTTAATTTATGTAATGTATCATAAAAGTCAAACTCTTATACAGTACAAGGTCTGCTCTCATTTTCTATTTGCTAATACAGTACAGCTAGCGTAAGTCTTACGTAGTTATTGCACAGGTCCTCAATATTTGCGCTTTGTACAATCAACACTCATAGAATAGATTGTGATTGTACACTTGTACAACGAATTGCACTTGGTACAATCAATACTTGTAGAAGAGAAGGCCTTGAGTGTCATTGTACACCTGTACAACGAAATAAGGAATTTAACGTGCGCAGCCATCCTGCAGCTTTGAGCATACTCATCATACATACATATACACTCTTGTATTTGTAAATATTGTTTCCAAAGAGTTTTATATCTTGAATTGCAGGTGGACCCCAAGTTCCTGAGGAACATGCGCTTTGCCAAGAAGCACAACAAAAAGAGCTTGAAGGCCGTGAGGAGGGCCGCCGCCGCTGCGGCCCCGGCCCCGGCCCAGGCTCAGGCCCCTGCTGCACCTGTCGTTGCTCAGAAATGATCTGTCTGCTCATGTTGCCATCAAAATAAAGCATTGCTTTAACAAACACACTTCCGCTTCCTTTGTATAATTTCTGTTTTGTACTCTTATCAAAAACTCTGGTTGTCAATGGAAGTTATCAATTAAAATCTGAAACCAACATTACTGGTGTCATAATGGAGCAGGTCTCGAAGATGGATATGAAGGGCCTATGAACATGCTGTAATAATACAAATCCATCTTGAAGAACTTGTATTGCGTTATAATGATGACAAATCAAAAGCGTGCAATTCTCTTGGAGCTGCACCTTGCTTAGCTTGCCAAACAAGAAAGATAAGTTAGAACACCCAAAAATTATGTCTTGAATAACACGTTTATTGATACTTGCAGTACATTTGGTGAACTTTAATTTCTTCTGCGTAATTACAGATAAAAAGATATAAAACAGTGGCTCGGTGCAGCAGTGATTACCGTGAGCATTTCTACCTCACCGTTCAATCCAAGTAGAATTGTGAGTAGTTCAATGCATTCCGGGATATAGAGGCTCCAGTGATGCAGTTAAACTCATTACTCGTAAATTTAAAATAAAAACAGCGTAAATGATAATGGGACGTAGTGAATTTTTAACGCTCCAAATAGGTTGTTAAAACACATTTGTTGGTCAATTACGTTCTTCAAACTGCAGAAACTCCGACTTATTTTTAATACATTGAACATAACAGTCGGCCGTGTCGTCACTTCCGCTCATGCCTTCACCAACTTGCATCATTTCTCGTCTCTTGACACTGAGGTGGACAACGTGAGTAAACCATTCAGACTGTCATTGCGACAAATAAATTCACGGATACTTTCACGCTTGTGTTGAATTTTGCAACTTTGTGAGTAACTTGAACACCTTCCTCTCATCAACGTCGCAGCGCTTTTTATTTCCATTCGCTTAACTTAAACAGGTTGGCTAACTTAGCAGGCTAGCTAACTTCAAAGAGGCGTCATTAATGAGGAGATGTGAACTTGAAGCAAGATTTCTATGCATGTTTACCGGGCTTTGAATTCAAAGTAACATTACAAAAATAACGTTGGCTAATTGTTGTGTTGACGAATTGTCAACAGCTCGTTGACTTGTTAGCACTCCAGAAGTACATCACATATAAAACACTCTTCATTTAGTGTAAATCCTTTTCCTGTTGAAAGAGATTAAATGATTTAAAGTTGAAATATTTGTTCAGAAAGGCATCCCAATAATACTATTGCATTATTAGTTTTGATTAGAATCAAATTCTTTTTGTTTTAAATTATATTCACTTGTGAATAAAATGTGATTCTGTATGTTTATTTATAAAATTTGAAAAGTGCCACATATATAAAGTTTACTTGTATGTGATGTGCAAAGGTGATCAGACACCATCATGGTGGAGCCGGTGCCAGAGTCCATCAACTTTCCATCTCAAGAGGAGAAGATCCTTCAGCTGTGGAAAGACAAGAACTGTTTTTACGAGTGCCTCAAACAATCCAAGAACAGGCCCAGGTGAGTAAATGGAGGCGTCTCAGCCGCCAGAGCTTCTTGTCTAACTTGTTGTTGACGACTGTCTTGACTTGTATTGTATGTAGTGGAATTTGCCTGGTTTAAGTGTATGATTATGTACGAACGATGTAGGTAGCTGATTACTCGATATCTTTAAGAAGGAAGGCACATGGATGCAAAAGTGACATCAAAACCTAAGACAAAATGACACGTCATATACAGTGGAACCTCAGGTTAAGGATGCTGTTTTCCTGTATTTCGGGGGTTTTGTGAGGAAAATTGATCTTTTTGTATGAATTAATTTTAGGATAATAATCTTAAAAAGTCTGTGTTGTGTATCTTGCTTAGTGCATAACACATTGCTGTAAACTAAGAGTTGTTACAATACTTTTTGAGGGGACTGTATTTGACTATTAAACCATACACTTTATGTAATTGTGGTCTCTTTAATTTGGCAACATTTAGTTAATGTTAGCATAGTTGGTTTTACAAAATTTGAATTAAAAAATTAAACTGCCATAACAAACACACAAATTAGAATTTCCCCATGAATTTGTTTTTCACTTCACCAACAGACTGATAGGAGTAATTTTTTTTCCCCAAATTGAGGTTCCATTTCATCTGTAATTCAGGTTTGTCTGGGAGAAGCTGAACTACTGCTGGGTTTTGTATTTGTTCAAAATGTAATTTCGACTAGTCAGGAAGATATTGTTGGTATCAAGTGGATAATGTTGATTCTGTTCAGTAAAACTCTGTGATTATACGTTCAATTCCTATAGTCGACAAAATTACTTGTACATAATTGTGATGCAATTTATCTCCACCAGGTACACCTTCTATGATGGGCCACCCTTTGCCACTGGTCTACCTCACTACGGTCACATCCTAGCAGGCACCATCAAAGACATTGTCACCCGCTTCGCCCACCAGAGTGGCTTCCATGTGGATCGGCGTTTCGGCTGGGATTGCCATGGCTTACCTGTGGTAAATAATACTCTCTATTGTTGCTGTTTTTAGCTCATATCCGCCCCTCAGAAGTATTTGTAAACTCTTATGTGTTGTGTAGGAGTATGAAATCGATAAGACCTTGGGAATCACGGGCCCTGACGACGTCGCCAAGATGGGTATTGCCGAGTACAACAAGCAGTGTCGAAACATTGTCATGAGATACTCTAATGAGTGGGAGGTGAGAGTCTGTAAGAAATAAGTAGTTGGTGTGTTTTGGGAACGGCCTAATGACTAACTTGTCGGTCATTGCTAGGCCTCAGTCAGTCGAATGGGCAGATGGATTGACTTCAAAAACGACTACAAGACTCTCTATCCGTGGTTCATGGAGACTGTTTGGTATGTTTGGCTGGGAAGCACAACGTATCTACACAATTTTTGAAGATGCATGCATGTGCTTATGCAGGTAGTGAAGCCAGAAGTTGTTTGTTACAGTTAAGTACATATTTCTCCATGTACAAGTCAATTTTTTCCCCTCATTTTCAACCCCCATATTGGGGGGGTGGTCGACTTATTGAATATGAAATAAGTAAAAAGCCATTTACAAGGTGTAAAATGACTCTATATGAATCTAATTCAATATAGTATGCATCCGTTTTAGCATGATTGCACTTTCAAATGCACTTTCGTCAAGCGCTGCGTGGATAATTTTTATGGCGGACTTTGACACAATGCAAAAAGGAAATGACGGCTTGATTTGTCCTTTCAAGACAAAAACGCGAGTGCAATGGCATAGCACGCGTGGCTATCAGCTGTTGGTCTTGCCCAGCCTTACGTCCTAGGAGCAATCTTCGGATCTGCCTTTTGCAGCCTCCTTTGTGGCTTTGCTCACAGATTTAATTGCCTTCTTTTTTGCCAATGTATCCTAAAATTACTTTGGTAATGCAGTAAATTTAGCCTGATACACTGTGAACCAAGGGCATGTGCCAGTTTTTGTATCTATTTACATTTTATGCGCTCTTTTAGTGTGTAAAAACTGTTTCTTTTCACTGTAGATAAAAATGGAATTTGAGATGGGACCTCCCAGAGTCAAACCGTGCTAAGTAGGAAACCTTTGTTCATTGTACACAGAATTTGAAATAACAGTTCCTCATTATTTCAGGTGGGTGTTCAAGCAGCTGTATGACAAGGGTCTGGTATATCGTGGTGTCAAGGTCATGCCATTTTCCACTGCGTGCAACACACCGCTATCCAACTTTGAATCTCACCAGAACTACAAGGTTTGCGCTACCCTCAACCCTCACATTTTAGACCAGGCCTATGGAACTCCAGTTCCTCAAGAGCCGTATCCTGCCTGTTTTTGATATGTCCCTCGTTTGTCACAGCTGATAGAAAATCAGCATGCTCTGTGGAAGCCTAATAATGATCCTGATCATTGACCTTTTTGTATTGTAAGTGAGAGACATTGTAAACAATCAGGGTTACAGCCCTTGAGAAACTAAATTCATTAACGTCTTAGACAGTAAAATAGTTGACAACAGATGAAAAAAATGTAACTTTTTCCTTCGTCTTATTCTAGGATGTTCAAGATCCATCGGTCATCGTAAATTTCCCGTTACTCGATGATGAAAGCGTCTCTCTTATTGCATGGACCACCACCCCATGGACCCTGCCCAGCAACCTTGCTCTGTGTGTCAACCCTGAATTGTCTTATGTCAAGGTCAAAGGTAGGAGGAGTCTTGGTGGTGATAACTGGTTATCTCTTAACTCATTTTGCCTTATTTAGTCCAACATAGTTTGTCACTCAAATGACCTATTTTCAAACAGTGATTACTTAATAACAGAATTAGGTAGAATCATACTTTCTTTTTCAAGGTAAAAAATGGAATCTGGTCTTTCATATAGTACTACCAATGTTTACAAAGATTTAGCACAACATATTCTTCTTGTCAGCCTTGAGAAATGAATCGTAAAGCTTGAACTCGGCTGGCGCTCTAGGAATTGCCTTTTTGGATAACCTTGGCACGGAAAGAGACAGTCAGGGAAAAAAGAGCCTTAATTATACATGTGATTGTTTTTATTTTTTTACAGTCAAAGAGCAATCTTTGCTGTCAGATTGTGAGTCTGTAGCTTAATGTTGTAACCAAAAAACCTGTCATAGCCAATAGAAACCAGCAGGGGACACTGTTGAAGCACTGAACAAATGCTTCAGTAACTGCACCGCCTGTGCTGCATGGGAGACCGCCTTGGAATACCAATGATTTTTTTTTTTCTTTGCATCAGTTCCGTCTCTTTTTATCTCTCATCCTCCTCGCTTCATCTCCATCCAACATTTTCTGCACGTTTGCCTTCACCCTCCACCTGTTTTTGACCCGACGTTGCTTTTATGTTCGCCGTCTCTCTTCTCTCTCGGGCTCCTGTCATCCCCTGCAGGTCCGAGCCTCGCAATCATCTGTCACACTGGTGACGCGCAGGAACATCTTCTTTTCCCCCAGGCTTCTCCAATCTCTCCTCCATAAACCTTTTATTTCCAAATTTTGGCGTTTTGGGACCGTTTTAGGTTCCCCTGGTGGTAACGCCTCCATCAGCTCTTGTCGTCGATTGAGCTGACTCACAGCACGGCCATGGAGTCCTTACCCAACCTTGACTTTTTATGGCTATGGCCTCGTTGTTACCAAGCCGCATTCGACACCGCAGTTAGACCCCACCCACTCATCTCGCACCTATGCAGAGAAGCATAACATGGATGCTGTTTATTACACATGCAACACTGATCAATAAACATAAATCACTCTTGTCAGGGCCATTTGTTCCAGCTTTCAAAAATTAAGCAAAGCATGAGTAAAGTCATCAGTCACGTGTCGCAGATGTAGACAGCTTAGAAGACACTAACAAGAAGGAATTGATCCTTAATGCCCGCTAAGCATTCTTTGTCACACTATTTGCCGGATGACCAATTATTCATTGTCTTGTGTTTCCCGTCTGTTTTTTTTTTCTAATGCTTTCCCCTGATAGTACACCTAGAACCGCTCCAATTTGAACATGGTCCATGGTCTGTAATGTTGGTTGACTTCCAAGTGGGACGCTTTCAATCATATATTCCTAAATAAAATAAGAACTGCAGTTCTTCGTGTATAAGTCTGCAATTTCAAATGCACTTCCGTCAAGCGCTGCCTTTTTGCCTCTTTGTTGTCAACAACGAGGTTGCGTGGATAATTTTTTTGGCAGACTTTGACCCATTATGAAAAGGAAAAGGCAGATTGACTTGTCTGTTCAAGACAAAAATGCTAGAGCAGTGGCATTGCACGTGTGGATGTCAGCAGATGGGGGGAGAAACACAGCGAAGAGCAACCGAGCCACTCTCTGATCTCGTCACGGTTGTCACTTGGGTAAAGAAGACTTGAGCAAAGAATTTCTGGAGACCTCCATTTCAAACAAATTGGAAAATGACTACCGCTGGAAGAGTAACGAGGATTTATGCGCAATTGACAAGCAGGAAGAAGAAGACATCCGGGATTTAAATAGGAGGTGCTATTTGGTGTGTCAGATAGTGATGATGACTTTTGGGGCTTTTTGACAAAACGTGCGCGGACATTGCCTTCCCTAAACTTGTCTCGTTTCCACCCCCCCCCCCCCCCCACCCCAAAATGAAGAAATGCATCTAAAAGTACCATAATTTCGTCATTTTATTCACACACACCATGTGTTTTAATTGGACAATCATGATACGTGTAACCACTAAAGTCAAGGTAGGCTTATACTCGCGTTTTTGTAAAATTTACCTACATAGAAGTAAACAAAAAAAAGGGGGGGGGGGTCAACTTTTTCACAAAGTCGACTTGTACATGGACAAATACGGTAGCTTATAGGAGCTCCTCACAAACATTCATTTTATCGACAGATTTATAGGTCAATTATATTTTTTTAATATTGAGTCATAACCACTAGGATCTGACTGAGGTACACATCTTTGCGACTAAAAGAATTAAAACATGCTATGCAACTATAGGTTTTTCCCAAATATAACATGTAGTTGTTTCTTTTTCCTCAGATAACTCCACCAACAAGACGTACATCATGATGGAGGCCCGGCTGGGTGCTCTGTTTAAGGTGGAGAGCGAGTACACGCTCCTGGACAAGTGAGTGCTCATAAAGCGACTTTCCAAACATGTGCGAGAATGAGTCATGCGTCCTTTTTAGATGCAGATAATTAAACAAAAAGTCCTTCTGAGCTCCCTCGTGCAACAGCAGTGTGCATTTGTGTCAAATTCTAACAGAAGCTTTTAGAGTTTGAATTGCGAATGAAACAAATGGTAAATCTGTTGGTGATGAATGCCAACTCACCTTAAAAGATGGGTATTGGATGGGTGTCATGGATGGGGTTCTCCAACTTTTCCTGAAATTGTTTTCTGAGAACTTTTGTTCCCGCTCTGCCTGACGTGACTTTGAAGCGTGTTCCTTGTCATTCCAGATTCCCTGGCAAAAGGTTGAGTGGAAAAAAGTACAAGCCTCTTTTCAATTACTTTGCCAAGGTTAGTAAACTGACTATGAAACGGAAACTTTTTGTTTACCTGCCCGACCACATATGGCATTTATATTTACGCCCTTTAAATTTGCGTCTGTTTCTGCACTGTTGAATCTCAGTGCGGCGAGAAGGGAGCATTCCAGGTGGTGACGGATAACTATGTCAAGGAGGAAGAGGGCACTGGAGTGGTCCATCAGGCACCTTACTTTGGAGCTGTAAGTACGGATGTGGAGTTGACTTTTTACAAGGGAATAAAATCAAGTTGGACCCGTGAATTAATCTTTCCTATTATTTATAAAAGTAATGTTTAAGGTAACATTTCTTTTAAAATTAAAATTCAAAATTTGTCATACCAGCAATGTACATGTGTTTATAATTATTGTAGTCTTGTTGTGTAGTATTGGCCGTTATGGACACAATTTGAGGTATTTATATAAATCAGTCGGGTGGGTTTGTTCGTTCTTAGAAATGTTATGAAGTTTACTTTCATCTCTGCATTGTTTCTACTTTTGGTTTTAGCCATACTTGTACTGAGAAGTCGGAATAGTGAAATAATAGATCTAACGGATCCTCATTTTTCCCACTCTGGTACTCAACAATATCACTTGTTTTGATTATCCTTCAGATCAAATATCATCATTTTCAGAGGCTCTTAGTTATTTTAGTCAAGCCCGTTTAAAGCTTTTGTTCTTGGTGAAAAAGCCAAAGTTCTGCAATCAGAAGTATAGGATTATTCCCAATGGAGTTAGATAACCTTGTCAAGAGAGCTTAAGGCACCTTGAGGCTTTTATGTACCCTTTGTGCTGTTATAAGTTGCCGCCACACCCACTTATTCATCTTTCAGAGCTTGAATATAAGGTATTGAAATTGTGTTGCAATGAGACATATTGTCGACTTGGCAGATCAATGCGTTTATTTTCCCTTAAAAAGCAGATTTCCATTTTTCCCACGCTAATGTCCGGGTGCCAAGCTGCCAAACGACCCCGTTGGCCATCCATCTTGTACCATTTGACAGGCTGTTTGAATACAGAATACATCTACAGTTGGAGTGCAATCAGCTACTTGGCACTGAGCTGTGACATAGCCGCAGAAGCAGCAGTGTTTTGTTTCTAGCTTTGCAAACATGCTATTTAGTATGGAGTCATAAGGTGCCATTATGCTTGTGAGATTGCCTGCCAAAGAGGTTGGCTAATTACTCATTTAGTGTTTAATCTGTTTAATGAAGATGTATTGGGGAGGAAAAAAAACTCTAATAAATAGGATTACTCTTATGGTAATATAACCTGGGAGATGAGCTTAGATATATAATAACACAGTCATTCCATGACTTTTACAATATTTTACAATGACTAACAATGTGAAGGAGATGAATTAGCATAATACATGTTTGAATGTTTGTCCAATTTCTCACGTAGGACGATTACAGAGTGTGCACTGAATACAACATCATCCAAAGGGACCAGGCTCCGATCTGCCCCGTGGACGCCTCCGGCTGCTTCACTTCAGAGGTCACCGATTTTGTGGGACAGTACGTCAAAGTAAGTGATGCATCATCGAGAGCCGGTAAAATTCCACTGTTTATTTTTTTTTTTCACTTTTTGAGCTGAACAAATAACAACTGCATTGCTTCTTACTGCTCACCAGTTTTGTTTTGTTTTTTTTAAACTAGAAAATGCACTTCCATTAAGGTTTGATGGTCTTTATTGCTTTCGATATTTGCAATCGAGGTTTTCTTTTCTTTTTTATTGAGAGGTTGTCTTTTTGAGCTGTGGTTATGGGATAATCTGGAGACTCAACAAAAATGAGACAAACCTAAACACAAATTCACTGGCAGTAAAACAACAAAACTCAATTTGCGTACGCCTGAGATTTGATTATAGCATTAACAATTGACCAGATAAACCACACTATCCAAGCATGGTATCAAAACATTATCGGTTTTGGCTGCTTACTCGGGTTGGGCATCAGATGGAATTTAGACAGTTATTATTCTTCCATTCAATTTCAGTTCTTAAAAAATAATAAGTCAACTAACCAGTTATTTTTCATATAAAGTCTGTTTTTTTAACATTTGGAACATGTTTTTTTGTCATACTTTTTGTGAACTTAAATACGGTTTACTCAAAGCACTTTATTCTAACCTGAATGTTTATATAAAGCTAAAGCCAAACTGTGGCAGGGTTTTTACTTTCTGGACCTGGATTTCTCATTTCTGATATATTGTATGAACCCTCCTTTTTAACTTGTTGGCATAATTTGTGCATTGCATTTTTCTTGCCGCGCAACTTACTGCAAGTACTGTATCACTGTAATACTTGGTAGACACTTTAAACAAAAATCATACAAGTACCTGACCTTTACATCTTGAAATGGTTTTGAAATTATGTTCTCATAGATTCAATACGTTTTGGTAAACTTTTGTATTTTTAAATGTCTTTTTGAATGAATGAATGAATGATAGTGTCACAGTTGATGTAAATCATATACAGAAACAAGCGGACATTTACAGAAGCCAGACTAAAATGTTCACATGCATCAGCTTAGCTGTGCAGGGAAACCTGTTGTCATCATAAATTGTATGCATTATCGCCATCCTCCTAACACATGCCAATGTTGCTACTGGATTCTGAAATAGACCAACATGATCTGATTAACTATTTCTCATTCACATGCAAAAATAGCACGGAGTGAACGCCAATTGACGCTAGCAATATGCTAGTGACCACACCTTTCCTCATCATAGTCCTTTTTTTAAAATGGTAAAGCTTAGGCGTCATTTCGAGCCAATGCGGGACATTCTTTACTAGCTCATAAAAACCCTGTGATGAGTTGGGACTCCCTCAGCCTCAGACGAAGAGAAAAGCAGAGAACAATTGCCAACATGTGGAGCAGATCTTACACTCAGAAGAACCTGCAACTGAGCAGCCCTGGCAGCAGAGTAAAGGTCCAGAACTCATCTTTGGATGAGCGTGGACACTCCGGGTTGTGCGTCGCTGCCGTTGAACTCGGGACAGAGCTGCACCAGCCGCATGCTAATGAAAAAGAAGAGATGCGGGAGCTCAATGTCAAGTTTGCCGGCTACATCGGCAAGGTGCAGGCCCTGGAGAAGAGGAACACAGCTCTCCAGGAAGAGCTGGCCATGCTGCTGGCTTGCAACAAGGGTGCCTCCACGGGCTTCGCAGAAGAATACGAACTGAAATTTAAAGAGGTGCAGGATGTGATTGAAGGTCTGAACAACGAGAAGGGGGCAGCTGATATTGAAAGAGGCTACCTTGAGGAGGAGGTAGGAGCATGGAAACTGAAGCTAGATGAAGAGCTGGCCATAAAAGAAGAGGCAGAAGTAGTATTGAAGGAGTTTCGACAGGATGTGGACAACGGCACCCAGCGAAAGGCCGAGTTGGAGAAGCGCATCGAGCAGCTTGTGGCTGAGATCAAATTCCTGAAGCAGCTGCACGACGATGAGGTGTCTGACCTGTCAAAGCAAATCGAAGCCTCCAAGGTGACCGTCGAATTAGATGAAGAGCGACCCGATCTCGCCACCTACTTGCGCAACACGCGAGTGGAGATAGAGGCCGTCGCGGCTCGCAACGTCCAAGAGGCTGAGAAATGGTACAAGAACAAATTCGACAGTCTCAAGGAGCATGCCGGCAAGCATGAGGAGCAGATGAAAAGCACAAAAGATGAGATCGCAACCTTGCACGTCCGTCTGACAGAACTCCAGAGCCAGATTGATGGCCTGAGGGCCCGCAATGCCGGCTTTGAACAGCAGCTGGAGGACATGGAGATGGCCCATATGAATAAGGCAGGGAACTTCAAGGATGTCATCGCGCTTTTGGAGATGCAGCTCTGCGAGACCAAGCTGGAGATGAGCAAGCATCTCCAAGACTACCAGGATCTGCTGCACACCAAGCTCAAGCTAGACACGGAGATTGCCACCTATAGGAAGCTGCTGGAAGATGAGGAGCTCAGGCTGGGACTGACCAAAGATGACTAACTTGTTCAATTGACTGCCCAAAGATGACTAACTTGTTCAATTGCCATCGAAGGCTTTAGGGTAAAAAAAAATCGCGACTGGCAGTGAATGAGCAAATGATTTAGCAAGTCGACTAACAGAGCTTAATAGATCTTAATATTGGTGAGCATCAATGCTTGTCAAACAATGCTTGTAAAACTCGTGGAAAAAACTAGCTTCCCCTGTTATAACCCCCCCCCCCCCCCCCTATTTCGATGTTAATGAATTCCTGCAAAACCCCCCCCCCCCCAAAAAAAAAAAAAATGTTGGTTGGTGAGCTTTTAATATAAGTTCCTCTGAGAGTTTTTTTAAATTCATTATTAGTCTTATCCCAATTTAATACCTTTTCTTGGGCTTCCGGCGGTCCCCAGAATATGGAAAATTCATCCTGCTCCATTTTAAATTTTGTCAGCATTAAATTTAGTCAGCATGTCAACATGTCACAATTATTATAGACTTTATTCAATCAGAACCTTTGAGGCAGATCACAGTCAACGATCCAATCACAAAATATGACAGTGTAGTTTCATAATTTGATTACTTCATGTTTAAGCATACTGTTTATAGTTATAAAAGTTGTAATGTTGCCTCAGAAATTATTCATAAAACATACAACTTGCAGAACAGAATTATGGCATGAACAATCACTTGGCAATGTGTTACATTACATACAGCCAGGGAGAAGGTTGCTGTGAAAAATCAGTGCTCTTAAACATCAATAAGTCAACAAATTCAAGCTATTAAAAAATGCTGTGTAAACATTGTATCGATTATCAAATTATGAATGGTTAATTGTATAATTGATTGACACAATTGATTATTCGTTGCACTCATGAAAGGTTTTATGTACTTGCAACATCTTGGGCTTGGCTACTTGTACGGAATTTGTCTTATTACATTCTTCGGTAGGCCGTTAAAGAAATTGTGTCATAGCCAAGTTGCACCATTTCCCCTGCCTACTCCATGGCCCAATTTCCCCGGCAAATTCCCTTGTTTCCCAGCTCGTTCCCGGTCCTCACTACGTCATATTTGACACGGCTTCTGAAAATAGCCTCCCTTCCATTCGATTGCCTCTCCTCAACTCCTGCCACCAACCCCGCCTCTTTCCATTTGTCATCCTTGGCAGCCGTAACGTCTCCTTCGTCCTACCTGATACCGCATGTCCTTTTTCTTGCATGTTCACTTCAAGATGTTGCCTTTACTCATGAACTCAGTCACTTCCTCCTGCTGTCATGTTTTTTTTGCAGTCAGTGCTTCTCTTTATTCAAGCTCTGGCTCTTGATAAAACCCTACCTGAGCTGCTTTAAACTAATAAAGATTGAAGTGAGTGCATACAAAGCACAATATTGATCTGTTATTGTGTCCCTTGTGAGATGTGAGTGCATGCCAATTGCATGTCAATTCTCTTTCCGGTCCAATTTGATTTCCTATTACTTAATAAGTCATTATTAGATGTATGAATTGAGCCGAATGTTGTTAGTTTAAATTTTTAAATACAAACAGTAATGGTACTTAATGGTAATGGTACTTTTTTAAGCGCTTTGAATAATGTCAGTAAAATTGATTGGTCCAGTCTGTGTCTGGCAAAATTCCCTTCTCACCATGTCGAAAGCTACTGTTCACATATTAATGAGTTAAGGGTCAGGTTGGTTATAAAAAATGTTAATGTAGGCCAAGAGTTTGGTTTTTACAACAAAGAAAATATGAGCAAGGTCTCACTGTAAGCATTAAACACATATCTTCCTTTTATAGCAGTGCTTCCCCATTATATTTTGCAAAGCCCCCCCCCCCCCCGGCAAGAGAAAACCTTTTGCGCCCCCTCACTTGCTGCACCGAATATAAATTAAGATTATTATCTATTAATATTGCATATGTTTACCTAAAACTGTATCACTTTTAACATCCTACAAATGACTCCCCTTCCAACAACTATTAACTTTTTACAGTGTTTATACAGGTTACAGGTTAGTTTAAAACTGAAAAAAATAACCAAGTGCATCAAAATGCATGGAAAAAAAAAAAAGGTTTGCCAATCGTTATTTTATTCCAATTACACTTCACATGCCAAAAACAAACTTTTTTTTAGCTCAACGTTGATGTATATCTTAAACCTTTTAGTTGACGCAAAATCAAACTCATGTTTTTGCCTAATTGCTGCATATACCGTATATACCGCATATTTTCCGAATAACCCCTTATTCTCATTGTCTTAGTGGAGGAAAAACGTACAATACAGTAAATGGGTTTGAACCACCCACACTTTGTCAGAAACAAATGTTTAGATTGGAAATGCATTTGTTTCCTTTTCACAAATTGAATTCACCCATACAACATTCTTTTAATGCATTGATTTTCAGCTATGTGCTACCTTGTTTACTTTAGGATGCTGACAAGAATATCATCAAGTTCCTGAAGGAGATGGGTCGCCTTGTTAACTCCAGTTCTTTCAAACATAGCTACCCGTTCTGTTGGAGGTGAGACATGAACAGCTCGCTTACTATGCCAATATCTTCTCATGACTATTGACCACTGATAACAGGAATAACAGGTCATGTTAAACACTGTCATATTTAGTGGCAACAAACCGTATGCCCTCCTGTGAATTCGTAGTACAGTTTCTCAGTCAGGGGTATCCAAAAGTACCAAAGGTTCAATAAAGGTTTGCGGTCTCGGCACAGAATCAATTCAAAGCCGTTGTGCACGCACAGTCGTAACCTTTCAAGGTCCCACGTTAGCACAACTTCAATTCATTAACTTCTCTCTGAGCAGCGGTTGGGTTAATTAAGCCCGTCATATTGAACAATGTCAGGCTCACAAAGATTAAATTGTTTGTACATTAACCCTTCGCCATTTGAGTTGTGGAATGTATTTCATTATTGTGTTTAATTGTAAAAACATGAATGCATGAAAAATTTAACCTAATGGCCTTTACCAGGCTATTGTCCATTTCCCGTGTGTGTTATTAATTTGCTTGTACTGGCTTCATTTATCTGTAGGTCAGACACCCCCCTGATTTACAAAGCTGTGCCCAGTTGGTTTGTCCGTGTGGAGCATATGGTGCAGAAGCTTTTGGACAACAATGGGCAGTGTTACTGGTAAGAATTTTTTTTGAATTGGTATGTAGCCATTCCTCTGATAATTGAACGGTCAAGCTAAAGCACATGCATGCACACTTAGATGCCATCCAATAATTTCTCAGTTAATGCCTAATGAAAATTAAAACAACTTCTCTTAAGACATAAAGTCTATAAAGTCTACCCTGCTCTTGATTACACATGGCCCCATGCGTGCGCTATGTACAGTATGCATCCTATAATTAATGCAATAGCTCTGTTCGCTCATTACGCATGCTTGGGCCCATGTGTGCACAAAAGACTTTGCCATACGATTCATGCAATGCTCATTTTTCCATGTAATTATTCAGAATAAGCACGACTAGAAAATGTTGTCTAATATACCATCATATAGTTAAGCATTTCTCAAATGGGAGTATGAGTACTCAATGGTCAGGTAAAGGCACTTCCGGGGCACATTTAAGTGGGTTCTGCAAGTGTCAGAAAATCAAATGTAATGTTTTTTTAGTGCTGTGAAAGGTACAGTACAGTGTTTTCAGATTAAGAGCAAACTAATCAGAACATTAAGCTATATTTACATTTTATAGTGCATCCCTTACAAACTGTTGCATGCCTTTATTTTGTTGTTTTATATGAATATGCATCGTTGTTAGTGATGCAATTTCCGGCAGACAAACCCGAAAGAAAACAGGTAATGTTACACTATTTATTTTCTGCATATACTGAGTAAACTATGTGTAGAGATACCACTACTAATGTACCTCAAAAGTTTAGTAAAACAGACCAGATTGTTCCTTCCAGAAATGCTTCGCGCTTGTTAGAGGTTACTTGGCTAAAAAAATAAATGAATGAATGAATAAAAAAATAAATATTTTATTTCAAATAACAGACACTTCTCGTCACTCAGTCCTAGCGTGGAATCTGATACAATCAAACAGCCTTGATACACGATTTTGTTCAAATTAAGGAACTTTGCTTAAAGCTTAACCACCGTTCTTCTACATGTGATTATATACAGTAAGGGTGTTTTGGCAAGAACTACCCGACGCTCGGGCTCTAGTCGCTTGAGGTGCATGAAGAATTATATGTGGGTCAGGGGGTGTGGGCAGAATGAACACAGTGACAGCACAGACTGAGGCTGGCCCTTTAAGAACAATTGAAATTAGATGTAGGAAGAGGAAGAGGGAGGGGGAGTGGTAGCGGTAGTGCTCAGTGCTGCTGCATGACTTGAGAAATAGTGAGCCGCTCTCATTACTCACTGAAGCACTCTGCTATGTATTGAAAAATAAAAAAATAAATTTGCGCCCAAAAGAGCTTCCTCCATACTACAGTACGATTAGGAGATCAATGGGCATCCTACTTCACGGGGGTTTTCAGGTCCCCATTAACAGTGAAAAATGAGGGAACACTGTCCTGTATTTAATCATATTGCCATTTGCCAATAATTCATAACTGTCAATTTGTACAATAGACATGAACAGACCAAGTAACCCATTGTTTGGAAAAAAAGTATGGGCACACTTACTTGCACAATGTGCTCTACTTCTCATGATTAATACTGTTGCTACGCCCAGTTATTCATAATATCCGTCATCCACAAAGTAAGAAAAGTTGTTTTAACTCTTTACTGGGAACAGCTTCCGCTTTCGTCCAATAGTCTAAACAGGCAAAATGTCCGAAAGCATTCATAACAGCCATTGCTTAAATTCTAACCTACCCCTAAATTTCTATAACATCCTGAAAATTCTTGCCTGTTAAGGACTTATAAAAAGAAAAACGTGTGTCTAACAAGAGCTGTTTTGGTCTTTTGGTCCTTTTAGACTTTCGGCCGAATATGGCTGCTGTTCCCAGTAAAAGGTTAAAGCAGTTTATAATGAAAATATGACTCAATAAAACATGTTATACTATACATAAAAATAGTAAAAATAACCAATTAATTGTGAATAATCAAAACGTAGAAGGGAAATATACATCTACATGAGTGCTAACCAACCGAGTGGTATTACCCCAGGTGCTCCCAGTGCTCTTTTCTGAGTGAGTGGTAATGGGACTGTCAAACTGAGATGAATGGCTAGCCACTAGGAAGGTGAAGACACACATACATACATACATGCGCAGAAAGGGCGAGACTGACGCACACTACTCTAAAGGATAAATTAATTTCGTGTGGCGTAATAGTGGTACACTTAATTTCAAAGTAACCAACCTTTTTGTCATGCATTTTATATGAACTGACAGTGCCGGAACACTCTTAATGTGCTCTGCAAGCTAGCTGGCCATTATTTATATTTTTATGTAATACATTTTTGAGCTTTTTTGCACCCTAAAATCCTTATATACCCTATATATCCTACGTGTATATATATATATATATATATATATATATATATATATATATATATATATATATATATATATATATATATAGATAGATGTGTGTGTGTATGTAATTAAAGTAGTTTTGAGATTTATTTGGTGTTTGGATGTATTGGTAAAAGAAAGTTTGGCAAATGAAATGATTACAAAACTGTGTTATGTTGAAAAGGTGTAAAATATGAATTGCCGTAAACAGTTAGCCATGTTGATAATGCAATTTCCATAATGATGGATTTAGCTGACACGCTTTAGGCCTTCAAACATGCGCTCTTATGCAACTTTCTAATTAAAACTTTCCTCCAGTGCCCGTTAAATAATTGAAAGCACGCTTTTTGATTAGACGCACCACTTCTGCTCCCGTGAAGATTTTTAATTCCGCCAAGATTGTCTGTCAGGGAGCATTGCCGGCTCATCAGCATCCTCATAAAAAGGAAAATCCTCCCCGGATTCGGTGTGCTTTCAGATCACGTTCATGTTCGTTGATCAGAGGCTAAAAAAAAGAAGCCCTTCAGAAAGCAAAGTGCTTGTTATCATATCCCCACAGTCATTTGTTCGGCTTGTCTCGCTTTCTCGCATTGGAGCAGTGGGCAGGCGAGGGCTAAGTATCTATTAGGACCTTCTGAGTAAATCAGCGACCAATCTAACGAGGACTCTGAGGAGTGCTCATCTCTTTGGTGGACGGAGGCTTTGCGACGCGTTTTTCCTACCACTCCTGGACATCATGACAAATAGAAGCAGATCATTCTGTTTGACTTATTTAGTCCACTTTTTCGCTATATCTTTATGCTAAGCCATAGCTGTGAAGAAAACTACAAGGGAAAATACATTCATTATCTGGTTACCCTCTCTGTTTACGCATTATTTTTTTTTTTTTGTGTTAGTAGTACCCTTACATAACGTACCTTAATGTACAAGTTGTGTTTGTGTAGTAACTTTGAAAAATGCGAATTTTACTTCTACTCAAACCTCTGAAGAGCTGCTGCCGTGTTTCCTGCTGGATGTTGGTTTTAGTAATAAATGGAGAAATCTGCATTTAAATTGCTAATACACATGCTATCTATGGTAACCTGAGACCCTGTCTGACTTAGAGCCTCTGAGTCTTCAAAGACAAGTCTGCACATTTTACATGTAGCAAGAGAAAAACGGAGGAGATGAGTCCAGGGACTTGGGTGAGCAGCAGCAAAAGAAAAAAAATCATTAAATTGATATATTGGAGGTCTAAATAGAAATGCCTGCTACAAATGGGAATTGATGAACTCATTGCTTAGTGGGTGGATGCGGAAGACGATTTATCCGCCTTCCTCCCCCTACCTCAACCACATCACCTACACCTCAGCATGCATTCCACAACACAGCATGGCATCATGAGAGTAAACTGTGCATAAAAATAAGACAAATAATTTATTAGGATTTAAAAGAGGCCCATCTCACTTTTATGTTACAGTATACCGGAGCTACTCAAAAATTTCTAAAGGACCATAAAAAGTGTGGTCTGTGAGATGTATTTAATGACTAATATTCAAAACTAAATATTTCATTCAAAACAGCAACACAAATATGAACAAACAAATTAAAGGTGACTTATCGTGGAAGTTCAATTTTTGAAGAGTTTAACCACGTTAAACGTTGAACGACATCATGAAGGAGGTGAAGCAGCCACACTGTGAGAGGTGTGGCTTCAGCAAACAAGACGTTATACTTTTTGGTTGGAAATATCCGTAGCATAAAACTCAATGTTTCCTAAGAAATCGCAGATGTGCCAGATATAATTCATGTGCATATATTTCATTGAGGAAATGTTGCTATCCATACAAAAAAATCATGCTTATCTTTTTTATTCGTGAGCAGCTCATAGGGCATGAATTTCTGACATTGGTGTAATGAGTATTATGGGGAATTAGGTGATAATATTGGAATGTTGAGATCATTTTTATTTTCATTTGCTCAAGCCTCATTTTTGAAAATATGGGTAACCATGACTCATTTTTCTGCAGCTACAGTAGTTATATTTTGTTTGCACTTTTCTTTGCTTGGTAGGACCACACGTTGAACTTTTCGCGAACATTAATTTAAGATGTAACTTGCTGCTTTTGCTATATAGCTAGCGTCTAACTGGTTAGCCGCACTTGCACCCAATCCCAAATATTTAACATTTAACTGTTATCATCATACATTGAACTTTTCTGTTCAGAATTTGTGAACAGATAAAACCATCCACAGTGTTCAAAATGATATGAAACGCAAACAAGCACAACACTCATATCCTCCATTTCTTGCAGGATTCCCGATTTTGTGCGAGAGAAGCGCTTCGGCAACTGGCTGCGGGATGCACGCGACTGGGCCATTTCCAGAAACCGTTACTGGGGCACGCCGATCCCCATGTGGGTCAGCGATGACTATGAAGAGGTCAGAAGAACTCCAAATATGCCGATATGACTCACAAAAATCAACAGGGCGTTTATCATGCTTGATATGCATTGTGGTGTTTACTGTAGGTATTGGGTGAGCACCGTTTCCAATGTGTAGTATGACTACATATTACATGACGTCCACTTTTCTCCAAGCACCATTAGGAAGAGCCTCCATAAACAAAACTCATGCATAATTCACCTCTATGAACAGAAACCCTAATGTGTTCCGTTTTTCATCATACCGGTGAGGGCAAGTTCTCAGGAATACAATGTAAACAGCAAGTAGATTACAAAGCAAAAACGATAATGGAAGGTTGGGGAAAAGCATAAATTACACCTTACAAAAAAAAATAGGATACAAGTACAATCACCTCTTTGTGATGCTAGTTAACATGCATGTTCTAATTTCACAACTATTTATCCCAGAGGCAGTTATGCAAAGGAAATGTATATGTCCCAGGTCGGAGCTGTCAGATTTGTAAAACCACAAAGGATAAAGAGATTACCACTGATGGAGTGAAAAATAGAACTCAAGACTCACGGACAGATTTGGTGTTACTGCTAGCTTAGCTGTGTTTTCACATGGAGTAATTTATTCATTTATTGCAGTGTACAATAATGTAGTTGGGTAACCATTTCTGTCACTCATCTTACTAAGGAGGAATCACACTAAAAAATTAACATGGAAATTTAAACCTGTATTTTCACTTTTTAGCTTTATGATTACAGTCTAAACCAATTGATGGTTTGAAGTCAAGTGAACTTCATGAAGCTTTCACAATTGGGTTGGATTATTATTATTATTATTTTTAGTTTAAATGAAGTGTTGGTCCGAGGGCTGAAAGAGAGATGGCTCATGACCTCTTTGCTGGAAATAGCACTGTGACTGATTCCAGAGCACTCCCTGGCGCCTGTCTAATTCTTCTTACATAGGCAGCGCCAAACTCGCAAACCCAAACACCTTTGTGGTTGCTAGTATGATTTTCACCCCCCAATAGCCTTTCTTATTCTACTATCTCTTCCAGGCCCAGTGTGAATTTTGTGTTTTGAGTCTCATGATGCCTTCAAAGTGTCAGATGGGGATTAGCACAAGCGTCTATCTGGGCCATGTTAGTTACCTACCTTGTGCTGCCAAAACTAGAGCAGAGCCCATAGGCCGACTCTCTGTGGAACACTTTATGAATAGTTTTTCGGAAGGTGTGTTAATTCAGGCTGACTTGCAGGAAAATAATACTGAAATAATAATAATGGAATAATACTACAGTTTGTATCATTTATAATCTTTAGGCACCTTATTTCAAATATACAGTTTGGCCGGGGAGAGAGAAGTCTGGGCTTCATTGCTCAAGCTGCTGCCCCCGCGACCCGACCCCGGAATACAGCGGTAGAAAATGGATGGATGGATATAATGGAAAACATTGAAATTTATCAGGGGTGCCCAAACTGTTCCATTCGACTGTATATTAGCCATGCTATGTAACTTAATTTATGAAGTGATATTCAACTACTAAAGATCTGGACCATTGCAAACCACAGTTATGACATTGTCAAATCAATCATGGTAACACTTTTATCAAATGTGAGCTTTTGTGCCGCCATACTCAAATTTCACTGTGTGTGCGTGTTTGTTGATCAGGTGGTGTGTGTTGGCTCAATTGCTGAATTGGAGGAACTTACTGGAGCCAAAGTAACTGACCTGCATCGGGAGAGGTGAGTCGTCAAGCAGAAAGTCCCACCCACATTGGTATAGGACTGCATGCTGTAATCAAAAGTCTTTGAACTGTCTGAAAAGTGAGCTTGCTTGTAATTTCACGCCTTTTTGCACTCGCGCTCTCTCCAGCATCGACCATCTGACCATCCCCTCACGGTGTGGCAAGGGTGTCCTCCGGAGGATCACCGAGGTGTTCGACTGCTGGTTTGAGAGTGGAAGCATGCCCTACGCCCAGGTGCACTATCCCTTTGAAAACAGGAAGGAGTTTGAGGACACATTCCCAGCGGATTTCATCGCTGAGGGCATTGACCAGACTAGGGGGTGGTAAGTGGATGGGTGGGAGATTTGGTTGGAAGTTGGGGACTGCTTAGCTTTGAATGCAGACCACTCTCATTGGAGTCAGAGGAAAGCATAATTTGATAACCATAGCAAATAAGGCAGATCATGAATTTCCTTTTCTCATACAATATTTACTAGGCATGTCCAAATCAGATGTATTGGCCCCGTTTTGAGGATCTGCTGATACAGAGTCCCAATCCGATACCTTGGCAGTGTGTTGAGAAAAAAAACAAAAGTGCATTCAAAATGTTATTTTTATTTATTTATTTTTGAGGAAAACTACCTTAACACTGTCAACCAGCTCAGGGTGTAACTTCTCTTTAAAATCTATTATTTGTATCTCACTTCAGGTTCTACACTCTACTAGTGCTCTCCACAGCCCTGTTTGGTAAACCACCCTTCAAGAACGTCATCGTGAATGGCTTGGTGCTTGCTAGGTTAGTCTTCAGTCTTGTGAAAGATACCCCCCCCCCCCCCCCCATTTTCCTTCACTTCCCTGTTTACCTACTTCTGCTTAAGATCATGGCGCTATTTGCGCTGTGACATTCAGTCCCTTAGAGGTGCTTATCAGTTGGGTTTCTCCTCTTCCTACTCTTCTGCCCTGAGCCCTAAATGCAGCCCCTTGCTCACAGGCCTGCTGACCTGGAAGGGCTCTGCTAATTTGAATACCAAGAGCGCGTTACTTAGATGCATTTTTATGCATGCTTGCGTGTGTATGTGTGTGCACATTAATGCCTTTGCCCGTCTTCCCCTTGCAGCGATGGACAGAAGATGAGCAAGCGCAAGAAGAACTACCCAGATCCGGGCCTCATAGTACAGAGCTATGGCGCCGATGCCCTCAGGTCAGCTCTTGCACTTGAATGTGAGCAAGTGTGATTGTGCGTTTCTGAAGCATGAATAGTTGTTGGCCATTGGCAGAATGTGTGTGCGTGCCTGTGTGTTAACACACTACCTTATGTAATTAGTGTGCATGGTTTTGAAAGATTCACAAGCTACCCAGAACCGTCACAGTCCTACATACTGTACACACACACACGAAAACAGTACATGCATACTCATGTGCACATTCCTCCTATGCCCTGAGCAGTCGAAGCACCGTGGCCATATGGCCTAATAAATAAAGCACCACACAGTTGCACCATATGTTCATTATACACAGGAAGAGCAGTGAGTTGCAGAGAAGAATACAACTGTTTCTCTCAAAAATAGAATAGATCTTTATTAGTCCTTGTTAAAATGTAGGGGTGAGCCCCTACATTGTGACTACGCTGAAATACTACTTGTTCGTTTGATCGCCTTTAAAAAGGGTAATCAAGACTACGCCCACTTTCTATTGCAATTTTGATCAGAGTTTTATTTTCTTAAGTTAAAAAAATGCAGAAGTTACAGGGCTGGGCCTTTCTCACTGAGCAGAGTAGTAGAAAGGGCAATGCATCTCTACACTAGCCCATATTATCACATCATGTCACGTCATCTAGGGGGAGTGGTCCTGACGGTCCTCTCCCAAATGTTCTCGTGAGGCG
The DNA here is from genome assembly GCF_059441005.1 of Hippichthys cyanospilos. NCBI lineage: Eukaryota > Metazoa > Chordata > Actinopteri > Syngnathiformes > Syngnathidae > Hippichthys > Hippichthys cyanospilos. The sequence continues at coordinate 18,637,655 of NC_142377.1, forward strand.
GACTGGAAGGCAAGGACAAATTCCCCGCCAGATTCCTCGTCTTGCAGAGTTGGCTTGCCAAGGTCAAGACAGTTCACAGCCTTGGGTCATTCTCCGTGTTCTGCAAACACTTACCAAAAAAACACAGCAACTTCTCTATTGATATACGGAGCTGAACAAACAAAGCCTTTTGAAAATATAGCAATACCCAATTCAACATCCCTCGCTGCTATCGTTCCAGTTTTATTGCAGCTATTTAGGCAGTTGCAGCACATACACAACGACAATAAAACATCTGAAGTGTGCGGCTAGAATTGATTAATATTTATAGATGTAGATGTGAACTGCAAAACATACATGCTTGAATACTTTGGTCAAGAGCAAGAAGCTTTACATGTCAAGACAGCTATTCATACAATCATAAATCGTCTATATAGCATCCATCAAAGAGAAGCCAAACTGCCAAGATCTGAATACATCAACTGTTTTGGCTTGTCTAACGTGTGCTTGTTTTTCCAAAATGAAAGCTGATATACTGTATGGATGCCCTGCAAGCATTTGCTCATTAAATATCTATGAGGTTTCAGAATGGTATTTAGCTTTAAGTCTCAAGTCTTAATACCACAAATTTGTCTATGATGTTTGACACGTTTGACGGCTAAAATTCCTAGTGCCTATTTACACTTGAAATATTAATCTTTCAACGGTTGGGCCTCGAAGTCACGGATGTGTGAAGCAAATAACTGATTTGTAGCTTGCAATACTTAAAAGGTATACTGTAACGTTCTAATTTCAAGATTTTGCATTGCATATTCATTTGCTTCTGCGGTTGAGTAAGCTGTTTTTCCCATGTCTTGTGAATTTGTTTGAATTATTATTTACTTTATTTATTTATTTTAGGTTATTAGTATTTGTTAGTATCAAGCCTTGAAGCCTTGTTTATACTGCTTATTCAAAAAAGGGCAATAAATAGACATGTTGATGAATAAAATTATGACTAGTCGTGATTAATCATCGTGATTTCAATATTGACCAAAATAATTGTGATTTTTATTTTGGCAATAATCATGCAGCCCTACTGTATATATAACAGCAACTACAATAAGCATTGACCATGTCATCATTTTTAAGGTGGTATTGACGTGGCATGTTCACCAGATGTGAGGAACAACCAAATGTGTGTGTAATAATTTAAAACAATAGGAAAAAGGTATTAATCTTTTTTTTTTTTTGTGGTCTGACTCGCTACAGACTGTACCTCATCAACTCCCCTGTGGTGCGAGCGGAAAACCTGCGTTTCAAAGAGGAGGGTGTTCGAGATGTGTTGAAGGATGTCTTCCTGCCGTGGTACAATGCCTATCGGTTCCTGGTGCAGAATGTGCAAAGGTTACAGATGGTACGTGCGCGTAATGAACATCACAAAATGTCACTTCTCTCCAAACACTCCCACAAGTCATCCTTTAAAGCCTCGGCTCACAGTTTTTTAACAACCCAAACACAATTGATGGTGTAACAATCTCAGCCTAATAAATTCATTACTCATTGGTACAGAACAGTGTTTACCTTTGATTAGGAGAATAAATTGATGTTGCATTAAGAGCAGTAATTAGTCCCTTTCGTGTTGTTTATCTGGAAATTATACATTTGGGTGACAGAGACATTTCATATTGTATCTGAAAAAATGCCCCCCCCCCGAGGAATAAAAATGCATTGCTAATCTGCGTACACTTTATCCTGAGCATCCAATTAGGTATTGAACCATAACCAGTAAATTTTACACCTAAACTAATTCCATCACATTATATTTTTCTGACCCATGAGTAATAATTTTTAATTTGTGCCGATGCTTGTACATGATTGCAACTAGGAGGAAGGTGTTGAATTCCTGTATAATGAGAACACTGCAAAGCAGAGTGGCAACATCATGGACAAATGGATTCAGTCCTTCACGCAGTCTCTCATCCAGTTCTTCAAGGCCGAAATGGATGGTGAGTAGACAGATACTGATGCTTGTTACATGTCCAGTGGCTCTGGACTATATGATAACTTACGTGCTGGTTTGTACTCTTTGAGTGTGAAAGTGCTAAAGGCTGTCTGTTATGCAGCGTACCGCCTGTACACCGTGGTGCCTCGTCTGGTCAAATTTGTGGACATGCTCACCAACTGGTATGTTCGTACCAACAGACGGCGTCTAAAGGTGAGTAGATCATTGTTGTATCTTACCAGTAGTATGCCAATTTGCATGATATTTTGAGAAATTTCAATTACTTTTCAACTGATTATTACATACTATATTAGACATTTAGAACAAGTAGTCAAGAACATACATAAACACTTGGATAATGCTTTCATTTTTTTGTTGACAATTTTGTCTACTGTACTGGTAGAGTTGAACTGCTGTGTGTTTGGGCACTTCTGTCTTATTCAGTGCTCCATGGGTGAATTGTATTGACGTGTGAACTTTGTAGGGCGAGAGTGGTACAGAGGACTGTCTGTGGGCGCTGGAAACCCTCTTCAGTGTTCTGTTCTCCATGTGCAGGCTGATGGTGAGTCATAACAGCTTGTGTAAAAGCGTGACTAGATAAGAGTAAGAGAAAAATATCTTTTGTTAAGGGTGTTTTGTGTGACACACTAATCATATGAGGATGGAAAATGCACGTGCTTGATGTGTTTTCAACGCTATGGATAATAACACGTGAGCAATCAGAACTAGCCTAATCTAGATCAATACAGATCATTTGTGAGCTTTACAAATTCATCAGCATGCTTCAAGTGTGCTGCTGGCACAACTCTGTCTGAACCTTTGCTCATAGAATTTCTGGAATAAAAAAAACGTGTTGGATTTTCTCCTCTCTTCAAAAAAAAAATATTTAAAGCTGCTTTTGACTTTTGGACCTCTGCGTTGGGAAATGCAAATGAACCACAGTTGCACAGCATCAAATAATCTTTCTCTCATTTTTACTAAAATTGCTCTTCGTTTCTCCTCCTTTGCCCCCAGGCTCCCTTCACACCCTTCATCACAGAGATGATGTACCAAAACCTGCGTAACCTCCTCGACCTTGCCTCTCTGGAAGAGAAAGACACTGGCAGCATCCATTATCTCATGCTACCCCAAGTCAGGTGTGGGAAAATCTCTTCATTAAACAAAAAGAAGTTGAGTGTGCAGTTTTCAATTAAACAAAAAACTGCAATGGTAGCTTGTCTGTCCTCCAGATATTTCATCAACATACTGTACCAGTTAAAACTTTAACATTTGCAAGCTGAGCCATTAGGCAGTGCAAATTCGGCTCACGGGCCGTATGTTTGGCACCCCGTTTTTAAATAAACCAAAAATGTACTAGGTACTACTCAAACTAGTATTTCTACTTCTAATATGATAAGTTTAGTATTATTACTACCATTGGAAAGTAAAATATCTTGTGTAATGCATCATATAATTTTCACTTTCCATTGAACTACTCATCCCACCCTGCAGCAGTCAAATGAGACCCCTTAAAACTCACTGCCAACCACTTTTAGTGCTTTGTGTCGCCTCTGGTCTTCATTATCCTGAGATGGGCCCATATACGCCCACATCACCCTTCATCTGGAAGAGAGTCTTTCTGTCAAATGTACTTTGATGAAACGCATACCTCAGAGACATAGTTTAAAATGAACAGATCGAGCGATCGTCTGAGTCAATTGGTTATTTATCGACTCAAACTGTGAAGCCACATCGCTCAAATGGCGGATGCACTAAACTCATTCGCGTCTGCCTTTTTTTTTTTTCGCAGGGAAAATGTGATTGACAAGCGCATCGAGAACGCCGTCTCCCAGATGCAGTCAGTGATCGAGCTAGGGCGGGTCATCCGTGACAGAAAGACACTGCCGGTGAAGGTAAAACATCCATTTTGTCCCGTGCAGCGCCAACATTCGCGTGTATGACTACTGCACTATGAACATTTGATTGACTGCAATGACTGTCATGTGCCTCAGTATCCACTGAAAGAGGTGGTCGTCATTCACCAGGATCCAGATGCTCTGAAAGACATCCAGTCGCTTCAGAAATACATCCTGGAAGTAAGTCAATTCATACATCACGTGAGTGATCAATGAGTAATGATGAATCCCAATAAAACACATGAACAATCTCTTACAATGCTCAACACATTAGCAACATTTGTGGGAAGAATTTGATTAAGGCCAAAACTTTTCAGGAAAATATTTATTATACATGCAAACCTTTAAGAAAGTCCAAAATATTCCGAAGATTCTTAGGAAATTCACAAAATTACTTGGTAGCCCATAATATTAGGAAGCCCCATAGTATTCAGAAGGTAGGCATGAAATTCATCCTTATTGCGTAGGTCAAATTACTGTTTGCCTTTGTCAGATTCTCTGCTGCTGGGCACAAAGAGTGCCAAAGCTTCGACTTTCTCACATCTCAGTGCTTAAGCAGCTGAGAAGACTTCTTTAACAAATGGCCTGAACTTTACAACGAATGAGAACAATCGGCACACGTCGCTGCGGTGCATGACCTCCCATCTTTTCAGCTCTCTACTGGCAACGGTATTAAATGAAATCCACATATAAAGAATCCATTCAAACCCATAGCTCCATCATTCAGTCGAAAGTAGCATATCAGCAAGTCATCTGTGTGAAATGTCTGTCTCAGCCACTTTGCAGCACGATCAAGAGGAGCGCCCTGGTATCAAGGGAGTGTGACCAATATCTGCCTAATAACATATGACTATGTCACGTATTTCCCCCTTTTAGACGAGGGAGAATCGAACGTATAGAATTGGCAGAGAAAGGCTGCCAGACTCACTGGGGACCTAGAAATGGGCTAACTCAGTGACTGCCTGATTTCACGGTGCACTCGCTCTGTGACAGGATGATTCTCCAGCGTGAACTTCTTGATTTGTTTTTTAGACTGTCTCCCAGAGCGATTAAGTTTGAAATTGCTGGCTTGCATAATGCTTGTTTATTCAGTCTAGAGTTCGGCTTTTTAGGTTTGCCACACAATAAGCGACACGTCGGAATGCCATTGAGCATCTTGCAAAGTGCGGGGTTCAGCAAGTATTCTTTTTTTTTGTGGTTTGACATTTGAACGACAAGTGACTGGGGTTATAACGTCACCAATGTAACAGTGTACGTAATCTTGTTTTCCAATAATAACACAAGGTTGCAGTCAGTTATTTGTGCAAGGTTCATCAGCCAACCGTGCTTGTATGAGTTGCTCGACCCATTAATCAGCCACGCGGCACCAAGCGACTTCTCCATCGTTTGATTTTTTTTCTCACTCTCTTCCAGGAGCTCAACGTACGCCATCTGACCATTTCGACAGACAAAGACAAGTACGGCATCCGTCTGCGGGCCGAGCCTGACCACATGGTGCTGGGCAAGAGGCTGAAGGGGGCGTTCAAAGCCATCACGGCTGCCATCAAGGAGCTTAGCAGTGAACAGCTTGAGGCCTTCCAGAAGAAAGGTAAGGCCCTTTAAGATGGTAATTAAGTTAATGGTAAAATAGACTGTGATGAGGGTCATTTCTCTTGAATTTCTCTTAAATCAGAAAATGATTTGACAATGAATCAGTTTCCATCTCAAGGTTTGAAAGCCATATCTGAACCACCAAAGCCATGCCACGACAAAGTAGCCTAAAGCAGCACAAGGTATTTTGTCTCTCCAATTAGACGAATAGGAAGGCGCATAGCTCCGAGGTCTCATGGGAAAGATGCTGCCGAGGTCATCCGGACTGTGGGAACTTAACTTTGCCAATCACTTTGAAGTCTAGTTCGGTTTGGCGGGGGGCTTGGCTGATGGAATGAGGAGAGGCAGATGATGAAAAGTGTGGCTTCGAGTGACAAGTTAACTGATCGCAATGCATTTGAGTGAGGAAAATACACTCAATATTTCAACAAGACTTACAGGAATTTTGTATGTGTCTTATAAATGGCTGATTAATTTTTGCATCGTTTGCTTGTGTGTGGCAGTTCCAGTGAAAAGACCTCAAATAAGGAAACACACTTTTCAGTCAGGAGCAGACAGGAGTGGTGTGGTGTATGCCTTTGAAGGTTACATCAGAAAAATCAAAGTGATGCAGGGGAGGCTAAAAGAGCAAAAGTGAACCGCCACATTGCCTAACAAGAACTACGGAGGTTTTTATGTAGCAACATAAGATTGGTCGAAAATATTTTACACGTTATGGAACATGTGCTGAATACTTTTAATGGGGAAATCAAAGTAAAAAATATTTTTTACATTATTGTGTGGAGCGGTGCCATTTTGCCACTTGCAAAATGCCATTTCCCGCTGACCGAACATGGCATCAGTTTCTCAAGAAACGACCAGTCGTTGCTCAGTCACATACGTCACATAACCAAACTCGGAAAACTGGTCAGACACCAAATAATGAGTAGTTTTAAGCAACAAAATGGCAGCTGTCTGAGGTGGATCACAACGGGTGTATTTTCCTACTAAATTCATATTTCACATATGCAATATGAATCAAAAGGCTGTTTCTACTAATTGGGCACATAGAACTGTCTACTTAACCTTTAAGGCAGTGGATACCTACATTTTTATAACCGCAGACCGGTCAATGGTTGACAGTTTTACCGCAGACCAAGATGTGTTAGTGGGTGAACATTCCTTCAAAATAATACACAGATACAACACAGAGCTAAAATGCACATAGAATTTGAACACGCCATTAATGCTATGGTATTAAAGGGAGCCCTTAGGTTGGTTTTCTGCAACAAGCCGGACCCATTTAGGAGAAATGGGAGACAATGACACCGAAGCCGCCGTCATTCGCAGTCTCCTGGTTTGGCGAGAAAGTCGCCCTCTTACTCCATATCGTGATGATTTCAAGTGTGGCTCCTTCAAAGGAGCCTTTTAAAAGCTTTTTCTTTGAAGTTGTAGACTCTTCTCTTCGCTTGGTCTTTTGCCCTTCCCAAATACATTTTCAAAAGACGTCTGACTCATTTTCCTTTACTGTGTGGGTAAAATTTGAGCTTTTAAGTGACCGAAACGAATGGAAGAGAATCCTGTCAGTTTTCAAAATAAGAGTTTTGTTTTGTTTTTTTCAAAATGGATGGAAATATCTTTCAGGCTTAGATAATACATAAAACAGAAATACATTTTTTTTCGGGTGTGGCCCGGTGGTTGGGGACGGCATAAAATTGATAGAAAATACCATTGTATGTTTGTCTGGGTGTGAGATAATGGCAGTGGGGCCTTTCAAACATTAGTGTCAATAGTTTAAGTTTGAACCATAATATCAGTTGCATATTGTTAGCATTTTGGTTCTCAGCTAGCATATTTCTCACCCTCGCTTTTGAAATATTTGACTGAGATCACTTGGTCGGCTCTGCTTTTGTTCTTTTTCTTTAACTTTGATGCTGCCATTTTGATGTGGGTACCTAAGAGGTAGATTGCAAGTAAAAGTAGGAAATTGAAGAGAGAGAGAGATGAAGGATTAGACAGGAAGAGGAGTGACTTCCTCCACTCCTCTTGCCTCGGGGCTTCCAGGAGTGAAGAGGAGGACGTGGTCAAGTTTTTTTTTTTCCGTGAGAACATAGGGCTGGTTAATTGGTGCCCCTGGCAGACTTCAAACCAGAGAAGAGCTGCTTGGCCACATTGTTTGACAACTCGTGTGGATGCAGCCAGGAGACTTGTCTTTTTTCAGGAATTTCTCCAAGGAAACGAAGGCCAATGTAAACCCCAAAGTAGGAGAATATTTCATTCTGAGTGATTGAAAATGTTGTAACTGGAACCCTATTTATGCTATTCAAGCTACTTATGCTAAATAAAAACAGCCAAAAGCGTCCATCTTTTAGGGTGGTATTCTTCCCAGTTTTTGTCAAAACCTTTGGAGAGCCCTCTTTGGTATGCTACTCGGATACTTGTGGCAAGTTTCTATAAAAAAAAAAAAGGAAGGGCGAAAGTAAATTGTATAGCATCCCACCACCACAACCACTCAAGTCTGCAAAACAGAAGTTTTCACATTGAACATCAAGTAGTAAATTGGTCTTCTTTTATTTACCAGGTTCAATTCTAAAGAAAAATGTCTTTTTTTTTATTCTTCCATTTCACACATGAATACACTTTTTAATATTGTAAAGGAAAACTCAAGATGCAGATTTTTGGCAAAATAACAGAGCCTCCTAAGTCAGTTGTATTGTGATTAGGAAGGCAAACAGAAAATGCCGTTCAAATTTGCCATGCCAGCAAAACTAATGACACTGCACTTCAATGAGCATTTAAAGCAGGAATTAGCTATTTCTTCACCACTTATCACTGTACGAGTGATAGTACTGTAGAAAATGAAAATAACATGAAAATGAAAAATCATTCGTCTGATTGCTACACTCTGAGCAAATGTATCCTTTTAAATATTATAAAGTGTGTGTACAGTGTAAAGTGGAGTGATTCAGGACTCGCATGGACAAGACCGTAACAAAAGATTTTTTTTTCAAAGGCTGTGTATGTTCACTTCATTTCAAATTTTATTGGATATCCACACATTCACAAACACTCTGTCGCAATATTAATATTTCTTTCTGTTTTTGTTCGTAAGCCAGAGGATATTTTGACAAGTGAAAAGAATGTAATCACATGCAAAACAGCTGAGAGCTTGTGCTTGGCAAAATCACATCACCTAACAATGGTGTGCTATTGCAGGCTTCATAATTGGCTCTGGAGCGCATTAACTTAGTATTGAGTAAGAATTTCCCAAGCCCAGAAGGGGAACTCATTGCCTTTTGTTGACTGCTCTAATGACTGTCGATCAATTATGCTTTGATTCGCTACTTCATTTACAGTTTAGAGACAATACAAATCCCGTTGGTTAATGATGAGGCTGACGTACATGTCCTGAGCCAGCTGACATGTTTCTGGTGGTTGCATTTCAGGTTCCATCATGGTGGATGGCCACGAGCTTCACGAGGAAGATCTGAGGCTTATGTACACGTTCAATCAGGGCTCTGACTCAGCCGCGCAGTATGAAGCCCACTCGGACTCACAGGTGAGCAGCTATCTTCCTATGTGTCTCTAGTAAACTATGACATGACACCAAGTAATGGTGTGTATAATGTATTGATATAATATATGTATGTATATCCAGTGGACCCCCATGTTACAACGTCCCTGATTTACGTCATGTTCATGTTGTGAAGTGGAACGCTGAGTTTTTTCGTCCCGTCTTGTTGACATTTTCCCGGTTATGCGACCAAAATAACTGTCATGACCCTAGGGGCTTGGCTGTATTTGTGTTGTTTTGCCTCTATCTGCTCGCGTTTTTAGGTAATTGCACTTATTTACTATTGCCGTCTAACTGCTTCCATGCAACGCGCGACTACAATGCTGGTCTGCTATTGGTCTGCTATTGCTATGTAACATAGGTTTGGATTGCCCGTCATGCGACGAATTTGCCTTACGATCCCAATCGCAGAACGGATTGTTGTCGTAATACGGGGCCCATTGTATATATATGAGTTAATGTTTGGTAAACTAAGTCATAAAGAGCCTTGGCAACTAGTCCTGCAATTGGCTTGAAATAGTTTTTGTGATGTGTGAACTAATAAGAGGGTCTCCAGGGTAAGAAACAAATATCTTGATCATTTTTTTTTTTTTTTTTTTTACAGATCATGTTAGTAAATTTATTTGATCCCTTTTGAGAAAAATAACACATTTGCAATGAATAACACAGTTTTTTTTTCCCTCAAAAGCGGAATCCCCTTAATTGGAATAATCAGGAGAGAAAATGGATGAATTCATTAATCTATTACTATGCTCATCTCTGGTATGTGTTGTAAAATTTGCTTTGCGATCCTCTGCTGGATTCCACTCGGTCTTAACAAGCCAATGCTAGACAGATGGCGAAGATTTTGACATATTAGCACATGTTAGTGACACACTCGTCATGTTGCACATCTACTGTACACACTGGAGCTTGCGTTGAGTGGTGAACAAAATGAGAGCTTCGCTGCACTAACAATCTTCTCCATGAGTGCATTGCTGGGAAATCATCTCTCAGCTAAGTGGAGACCAGCTCGTCTGGCTTTCCCACAGGCCATCACTAATCAGTGCTCCGCCGAGCGTACGCACAGCGCACGGCTGCACCTTAATACCAGTTTACCGAGCCGGCGTTTTTCATTCGCTGCCATTCTCGCTCTCTTGCACTGCCTGTCAGTCTCCCATCTGTCTGCCACGCTCTTGGCTGCGTGTCACTTACATGCACCCCCGTTCCCCCACGCTTCTGCAGATATACTGTTCAGTGCAATCATAACATGTAAGATAACAGACCTGACCTGTTTTCATAATGTATTTGTAAAGTTATTATGTTCCATAATAAACATTGTCTTTCTTGTGTCATGTTTTATACTTTTTGGCCAACTGTATTATGTAATTTGGTTATGTTTTGGATTAATGGTGTGACCAAAAAACATGTAATAGTCGTATTTGGTGAATGAACGGTCTTAGGCTTTTCATATGTATCTTGCATGATTAAATTTGGCTTAGTAATATTTGTAAATACCCTCTTTAACGACCTTAATTTCTACAAATGTAATGTAAATAAATAAATCGTCGTGTAAACTGAATGGTAGTTAGTTTTGATCTTGAACGATAATTGCTAGTGTGCTAATTGCGGTTTCTAACCAGCATCGGCAAATTTTGTTATCTAAAAATTGATATGCATAGAAGATAAATGATGAGTAGTTGCAGTAGCAGCCGCTCATTCCAACTCTCATTCAAGCTTGGCTGTGGATAATGTATTGGGCTCTTATCTGTGCTGTAGGTGCTGGTACTGTTAGATGTCTCTCCGGACCAGTCCATGGTGGATGAGGGCGTGGCCAGAGAGGTCATCAACCGCATTCAGAAACTACGCAAGAAGGTGGGGGCACATCTTTTTCTGGACAACCCAATCCCCTGGTGACAAATCAGCAATCTCCCCATTTGCTTTTTACTGAAACATAATAAACACACACAACTTTATGAACACCTGCAAAATGTGAAACCTGCAGACAAAATGTTAGCTGTGCAGCTCAAAGATTTTTGGGCGTCCTGTCGTGATGAACACAAGTGGCCGATTTTCTGTCAGAGTGCAGCCATTTTTTAAAATTTATTTTAATAGTAGTAGTAGTTTACAAGTGTTTAAGTAACACATGATTGATATGCTTATTAAATTTCAGGGTGTTGCTTGAACTGGTTTTCATGGCTGCTTTTTCATAAAATCAGTGAAGACCCGCAAATTAGCCCATATTTACTTTGTCACGCCTTCAACACTTAGTAGGTGTACCTAATGAAATGACTGTCGAATGTAGGGTTCGAAAGCATAATTTTGACATGTTATTGTAATTTAACACCCAATCGGTTGGGTAATGGAGCGGATTTTTTTTCTTAAATTTCAGCCTGACAATTTCTATTCCGCATTAACCATAAAAAGTCTTCCGTCGTGATGGCCCTTATCCTTTGCCTTCTCATTTCATTTTAGTAACACTCTCATGCTAATTTGCGAAATCTTTCCATTGCAGCGTCCCAGTCAGACATTTCTCCATCATAAGGCGGGATTAATGGCGGCTTAATTACGCTCTGGCCCCTTTCAGATTCGAGCGTTGGAGCTTTGAAGTGCGACCGGGGAGTAAAGACGGATTAGCCGGCAGCCTCTTGTTTTCTCCAGAAACAAACAAGTTTTTTCCATCGGTGCGCGCGGTAGTAGCGGTGGCGCCGCTGGCTGGACCCCAGCCAGGCCGCATTCCAACTCTTATTTCAAAAACACCCACCCCCCAAGATCTGTGAGGAATTTTCCACCCCGGGGATGGGAATTAATTTATCCAATGTTCGTTCGTACTTTTGCTCAGTGTGGGTGTTTTTGTTTGTTTGTGCTCTTGTGGCAGTAGGTCAAACCATTCTTTATCAGGATTCACATTTAACTGGAGTTTCTCAGTTTTTATCAATTCACACACAAACACAATCAGCGTGGTAGCCCCATCAGCAGAGGGTCACTACCTTGACTTGGCAGCAAGAGCCTATAAACCTTCGTTCATTGATTGAGCACTGCTCTGTATCTCGCTAACTTTATTCCTCTGCCCTTGAGCTGTACGTTGCAGTGTGTGTGTGTGTGCGCTACAGTCATGAAATTGCATCTGTCCACACATGCAATGAGCGCACAGCAGTGCGATTAGGATGAAATCAGTGCTTTAGAAGGTGTCAAGGTTAGCGGAAGACTGCAAGTGCTGAAATGCTGCACTAACCACTTCCATCCGTTTTTTTGTCTTTATTTTCTAATCCCACCCTCTTTCATGTCATCCTCCTGTGATGTTAATCCCATCCTCTCTGCGGTCCTTCATAGGTAAACTCTTCCCCACAGATTTAATGTTTTTTTTTTTTTAGAAAATAACTCCATCCTCCCGAACATTTTTCTTTTCCGAATCAAGAATATTAAACGGTTGAATATCCTTGAGGTATTATGTGTGTTCATGTCCATGTTTCTTTTCAGGGCCATTTGGTGCCATCAGATGAGATCACAGTGTACTACAGCTGTCAGCCAAACGGGGAGTACTTGAGTTCGGTGATCCAAGCTCACACGGACTTCATCCTGGCGACGACGAAGGCGCCGCTTCTGCCTTATCCTGTCCCCAAGGGGGCCGCCGTCATCATCCAGGAAAAGACACAGGTACGAGTTTGTAAAGCATCAGTCCAACTAAAACGGAGAGGATCATATAAAGGTTATGATGTCTCCAGCTGATTCAATTAAGAGTGGCAATGTATGGACACTGAATGCACCGTTTAGAGAACACCGAAAGGTTTTTTTATTTGACTTGTTAATTAATTGCTTGATCATTCATTGGTCTTTTGGCATATACACACAATCATAAACTTGGTGAAACACGGATGGTGCGCAACACTGAGTTTTTGTGGCAAAAATTAACTCAAGATGCTCCATGATGAAAAAGAAAAAAACATTTGTGAGCGCATTCAATGATACACTGGCGCACTAACGCTAACTCTATATGGGAAATCTGAAACACACTTAACCCGCAACAAATATATTATTTACGGATATGAACGTAATAAAATATGAAGAAGTTTCAAAGAAAGAATTTCTTCTGTTTTGCTATAGTTTTTACATTGTCACCATTATACATGGGAAATGGTGAGAGTACATAAAGGTAAAACGGTTGGTAAATATCAGCCAATTGTCAAGATTTATTTCTAAGCAAAGATTCAAGGGCTATAACCAGACAATTCATTAATTGAGCCCAACTCATTGGCTCCATTTTAAATTGAAGATTTCCTTCATTTATGAAACTGCAAGGTGACAATTTTGTTCTGAAAACACATTTCTGTGTCCTATATCTTGAGACTGTAAATTGTCTTCAATTGAGCATTTTTTCTGTTTGCTTTATTACAATAGTTAGCTAATATTCTCCGACTTGACAATTGAGCGTATCTTTTTCAAATTTAATTTAAAGCTTAAAACGCCTATACACTTGATATAGGTTTGATGATGGTGACAGTTTGCGCGCGAAACCAATCATCCACCTGACAGTCTTTCTTATAGGAAAACCATTCGGAGGTCAATTTTGGAGGTCTCCTGTATTAGCAACTGCATTTAATTGTTACAGAAGGTATTTTATTTTCCCTTAACTTATACTGCCTTCCCTGCTGTTTGGTGCAGCTCAAGGGCTCAGACTTGGAGCTAACGATTGTAAAGGGATCGTCGATGCCACGGGCGGCTTTAAATGGACCAGCGTGTGCTTACGTCAACCTCCGTGTGAAAGTCAACGGCAAAGAACAAGGTAGAATTTTAAACGAAAGAAATCACAGTAAAGAAAATGGTAAAGTAGCATGTGACTCATTGCCCGAGGTTGTTTTTTTGTGCATGCTCTTTCAAAGTAACAATTGTTAAAAAAAAAAAAAAAATGGTCATGAAAGAGCTAATGCTTAGAAAAGCGACAGCAACTGCTGCATACATACTGCATTACATGTGGCGGAGTACGCTGCACAACTTCTTCAGTAACACCAAAGAGACAGCTCGTAGTGATTTTATGGGCTTTATATGAAGCATTTAGTAAGATTTATAAGTGGGAAAATGAATTATTCATTGGCAGTTACCCCTTTATGATTGTCTTTTGCAGACGGGGTGGTGCTGCTGGAGAATCCGAAAGGCGATAACGGTTTAGACGTGGACAAGTTGAAAGTTGTGTGCGGCAGTATCTTCGGGACCAAAGACGCCAAGCTCAAACTCTTTAATGACGGCAAAGGTGAGCGCAAGTCCAAATATTCAAAAACTGCTCCTCTGCGCGCTCTTCATGTCTACCGGGGTGCTCGTCTCCAATGCAGAATTGGCCAGTAAAGCGGACCTGCGGGCCCTGAGCGGTAAAACCTTGTCAGTAACGACAGACGCAGCTTCCCTCGATCCCACCTCCTCCGACAAGGCCCTTGTGTGTCCTTATGTGAATCTGATGCTCTGTGACGCACAGCCCGCTGGTAAGAACACACGTGCACACATAGCAGAAAAAGTTGAACTGCTAGCTGATTTGATAAAATCGCTGTAGAAGTTGGGCAAAAGAACATTTAACTGGGCAAGATCTATTAGAACAATTGTTAGATTTGACAGTTGATACAATCGAAGTCTCACCGATGTCATAACGTGAGTAAAATGGGGACTTAAGCCAATAGCTCCAACATGTTCAAAACAGGTTTTTCTATTAGAAAACATTACATACTCTGCAGTATTTTACTTGATAAAAAGATACATGTGCAGCATAGAGTAAATAAATGCATTACGTGGCTCCAGTTGTGCATGTGTTAGCATTAAAGCAACACTGCAGCACTTAAGAACTTTGAGGTTTTGTTGATTATGGTGACACCATAACAAA